>NC_053495.1:17584474-18184474 GCF_905171775.1 Rana temporaria
AGAAAGGGCCCATTGACGCCATCACAGGAGAAGCTCGATATTCCCTGAGTGAGGATAAGCTCATCCGCCAACAGATCGACTACAAGATGCTGGTCAGTTCATGAGAGAGCAATGTCTGTTCGCTATTAAACCTCATTTTCACTGACTCAAGCAGTGTGCATGTTGTGCGTTTTGCTGAGGATGCTTTGTGTGGCGGGAGCAGGTCTGTCCAGCTCTAGTCTTCCTTGTCTACTCATGGCCCAGCGAAAGGATTCGTTGAGAAGATGGTGAAACGGCTGGAAGTTTTGGAGCAGACTTGTAGGTAAGGCTGCAGCTGGACAGCTCTGGGCTAAGCCGATAAGGGAGACCTCTCTGCTCTTCTGAACCCTCCCATTTATACCAGCAAGGTAAGAGTCCAGCTCCATCCAGGACTGATATTTCAGGCTGGTGGCTCCTAGATTCTCTGAGATGACTCCAATGGTTTGGTTTCCCTACAGTGGTTTGTTTGTGTCTCCTCCACCTTCCACAAGGCCGTGATGTAGATGTCTCTACGTGCCCTTACATAATATTCTTCATTATAGAAATTTGGTTAGGGAAGTGCGACTCTATCATTTGTTTTAGTGAACAGGGTCTTTGGCTGCAGTGTTATTGGGTGAGAAGTGCCATAAAGTCAAGGCTTTCAGTTGTTTATAATCCAATAATTGAAGACCTTGCATGCCAAAAACCCAATGCATTTGGTAGGATTTATGGTCCTTGTCTTCAGGGCTCTGGGATTCCGTTTGACTGGCATACAGCCATGGGTCAAATCCGCAAGAATGTTGGCCTGTACACATGATTGGATATTCCGACAACAATTGTCTGATGGACGTGTTTTGTCAGATAATCCGACTGTCTGTATGCTCCAGCGGACAATTGTCGGAATTACCTGCTCCAGCGTTCCAGCGACGGGCCGGCCGGGCCTCCGCTCCTCTCCCCCCCTCCCCGGCCGGCGTCTTCATTGTCACTGTGGGCACCCAGCCGTGACAGCTTTCGGCTTCACGGCCGGGCACCCACTGCGCATGCGCGACCGGCGCTGCGCTGTTTGATTGAACAGGCGATTGCCTAGGACCCGTCACGTGTCCTAGGGGATCGCCTACAGGGAGGGGCTGCCAAAAGGCGATTAAGCTTAATCGCCTTTGCAGCCCCTCGGCGGAAGGAGGAAGTGGGACAGGAAGTCTCCTTCTCCTGAAGCCCCCACTCCCCCCCGAAAAAATTACATGCCAAACGTGGCATGTGAGGAGTGGGATAAGCGGAAGTTCCATTTTTGGGTGGAACTCCGCTTTAATGTGACATGTCATTTTTGGCAGCCCCCCCGCTTCTCAACTTTAATGTGACATGTCATTTTGCTTAGGGCTCCAGGGAGGTCAGGATCGGCACTGCCGACAACAAATGTGTTCCGTCGGATCATCCGTGTACACAAATCTGTCAGACTAAAATCCAAAGTACAAACACGCATGCTCCAAACCAATGCTAACCATAAGACAACATTACCAGAAGTTGCCCAAAGGGTGCCGCTAAAGAGCAGAAAAAACACATAGTTTCGTGAATGTTGGCTGAAAATGTTCTGCTGTCTGTATGCAGAACAAGTTCATGGCCAACGCCCCTTCAGACAAAAATCCATGGATTTGTCCGATGGAAGTCCGATCGTGTGTATGAGGCTTAAGATTCAAGGCACAAACCCACATATGTGACTCGATTCCCACCAGCCTAATCCCAGAGCCACAAGGACGAAGGTGACCTTGGAAACACGTTGGATTTTTACATGTTTATGCAAATAAAGTAAAACTTTGAAACCCGACGGGGTTATACATAATGCAAGATACAGCAACAGTTTAGTAATCCAGCAGTGGGAGAGTATTACACCCATTACACACTTGTGGGAGGGGCAGAGACACAAACTTTGGCTCTGAATCTCTTGGATACCAAATTCCAGACCATGATTTCACCTTACCAGTACTCAAATATCTGTGTTGTATGGAGTTGTTCTTTAAATACGAGACTGTATACTTGTTTAATCTGATTTGCCTAGCATAGCCCACATCACGCTACATTGCCACTCGCTATTCAACAGAGTCGCTTTTTTTTTCATTGGACTTTTTCTCTTTTTCTCCCCCCTGTCCCCTCTCTCCTTTTTTTTTTTTTTTCTGTGTTTCTCACTAAACCGGCTCACCCTTTAATGGATTGAAGAATCTTTGCGATGGCGGGCTGAGCGATGAATCATGGTGCCGCTCGCCTCAAGTAAGTTTTGGTCCCAGCTTTATGCTCTGTGGCTGGATCCTTCAATCCATTTCAGCTTTGACTGTGGTGGAAGCGAGAGGAGTGTCCTCTTCCTTCTGCCGTTCAACCAATCCCAGCACACCCCATTGCAGAGCTATCCTATAGCTTAATGAGACTGTCATTTTGCCATCAATATGCAAAAGTGACAGGTTCTCCTTGTAAGAAGAACCCCCCATCCACTGATTCTCACCTCCCCTGTACTTCCTTACTACTATGTTCATCCATCAGAGTTACAAGTCCAAACCCTGTGTAAGCTCCATGTCTGAGCTTACACAAGGAAGGGGAGGGGCGCATTAACACTGTATAACAGTGTTCTAGCCTAGCAATTGGCCTTTCAGACCTGAGCACTGCATCCATTGAGGAGGTTGCATTCTCCTCCATGCTCATAAGCTCTGGGTATTTACCAATGACTGCAAAAAAGTACAGAGGAGTGCATCAAGTGGTTTGGGGAGTTGTTCTTAATAACCTTTTTGAAGGGCCTGTGCTCATAAAACTGATGTTTTAATTATAGATGTGTATCAGTAGGCTAAACCCGGATGCAAGTGGTCACTTCAAGAGTTCTTGAAAGAGAAACTTACAGCCAAAAAATTTTCATTACACCATGGAGTTCAGGTGTTTCCAATGAAGGGTACTGCGAATTCTACAACATACAAAGATATTTTAGAAAATTGGAAGATTCCAACTTCAACAGCTTGGGGAAAACTCTTGTGTTCCAGCATGAGTGTGCCCCTGTGTACAAAGCCAGCGCCATAAGGACATGGTTTGACCAGTTTGGTGTTAAGAAACTTGAGTAGACTACACAGAGTCTTGACCTCGACACAGCAGAACATCATTGGGATGAACTGGAATTGTGAGCCAGGTCTTTTCATTCAACATCAGTACCTGATCTCACAAATTCTCTTTTGGCTGAATAGACTCAAATTCCCACAGACACCCCCTAAAAAAGTTAAGGCTGTTAAACCCACAAATCTGGGTGGTGGATGGAAAATCTGTATTTAATGTCCATGGTTATGCAAAAAATCTCATATAGGTGTGATGGTCAATGCCTGGTATAGTACATTAGAAGAGGGTGGGTGATCCAACCACAAAATATGGCTGCCAGGCAAAACTAAAGTGTATTTTATTTTTTTAAATACAAAGATTACTAACCTCCTCTACAGCAAGGACTTCCATATCTGGGAGGGCATCCATGGACATTCTCCCAGAACCCCACCTCCTGCACGCCTTCTGGGGTGCGTATCCAGCATGCTTTGTGACCGATGTGTCCTTTGGACACAGCCGATCACAGATCGTGGTAAATGGCCAATCGCAGCAGCCCTTTACCATGTGATCAGCTGTGTCCAGTCACAGCTGGTCACATGTAAACAGACTTGCCAGTTATCGGCTGTCCTTTCCATGCAACCAGTGGGGGTTAAGTGCATATGGAATTGCACTGAAAGTGCACTTGGAAGTGCAGTCGCTGTAACTCTGAGCCCGCGTACACACGGTCGGACAAAACCGATGAGAATGTACCGAGGTTCAGTTTCATCGGTCCAAACCGACCGTGTGTATAGCATCGGTCTGTTGTCCTTCGGTCCAAAATTTTAAAACATGCTTCAAAATCGAACCGATGGCCCACTGCCCGATCGGTCCAAACCGATGGTTAGTACAGAAAGCATCGGTTCAAAACCCGCGCATGCTCAGAATCAAGTTGACGCATGCTTGGAAGCATTGAACTTCGTTTTATTCAGCACGTCGTCTGTTTCACTTCACCGCGCTCTGACCCGATCGGTTTTTGGAACGATGGTGTGTACGCACTTCAGACCATCAGGCCACTTCAGCAGTGAACCTATGGAAATGGCCCGTCGGACCATTCTCATCGGTTTGGAACGACCGTGTGTACGCGGCCTGAGGGGTAGATCTGAAATGAGGGGAAGCTCTGCTGATTTTATCATCCAATAATGTGCAAGCTAAAATGCTGTTTTTTATTTTCCTTGCGTGTCCCCCTTTGATCCACAGCGACTGCACTTCCAAGTGCACTTTGCACTTGGAGTGCAAAGTGGATTTTCCTTTCATAAATAACCCCCTGTGTTTGAGGAAAGGATAGCCATTAACCAGCAAGGCTGTCAGTATATTGCTTACACTGATCAGTGCACATTAGCGATTGCAATTGTCCTTCAAAGTGCAACAGCACTAAAAGCTGAAATTTGGCCTGGACATGAAGGGGGTGAAAATGCACTGTATTGAAATGGTTAATTACTGTATATTATATTTAAGGTGCTAACACTCCTTAACAACCAGTAAGACTCCCTGCATTGCGAAAGATGCTTTATGGTTGGCTGTTGTAAGTGGCTGCCCTTTGCATAATCCTCTTTGCTCTATTAAATAAGCCCAAAATTTTACATCCATATTCAGAGAATTTGAAAAATTCGGACAGGTTCCAGATGGAGCCGATCGGAGACAAATGGCACAACTCTGCACAGAACAGCGTGGACAAAATATGCTGCTTGTCTTAAATAAACTTCCTCCATCTGTACATCTAATTAATTCAGCAGTTTTATTATAGCCCTAAACACTTTTTTTTCCCACCGACTGGCAGTGTCTGAATAGTGAACAGTATATGTCAATGGATCTGAAAGAACTGTGTGTGTTGCCCACCACAGCCAATCAGGATGGTTCTTCTTGATAAATAAAGCCCATTGCATCTCTGGAATTACATTGAACTGAAAAAAAAAAAAAAAGATTGGCCAACCTTTAAAGCATAGGTGTATTTTTATACCAGCTTTATGTATCTAGACAAATAAGGCAGGGCGTCAGTGATATTTTTCCTTTCACATATTTTCTGTAGGGTCTTCAAACACCCTACCTGCTCACATTTCCATCTATTTAAGCCATCAAGCTCTAAAAAGTACAATATATGGCCATTGTTTGGGGATACCTGACCATCACACTTATATGAGCTTGTTGGACATCCCATTCCCAAACCATGCGTATTAATATGAAGGTGATCATCTTTGCATCCATAACAGCCTCCACTCTTCCAGGAAGATTTTGGAGTGCGTCTGTGGGAATTTTTGCCCATTTGTGAGGTCAGGAACTGGTGATGGATGAGAAGACGTGGCTTGCAAACAGAGTTTCCAATTCATCCCAAAGGTGGCTCAGTAGGGTTGAGGTCAAGGCTATGTGCAAGATACTAGGGTTCCTTCACACAAAATTGGTGGCTGGTCTTCCACACCGAACACTATAGGAACAAAAGGTTGTGGAGACTTGACCGTCACACCTATATGAGCTTGTTAGGCATCATATTTGAAAACTATGGGCATTAATATGGAGTTGCTCCCTTCCTCCAAGCCAAACAAGCATTTGTGAAGTCCTGTACTGATGTCCGATGAGAAGACCTGGCTCACAACCTGTTATCTAATTTATCCCAAACTCATTTAGTAGGGTTGAGGTCAGGGCTCTGTGCAAGATAATAGAGTTCTTCCACACCAAACCGGTCACTGGTCTTCAACCCCAAACACTATAAGGGCATAAGGTTGTAGAGACTTGACCATAAGGTATATATATGAGCTTGCTAGTCACCGCATTTCAAAACCATGGGCATTGGTATGGGGTTGACCCCTTCCTGCAAGCCAAAAGAGCATTTGTGAGGTCATGTACTGATGTTGGATAAGATGACCTGGCTCAGTCAGTTTTCAAATTGATCTCAGAGGCATTCAGTAGTGTTGAAGTCCGTGCTCTGTGCAGGACAGTTGAGTTCCTCCACACTAAACTGGTCAAACCATGTCTGGTTTTATGCACAGGGGAACAGAAAATGGCCTTTATCAAGCTAACCACAACATTAAAAGTGCACACTTGTCTAAAATGTCTTTGTATGCTGTAGCATTAACCGTACACTTCACTGGAAACACCTGAACTCCATCATTTGGAATGGTGTCCACTTGCTTTTGGCCTCTTCAGTGGTTGTGATGGTCAGGTGTCCCCAAATATTTGCCAATATAGTGTAATAAGTAAAGGCAAATAAAGCATCTCATAATCTCATGCTTATGATGCATATTTGCATAATTTGCTGGCAGCGATCAGCTGAGATGGATTAAAATGAAGCTGGGGAGGTCTTCTTTCTCCAGTTTGCCAACAAATGTCTTTCCTGAGAAGTTTCCTTTCTGTACACATGCTTCCTGACGCTGCCCTAAAAGCATGTCCTGCATAGAAATCGTCATCTTATTGCACTGAGCATTAAATCAGCCCTCTATGAATATAATGTTTCTTTTTATTAGGAAGGAGCACTTATCCTGTAAATTGAAAATGTCCCCAATAAATAAAAAAAAGTTTGCCTTGCAGTTCAGTACATTTGTAACATATTACGCCTGTCAGTGTCCAGGTTTATTTAATATTGTAATAGTAAATTCTGAGTGCCGCCATTTTAAATCATCATCTACAGTGTCCGCAGCTCCTGACTGTACAGTTCTGTGCTGTTGGAGATTTATATGAAACCGCTAATTTTCTACTGTCAGTTGCTTGGCAGCAACAGCATGAATGTAAAACCATAAAAAGCCACTGTTATCTGGTGTCAGTTTTTTTCTACAACATTGTCATCTTAGTTCATATATTGCAGCTTTGCTTTAAAGAGGACCCATCGCTTGTAAAATATCTTTTTAGGTTACAACTTTTTCTAATATCCTCCATTTGCCATAAATGGCTATTTAGATATTTGCTTCATTGCATAAAACACTTGACTCTTGGCCGAAAGTTTGACCTATGGGGGTTGATTTACTTAAATTGGAGAGTGCAAAAATCTGGTGTAGCTCTGCATAAAAACCAATTGGCTTCCAGGTTTTATTGCCAAAGCATAATTGAGGAAGCCGATTGGCTACAATGCAGAGCTTCACCAGATTTTGTAAATCGACCCCATGGTGTTCATTTCAGGACATATCTCCTACAGGCCTGCCTTTTACATTACTTTCCTTTGTAACCCATGTAAACCTTCCCAGCAAATCCAGTTCCTCAATTCTTTACCTACCTGACATAAGAGAATAGGCAGGAAATATGGTATCTAGATGGCATTCCTGCTTTAAAAGCTGGCCCCTCCACTTCCCCTTTTCCTGACATAATTTAGGAAAAGAGGCAGAAAATGATCATAGGTTTTGTAGTTGGTATTTGGCTATCAAATTTGGCTGGTCCATTCCTCCCCTTTCTGATATAATTAGTAGAAGAGACAGAAGTTGTTATTGGATATGTAGATGGGATCTCAAATACCAAAGCCAGTTCCTTCACTCCTCCTGTGCCTTGGAGAAGAAGCAACAATTGTGTGTGGTTTAGGATCTCCAATATCAAATTCAGCTCCTCCATGACTTCAGTTCCTGACATGATTTATGGTTCTTCTCCAAAAATATCATAGGTGTGTAGCTAGGATTTTTGCTGTCAACGCCAACTCCCCCGTCTCTTTCTGAGAACGTTTAGGAAAAGAGGCAGAACATGATCTTTGGTTATAAAGTTGGGATCTCGGCTATCAAATTCAGGTCCATCATTCCTCCCCTTCCTGATATAATATAGTGACAGAGGCAGAAAATTGTATGTAGATAGGATCTCCGCTATCAAAGTCAGTTCCTCCACTTCTTCCCTGCCTTGGAGAAGAGGCAAACATTGCATGTAGCTAGGACCTCTAATATCAAATCCAGTTCCTCCACTTTTTCCCTGCCTTGCCTTGGAGAAAAGGCAAAAATTGTATGTAGCTAGGATCTCTAATATCAAAGCCAGTTCCTCCATTTCTTCCCTGCCTTGGAGAAGAGGCAAAAATTGTATGTAGCTAGGATCTCCAATATCAAAGCCAGTTCCTCCGCTTCTTCCCTGCCTTGGAGAAGAGGCACAAATTGTATGTAGCTAGGACCTCGAATATCAAATCCAGTACCTCCACTTCTTCCCTGCCTTACCTTGGAGAAAAGGCAAAGATTGTATGTAGCTAGGATCTCCAATATCAAATCCAGTTCCTCCACTTCTTCCCTGCATTGGAGAAGAGGCAAAAATTGAATGTAGCTAGGATCTCCAATATCAAAGCCAGTTCCTCCACTTCTTCCCTGCCTTGGAGAAGAGGCACAAATTGTATGTAGCTTCGATATCCAATATCAAAACCAGCTCCTTCAGTTTCTGACGTACTTCATGCCTCTTCTCCAAAATGATCACCGGATAGGTAGCTGGAGTTCCTGGTGTCAAAGCCAGCTCCTCCGCTCCCCCCTTTTTTCTGAGATAATTTTAGGGAAAAAGGCAGAAGATTATCATAGGTTATGTAGTTGTAATCTCGAGTATCAAGTTCAGATCCACCATTCCCCCCTCATTCCTGGCATAATATAGTAGAAGAAGCAGTAAATTGTATGTAGCTGGGATATCCATGATCAAAGCCAGCTCCTTCAGTTCCTGACAAAATGAATGCCTCTTATAGGGTATGTAGGTGGGACCTCTATATCAAAACCAGCTTCTCCACTGTTCACCTTCTTGACATAATTTAGAAGAGGAAGCTGAAATGTATGATTGGATATATTGCTGGCATCTCTGCTATCAAAGCTAGCTCCTCCACTCCCCCTTTTTCCAAGATAATTTAGGAAAAGAGGCAGAAAATTGTCATGGATTATGTAGTTGGGATCACGGCTATCAAGTTTCATTCCACCATTTCTGGCATAATATTAACTGTAGTAGAAGAGGCAGAAAATTGTATGTAGCTGGGATCTTCGCGATCAAAGTCTACTCCTCCTCTCCTTCAGTTCCTGACAAAATTTATGCCTCTTCTCCAAAATTATAATGGGTTATGTAGACAGAACCTTCATCAAAATGAGCTTTTTCACTCTTCCCCATAATTTAGGAGAGGAGGCAGACAATTCTGATTACTAGGGTATATTACTAGGATCTCTGCTATCAAAGACAGATCATTCACACCTTCCCTCCATAACATAACTTACTGTATTTATTGGCGTATAACACTCACTTTTTTACCCTGAAAATAGAGGGTAAACTGTGCCTGCGTGTTATACGCAGGGGGCGGTGGAACGTTTTTTCCCTGAAACTCCCCTCTTAAAGTTAGGGTGCGTGTTATACGCCTGTGCATGTTATACGCTGATAAATACGGGTAATTCAGCAGGAGGGACAATATTTGTGACTGGATAAAGGTTTGATGTATGAAGGTGACTATTTTGCTGGAGGGATGAGGGACATAAGGAAGATAAATACAGAACAATTTGGAACCTGTTAGAACAACAACATAGGAGATGCCTTTATTGACATATTGGGCCGGGGATGCATTATCAAGGGCGGTCATCTTTATCCTTCCTGTGCTATGACCTGGCACAAAGAAGTGTCAAGTGCATATGCTTGTTCCAGGTCAGCAGCCTAGTAAGGCAAGGATGAGGATAACTACCCCATAAGACACACCTTCGGCAATGGCAGCTCCCACATTTTTGTCCCGTCACTTGGAGGAATATCCTAGATTGGACACCAAAGAGCCAGACTTTTGATTAAGATCAAGTTATAAATGTGGCCATTCAAAAATGTATAGCTTGCTTCAGACTGACTCAAGCGATTGGTTCTTTTTTACTTCCAATTTATAATCTATATTAGAAAAAAAAATACATTGATTGTTGGGTAATTCCCCGCCCACCCAAATGCATCTTGTGTCCACATTCTGTGGATCCCTCTTGCTGCATGCCTTTCAGGGATATCAGGAAAGCCTGCTCCTGTTTCTAGAAGCTTGAGAAATGCTACGGGGGTGACGGCATGGCAGCAAGTTTAATGAGCATCGGCAGCGCCAGTCTGTACTGCGCACCTGTGCTCCCTGTGGGGAATGGTGCTTATTAAAGTCATAAATTCTGTATCAGAGAAACAAGGAATAATTGAATTAGCTGATTACAGGTCGCAGTGAACTCCCAGCCATTCCTGATTTTTATGTCACCATTGAAACTTTCTCTGCAGACGCTCAATTGTGTCAATCCGGAGAACGAGAATGCCCCGGAGATCCCGGTGAAGGTGCTGAACTGCGACACCATAACGCAAGTGAAGGAGAAGCTGCTGGATGCTGTATACAAGGGGGTCCCGTACTCTCAGCGACCCAAAGCCGGAGACATGGACCTCGGTAAGAGTGTTGGCAAACCTCACAGAAGTCATTTTTGTTACAATAATTAAAGAGAAGGGTTTATCTTAATAGAGTGACATATTCTGCCAGAAGAGCTTACACTCTGTTCCAATTGCACCCATACACACTGTTGACAGTTTGATTAGAAGCTGAATCATTGGACTGTGTATTCAGAGGACATTTACATAACAATTGATACAGAATAGGTGTTCCTGAACCAAAGATTCCAGTACTGCAAAGCCATAGGGCTAACCCCTAAAACTGCATAAAAAAGCAACATGTTCCACGTGAGATTGAGCACTAGCTCCTCTCTTTTAAAATCATGAAATAAGTATGGAGGCAGCCATTGCTGGCCATCTCTTGAAATTGCTAGGAGCCTGAATGTATGCTTTACATGAGTGTGCAGAATACTCTATCTCTACACATGTCCTGGGTCCGTCTCTCCGAAAAGCATTGACAGCCAGAGAACTAACATTCCCAAATGAGAGGCATGCAATAACAACTCTCATGCTTAGTACTACCAGCCAATCACCAGGCACTAACGCTGTCTTGGGAGGAGAAAGATCATGCTTTTAGCCCCGTGTAAGCTCAAAAATTAAGCTTAAACAATTTTTAGATTTCCAGGTCATAATGGGGGGGGGGGGGGGCGGGTTGGTGTGTTTCTAAGAGTATGTTGATTGGCCCTGAATGGGTAAAAGGACAGAGCACAACTGTTCTTTGTACTAAACCATACAGGCTTTCATACATATGGTAAAAACATGACCTACTAAAAGCTGAATTCTTGTTGGTTGGATAGTGTAACATAGTAGTGGGTTTAAGTCCTATTCGTTGCTGACACTAGTAATGTACAAAGTTCTGCAGCTGATGTTTTATTGGTGCACCTTTTTGGCAGAATGGCGCCAAGGCAGAATGGCCAGAATCATACTACAGGATGAGGATGTGACAACAAAAATAGACAACGACTGGAAGCGCCTCAACACACTGGCTCATTATCAGGTAGGTGGCCCTCCTCTGCCATTGTCAAGAAGCCATTTTAATTTGGTAAAACTATCTGACACTAATTATGTAGAAGTAGTATAGCCTATATTGTACAAGTTCTCTTGTATTCTGTTGGAAATCACAAAATGAAAATTGTACCTGATGGGCAGGGTTGGGTTAAGGGGTGGGCAGAAAAGGCAGCTGCCGTGGGTGCTTGAGTAGGTAGGGGGCACTTTGGCTTTTTCACCATGGGTGCTCAAGGACCCTTTTCTACCACTACTAATCGTTTGCTCTTAATAGTGGTATTTAATTAATGAAAACATGAATTAGTGTTTTTTTAAATGTTGTGGGTGGGCTTGTATTGTATACCACCTTGCACCCGTCGTCTTCCTAATTTCTGCCCTTGTGTCCTTGTTTAGGTTATCGATGGGTCTTCGGTTGCACTGGTCCCCAAACAGAACTCTGCTTATAACATCTCAAATTCCTCAACGTTTACAAAGTCTCTGAGCAGATATGGTAAGTGTACGACCAGACGGAACTGATATGCCACAGCAATTTCTGTTTTCTGTGCCACCTCTGGCACCATGTACAGGTTAAGAATATGGGGGGGAAAAAGCTGGTGCCCACTGTCGTCTAACTCTGGTCACTGGACAAACTGGAGCAAACTGAAAATGGGTTTATTTTTGTGTTTTATTTTTTGCCCTAAAGTAGCTGGCTAATTACGTGTCAGCTTGTGTTCAGTCCTCACTATTTATGTATGTGTGTGAAATTTTCCTCGCATCCAATTCGCAATAGCGGGAGATTTTGACCAGCTCTCTATGGAGCCGGGTTCATATATCCCTGCTGCGGCTCTGGTGCGAATTTTCACAGGAGCCCTGTGTGTCTTTTGGTCTGTTTCAGGTCCGAATTCAGATAACAATTCGGGATGAAATCGGGCCTGAAACAGTGAACGAGGACACACCGGACCTCTCCTGTGAGCTGCATGCGAAAATAGTGTGAACCCAGCCTTAAAGGAAATTTAAATTTGTTTAGGGTTCATTTAAACATTTTTAGTAAAAAAAACAAACAAAAAAAAGGATTCCAAGAGCACCACGGGTTAGCCAAAAAGGCTTCAGTGTTTGAGGCTTTTTTCGGATGATCGAATCTCCATCATAGGCAGAATCGCTATGATGATTCATTCATTAAACTGTCCTTTTTCAGCACAGCTGACAGTGAGAGAATGCAAACAGTGTGATAAGGAGACTAGAGTGCCCTCTGTGGTCGGATAGAAAACTACCTTATTTTAATATGCAATATCTTATATTTAAAGAGACTATTCGGGGGTAAAGTGTCCATTTCTGTCCCACCCTGGAATGTTTAATACTTACCACTCCTCATCTCGCCTTCCCCTTTCACAGTCGCTACCAAAATACCCCACGTCACCTGGTGTCGAGAGTTTAGAAAAAGCTATGACATCACTCCTCCTGCCATTTGCTTAAAACTTTCACTCTAAATGAGTAAGGTGACGGGGTTTTTTTTTTTTAGCCCTGACCATAATAGAAAAGAGAAATATCTACTGTGTGTGTGTGTGTGTGTGTGTGTGTATATATATATATATATATATATATATATATATATATACTGTACATTCCCTATATGGACATCAGCAGAGAAAGACTGTGACTGTTTTATTTTCACATCCTGCAATACATTGTAAATCTGCACAGCGCCGCTATTTCCTGAATCTAGTTTTTCGGTATGGTAATCCCCTTTTCACTTCCTTTCTGTTCCCATCTGATCTGTCTCAGTGGTTTAATCCACCCAGCAGCACAGCAGTTTCCGATTGGCTGCCGGCCGGGTGCTTTGCAGAGTCACACGCCTGTCAGGGTTCCCAAAGCCGCTTTTGTTGGGCAAATAAAATACTGGCGATTTTTTTTCATTCATTTTTTGTTTTCTGCCGCAAACTGCAGGATGCCGGCGTCTGATCTCTGTTTATTTTATAATAAAGGACTTGTCTGGAGGTCAGGCAAATGCCGTCCTTCTAGTCACTAATTAAAGCTGCAGAAGCGATCTCAAATCAAAGGGAGTTGATAGTGATTCTGAAATTAATTATCACACATAACTAGCTTTGAAATGTCAGAGCTGGAACGAGTGGCTGCCTTCAGCTCCTCAATTTGCATTGTAGGTGTCGTTTAGAAGAAGGGGGGGGGGGGGGGGGCGGTCGGCGTAGAAATGAAACCTTATTCTGCAAAGCTTTTGGGAACTGTTCATTAAACGCAGCGAACGCTTTGCTGGAAGATCCTTTGAAGACCAGATTCTGATGAGGAAGCTGGAACGAACCATTTATGGAATGTTTAACTGATTCCTCTCCAGGGTCTTTCTGCGTTTTGTTTCAAGTGTCGCGTTCAGCTGCGCACTTCACTGGCGACCATTTTATACGACGAGCCTTTATTTTGGATGGGCAGCAGTCCATTCGCAAGGAGTTGGTGACCTCACTTGGACTTGAACCTTTTTTCCTATATTTGTTTTTCCTTATGTGACATCACAGGTCCTCTCTGGTGGTGAATGTGTCCTGAATGCTTTAGAGAATGGTGCTGCTTAATAACATAATGCTGTTCTTGGTCAGAATTCTACATGAATTGTATGGAATGTATAGAATACATGAAGGTTAAAAAAAACTTGAGCCTTTACAACCACTTTAAATGAACATGTTAAAGCTTATATGCGATTTTAGTGATTGAGGTTACATCTCCTTTAATAGTACCAATTTACAAAATTGATGCTGTAGGCCAGGGTTGTGAAACCCAATTTCATATTATTATTATTATACAGGATTTATATAGTGCCAGCAGTTTGCGCAACGCTTTACATCAGGAAAGCCTGTACAGTCGCAATACAATTCAATACAGGAGGGATCAGAGGGCCCTGCTCGTTAGAGCTTACAATCAAGAAGGGAGGGTCAAGTGGAATAAAGGGTAGTAGCTGTGGGGGATGATCAGATGGAATCAAATGCAAATACAGTTGTTTGGTGAGGGAAGGATAGACTTCTCTGAAGAGGAGGGTTTTCAGGGATCCTCTAAAAGCTAATAGAGAAGGAGATAGACGGACAGATTGGGGTAAGGAGTTCCATAGGCTTGGAGAGGCTCTGGAAAAGTCCTGGAGACGAGCATGGGAGCAGGTGATGAGAGAGTAGGAGGTCTTGAGAAGAATGAAGATAACGATTAGGTTGGTATTTAGAGACTAGGTCATTGATGTAGCTGGGGGAAGAGTTGTGGATGGCTTTCTAGGTAGTTGTTAGTATTTTTAATTTAATTTGTTGGGTGAGCGGAAGCCAGTGGAGGGATTAATTTGTTGGGTGAGCGGAAGCCAGTGGAGGGATTGACAGAGAGGAGTAGCAGAGACAGAGCGGTTGGTAAGGTGGATGAGTCTGGCAGCAGCATTCATGATGGACTGAAGGGGGGGCAGAGGTAAGCCAATGAGGAGGGAGTTGCAGTAATCGAGCCGAGAGATGACCAGGGAGTGAATTAAGATTTTTGTGGTGTCATTGGTTAGGAAGGGGCGTATTTTGGAGATGTTGCGGAGGTTGAGGCGGCAGGATTTGGACAGAGATTGAACTTGAGGCTTAAAGGACAGTTCAGAGTCCAGGACTACTCCTATGACCTTGGCATGTGGGGATGGGCTGATAGTTGTGCCATCAATTTTGACAGAGAGATCAGGGGAGGAAAAATGATAAGTTCTGTTTTGGATAGATTAAGTTTGAGGAAGTGGTGTGACATCCAAACTGATATATCTGATGGTAAATTATTGATACGTGAGGAGAATGTGCTAAAGGACATTGTCAACTGGGTGTCACAACACAAACTGTTGGAAAAATCCTTATTCACCTACCTTTCCACTGCGATTGAGCATGGCTTGTTTTTTGATAAGCGACCCCAGCCAGTTGACTAGACGGTGGTGAACTCACAATAGCAGACATTTTTCTTTGTCAATCCTGTATTCTGTTTGTCAGTCCACAAGGAGCTGGTGATATCAGTGGGGCCTGAGGAACCTATTTTGCCTCATGTGCTACTGATAACGTTGGTCCCCTCAGGAAATTTATAAGAAGAGTCTTGATTTGGTTTATAGAATTGCTGTGCCCCTTCCACGCGTGTGCCACAATTTTACATTTCAGTAAAAAAAAAATCCCTTCATTTTTTCCATGTCATAGTCTATCTCCATCCCGCACCGCGTTTCAGCAGTGACAGAACTCAGATGAAAAACCATTTTCCTGCAGATGAGGTCACGGACTGTAAGCTAAATAGATAATAACAGCTAAAATGTGGGCTAGATGGAATGGAAAATGAAGACTAGATGTTGCAGACAGACGATTATTCAGATATTTGTGAGACGGTGGAAGGTGATGGAGACGGCGAGGGGAGGATTGTGATTATTGTAATGGGTTGGCAGCATTGAAGTGGATCATGACACCACATGAAGCTTAATTAGGATGGGAAGTGATGCCTTCATAACTAAAGAAGTGGGGATTGAAAGGGTGCTTCTAAGAATTCCTTACACTCACCATGTCAACTCTTTCTCAACAGAGAGCATGCTACGGACAGCGTCCAGCCCCGACAGCCTGCGTTCCCGAACCCCTATGATTACCCCAGATCTGGAAAGCGGTACAAAGCTCTGGCACCTAGTCAAGAACCATGATCACCTGGACCAACGTGAGGGAGACAGAGGGAGCAAGATGGTGTCTGAAATTTATCTCACCCGCTTATTGGCAACAAAGGTAAACATTTTATTTTTTTATAATATAATGTTCTAACCCTTATTTATTTGTTAATTCATCGCAATTCTCTTGTAGTGCAGTAAAGAAAAAACCTGGGTAACATGAATTTAGTGCAATTAAATATGTTTTGCTTTTTGCCTTGGAAGGAATGTATATCTGCAGATATATTTACAGGTAGCTAGACCATATTGGCTACATCGAAATGGTTTCACAATAATTGCATCACAATATAGAAGCGTTTTGATTGTAAATACTAGTTGAAGTCCTGATTTCATGCATCTGCACAACAAATAACCCACTGTGAAGTCTGGGCATTACTTAAGTATGAGAAACTCCATTAGGAACTGGGGCCAATGATCAGGTATAAGGAACTTTGCTATGAGCTACAGTGGGGGTGGATGACTTTGGAACTAGTGCAATCACTGAGGTGCAGTGGCCTTCAGTAGGAACTAGGTCCATCACTGAGGTGCAGTGATCTTTAGTAGGAACTAGAACCATCACTGAGGTGCAGTAGAATTCTTTAGAAACTAGGGCCATTGCTGAGGTGCAGTGATCTTTAGTAGGAACTAGAGCCATCACTAAGGTGGGGTGGACTTCTTTAGGAACTAGGTCCATCACTGAGGTGCAGTTATCTTCAGTAGAAACTAGAGCCATCTCCGAAGTGCGGTGGACTTCTTTAGGAACCTAGGGCCTTCACCGAGGTGCAGTGATCCTTAGTAGGAACTAGATCCATCACTGAGGTGAGGTGGATTCTTTAGGGCCATCACTGAGGTGCTGTTATCTTCAGTAGAAACTAGAACCATCACCGAGGTGCGGTGGACTTCTTTATGAACTAGGGCATGGGTGCTCAACCTGTGGCTCTCCAGCTGTTGCGGAACTACAATTCCCATGAAGCATTGCAAGCCGCTGACAGGTACAAGCATGTCTCCCAAAGGCTGAGGCATTATGGGAATTGTAGTTTTGCAACAGCTGGAGAGCCACAGGTTGAGCACCCATGAACTAGGGCCTTCACTGAGGTGCAGTGATCCTTAGTAGGAACTAGATCCATCACTGAGGTGAGGTGGATTATTTAGGGACTAGGGAAGTGATGGCAAACCTTGGCACCCCAGATGTTTTGAAACTACATTTCCCATGATGCCCATGCACTCTGAAGTGTAGTTGAGCATCATGGGAAATGGAGTTTCAAAACATCTGGGGTGCCAAGGTTTGCCATCACTGCACTAGGGCCATCGCTGAAGTGCAGTGATCTTCAGTAGGAACTAGAGCCATCACTGAGGTGCAGTTATCTTCAGTAGAAACTAGAACCATCGCCGAGGTGCGGTGGACTTCTTTATGAACTAAGGCCATCGCTGAGGTGCAGTGATCCTTAGTAGGAACTAGGTCCATCACTGAGGTGAGGTGGATTCTTTAGGGCCATCACTGAGGTGCAGTTATCTTCAGTAGAAACTAGAACCATCACCGAGGTGCGGTGGACTTCTTTATGAACTAGGGCCTTCACTGAGGTGCAGTGATCCTTAGTAGGAACTAGATCCATCACTGAGGTGAGGTGGATTATTTAGGGACTAAGGAAGTGATGGCAAACCTTGGCACCCCAGATGTTTTGAAACTACATTTCCCATGATGCCCATGCACTCTGAAGTGTAGTTGAGCATCATGGGAAATGGAGTTTCAAAACATCTGGGGTGCCAAGGTTTGCCATCACTGCACTAGGGCCATCGCTGAAGTGCAGTGATCTTCAGTAGGAACTAGAGCCATCACTGAGGTGCAGTTATCTTCAGTAGAAACTAGAACCATCGCCGAGGTGCGGTGGACTTCTTTATGAACTAAGGCCATCGCTGAGGTGCAGTGATCCTTAGTAGGAACTAGGTCCATCACTGAGGTGAGGTGGATTTCTTTAGGGACTAATCGCTGAGGTGCAGTTATCTTCTGTAGGAACTAGGTCCATCACTGCGGTGCAGTGGACTTCTTTGTGAACTAAGGCCATCACTGAGGTGCAGTGGACTTCCTTAGAAACTAGGACCATCACTAAGGTGCAGTGAACTTATGTAGGAACTAGGACAATCACTTTGAGGTACAAAGATGTCCTCTGGGGCCATCGCCGTGATACATGGAACTCTGCTAGGTGCTAAAGGAGTTACTGAGGCACAAGGACCTTTGCTAAAATCGAATGCCATCACTGATGTCCAAGGAACTTCGCAAGGGCACTCTAGACCCTTTTAATAAGGTATAAGAAACCCTGCTAGGAACTAGGACCATAATTATTTTAAAGAAACTCGGATAAGAACTAGTCCATGAATGAGGTATACATAATCCACAGAGATCTAGGCCTATCACTGAGGCATGAGAACCTCTGCAATGAATTAGGACCATCGCTGAGGCTTAAGGCCTCATGAATCAGTGTAAATATATATTTCTTCATGATGTCCCCAATTCCTAGTGATCTGATGAGCTCCAGCAGAAAAAAAAAACAGCTGTCAAGAAAGCAGACTGATTACATTTTTGCATGCCTCTTGTTGACAAAGCAAAAGCAGGCCCCTGCGTCCTCCTGCTAACGCACAGCCAATTTCCCACGGTGCCCCGGTGATTGGCGTTATAATTTAGCCGCTTCCCTGGATCAGCAGAAAGGAAGTCAGAAGAGAGGGAGTTGCAGGCTTTACAGCAGCAAATCGATGGGTTATGACACAAATTAACCGCTATTGTTTCGTAATGGCCGTATATGAATAAAAAGGAATCCATAAGAGGTTCTTTCAATAAACCCCCAGCCGTTGTTAAGACATTATGAAAGCCCACATTAATTGCAGGTACTGTAAATATCGTTGTGTTATTTATATCCGCTCGTCTCATACGTTTCGGGCCTCGGTTAGCGGGATATATATTTATTTAACAGGGAGCAGTATTTACGGTTTGCTTATGGATATTAATGGCTATAGGAAAGATTAATTCTTCCTTTAATGAGCTTTTCTGCGGACTCTGAACCTTCAGCAAATCTTCCTCGCTACATAACGTCTCCACGAGTGTAATAACTTGTAAGTCTACAGGGAATCTGCTCGCGCAACAACAAAATTAATTGCGAACGCGGGAGGAAATATTTAGGCGTATTCTGAAGGATTCCCGTTGTATTTGTAGTGCTCCCATAGGAAATACATGCTTTTATTCCCTTGCTGTGGATTCTGGTGCGTTTTATCTCTGCAATGGAAGGATAATATAAAAAGCCTTATTGCTGCCATTTCGACTTATAGATGGATGTAAAGGCATCCTGGGGATGGTACTGTTTACTCTTGCAAGCGCGCATTTGTAACACTATTTTGAAATTTGTTCAAAGCGCACCTCAGAGCATGCTGCCTCGTAGGATGGTAGGGAGTGTAGTCATGACTCTTTTATTATTTATATGTAGGTTTTTAATGTATTTTGGATGTGTGGTGCTAAGCTTTGCCACCTGAAACGCTAAGCTTTGCTTATCGGAACATGAAGTTGTAAAGAACATTATGGCAGTGTTAAGTATCAGTCAAGTTTTGATTCGGTGAACTTGTCACACCTCTCTCTCTCGAGAATCTCTCAACCTAACTTCCCAATGCTGTCCTAGAAATAGACAAGCTCCATGGAAATGTGTAGAACTTATAATGCAGTGCTACTACTTCCCAAACACTCAGCGGGCTGGACTACCGGTGCTCAGGAACAGGCTGCTGTAGCCTTAAGGCCCATACACACGATCAGACTTTTTAACAACAACAGTGAGTGAGTAACTTGTATAGCGCTACAAATGCAAACCAAATCGCCTCAAGGCGCTTTTTGCATCCAGTGCCATCCTGTGTATTCAGAAGAGGTGTGTCTTAAGTTTTTTTTCTGAAGGCCCGATGGTTTTCTTCCATGCCGATGTCCGTGGGTAGAGCGTTCTATAGCCGTGGTCCTTGGACTGTCCGACGGATGTGTTTTATCAGACAATCTGACCGTCTGTATGCTCCATCGGACAATTGTTTGTTTTTTCAATGGACAAATGTTCGCTGTGAATGCTCTTAAACTTTCCGACAACAAATGTCCGATGGAGGCTAATCCGATTGTGTGTACACAAGTCCATCGGACTAAAATCCAAAGTTCAAATGAGCATGCTCAGAACCAATGCTAAACATCAGGCAACAATAGCAGAAGTTGCCTAAAGGGTGGCGGTAAAGAGCTGAAAAAACACGTAATGTGGTGAATGTTGCTGAAAAAGTTCTGCCGTGTGTATGCAGAACAAGTTCACGACCAACGCCCCTTCGGACAAAAATCCACGGAAAAGTCAGATGGAAGTCTGATCGTGTGTACGAGGCTTTAGATGCACTTGATCAATGAGAGAAGCCGGCAACATAGTACTGGATAGTAAAATGTAGACTTTATTAAACAGTAGGGTGGAACACAGCCAACAAAGTCTGAAACGCGTTGATGTCTATGTATTCCACCCTACTGTTTAATAAAGCCTGACGTTTACTGTCAAGTACCCTGTTGCTCGTTTCTCCTGTGGTTTCAGTAGAACCAAAGATCAATACAATACTCTTATGGATCCAGTAGAACCAAAGATACACTCGTTTGATATCTTATTAGTCCTTGTTGTAATGTTTTGTTTTTGTTTTTTTTGCATGGGGCAGCCTTATTTTCCATTATAAAAGCAGGTTCTCCTACTCTCACAATGCAGTTCTATGAGTTGGCAGGTTCATTGAAAACCAGACACTCCCTGTGTAGGTGATATCTCAACATGTAAGGGCACTTCAGTAATTTCACTGAACCACTGAGAGCTCCCTCTAGTGGCTAGTCTACAAGTCTTTATGGCAAAATGTGGAATAACAAGCTTCTAAAATGTGAAGTTCATATAAAAAATTACTTGACTTTGACTAAGCTCAATTTAATGCAGACATCGGGAGATGCATATTCCTTTCTTCCTTTCCCCATGGCTCTGTTCAGCTTCTTGAATTGTAAGAGAAGCCTCCAACAGGCCATGTTTTCATTTTCTTTGCACAGCAGCTTTAAATCATAATCAATGACATGGTATTATTAAGAGCTATTTTATCTAATGGAAGTTCCCAAAACATGGCCCATTGGGCATACTTAGAACTGAGGTTGAGAACCACTGGTGTAGCTGACACAGGACAATGTATTCCCCTGGGATAATGCTGCTTGCCCCAGTGCTGCCATATGCTCCTCCCTACCCAACGATATTGGGTAATTCCTTCAGCTCCCAATGCTGAACGGAACCGCGGAGGAGTGAAAGGTGCTGGGTAAGGAGGGGTTAAAGCAAACCTGATAATTCAAACTCCATGCTCACAAAACTAAACAATGCTGTCCCATTAGCTTGTGAATCTCTGATGCACAACATTCACTTGTATTGTTTTCTCTCCTCGACTCGGGTAATGTTTATCTCCAGCATGTGCACAGTGAAGGGACAGCTTCCTTTTATATGGAGATGAGGGAGTAATTGCTTATCAGTCACACACCTTTTCCAACCTGTTGGAAGATCTTTGTAAGCGAAAACGAGCACTGCTGACTCAATGGTGCTCGTTATCATTTGGCTTCTGTGTTTATAGTCCATTGTTCTTTAATGGCAACCTTAAAAAAAAATGCTATCATTTATTTACTTATTTTACCTCAATGTGAAAGAGGGGGAGGAATCTATTTTGTTAACTTAAAAAAAGATGTAGATCTCTCTCGCTCTCTCTCTATATATATATATATATATATATATATATATATATATAAATAAGTGATTGCGTCTCAGGCACCAGACAGCCAATAAAGAGCACCTGTCTTAGTACAGATGCCATAAATTCTAAGGAATCTTTTAAAGGATGAGTTCACCTTTTGAGGGCTCTTTCACACGGGCGGACCATATATCCGCTTTTTCATCCATCCGTGTAAGGATTAAAAAGGGACATACATTGGTCCCTATGAGATTGTGGGTGTCAGCGGATGAACAAGAATGACAACAGCTGCAATATGCCTGTCCTGATAGATCCCCACCTCATCACTGGGTAGACCTCAAAACACATACAGATCCAGTAGTGTCCTCCATCGCACCGCTTCTGTGTACTGTGCCATCATCTTCATCCATGAGGACTGAAGGCCATTGCCCCCTTTCCAAGTCCCATTTTCTTCCTTTCAACTCCCTACTTTTCCTTTTACTACTTATTACTAACATGACAACACCTGGCCATGCCATCTGGATCAACCTGTTGTGTATACGGCCACTTAGCCTTGCCCGTCTGTGGCTTGGGAGGGTGAAGTTCCACTTTGTCTGTGTAAGGCAATTCAATGAGCGGGCCATAGAACCTTTGTAATACATTTTGAGACAACTTGATGAAAGAACATGCTCCTAGCAAGGGGCGATGTTATCATGAAGGTTACACAGGTACATAGTTAAGACACACAAGTTTAACCAACAGGGGGAAAAAAATTACACAAATCGAAAACCTCCATATACACAATTCTATACCTATACCAGAGGAAGGCAAAGCCTGATCAAATTTGCTCCAGCAGGGAAAAATTCTTCCTGATCCCCCGAGAGGCAATCCGATATTCCCTGGATCAACTTTACTTATAATTATTCGTATCCAGTTTTATTGTATGCATTTCGGGGCTAGATGATAAAATATGTGGTGGTGACACCAAGGTTAAGTTTGGAGTAATTCTTTGAAGAAGGTACAAATAAATCAGACATTCAGATTCCGGGTCTCGTGTTTCAATCGCACATCGTAGAACAATGATTACATCCAGTTGGTTGCTCTAGGTGTATCCTGTGATCTCATTGCTGTAAATCCTCATGGTTCTTGTTTCTCATCTCCAGGGCACTCTCCAGAAGTTCGTAGATGATTTGTTTGAAACCATATTTAGCACGGCACATCGCGGCAGCGCACTACCTCTCGCCATCAAATATATGTTCGACTTTCTGGATGAGCAGGCGGATAAGCACCAAATCACAGATTACGATGTGCGGCACACATGGAAAAGTAATTGGTAAGTGACCTTCACTTTGGTTTCATGTTGCTTATTGGAGACTGGTGACTTCCCCAAGGAGGTACTCAGTCATTAAACTTATGTAATTGGTTACAGCCCTGAATTGAAGTTTTAAACTTGCAGTCCCAGCTGCTTTGGGGTTACCATGTGGGTGGGATGCTCTTGGCTCAGACCATACAGTCTCTACTCCTGCTCTTACAGTAAGATACATAAAAACACCTAAGCCTACATCCAGTGTGGATTGTTAACCAAATAACGCATTAAATAAGTGAAGACAAAGAAAAACCATTACGGTTTAGTACCAAATTACCTGCTTTGCCTGAAGTACCCTTTCAAGCTTCTCTCCCCCCTCAGAAGTCATTGATGGTTGCCATAGTAGATTTTTGGAATAAAAGCAGCTTTACAGGTTAATTTTACAGAAAAGTTTTCCCATCTACCATCTTCACTCTGAAAGACTCTTCCTGTAACTTTCATCTTTAAAAAATGTTATTTTCTCAGCAAGGTCAGAGTGATATTTCTGCAGTCTGTAGCTTTACTCCTTTCCAGCTCAGTGTCTCTTCAGGCAGAGCCCCCCTTTACCCACTTTCACCTTTACTTGGTGATACAGCTGGGACTTCCCCTCCCTGTGTTCCGGATGCGCCGACTGCATTTTGCCGGCAATCCCTCTGTTTCCAGCCAGCGGGACATCCCTTTATATGACATTTGTAATATGGCAGATAAATTGCTTTTCTATGGTTCGGCGGCTGGCAGCAATTAGCAGCGGTGGCTAGGGAAATGCATATATACTTATCTTAACCCATCAGTAGATACGAGCAGCGACTTTACTTTTACCGGGAAATTACCAATGACATCCAGGGGTTGCTGAGTAAAATATGAAAGACATTAGCCAGGTTGCAAGAGGAGACCTTGATCTCATCAGTGAAGTGATACAAAAGGTGTTACCGTATAAATCATCATATTGTTCATGCGTTCTGATTATATGAAAAAAAAACTTTTACGTTTTGAACTTAAACAGACATGGCCTTGGGCTGCCTAGAGATGGAGAGTCTTGTGTGAATAATAAAGAGAATCTTCTATAGCAAAGGATAAAGACCCGCTCACAGAGAAATGTTCTAATAAGTTGGCAACCTCCCAGCTCAGTAATGAGTCTCACCGTCCGAGATGCTCATCGTCACCCTTAGGCCTGTTTCAGACGAGCTTCAGTTTGTATAGGAGCAGTGTGAACAGCAAGCTTTGACTAAGCATTTGCACAGCTTTTAAAGTGGTTGACAAAAACCCTCTGTGCAACTTGTACCTATAGGTACTGTAAATATCTCCTAAACCCGCCGCCATTTAGGAGATATTTACCTTGTCGTGCGCCGATAAGGTTATCGGCGCATGCTCTGTGAAGAATCGGCCCTCCAAGCCGTTTCTACGCTGTCAAGTGCTGTGACTGACGGCTCCCATGTGCATGTGTGGGAGTGACGTCGCACGACTTCTGCCAGTCACAGAGCCGGAGTCCATGGCCCCGGAAGGAAGATGGGTGCGGGGACAGGGCTGGCTTTGTTTGCAGGTAAGTGCCACATAATGGGCTAGCAATGTACATACATTATTTTAACAAAGCAACATATAGTTTTTTAGACCAAGGTGAGGTGGCGCGTTTCCAATAAGGAAGTGACTGCTCTGGGCTTCAACAAAATGGTGGCCTCCAGCAATCAGAAATGGGAACTGCTGGAGGCAATTTACAGCACATGCTAATTTTGGTAGCATAATTATTAATGTGGAGTGTATGTTCCTTTTGTTAAAGATCATTATTGTTATCAAACTGTTATGGGTGAAGTTCTGCTTTAAAATATGGTTTTCCCTTTTCAGTTTACCCCTGAGGTTCTGGGTCAATGTCATCAAGAACCCTCAGTTTGTGTTCGACATCCACAAGAACAGCATCACGGATGCCTGCCTCTCAGTGGTTGCCCAGACCTTCATGGACTCTTGTTCTACGTCAGAGCACAAGTTGGGCAAAGATTCTCCCAGTAACAAGCTGCTTTATGCCAAGGACATACCCAACTACAAGAGCTGGGTGGAGAGGTAAGTGGATTTTCGCGATGTTACAGCATTTTAATATAGAGGCAGCACAGTGATTAAGTCGTTAGCACTTACGTTTGTCGTTGGTTTCGAATCCTAACCACGGCACTACCTGGTTGGAGTTTGCATGTTCTCCCTGTATCTGCGTGGGTTTCCTCTGGGTACTTTGGTCTCCTCCCACCCTCCGGAGACCTGCTGGTAGGTTAATTGGCCCTAGTATATGTATGAATGTGAATTGGGGACCTTAGATTTTAAACTCTCTGAGGACAGGGACTCATGTCTGGAACACAGGAACCCCAAACAGAACTTCTTCCAATAATGAAGGTGCTAGGCTCTTAGACCGAAGCACCAGAAGCCGGCTTCGTTCTAAGAGCCTAGCACCTTTATTATTGGAAGAAGTTCTGTTTGGGGTTCCTGTGTTACAATCCTGTGGACGGAGACCACGGCCGGGCGTTGTGTTAACGCTGGTTAAGCTTGCCCTTCTGGTAAGCGGCTTTCCATTAGGTGGCGGGCTCTCACGTTTTCCAAGATTCACAGTGGTGGCATTCGTCATGTTTATGGATACACATTGAGACTTATCCATTGCACTTTGGGACATTATTTATTATTTTTCATCACCCCAACTATTCCGGTTGTTGGTTTAATATTGCTGGCGCAGTTTTTTCTGTCTATTTATTCTGTGTTTATACCACCTAACTGCAGCCCTTTTTTTTATCTATTTCCTATTTATTGTTGGTTTAGGATAGCACAGTTTTTTTGTACTATAGTATTGACTAAATGCTATAATTGCTTCTTTCAGGTATTATGCTGACATCGCCAAAATGCCCGTAATAAGCGACCAGGATATGAGTGCATACCTGGCGGAGCAATCAAGGCTACACCTGAGCCAGTTCAACAGCATGAGTGCCCTACATGAAATATACTCCTACATCACTAAGTACAGAGACGAGGTGAGCACCAATTGTGGGATCTATAAAAACAATTATTGTTCTTACTGTTTTAGAGTTCCTGACCCCTGCCATAGCCATAGAAGGTCTTCCAGTGCCTGGGGGAGATATATATATTTAATAAGAAAAAACAGAGCTAAATTTTAAAGCAAACTATTTTTAAACATAAGACGATAAATCAAAGTCCATAATAGTCCGTGTGTCAACAATCTATTAAAAAAATTATAGCATTAGTGAATGTGCACGTGCAAACACACTCCATTAATCAAAAAGGTGCATACAAATAGCCACAGTTCATCTGTTAGCTGTATGTGCATTCACCTGCCAAAGAAGAGTCTCCACCACCATTGACAGAAGCCTCTTACCAAATGGGATGGACTATAACATTATAAATGGTCAAACACACTCTAGTTGAATGATCATCTCTTAGCTTCCTGGTAGGCACCAAGGAGCACACATGAAGTACATTAAAAACCTTGAATTTTTATCTAAATCCAATCTCTATACTCGTGTCACAAATACACCATGTAACATTGCGGTCTCATCACTCTATTAGGATAGCAATAGCAGGCTCATGGCTTACACCGGACTTCGACCTGCACTTGATGACGGCATGTCTAGGCCATATAGATATATATTTATTATAGAAGATGCAACAGGGAGTACAAGACCTCGCGTCAGGGGGGCAGAGCTGGAGGTCTCTAGGATGCTGGTTTAACCTTCCATTGTTAAAAAAATATGTTTAATTAAAACAAAGATTCTTGGATGTTATATATTGTAATATTTATGGCCAGTCCATGCTGTACGAACCTAGCTGGTATAGGCACACGGCTTTCTTTAGTGGACACAAGCTACCTATAATTGGTGGAGAGCCATGGACCCAAGTCTGGTCACTGACCTGCACTATGCAATAGAACTGCCAAAAAAAAAAGTCCTGTCACATCCAACCAGCATTCACACATAATAAAGGGCTGTGATCATGTGTTGACCCCCTCTGCACACTACTATAATTAGCTTCCTTCTATACCAGCTTGATAATAGTATTCAATTCATCATAGAGTAGAAAGAACATACGTGATCAAGTCAATCTGCAACCATCTAGCTTTCCATTTGGCGCCCGATTATTAACGGGCAATCCACAACCGTCGAAAAACATGTACAAGTAGCCGGTATCTCTAATTGACTGCCTCTGTGGCGTGCACATATACTAGGAACTGGACTTCTGTCATATTAGAGGGGATTGGGATACACACTGTCGTCTATATCCTCATTGAAGCTATACATGTTCTATTCAGTACAGTTGGTGTGAACTGACTTACAAAAGGTAGTCCAATCCTGAGATGGTAATTTTACTGTTACTTTGCTAAAAAATAAAAAAAATAAAAATACCAAGTTACACCCGTCAGACCATGTCCTCTTTAGCTTGGTTGAACTTTCATATTTAGTGTCATCAGCACAGGCATAATTCCTGCTATTAAGATGATGATAATTGTATTGGTAATTTATGAGTCAGTAATAGGTGTTGTGACAGCCACCAAATGTCAAAAGGGGCAGCAATTAGGAGTAAGCAAGGACATGATTATGCAGTTGGAGGGGGAGTGCTGATTGCTGCTGTCAGATCATATTGTATGAACATACAGGAGGGGGGGGCGGCGAGTTTCAGATACTTGCCGAAACTTGCTCAGGTCAGATGCACTTTAAAAAGTGATCCTGCTGCCAAAGACCATTCATTTCAATAAAGATATTCCCATATGATTATATGAAGATCTTTGCATGAAGGTATACAAAGTTTTGGTTAACTTTGTATCTTCTCAACATCACTCTCACCTGGTTTCCATTTGGGAGACAGGGAACGTGGGCTATATACCGTATTTATCGATGTATAACACGCACCCTAACTTCAAGAGGAAGTTTCAGGAAAATAACTTTCCACAGCCCCCTGCGTAACACGCAGACACAGTTTACCATCTATTTTCAGGGTAAAAAAAGTAAGTGTTATACGCCAATAAATACAGTAGCTTACTGCTTTCCATTCACCATAAACACAAATGACACAGCCCCGTCTCTCTGCTGGAATTAAAGTGGAACTAAAAGGTACAAGTACTTGCCAAAGTTCCAACAGGCCAATGCCAATGCCTCTTCTCCATGGGTTTTTATGGGTGCTTGTCTTTGGCTGTTTTGATTTGCTGGCACGGATGATGTAACTCATACGTGTGTGCGCGCCGCAGGGGATTGCAGGAAAGCACCCCATGTACAGTAAGTGTTTCTTGGTGATCTTCGCACCTTTTAAAGTGGTTCTAAAAGCAGAAGTTTGTTTTACCTTTTGTAAACCGGCAATAAAAAAAAAATGCAAGACAATGTGCTAGTATGTGTCGTTGCAGGAGCCATAGGCTGCTGTCAATCAGCCAGTGAGGAGGGGTTGGGGCAGAGCTGCACTCTGTGTGTCAATGGACACACAGAGTGTGGCTCAGGAGTGGCTTGCTATAGGGGCACTAAGCAGGGTGAGGGGAGAAGCCAGGAGCGAAGGTGGGGAACTTGAGAAGAGTAGGATTGAGGCTGCTCTGTGCAAAAGCACTACACAAAGCAGCATAGGCGTGCGCACATAGGGTGTAAGGTGTGCCTGGGCACACTCTAATCACCCTGTACTATGCAGATTCCCCCTGCTGCCTGGCTGCAGAGAAAGGGACTGGGGAATCTCTGTCCTCAGTCCCTTACTCTGTCTCAAAAGTTAGAAATCAGGGGTCTGTTTAGACCACTGATATTTCACCAAAGCCCCCAAACAGGGCTCCTAAAAAATAATAATAATAATAAAAAATAATAAAAATAAAATTGTAAAAAATAATAATAATACAAATAAAGATAAACTACTGACACTGATCTCTGCCCTGCTGACTTGCCCACTGCCATATATGGTATATTACACACGCATGTGTGTTTTAGCTTTGGTGTGCACACCCTAATGCAATAGGCTGCGCACACCTATGCAAAGCAGGCAAGTATAACATGTTTGTTATTTAATAAAAAAAAAAATACCTTTACAATTGCTTTAAGGACACAAACACCCCCCCCCTCCCAAATTGAACCCTGTTGAATGGTAATTTATCTGTCTATGCATGCACACCCTATTTTCCATTTGTTGTATCCTCAGCTGATCTTTGCTGTGCAGGTATTTTGTTAAATTACTACTACCCAAAAAATCTAAAAATATCTATTTTTTTTAAAGAAAGTCACTTTATTGTTGAATTCACATTGGTTCTAATATTTCTGTTGCAGATCTTAACCGCGCTGGAAAAAGACGAACAAGCGAGGAGGCAGCGGCTACGAAGTAAATTGGAACAAGTTATCGACACAATGTCGCAGAGCAGTTGAAGTCCATTATGGCCGCGCTCCAGGGTCTTGGTGGTAACGGAGTGAAACGAGGGACCGCTAAAACTTGACCACACTCCCAACGCATGTGGCCTTGACAAACCGACAGACTGCAAAACTGTTCTGGAACTATCTTGAAACACATGAACAAAAAAGAAAAAATCAAAAAAGAAAAAAAAAAAAAGCCTACATGTACATAAAATAATTTAGAGAACATTTCAAAGAATGACATAGAATCCTTTATAAACAGTTTTACGGACTCCTTAAAGTTCAGTACAAATAAAATATAGATTTAAGACCACGTCAGCTGCCTGTTCCAAGGGGAAGCCGGTGCTCATGGCGGAGGAAACGGATGAAGATGGAAGGACTGGACTTTGTACGACCTTCTAGAAGGCTGAAGAGACTTTCGCCCACCTCCTCCCTCCCCTGCATAGACAGGCAGCCGCTACGCCCTCAAAAAAAAAAAAAGAACCACCTCTCTCTCTCTATGGCTTTTTGCCACCTAGTGTTAAACTGCTATATTTGCACAATTTATTGAAATTTCGGGGTTTTTACAGAAATAAAAAAATAAATAAAAAAGCAATCGAGGAGAGAAAGATCTTTTGAAGGGTTTAAGGGCGTTCTGGAAGACGGAAGAAAAGCTTCAAGCGTGTCCCATGGATTTCCCAGCGAGAAGGACAAAATTATTCCAGAACCTTTCATATTTTTCTAGACTATATTATGTGCCATGTTTCATTTCAATGTTGTTTTAGTGAATAAAAATGCAAAAAAATGAATTTATGGAAAAATTAAGCTTTGCAAGTTGTTGGAATGAAAAGGATCAAACCACCGTCCAATTTTGAGGGGGTCCTGTGCTCAGAGATGGAGAGAGTATATAACGCATTTCAAGTTTTTTACTAAACCCCGTCTGTTACTTTGGAATGAATTGTGAGTTTTATGTTACAATTATTGTTGGCTATGTTTCAGATTTAAAGAAAAAGAGAAAAAAAAAATCTATTAAGGCTACCGGAAGCACATTCAGAATCACGGCACCTGTTAAGCGAATGTATATAATACAGATTGGCTAGCAAAGCGAGACCTAGAATGCTTTGCTGCTGTAGACAACCGCGTGGGCATTAAACTATAGAATCTGTGGACATAAGTTACAAATGAATGGTACAGGGTACCAAAGTGTCACTTGGTTTAGTTAATCTCCTGGTAATTTATTGAGCGGATCTTGTACTGTTGCATACGATGGGTTGTAGTAAACATTTGGAACGCCCCTGAATTTTTTTTTGTTGAATGTAATGTTGACAGGACAAGTTAAATGCCAGAGCTGCTTTTGAGTATTCCAACTATAACTTGCATGGGTAGGCTATGTTCTCTACCTGTCCACAACATTTGTCTAATCAATGGGAGGAGTCGGCAAACCACTGCAGATCAATAAAGACTGTTTATTTCTGATTAATTACATATAGAGGATTGTAAAATGTTGAAAGGATATGTCCAATTCATGATGTCCTTATTTTGAGTCATTGGTATACCTCATCCACCCAATGGAATTGGAGTCTGGTGGCTAAGAAAGCATTTAAGTCAGAGAAAGCCAGGCTACTACCCAATTTAGAATCTGGCAATTCTTTCTCTCTACCCTGTCTAAGCAAGCATTTTTAGAGAGTAGATTGATGGCACCAGAACCTTAAGTAAATGGTGAGTGACACATTGTTACTCATAATTTATACTGTGCTGATAATGTCCCCGTGGAGCATCAGGGTAATGAAAGCGATGAGTGAGCCGAGGAACTATCACAGTAACTCGGGATGTAAAGACAATAGTTTAATCAAGAATCAAAGCATCACTTTGAGTCCAGGCTTGGGTTTTATTCCAAATATCAACTGGGATAAAATCTTCGCTTGACCTTCACTATTGTTTAGTATACCCAGTTTATGTTTGGGATAAAACCTTAGCTTGGACTCCACTATTGTTGGGTACACCCAACAATAATGGAGTCCAAGCTAAGGCTTTATCTCAAACATCAACTGGGTACACCCAACAATAGTGGAGTCCAAGCTAAGGCTTTATCTCAAGCATCAACTGGGTATACCCAACAATAGTGGAGTCCAAGCTAAGGCTTTATCCCAAACATCAACTGGGTATACCCAACAATAGTGGAGTTTAAGCTAAGGCTTTATCCTAAACATCAACTGGGTTAACCCAACCATTTTTGGAGTCCAAGCCAAGGTTTGATTCCAGGGTGGGTATACCCAATTGATGTTTGGTATTAAAACTTACCTTAGACTCTAATATTTCAATGTGGTGCTATGATTTTAGATTCAAACATAGGCAGGAATTGTGTCCAGTAATCCCAACTTAACTTATGAAATAGCCATTTATAGGATGTTGCTTTGAAAAAAGAAATAAAAAAAAAAATAGGTTAGACAAAGATGTAGTCCCCATAGAACAGAGAATGTACTGTTAAATATTCATGGAACTTTCCCACTTAAAAGTCTATTTTCAACTCAATATATTTTACAGAATAAAATAAATAAGTAGTTTCTTTCCTCTACTACCTCAAGAGGTGGCCAGAGTTTGGATAACTCAGTCAAGCAATAACATCTTTTTACAATCACTGCCTTTGAACAATATCGTAATTATCAGCTGCTTCCATTTCTCTTTTCTTTTAATCTTTCTGACAAATGTGATGCTATGCTGGTCCCCTGTCCACTAATCGTACTAGACTGTGTTTTGATGGCTGAGAATACAAAATGCCCCCCAAGCTGCAGCCAGGTCCTGGGTGGCCAGGATACAGTTTCCCTTTTTTTTCCGGTACTGCTTGTGCCAGCAAACCTTGTTGCAGTCTGGAGTAGAGTAATGAGGTAACCAGCTGCCGGATGGTTAAGTCTCTAGAAACAGGTGTCTGCTGGCACTAGGCCCAAGATGACCATTGCTTCCATGGTGTAATTTTTGAAAATCCATTCCTGTCAACCTTTTACAATGTATCCATATTGTAGAAAGTTAACTTGCACCTATTTCAAGGTAAACAGCCTGACGAAAGATCTTTGGCGTTAAATAGTCTACATAACCCCAACAGGCAAGTCAGGCCCTTGTAAGTTACTGACAGAAGACTATTCTGCCCCATCCCCCCCCACACTTTTTCCAAAAGCAGAACGAGAGGTTGAGCATGTTCATAAGAGAAAACATTCTGATGATATTGTGTAATCTCAATACTACTGATAATTCCCCCACCCATGTACATTACCACTTTCTTCCATCCCGTTCGGGTAAAACCAGGCCCCCGCTGTACTCTGTGATGTTTTTTCTTTTATGAATGGGTAAGACTTGCCACTTAAATTTTTCTTTTTAAGTTGTCTGTACTTTCCCGTAGAACAAGCCCCATCCATCCTCACAGTTAAGAGGATGGCTGGGCTGTGTGCAGACAGTTCTCTGCCTGTCTGATATATGGGTCGATTAGAAGGAAACAAACATCAAACGTTCAGAAGCTTTTATGCATCTTTTAAATGTAATAAATCCCTAGCCGGAGCATGTAAGTTGGCTTCTCTGTACATCTGTTTACTGGATACACAGGAGGAACTTTCCGCCCTTTGTTGACAAGGGAGCAATCTGCTTAAAGGGAGGTTAGGAATATCAAATGGAATCCCTTTATTGCTATAGTTCTCATTCTACGTTGACCATTTAATGAGTTTTGCTCAATATTTTCTGACTCTACCCTTGTTGTCTCTTGGGGGTAAAATGCAAGTTAACATGAATGACTTCAGCTAAAATGTATACGGCCTGCCTAATTAAAGCAGGCCATAGATGATACAATTTTCTTTCTTGCAACTATGGGTTGCAAGGAAGAAAATAAGTGTTGATTGGGGGGGGGGGGAATCTTGACAAAATGTTATAAATTGTAATTGATACCTTGTAAGGAGATGGGCATTGTTTTTTAGGGGCCAACAGTCTTGCAGTGTTTGTACCGACTTCTCCAGTAATTATGGGCTCCAGCTAAAACTTAAAACGGTAGATAGATTGGGGAAGAGCCACAACCTCTTTTTATTGTACCCATTGGGGAGATTTCCTCATACTTCCTGTTGTGACTACAGAGGACATATCAACAACAAAAGCATTCTTCTCCTACGTTCTTTGGTGGACACAGCGCTACAAAGTAAATCTTGATCATAGTGTTCTATCGCCACCTATGGTAAAGATTCAGAAGATCTGTGTCCAATGAGCTCACAGAAAGGGATTTTACAGTAACAAAAAAAAAAAAAATCCCACTTTCTCTTGCATTCATTGATGGACACGGCTCTTCTAAACTTGTCTGTAGGTGGTCGATATAACCCTAAGGTCAAGATTCTGCAGAGCTGTGTCCGTCAATGAACTCGGAGAAAGGGATTTTATGGTTACAAAAAAAAAAAAAAACTGTTTTTATGTTCATTGACGGACACAGCTCTTCTAAATTTGACCATAGGTGGCGATATATAACCCTAAGGTCAAGATTCTGTAGGTCTGTCCAGGACCTCAGAAAAAATAAGTTTACGATGAGTAACAAAACAAAATCCCCCCTTTTTTTTTTTTTTTATTGCAGTGCAAACCTGAAAGAGGAGGTCCTAATCCTTCCTCAGTCTTTCTACAACTGAATAGGTTTTACCTGGAGTTTGGTTTTAAAGGCTTTCCTATTGTCGAACCCCCCACAGTGCTCTTCAGACCATTTTATATTGCTCTTCAGCTCCAGTCAGTCTCTATCTAGCATACCTGTCCAATTAACCCCTCCATTGCTGCAGCCAATAGGATCAGTAGCTGAATTCAGTCTGGCAAAAAAAAAAATGAAAATCGAACAAACAAAACTCTCCCCGCTGAGCCATCCCCTGTAAATATCTTACTATTTTAATGTTGCTCAGATTTAGTACTTGTAAATAAAATCCTCGCATCACAAAAGAGATTAAACATTTTTGCTAAATAAAACCAGCTGGTGTCTATTTTTTGTGTGTGTGTGCTTTTCTGATAGAGGGAGACTTCTCTCCAAAGTGGCAAAAAAAAAAAAAAAAAAGTAAATGCAAATAGCATAAAGGTCTGTTTTACCATATCTGCATGTGAAGCCAGCCTAAGTACATGGCGATGGAGGGAGATCTCCATTGATAGGGTAAGTATTCTCTGTTGGGAAGACAAGGGTGGGGGCTGCAACCTTTTCTACTTGAAGTGTCAATTTGCAACCTTTAGCCCCCTTCACATCTGTGCAATTCCCACAAGACTCCAAAATGCTGGTCCTTCTTGCAGGCACACTTCATTCTTAGCAAGGTGCCATAACACGTGTGCGTTGTAGCGCACCGCAATGCACACAGTAACAAATCATTTCGTAGACATAGGATTATCAAACAAGTGGGATAGAGGGCTGGCCGCTGCCCTGGGGGACATCTACCAAAGCAATAAAAAAAATCTTTCAAAAGTTCTGTTTGGTGGGGAGCTGTGATTTTATTAATACTTAAGGACTGGAAGGTTTTGCCCTCTTAATGACCAGACCATTTTTTGCAATATGGCACTGCATTGCTTTAACTGACAATTGCGCAGTTGTGTGACACTGTACCCAAACAATTTCTTTTTTTTTTCTCACAAATAGAGCTTTCATTTGGTGGTATTTGATCACCTCTGTGGCTTTTATTTTTTGCGCTATAAACAAAGCGTCAATTTAAAAAAAATCATTTTTTACTATAATAAATATAACCCCAACCCCCCAGAAAAAAGTTTATCAGTTTAGGCCAATATGTATTTTTCTACATATATTTTTGGTATGTTGATTGGTTTGCGCAAACGTTATAGCGTCTACAAAATAGAGGATAGATTTATGGCATGGTTATTTATTTATTTTTTACTAGTAATGGCGGCGATTTGCGATTTTTACCAGGACTGCAACCTTGCTGCGGACAGATTGGACACTACTTTGGGACCAGTGACATTTATATCGTGATCCGTGCTAAAAATAGCCACTGATTACTGTATAAATGTCACTGGCAGGAAAGGGGTTAACACTAGGGGATAATCAAGGGGTTAAATGTTCCCTAGGGAGGTGTTTCTAACTGGGGGGGTGCAGTGTAGTGACAGGAGGAGAGAGATCTCTGTTCCTGATCACTAGGAACAACAGGTCTCTCTCTACTCCCCTGTCAGAACAAGGATCTGTTTACATACACAGATCCCCGTTCTGGCTCTCTGTGGAGTGATCATGGGTGGCCAGCGAACATCACGGCAGCTGACCACGCACATCGGCATCACATGCATCCCCTATCGCTCTTAAAGCGGCCAACCTACAGTTATTCGTGCAGCCACGCTAACCTGCTGGTTGGCAAGCGGATAAAGTGAAACTTTAAACAGTAAATTTTTTAAATTATATTAACCTTTTGGTGCCGACGGTACGCAAATATGCGGCCTCTCGGTTGATGGGCCTTGGTACTAAGCAGCCGCATATTTGCATGCAATATTGCAAAAACAGCTGTGCCAAGAGCGCGTGCTCCCGCCTGTTACTAGCCGCTAATGAAAAGCGCCCGATCATAAGACTGGCAGTCACATGATCATAAATCCCAGTATCTAAAACCCTGTAAAGGGCCAGCAGGTGCCACCACCAAGGGGTTAAAGAGCCTCCCTGGGAGATTCTCTTCCTGCCTGTGAACTGATGAATCTGTATGATGTATTATGCACCATACTACAGCAAAACTGACCTTTTATAAAAGAAAAAAGTGTGTTAAAATTCTGGCAAAAAGGCAGCTCCCACCCACTTCATTCTGTTTGCAAACAAAGCAGCTGTAAATGTCATTCATCTATACAAGACCCTTATCCTAGATGGTCTGGTATAAATACTAAGGGGGGGGTACCACCCACAAAAAAATGGCGTGGGGTTCCCCCCACCTCAATTCATACTGGGCCTGTCAGGTTTTTATGCAAAAACAGGATCCCTATGTGTGGGATTTTTATAAGCCCTCTGCCCACAAGGACCACAGGATCCTTCATCAACATGAGTACACGGTGCTTTGGCACAGGACCCCCCTGGCAAGGTACCCCACCCATGTGGAATGGTATGGTTCAGGCGAGGGGTAGGGCACAAACACTTGCCCCCCATTCATGGCTTGCTAGGCTGTATGCTCAGGTAAAGGTCTAGTATCGAATTTGGAGGGACCGCACTGTCCGCAAACACACTTTTTTTTTTTTTTTAAATGGCATTCCCCTTGAAATTAATTTCAAAGCAGAAATGCCTGGTATGACTTATTGTATGGGAAAACCCCCATGCTTTCTTTTTTTTAATTTATCCCTGGCACCTTTACTTACGCGGCCGGGGATATATGGCCATGCAAGTGAATGGGCCCCACTGGTTTTTAAGGATTAGACGTGCCTGCATCCACCAGTTTGCGTTACAACAATTGACGAGTGGGAAGTTTGACCAAACCTTAGCAGTAATAAATGTTCGGCCAAGTTACAGTCCAAAGCCTAAACTCCGCTTTATATCCTTTTGTGACTATTAGGCATTATATTTAAGTTAAATCTTTTTTTTTTTTCCCAGAAATCATCTAATGATTTCCTACTCTCTCCAGAACTTTTACGTTAATTGCTTTACCTTTTAAAGTGTATAATAAAAGCATTTTTTTTTTTAAAGTATAACGATGAAAGGAATATGTGGGTTGTTATGAAATGTTAGTGGATGTGGCTACACAAGATAAACATACAGCAAGACAAGGTAGAAGCTTTATGTGCACTCACAAGTTTTCTTTTTTAAATCAGAATGTCATATATATATATATATATATATATATAAAAAAACTTACAAAAAAAAAAGTTTGTTGCAGTACTCTGCTTCAATCTGGAGCTGTGCCTAGATGTCGCTCCTCTTCCAGGCTTATTAGTACTCTGCATTAGAGATGGGCCGAATACCTCTCGAACATCACAAAAGTTTGGCACCAAATAATGAACTCCATTGAAGTCTATGGGACCCGAACTGGAAAAATCAACAGTGCCCATTTGCAAGTAATTTGGTATACAAAGGGGTATAGGGTTACATGTATCTAATAAAAAGCATCATTTTTGAATAAGCAGTGATTTACTGATATTTAAAGTGAAACCATAAAGATGAAAAATTCCTTTAAATATAATGACTGGGGGGGTCCCCTTACTCTACCTGTAAAGTGGCGCATCTGTACTGTGTATAGAACCTGCTGCAGCAAAAATTACATTTAAAAAGGAAAAAAAAAAATACATTTCCCTGCAAGCTTTCTTTATTTTATAAACAATGGCTTGGAGAATCAGTCTGTATGATGAGGCCACAATTTAGCTTTAAAGGACGCTTCATCCTAGTGGACAACTTTTCCTTCTGTACAGAAATCAGAAAGCTCCTGGAGATGTTAGGTAAGGTAAGAGATATGCACACTTACATTGTGCCAAGCTGGACCAATGTAAGTGTATGCAATTAAAATTATACCTGGAGTTTAGCTTTCCCTCTGTATAACCTCCTCTCTTTACTTCCTGGATCACCAATTAGATTCAATATTCCAAGGCAACCTTGCATCTTGAGTAGTGTTGCTCACGAATATTCGCATTGCGAATATGGCATATTCGAATATTCGCGAATAACTCGAATTTCGCGGCCAAAATTTGCTATTCCGAATATTCGAATTTTTTCAAATTTATTTTTAAAACAGATCACATCCTATCAACGTCTAAAAGCATTGCTGGTATGATTAGAGACCCTGGGCCGAGTAGCTAAGCTGAGGCGATCCTTTTATGTTGCCGAATATTCGCAATCGCGAATATTCGATTTCCGAATATTCGCGAATACTTTCTCCGCCCTTCCTTTGCATCAGAGTTCTCCTACCACAGTTGTCAAAATTTCGCAATCAATTTCGCATTAGCGAAATTTCGATAAAATATCACGAATATTTGATTTCCGAATATTCGCGAATACTTTTTCCGCCCTTCCTTTGCATCAGAGCCAATCAGAGTTCTCCTACCACAGTTGTCAAAATTTTGCAATCAATGTCGCATTAGCGAAATTTCGCGAATACTTTCTCCGCCCTTCTTTTGCATCAGAGCCAATCAGAGTTCTCCTACCACGGTTGTCAAAATTTCGCAATCAATTTCGCATTAGCGAAATTTCGTAAAAAAATTTTTTTTTATAAAATATCACGAATATTCGATTTTAGCGAATATTTCACGAATATTCGTCTATATATTCGTGATATATCGCGAAATTGAATATGGCGTATTCCGCTCAACACTAATCTTGAGTAGTTTTCCCAACACTGATACTTTTTTTACATGCAGACAGCAGGGGGCGTGTTTGAGAATTCCTATCTTGCATTGCCATAGGGGGTTCCTGGATCATCAAAAGGCATTGAGATAGATGGGTACAATACAGGAGAATACTTGGATGAAAAAACTGAATCCCTGAGCAAGTAGATGATGTTCCCTCTATGCATCTCAAGGTCCCATTTTTCAGTTCTGGGCAGAGTGCCCCTTTATTACCCATTAACCACCTATAATACATCTCTTGCTTGTTTAAAGCACAACAAATCGATAGCAGATAAGACCAACTGACTTGTTTATACGGCATTTGCATTGGTAAACGCGGGTCCATTACGGCATATTTTTGTAATGGATTGCTATTAAAGCATATATATTACCCATTACGTTTATCAATACACACAACCAGCTCCCCGCCAGCCTCCTTATCTCTGGCTCTGCGTTTTTTTTTTTTTCTGCTTCATGATGGTTTCCTGTTAGAGCAGATTACGGCGAGACTGACTGATCGTTGGGAACGATACAACCGTGAGCGTCCTGCAATGCATCTTCCTCAGCCGCGCACGCCTCTCTCACGGGGCACCGAATTTACAGGCGTGGAGCTGTCTGCACCGAGGTGATATACATCACCGAGCCATCAATACGCCAATCAGTTGGGGATCTGAAGGATTGGGAGCGTCGCGGGGAGGGGGAAATCTTTGGGATTTTGTAGAGCTATCGAGCCGATGATGGAGGATTAAAGAAGACCTTCCATCTGTGTCAAATATATAATTCAGCCACTACAATAAATGTTTATATACTACAATTATACAATACATCATTACTAGTGGCAAAAAGCGCTTCAAGAACAGTTGCCGCGATAAAAATCCTGTATTATAATAATGATACTAGTCCATGGAGTCCAACTGGTGGCGGATGGTGTTTTTTTTGGGGGGGGGGGGGCCAACACCCACCCGCCGCTGTTTGCTGGTCGGTCCGGCACTTACCCCAGCATGGCGGGTGGTAGACAGCGTGGTGCAGCGGCATTGCTCTGAGTCCTCTCCTCCATGGAGCTCCTCCTCCTCCTAGACATCAAATAGCTTCACCCCTCCTTTCAGCCAATCGGATGACCGGTTTTTAAAACCCGCTTCCTGATTAGCCGGAAGGAATATTCAATCGCTGTTGTAACACACCTGGGTGGGCTGAGAGCGCACTCTGAGACCTGAGCCCATCCTATATTGAAGCCTATTAGAGCCTCTGGCTGTAATCCGTGCTTCAAAAAACAGCCCCCCCACATTGCAATCCATGGGCCGGTGTCCTAAAAAGGGTCCGGACGCATGGATAGGGGAGGCGTTGCTGCGCCCATAATAGTCTCTCGCCTTGACTATTGCAACTCCCTTCTCACTGGCCTGCCTCTATATAGGCTATCCCCTCTTCAGTCTATCATGAATGCTGCTGCCAGGTTTATGCACCTTGCCCACCGTTCAGCGTCTGCCAACCCTCTTCTCCAATCCCTACACTGGCTACCGATCGCACAGCGACTTAGTATTCTGAATTTAACCACAACATACAAAGCCATTCTGCCCCACACTACATCACCAACCTTGTCTCCAAATATCACCCAAACCGTCCTCTCCACTTTTCTCAAGACTTCCTACTCTCAAGCTCCCTCGTCTACTCCTCCCATGCTCGTCTCCAGTATTTCTCCAGCGCCTCTTCCATCCTCTGGAACTCGCTACCTCAACCTGTCCGGCTAACCCCTACTCTTGCTACCTTCAGGCGATCCCTGAAAACTCATCTCTTCAGGAAAGCCCATCACGTCTCCAGCTAATCTTTTACCACTTCCATCAGCTCATTCCCCACAGTTACGACCTTTTGTACCACCTGCCCCACCCTATTAGATTGTAAACTCTTCTGACGGGGCCCTCTTAACCCTCTTGTATTTTATTGCATTATACTGTATTGTCTCCCTTTTATATTGTAAAGCGATGTGTAAACTGTTGGCGCTATATAAATCCTGAATAATAATAATGGAAAACAAGCAAGGTTTGTTTTTTAGCAAAAACTTAAAAAACACAGAGGTAATTAAATACCACCAAAAGAAAGCTCCATCAGTCTCAAAAAAATGATTAAAAAAAAAAAAACGTTGTTTGGGTACAGCGTTGCATGACAGCGCAATTGCCATTCAAAGTGTGACAGAGCTGAAAGCTGGCCTGGGCAGAAAGGGGGTGAAAGTTCCCAGTAGGAAAGTGGTTAAAGTGGCTGTAAACCCAACCACACATCTTGCACCTACAGGTAAGCCTAGATTAAGCCTGCACAGTTTAGGAGATATTTACAGTAAAAACAGGCGCCGATGTCTACGGCACATGCGCGCCGTAGACAACGGCGCAGGCGCACTGAAAGTGCAGTTTTTCTTAATGGCATAACCAGGGTTAATGCCATATTTCCGCGCATGCTTGCAGGACCGGCAGGGAGTGACGTCATCGCCGCTCCGGCCAATCACAGTGGAGTATCTGCAAAGGGGACATGGCAGCGGCGGTGGGGAACGAGGGGGACTTTGGGGGCTTCGATATCAGGTAAGTGCCACATAATGAGCTAGTAGCTCATTATGCCTTTCTCTTGCAGGTCCCCCCCCGTTTTTTTTTGGGGGGGGGGGGGGTTTACTTCCTCTTTAAATGGAAAGTTTGAGCTCTAAATGCCCACTCTGCAATAAGGATGAACTCCGGTACAAGTTCACCGGGTGGATTGGTTATCTAGGCTTGGTGCAATAAGAAGGAAATTAATAAAAAAATACACCAAGTCAGAGGAAATTTCAACATTCAATATCCGAGGTGTAGAGGTTTTCATTTTTCGGTAACCAAAAAAAAAAAAAAGCCCTCAAACATTCTTTAAAAAAAGTTTTCAAAAAAAAATTTAAAATTGCAAATAAAACAAAGACTTAAAGAAATCTAACATTTCCAGGAGCTTTCTGATTTCTGTACAGAAGGAAAAGTTGTCACTAGGATGAAGTGTCCATTAAAGCAAATGGTAGACGCCAGTTGTGGCTGCCCAGGGTAAAAAAAAAAAAAAAAAAAGATATAACCGGTATGGTATCGGCAGGCTTAAAGAGGTTGTAAAGGTTCATTTTTTATTTTCTAAATAGGTTCCTTTGGGGTAGTGCATTGCTTTTCCTTCCAAATGTTTTTTTTCTTTGTCTGAATTTCTTACTTCCTGTTCCTCCTCAGTAAGCTTGCCCCCATCATCCGAGCCGTTCTGGCTGGGGGTTAGTCAGTGTGCTTGTTCACAGTGGGGTAGATTCAGGTAGGGGCTCGCTTAGTTACGGCGGCGCAGCGTATTGTATTTACGCTATGCCGCAACTTACAGGAGCAAGTGCAGTATTCACAAAGCACTTGCTCCGTAAGTTGCGGCGGCGTAGCGTAAATGGGGCCGGCGTAAGCGCGCGTAATTCAAATGTGGAAGGGGGGGCGTGTTTTATGTAAATCTATGATGACCTGACGTGATTGACGTTTTGTACGGACGGCGCATGCGACGTCCGTGTACATATCCCAGTGTGCATTGCTCCCAAGTACGGCGCAACGACGTATTGGTTTCGACGTGAACGTAAATTACGTCCAGCCCTATTCGCGAACGACTTACGCAAACGACGTAAAAAATTCAAATTTCGAAGCGGGAACGACGTCCATACTTAACATTGGCTGCGCCTCCTAATAGCAGGAGCAACCTTACGCAGAAAAAGCCTTACGCAAACGACGTAAAAAACTACCGCCGGGCGCACGTACGTTCGTGAATCGACGTAACTAGGTCATTTGCATATTCTACCCAGAAAACAACGGAATCGCCCCTATCGGCCAACGTAAGAATGCACACAATTATACGCCGCCGCATTCAAGTTACGTCGGCGGAGGAAGCCTATTTTTTTAGCGTATCTGACTAACCCCCAGCCAGATGATGGGGGCAAGCTTACTGAGGAGGAACAGGAAGTGAGAAATTCAGACAAAGAAAAAAAAACATTTAGAAGGGAAATCGAAGGAAAAGGTAAGTGAACCAACAATGCACTAGCTTAGAAAAAAAAAAAAACCTTTACAACCCCTTTTAATAACGGTAGAAAACAGGTTGTGCTTTTTTTCTTTTTCTGACCGGCATGTCCCTTTAGAGCAGAGTTGCAGGGACGGGGGTGGCTGCCCTTGCTCTGGGACATGCACACATATAGTACCTGTTATAGAGGAACAGATGTGGTTTCACCCTCAGGCTGCCTCTGACAGTTGCCTCCAATGCCGGGAACGCCGGAGAGCGCAGGCCTAATTAGCCGGTCGAGGTAACAAGCATGAAAGACACCGTGTGACAAGCCAAGGTTATTAACCCTTCAGCTGCCACGTCTCTACAGCTGTGCAGTCACCTTGACATGAGAAAAGCGAGCGAGAGCGAATGGCATTCCGCTCTCCAATTCTCGTCTCCTTGGAACCCACGTAGCATCTGTCTGACACCACCATTCGCACTCACGTTTTTAGGCAGACGAAACGCTCCCAGGTCCTCCAAAGTGACGCATTCCTCACACCTAAACTTCCAAATCCATTTTTAGTTTTTTTATCGCTCGATTTGCAGATTTTTTTTTATTTTTTTTAGTCATTATCACTCTGGTTACTTTTCAGTCAGTCTTATTAAGGCGTTTGTAAGCTGGTATGTCAGTGTGCCAGTAGACTTTGTTTCTTCTTGGAATCTGTAAAGGGGTCAGGGCAATCCATGGTTACTCTTAAAGGGTCGATCAACCCAAAAATAAGGTTTGAAATTTTGGACAGATACCCGGGGGTTAAATCTCCCTATGGCTTTGGACGGAAAAGTCCAGAAACGTGAGTGAAACTACCTTTTAATGGCGGCGGCTGGTGGGACACAAATAATATGTGAATACCTCATTGGTCTAATTGAGCAGCGATGGAAGAAAGAAAAAAGGTAATTTAACCAACTAAAATATCAGTTTTGGCATTTTCATGTGAGAAAGGGAAAACTGGATACAGAATTCAGGAGATCACTCTAATTTTGGAAGCAGAAGGTATATCTAAGCTGATCACATGATATAAAGTAGTCCAGAAAAAAATTGGACTACGGTTTGTTAAGTCTTCATGGTTCTAGTTACTAGTGCATCCCTAGGGTAGGGTGACCAGACATCCCCCGGTTTCAGGGGACAGTCCCTAGATTGAGGACACTGTCTCTGGACCAAGTCTGTCCCTGGTTTTGTCCCCAGATTGGATTTGAACAGGGGCTGAATTACACTTCGCCCCCCCCCCCCCACACACACACACTCCACCACTTTTCGATTATCTGTGCCCCTTTCTGATGATCATGTGCTGGTCGGAGCGGAGGGAATATTTCTTCAGTTTCGGGTGCATGTCCATTCAGCTGCTGTTCTTCTGCCTTGGCTCAAGTCCCAGCCAACTGCCTGCCTATCTCCTTGCCTTCCTTGGCGGAGTGATCTACCTCCACTCCCCACCCAGTAGTAGCCGGGGCCAGAGAAAGACTTGAGGCTGTGAGGTGGGTGGCGGCTACAGGCAGAGAGTCGCCGATTGCCACAATTACTAGTGGAAAAAAAAATATGTCCCCGGATTTCATTTAAAAAATCTGGTCACCTTACCCTACGGCAGTGTTTCTCAATTCCAGTCCTCAGGCCCCCCCCAACAGGTCAGGTTTTCAGGATTTCCCTCAGATGAAAAGGCTGTGGTGATTACTAAGGCAGTGAAACTGATCAAATCACCTGTGCAAAATAATGGAAATCCTGAAAACCTGACCTGTTGGGGGGGCCTGAGGACTGGAATTGAGAAACACTGCCCTACGGTGACCACATGTCCCATATTGCAGGTCTGTCCCGGGCACATTCATTCCAGGACAATACAGTGTCCCGGGAAGGAAACTGACACAGCCACCCCCGCGGGCCAATCTGATGCCCCCAAAAAAAGGTCACCACATCACCGCTTTACTCACTGACAGTACTTTTCCTGGCCGGGAATGAATGCCTGGAGGAGCACAATCCCCGCCCCCTGCTTGTGATTGGAGAAATCATAAATCCCGCCTCTTGTGTCCAATCACTGTGCTGTGATTCGTTACAGCACAAGCTGATTTTTGGGAAGGGAGGGTGTCCTTGAATAGTAGTTTGGAAATGTGGTCACCCTATGTGCCCCCCATGTAGGTGATGTGGGCTTACCAGGGGTGCAGAGTCTAAGTGACATGGCATCTGACCTGCCATCTTAGCACTGCCCTAAAAATAGAGTACCCCACCAAACTACAGCATAAAGAGTGATAATCCAGCCAATCAGAAACCAGCCTGCTGGCAGCAACCTTCTGAAAGCTGCATTCTGATTGGTTACTTTAAATTCCTGCAATCACTGTACTGCTATTACATTCAATATACAGCCTTTCCAGCATGATGAGAGTTACTGTAAAAAGAGTAACCAGGACACAGCGCAAATCTCTGGAGACAAGACTGAGAAAAGAAGACAGTAAAAATAAAGAGAGGACATGTCCTGAAAAGGAAAGTCATCTGCTCCTCTGAGCTAGAACAGGATTATTTTTAACTTTTCTGGGTCTTTTTTTTTTTCTTCTAAGCTGTATTTGACCAGATAGTTACAGTAAGCCATATTCATCTCATTTATTTGTGTTTCTCAAACCGTACTGCTTATGTAAGGGTGAGATGGGGCATCGGCTTAAGAGGCTTCAACAAGCAGGTTTAAGGAAAGGTTTTCTCAGTTTGGTGGGAAAAAGTTCTTGCCCTTGAGATTTCGTGACGGTGGAAGTTGAGTACCCCCAAGAAATTAGGGTAGCAGCTGCCCTGCGATGAGCAGGAGAGAATGCATGTGGCTTATGAGAGTATCAAGCACAGTGGGACATGAAACTAGCGGTGGTGTATCTGTAGCAGCCTGTTTTAAGGTTTTCTCCCCATTAAGATGAACCGGTAAAGCATACGTGTATGCCATTTTTCAAGCTACACTACTAAGACATAAGCAGAATACAGCCCAAATGTTCCATGAAGAGTTCAAGACACAAGAGCATCAGCAGTATAAAGACTGCCGTCTCCAAGTGACCTGTGCCCAGCAGTATACAGGCTGTCGTCTCCACGTAAGATATGTCTAGCAGTATGTAGGCTGTCATCTACATGATGAGTGCGTAGCAGTATATAAAATGCCATCTCCAAGTGACGAGTACCCAACAGTATAGAGATGGTCATCTCCAAGTGATGAGTACCCAACAGTATATAGATGGCCATCTCCAAGTGACGAGTACCCAGCAGTATATAGATGGTCATCTCCAAGTGACGAGTACCCAACAGTATACAGATTGCCATCTCCAAGTGACGAGTACCCAGCAGTATATAGATGGTCATCTCCAAGTGACGAGTACCCAGCAGTATATAGATTGCCATCTCCAAGTGACGAGTACCCAGCAGTATACAGATGGTCATCTCCAAGTGATGAGTGCCTAGCAGTATATAAAATGCCATCTCCAAGTGACGAGTACCCAGCAGTATATAGATGGTCATCTCCATGTGACGAGTACCCAGCAGTATATAGATGGTCATCTCCAAGTGACGAGTACCCAGCAGTATATAGATGGTCATCTCCATGTGACGAGTACCCAGTAGTATATAGATTGCCATCTCCAAGTGACGAGTACCCAGCAGTATATAGATTGCCATCTCCAAGTGACGAGTACCCAGTAGTATATAGATTGCCATCTCCAAGTGACGAGTACCCAGTAGTATATAGATTGCCATCTCCAAGTGACGAGTACCCAGCAGTATATAGATTGCCATCTCCAAGTGACGAGTACCCAGTAGTATATAGAGTGCCATCTCCAAGTGACGAGTACCCAGTAGTATATAGATTGCCATCTCCAAGTGACGAGTACCCAGCAGTATATAGATTGCCATCTCCAAGTGACGAGTACCCAGCAGTATACATCATCTCCAAGTGACGAGTACCCAGCAGTATATAGACGGTCATCTCCAAGTGATGAGTAAATAGCAGTATATAGATGGTCATCTCCAAGTGATGAGTACCTAGCAGTATATAGATGGTCATCTCCAAGTGAGGAGTACCTAGCAGTATATAGATGGTCATCTCCAAGTGAGGAGTACCTAGCAGTATATAGATGGTCATCTCCAAGTGACGAGTACCTAGCAGTATATAGATGGTCATCTCCAAGTGAGGAGTACCCAGCAGTATATAGATGGTCATCTCCAAGTGATGAGTACCCAGCAGACACTTCCATGTCCAAGTGATAAGTGCCTAGTAGTATATAGATGGTCATTTTCAAGCGGCATGTACCTAGCAGCATAAGTGAAATGTGTTCACCCTTGGAGACTCAATAGAAAAAAAAATTAGGCGGCACACACACACAGCACAAAGTGCGGCAAATTCTGCGTGTGTCAAAATTGTGCTAACAGTGGGAGGAGCTCAGCTACCTCGGCTGGGCCATGTGACTGGTGCCAGGGCTCCCACAATCTGAACAGACAGGCTACAGGAGAGGCTCCTGCTTTAGGTGCACAGTGCAGCTGTCAGCACTAACTGATGCATTGTACGACGGATGCCCTAGGGGGGGGGGGGGGGAGGTTCGGACCCCCACCCCCCCTCCTTATCTACGCCCCAGCAATTTGGGTACAGTTGTCATCCTATAACAGGAAGTGCCTGAACTAGGACCTTAATGGCAGGACCATAAGGGGTTATTTTAAAGAAAGCTGCAGATTTTAAAATACTGAAAACCAATCTTCGAAATTACATTAATCTGTTAAAGTTTAGGTGAGATTTTAGTTATCAGTTTTAGGTCCACTTCAAGAAGCTGTAATGTCCAGATCCTGAAGCAAGACTGTTGCCAGAAATATTTTATTTTTTATGAGGAGTTATATACTTTCATTGGCAAGAAATATTGAGAGTTGTTATTCCTCGCCAGATGGAAGATCTGCTGGCTTTCCGGAATCCAGTTTCAAATATTTTGACTGCTCTGGCTTGAATACAATAAAGCCTTTACCGCCATGCATCTTTTCTACTTAACAGCAATAAAAGTGTTGCCAGCATAAGAGGACGGAGGAGGCGGTGAAAATTGAATTACATTTATATGTGGGGTGTTCGTTTAGAGGTGCTGAAACCAGCATTAGATTCCTGGCGCACAATTGTCACGGCACAACAATAACTGATCATAAAAAAGGTTTTATTTGCAGCTAATGTGTTTTTTTTTATCAGTTTCCTGCTGAGGCTTTATACTCAGGCCCATCATGGCTCAGAATATTTCACACTAAAGTGCGCGCAGTATTGGGAAAGGAGAGAGCGTAGCACCGGGGCCCCAAGACTGCAACTCCGGACACTGGGCATTCCCTAGCTACTACTGATGACAAAATGGGAAAGAGTGGAGATAGGGGATGATGAGAGGCAGGGAAAGAAGGGGGGAGGGCAAAAACTAAGGAAAAATAGAGGGGTTTAGCAAAAAAAGAGAGAGAGCGGGTGGCGCATGGGTGAAAGCATGAAGAAAGCAGACTGAGCCTATGGGGTAATGTGCAACACATCTTGCAAATACACCTCAACACCAGAGAGTTACAGCACACCACAACTAAGATGGGAAACCTTGTGATTTATTGGCAGCCCATCCAAAATGCACTTGGGCTTGATAGATGGGAAGGGCCTTAAACTAAGAATTAGGAAGTAAAGAGCATGAAAGAGAGTGAGAAATAGAGTGGGAAGTAGAGAACTTGAGAGCGGAAGGGAGTGGAGAGAGAGGCAGGCATAGAGAACAAGTGAAGGGGTAGCAAAATTTTAGAGAAATGGGTGGATAGTAGAGAGCAAGAGTAAGCGGGATACCGATAGTAGTGTAAGAGAAAGCAGGAGCAGAATTCAAGAGCATGGAGAGTAGAGAGCAAGGGGGAGGGTGAAAGAGGGGGGAGAGTGGAGAGTAGGGGCAGAGGGGGGGGATAGAGCACTGGAGTGGGAAGAGAGCATGAGGGCAAGAGGGGGAGTAGAGAGAAAAAGAGGGGAGAGTAGAGAGTGGGAGAGGGAGGAAAGAGGCAGTAGAAGTAGAAAGCATGGAGGGGGGGATTAGAGATAATGGGAGGAGGAGAGAACAAGAGAGGGTAGATGTAGAAAACAATAGGGGGAAAGTAGAGCGAAAAAGAGGGGAGAAAAAAACGAGGAGAAGGTGGTGGGGTTAGAAAGTGAGAGGCAGTGGAAACGGTAAGCATGGCGTAGAGGGGAGTAGAGATCACAGGGGAAGGAGAGAGAAAGGGTAAGGGAGGGGTAGAGGGAGAGAGGCGGTAGAAGTCGAGAGCATGGAGGGGGGGGTAGTAGAGATCATGGGAAGAGAAAGGGAAAGAGCAACGGGGGGGGGGGAGAGAGAAAAAGAAGGGGTAATGGGGAAAGAGACTGGCAATAGAGAGAGGGTGGGAGTAGAGTGTGTGGGAGGTAGGTAGAGAAAAAAAAAGAGTGGGGTAAACAAGAGCTGACAGTAGAGATCAAGTGTGGGGTGGGGAGCAGAGAGCAAGGGAGAGTGGAAGTAGAAAGCAAGGGGGAGTCGAGAGCATAGGGGTAGGAAGAAGAGAAATGGGAGGCATTAGAGCGCAAGAGGGTGGATGTAGAGAACAAAAGGGGGGTCGGAGTAGAGAGAAAAAACGGAAAAGAGAGAGGGGTAGGTGGTAGAGAGAGAGAGAGGCAGTGGAAATGGAAAGCATGGTAGAGAGGGGAGTAGAGATCATGGGAGAAGGGGAGTAGAGATTATGGGAGAAGGGGAGAAGAGAAAAAGATAGAGGGGTAATGGGGAGAGACTGTCAAAAGAGTGGTAGTACTAGACAGCATGGGAGGTGGGGTAGGTAGCAAAAGAGGGGAGAATAGAGCAGGCGAGGGGGCAAGGGAGGGCAAAAGTAAACAGCATTGGTGGGAGGGGAGTAGAAAACAAAGGGGGAGTAAAGGAGAGAGGGGGAGTAGAGAAGAAGAAAGGGCAGGAGTAGAGAAGAAGAAAGGGCAGGAGTAGAGAAGAAGAGAGAGCGGGAGTAGAGAAGAAAAAAGGGCGGGAGAAGAGAAGAAGAAGGGGCGGGAGTAGAGAAGAAGAGAGAGCAGGAGTAGAGAAGAAGAAAGGGCAGGAGTAGAGAAGAAGAGAGAGCAGGAGTAGAGAAGAAGAGAGAGCAGGAGTAGAGAAGAAGAGAGAGCAGGAGTAGAGAAGAAGAGAGAGCAGGAGTAGAGAAGAAGAGAGAGCAGGAGTAGAGAAGAAGAGGGAGCAGGAGTAGAGAAGAAGAGAGAGCAGGAGTAGAGAAGAAGAGAGAGCAGGAGTAGAGAAGACACATTTTGAGCTTAGCCATAGCAGAATTAAGATATTCCTCTATGGCCTGTTTATAGGTGAAACACGTCAGTATGAAAGAGAACTCATTGTTTGAACATTGGACTTTTTGTATACAACAGAAATGCAGCTCTACTCCTTTAAATCTACATGAAACTCTTTTAAATCTTCAATTCCATATAGAGTCGTTCATTTCCTACCAGATAAAGACGCAGAACATATTTCTAAAGGCATGCAAACTTATTAACAAGCTGAAAAAAAAAAAAAAATCAATGATATCCCAAAGTGCATCTTTTAATTACAGCCGCCATTTTATCCGTGAGGTTGGTGCCTTATCAGAGCCGTTGCGTCCCCGTCCACTTATCTAGTATGGAAAAGCCCCCGGAACACCAGCCATCATGGAGTCAGCCGGCCTGCGCATTCACTCCAATCCGCAGTGCTGGAGGGAGAGGAGTCATTATGTTCCTTTATTGCCTTAATTAACTTGTCACGGGAATATATTGGATCGTTCCACGACGCTTCTTGGTATTCTGCTCCCTTTCTGCTTGTAGTAAAATAAGGATGACGGACAATATAGATCGGAACCCTATAGTTTACATACATTTTATAGAAGGGATTTTTTATTTTAAAATGTAACGGCTGTTGGAATTCTTCCCTACAATAAAATCTACCTTTATTATTTCACCCATAAAGATGCAGATGGATAGTCCTAAACCTGAGATCTTAAAAAAGAAACTCTAGGCAAAGAGAAAAATTTAATATGTGAACTAAAGATGTTCAGTAGACAGAATAACTCTGCTAAACTTGAAGTCTGCATCAAATTTACCCAAGTGGACTACAGGGCTTAAACTTACCAGCACATCTACTAGAAGGCCAAAAAGTATGTAGATCCCCTTCTGAATTATTCAGCTTAGGTGTTTGCATGTGTAGCCCTACCCCCGAAGGAGCTGCTGGTTTAGATTTGGGCCTGCCGGTACCTTACTGTTCCGTCCGCTCGTTTCAGGGGTTCTCCTTGAAGAATTGTCCATAAGAATGTACGCACCAAACACAACGTCTCTTTCAAGGGAGGGGTAGAGGGACAGGGAAAGACTCAGGTACTTTAGCTTTGCGGATCAAGAGGATCAAGAGGATAGATCCAGAGGATAAACTCAGCTCCACACTGGATTTCAGCAACCACCAGATAGGCCTACTCTCACCGGCCTAGCAGCCGGTGCGAAGCTCGTCAAAGTCTCCGCCACAGACTTGATAAGTGTCGTCCGGCCGTCCCACGATCTTCTGCCACAAGATCGAGTAACCAACTGCACATTTGGTATAGTTCCAACAAAAGTTACACAACTCACGGTGCCAAGAATCTTTCAGCTGGACCAGCGACACAGTGAGACAAATCAGCCAGGTGGATGTCCATCAATTGAATCCCTCTGGTTCAGCTTTCTTCTGTAGATAAGGTAGCAAAGGACCATCCCTGGATCAGTAGGCCCCAGAAACTCCTGGACCTACTATCAGTTGCGAAGCCTCGGGCCAGTCGGCGCCGAGGCTACAAAACAGCTCACGCATCCCTGAGGCCAGGAGGGCCATCAGGTCGGGATCGGAAAACGAACCCCGCCAAACGGCGTCTGTCCCTTAAGTACCCAAACTGCACCTACCTACACAATAATTATGGTACACCAACTTTAGCCCTTTAGGTAGGGATAATCTGTCTCTATCATGAAAAGCTTGTGTTTGCCCTCACTCGCCCCCTTTCCAAGGGTTCCCAATCTTTCCCTTTTCAAAACTATTGAATCAAGATGGCACATAGCTAGACATTACACATTTTTAGAAGAAGTCAAAATCGGCTCTATATTTTTATTTGGAAATGTCTCCTTTAAGAGGAACATGCTTTATACTATGAGTGGCAAACTTACGGATAAGATTCTATAGCTAGACAAAGGCCAAAGTCACCACTTGAAAATACTGGGGTAGATTCAGTAAGCAATTGCGTCTGCGTATCCATAGATACGCAGCGTAATTGCTTAGTTGCGCCGGCGTATCGACTTCTCCTGATTCAGAAAGCTTGATACGCCGGCTTAAGCCTAAGATACGAATGGCATAAGTCTCTTATGCCTTCGTATCTTAGGCTGCATTCTTGCGGTGGCCGCTAGGTGGCGCTCCGTTAGTTTTCAGCGTAGAGTATGCAAATTGCATACTAACGCCGATTCTCAAACGTACGTGCGCCCAGCGTTCGATCTTTACGTCGTTTGCGTACGTCGTTTTCGTCGTAAGGCTGCTCCTGCTATTAGCAGGGGCAGCCAATGTTAAGTATGGACATCGTTCCCGCGTCGCGATTTGAACTTGTTACGTCGTTTGCGTAAGTCGTTCGTGAATGGCGCTGGACGCCATTTACGTTCACGTCGAGGCAAATGACGTCCTTGCGACGTCATTTGCCGCAATGCACGTCGGGAAATTTTAGGAACGGCACATGCGCGGTACGTTCGACGCGGGAACGCGCCTAATTTAAATGATCCACACCCCCTACGGGATCATTTAAATTACGCACGCTTACGCCGGCCGGTTTTACGGAGCGCACGCGCAAATTACGGAGCTACTGCTTCGTGAATGAAGCGTAGCACACGTAATTTACGGAGGCGTAGCGTAAAAACGGTACGCTGCGCCTCCGTAGTAGTGCGCGCCCCTACCTGAATCCACCCCACTATTTTTTTCTTACCGGTGTTTTTGAAATTTCTGCTTCAAGAACGGGAAGGGGGGGGGGGGGAAATTGCACTAATAAAATGGGTCCGATTGCCGCTCCTCTCTACACAGCAAAAAAAATTGAACACGTTCCTGCACTACTTGGTCTCTCTGATTCCCATCCCTGTGGGGGACCCTGAAAACAAATTCAGGGAACAAATGTGGAAGGGGGGGGGATGTACTATTAAACACCACAGGTGCACTAAGTGGAGATGTCTGCAGGAGCAAAAAAAATTTGCACAGAACACAAGAGGAACAATACACGGGAAAATAGCAGCAGCGGCAATCCCCCTGTGCAGTTTTGCCGTACGCTATGCCCTCCCCATCCGTAAAAGTTTTTCTCTCCTTAGATTTCTTTAACTTCCTTGACTGGCTGAGAGCCAAAAGCCTCCAGATCTCTTGCAAACAGAAATTAGGAACTTGCCAAGCAAACGCGCTATTTTCACGCCGTTCCCCATAATCCTATATAATTTTAGCATATGCTTTATTTCCAAGCTCAACGGGAATCTATTGAACTAATAAAAGGAAAAATAGGGAAAAAATAAAACATTTTTAGTAGTTTTCTTTTTCTTTTTTTTTGGGTGAACAATGAAAACCAATGTGCGTAGGTTACTCCATGCTACGATTATATAGATTTATGCGCGGGTTTCAACTGCTATTAAAACAGATGCAGAAATATCAAACTTATTTTCTTGCTAGCCCATTTTTGCCTGTTATTGATACACTTCAAACATTTTCAAAGCCAAAATTTTAGCTCTACAGGCCCCCAGCTCTGCTTTGTAAAACTCATGAACTTTGTATATAAGAGGGCAAACCATACACCAGTGGTGGTTAACTTTCTTAAAATGTGGGCCTCAAGTGCCAATTGACCCCAAAGAATGTACCAAAGCTGTAGACAATACAAGACATGGTCTGAAGCGGTAGACATGATACAAGAGATAGTCAGAGACTACATACCGGATACTAGACTTGGTCTGGAGCTGTAGACATGATACAAGAGATGGGCTGGAGCTGTAGACATGATACAAGAGATAGTCAGAGACTACATACCGGATACTAGACTTGGTCTGGAGCTGTAGACATGATACAAGAGATGGGCTGGAGCTGTAGACATGATACAAGAGATGGGCTGGAGCTATAGACATGATACAAGAGATAGAGCCTGTGGACATGATACAAGAGATGGCCAGAAACTGCAGACATTATACTGGACATGGTCTAACGCAGTAGACATGATACAAGAGATGGTCAGAGACTGCAGACATGATACAGGAGATGGTCAGAGACTGCAAACATGATATAGGAGATAGTCAGAGGCTGCAGACATGATACAAGATGGTCTGAAGCTGTAGACATGATACAGGAGATGGTCAGAGACTGCAGACATGATATAGGAGATGGTCAGAGATTGCAGATGGTCAGAGACTGCAGACATGATACAGGAGATGGTCAAAGACTGCAAACATGATAGGAGTTAGTCAGAGGCTGCAGACATGATACAAGGTGATCTGAAGCTGTAGACATGATACAAGATGGTCTGAAGCTGTAGACATGATACAAGAGAAGGTTTGAAGCTGCAGAGATGATACAAGAGATGATCTGAAGCTGTAGACATGCATCTGCAGCAACTGATCGAATGCTGGTTTTTCCAGCAGGACCGTTCGACATAAGTTTATCTAAGGATCGGTTCCTGTTGAAAAGACAGGGCTACACACACCGATCGAAATGTATCTGGTTCATGCTGAACTGGCAACATTTTGATAGGTGTTTACCCAAGCTTAATTTTTACCCATCTTCCCTAAACAGTGATTAGGTGAGGGTAACGTCAAACTCCTTCCAGCTAGATCCCAGGGAATATAAAGTAGCCCGAATCTCATGAGAAGAAGATGAACTTACAATGGACTGGTTTTCTGAGAGGTTTGGGGTACTCACTGTCTACAGAAAGAACAGTGATTTCACGACCAGCAATGTGGAAGACGAGCGTAAGATAAACATCTAACTTTTTTCTTTACTGGTTCCTTTTGGACATATCATGGAGCTAGTGATTTTTAGAGGGGGAGAGGGCAAGGATATTATTAAAAAGTCCTTCCATTATACAGCATGGTCCACTTTGAGTGGTGGGACTATCAAGGCTGCAAAGGTTGCACTTGTGACAGGGCCCTGGCATTCCACCACCACGGGGGGCTTCAAGATGCTGTGATCTTAAGTTGTGCGACTTGCTTGAAACTTTTTAAACAACCTATCATGGACAGCAATGGGGTCCAACATGCTAATTTGAGGGATCCAGCCATAGCCTTCCATGCCTGCAGCCTGGGGAGGGAACAGTTTCAGAGCCAAGTCCCAAAGAAAATAGGACGGTGGCTGTTTAAGGTGAGCACCTTTGGAAAGTTTTCTCAGTCCATTGCCAGTCTTGTCTTAAAGACACAGCAAGCATATGTGAGGGGCTTAAGTAATTTGAGTGGAGAAAATACTTTTTTGCTATTTTGAAGTATCGTGTAATCCCTAACCCCCTCTTCCTTGTGCGCTGAGCCAAAAAAGTCAGCAAGAAAAGATTGACAGTAGATGTTGGTCATTTGATTGGCGCCCCTGGGTTTGTTGGCGTTTCTAGGCAGCTGCAGGCCCGGATTTACTCCCTGTGCCGCCCCAAGGCAGGGTCCTTTAATGCCGCCCCCCCCTCCCCCAGCACTGGGTGCTTGGTGTCCCCGCCGGACCTCTCGATGCTCCCATCCGCCGCCCCCCCGCTGCACTCACAAACAGACACAGCGCCGCTCCAGAGGGACAGGCTGGAGCAAAGCAGTCCTGGAGCGGCGCTGTGAAATTTTTGCTGTAAAGAGAGGGGGGGGGGAATACTCGGCGGCAGGCGGCGAAAAATAGCTACACTGCCTAATGTTAGTGCGGGGGGGCCTTGAAAGCCGAAAAGTCGCCGCAGGAGTGGCGCGCCCCTTCACCCACTGCCGCCCAGAGGCCTGGCCTTGGTGGCCTTGTCGGAAATCCGGCCCTGGGCAGCTGTAGGCCATTTCACCAAAAGGAGAGCCCATAAAATCCAACAACTTCTTAGGGGGGCCATGGCTAGACTAGATTTAAGAATGAGAACTTTTTATTACATAAGGCATGAAATTTGGACAAGCACGCTTTTTTGCTGCTTGGCCAAAAAAGGACACAAACAATTCGAGAACACAAAGTGTTTAATAAAGACATTTAATTTCCCCAGGAACTCGGTCAGATGGGCCCCCGGTGTAGACAGTGTTAAAGGCCACGATGACAGTCACTAATAGCATGACAGAAAACTGTAACCTTCCTGCCCAAAGGTGATTATTACGTTCCTGTCAGGCCGCTGATAGCTCCATAAGTCACTCGAGCGGGTGGCGTGAGTGGCAGCAGCGGGAGTCTGTCCCCTGCTCGCCAAAATATCCTATTTATCCCACTCGCAAGAAAGAATTCTGACATTTTCATTATTTATTCGAGGGGCCGAGGGAGCTGCTCTGGAGAAGGTGGACATCTTGACGCTGTGGGATACGGAAGGTGCCGGACTGTCCCTGAGGGAGTCATATCTTACTGCGGAATGATACCCGATATTTGTGACAAATACAGAAAACACAGACAGGCTCCTGGCAGGTCCATAATTCTCCAGGCAGCCATAAAATCATAGAAACTACCATACGGAGGGGATAGGAGACATAAATCTGACAGCGCACGGCGGCCGGAGCACAAAATGCCGCTGAACATGGAAGTTGCGACCAAAGTCTAAAAGTTTGTAAGCTTAGCCTTGTGTAAAAGTACAAAACAGATCATTATTCATTAAAGCGGAGTTCCACCCAAAATTGGAACTTCCGCTTATCCCACTCCTCACCCCCACTCCTCACCCCCTTACATGCCACATTTGGCATGTAATTTTTTTTTGGGGGGGAGTGGGGGCTTCAGGAGGAGTGGGACTTCCTGTCCCACTTCCTCCTTCCGCCGAGAGGCTGGTTAGGCGATTAAGCTTAATCGCCTACAGCAGCCCCTCCCTGTAGGCGATCGCCTAGGACACGTCACAGGTCCTAGGCGATCTCCTGTCCAATCAGACGGCGCAGCGCCGGGCCGCGCGTGCATGCTCAGTGCCGCTCGCGCATGCGCAGTGGGTGCCCGGCTGTGAAGCCGAAAGCTGTCACGGCCGGGTGCCCACAGTTGAAATGAAGACGCCGGCCGGGGAGGGGGGGGAGAGGAGCGGAGCCCCGGCCGGCGCGTCGCTGGAACGCTGGAGCAGGTAAGTGTCTGTTTATTAAAAGTCAGTAGCTACACTTTTTGTAGCTGCTGACTTTTAATAAACATAAAAATTGGCTGGAACTCCCCTTTAGGGCTGAACCTCAGACACCAATTAAAGTGGAGCTTCATTCGAAAAGTGAAGTGCTACTCATTCTTCCTCCAGCCTATAACTGATTCTTTTGTCGGTACCCACTACCTTTTTCTCAGTGCTAGCCTAGGTTGCCTTATTCCATCTACCTCCACACCCGCAGCCTCCTGGGACACATCATAAGTCCCAGGAGGCTGTAGGATCAGTCTCCCTGCAGAATGTAGCAATCAGGAGTAATGCACAGTAGGGATCAGGCTGCGACTTATAAGGAAGTCACAGCCAGCACCCAAATCCAAGATGGCGGCGCGCATTTGTTTGTAGCTGCTGACTTAAAGTGGTGTAGCACCCTCTACCTTAGGTAGGTGCTAAGTGTAGGGTTTTCGTGTAAGCTGCCAGTGCAGGTAAATCTAAGAAGGCCTATGTTGCGAGTAAGGCCTGTTTGTTTTTGATCTGGGGGGCAGGGGAGTGGTTTAGTGTAGCAGTAGGTGACTGGCACTCCTGATCCCTACATTCTGAGTGCAATGCACTCCTGATTCCTACATTCTGAGTGCAACACACTCCTGATTCCTACATTCTGAGTGCAACGCACTCCTGATTCCTACATTCTGAGTGCAATGCACTCCTGATCCCTGCATTCTGAGCACAACACACTCCTGGTTCCTGCATTCTGAGCGCAACACACTACTGGTTCCTGCATTCTGAACGCAATGCACTCCTGATCCCTGCATTCTGAGCGCAACGCACTCCTGATTCCTACATTCTGAGCGCAATGCACTCCTGATCCCTGCATTCTGAGCGCAACGCACTCCTGATTCCTACATTCTGAGTGCAACGCACTCCTGATTCCTACATTCTGAGTGCAACGCACTCCTGATCCCTGCATTCTGAGCGCAACGCACTCCTGATCCCTGCATTCTGAGTGCAATGCACTCCTGATCCCTGCATTCTGAGTGCATTGCACTCCTGATCCCTGCATTCTGAGCGCAACGCACTCCTGATTTCTACATTCTGAGTGCAACGCACTCCTGATTCCTACATTCTGAGTGCAACACACTCCTGGTTTCTACATTCTGAGTGCAACACACTCCTGGTTCCTACATTCTGAGTGCAACGCACTCCTGGTTCCTACATTCTGAGTGCAACGCACTCCTGGTTCCTACATTCTGAGTGCAATGCACTCCTGATCCCTGCATTCTGAGTGCAATGCACTCCTGATCCCTGCATTCTGAGTGCAATGCACTCCTGATCCCTGCATTCTGAGTGCAATGCACTCCTGATCCCTGCATTCTGAGTGCAATGCACTCCTGATCCCTGCATTCTGAGTGCAATGCACTCCTGATCCCTGCATTCTGAGTGCAACGCACTCCTGGTTCCTACATTCTGAGTGCAATGCACTCCTGATCCCTGCATTCTGAGTGCAATGCACTCCTGATCCCTGCATTCTGAGTGCAACGCACTCCTGATCCCTGCATTCTGAGTGCAATGCACTCCTGATCCCTGCATTCTGAGTGCAACGCACTCCTGATTCCTCCATTCTAAATGCAGTGTTTAAAATTGTATTTTTGTTTTAATTATCATGATATAAAATAACAGATGTGGGGGCCTTTTGATGGGCGTAATTTTTTGATTTTGATTTTGAGGGCATTTCATTCTTGGACCCAGGCAGCACAAGGTCTTGGGCCAACCCTGCTAGTACCTGAATATAACCTGGCACCATCCTCTTGCAGTCCCCATACAGCAGGGCTGGAGAAGTGAGAGGAAGAAGCAGTACAAGCAGCCAATCCTATGCCAACAAGAAGTATGCTGATAGGAGGAGAAATTAGCTCATTGCGGTGCTGCTTCTCCTTTCACAGGCTGGGGGTGAGTTCAGGACAACCTGCGGTTAGGCGGTAGTTGGCTGTCAAGAGTGAGGGCCTCTAGTGTCAGAAAAAAAGTACTGCAGAGAAAAATCTCCGGCATGGAGGTGAATATTGCAGCAAAAACTGGGTGTTATTTTTCTTAAGGGTCTACTTTTTTTGTCTGGACTTCTGCAGATTAATGAACATGGGGTAACACATTGAGGAATGAAAACATTTTGGTTGCTTTCCTTAATACACAATGCAGATGTCTGTCTGCTTTGCGAAATAAGCCCAGCTGAGTGAGCCCAGCGATAAGGACGGGTCTGAGGAAATTTAGGATTTTTGCGGAGTAGATGAAACAGCTGGAAAATGTAATTACAGCTCGACTGACAGACTGATTCAGCACCCAGCCGGTCTAAACCTGAAAGTCACGGTGTTTTGAAAGTGCCAGGGTGGCACAACAAAGGGAAGCCGAGAATGCCGTCCCTTCTTCATGTGTCAGCCCGCTACAGCAGAGGCGCTTTGATATTTTAAACAGGAGGGAGTAATATTTCATCTTGCAGCTCGCAGAACAGAGTGCGGAGAGTTTTAGACATTCCGAGGACGGCACAGATTAAACGCGCGAGCCGCGCTGATGAAATATTCACCAACTGCTCGGAGACCGGACGGGGAGGACTCTCCGGCGTGTTTTCTCTATAGGTGCGCTACCCAATCCCAGAGTATCAAGGGGAGGGAGGACGTGCAGATTCGTGATCAGAATGATTCATCTTCTTTTAAAAAAGATTTATTTTTTGGCAAGGGGCAACATCTTTCGCTAATTCCCTGCAAGAAGACAAAAAACGGTCATTTTATAATATAATAGAATCTGGCAGGTGATACAAGGAGGGTGCGCACTTTACCCAGAAGCACTGATCAGGCCCCCCCCCCCCAAAAAAAAATCCGCTGCATCGCCACTTTACTCACGGACGATACTTTTCCTGGCCAGCCGAAGCCCGTTTTACCTTGTTCCAATGTGGCGGCCTTTTTTGGGGGCATCAGATCAACTCTGGGGGGGGGGGGGGGCTGTGTCAGTTTTATTCCGGGACACTGTATTGTCCTGGAATGGAATGAAGCTGCCCAGGACAGACCTGCAAAATACGGGACTGTCCCGGGCTATCCTGGACACTTGGTCATCCTACTCCACCCCCATTGCCCTGCCCATGTATAGCCCACCTTTTTAATAAAGCGCCCATCAAATGAAGCCTACCAGCGCCCATCAATGCAGCCTCACCAGCGCCCATCAATGCACCCTCACCAGCGCCCATCAATGCACCCTCACCAGCGGCCATCTAAGGAACCTTCACCAGCGGCCATCAATGCACCCTCACCAGCGGCCATTAATGCACCCTCACCAGCACCCATCAATGCAGCCTCACCAGCGCCCATCATTGCAGCTTTACCAGCACCCATCAATGCAGCCTCACCAGCGCCCATCAATAAATGTTTGCTTGCTTCCATTTATTCGGGAGTCAGGACACAGACACAGTCCTCTGCCGCCGCTGCGCCTCTGACACTATGGCCCAGATTCTTAAAGGACTTACGACGGCGCAGCGCCATGTACGCCGTCGTAAGTCCTAATCTGACCCGTCGTATCTATGCGTCTGATTCTTAGAATCAATTACGCATAATTATCCATTAGATCCAACAGGCGTAAGTCTCTTACGCCGTCGGATCTTAAGTGCATTTTTTTTTTTATGCCCGCTAGGTGGCGCTTCCGTCGAAAACCGCGTCGAGTATGCAAATTAGCTAGATACGCAAATTCCCGAACGTACGCGCGGCCGACGCAGTTAAGTTACGACGTTTACGTTAGGCTTTTCCCGGCGTAAAGTTGCCCCTGCTATATGAGGCGCAGCCAATGTTAAGTATGGCCGTCGTTCCCGCGTCGAAAGTTTAAAACGTTACGTCGTTTGCGTAAGTCGTCCGTGAATGGGGCTGGACGTCATTTACGTTCACGTCGAAACCAATGACGTCCTTGCGATGTCATTTAGAGCAATGCACACTGGGATATTTTACGGACGGCGCATGCGCAGTTCGTTCGGCGCGGGGACGCGCTTCATTTAAATGATACACGCTCCCAACCCGCCAAATTTGAATTCCGCCGGGTGATTTACGCTACGCCGCCGCAACTTTACAGGCAAGTGCTTTGTGAATAAAGCACTTGCCTGAAAAACTTGCGGCGGCGTAACGTAAATGACATACGTTACGCCGCCGCAGAGATAGGCCCAGATTCTTGTACACTGGGCATATGTGCGAACGGAGCGGTGGTTGCCTGCTGATGCTGAGACTTAGTTGCTGAGCTGCAGAGAGAAGAGAGTAGGAGCAACAGTGTCCAGGTCCCCTAGGCGGCAGTGCGCCCTAGGCGGCTGCCTAGTTTGCCTAGTGGTAGCACAGGCCCTGCCTGCAACCCACACCTAGCACAGGCCAAATGATGAAATAAAATAAAGAAATTACATCGCCGGCCTAATCGAGCGCTCTCCTCGGCGTCTAAATATTCAATACTTCATTGGAAAATCCGCCACCGATCGAAATGCGCTTAGCCAGATGTTGCAGAGCGGACATGGGGAGGCTTTCCATCGGAGCTGATAACAATAGACAAGGTGTAAAATTGTTACACGAGCCCGAGGACCTGGACATGGGCCCCAGAGCTGCGCACGTCGCGTCGGCTCATGCCATCCATCTTTCTTGGCTGTACATTTATCATCATCTCTGTCAGGTTCCTCGCAGTAAGTGAAGCCCAAAATGTTTATCCTCAGGGTGCCATGACAGGCAGCAGGAGTGGAGCCATCTTGTACTGATGTCTGATGACATCCTGCTACATATACATGTCACCCCGGCCACTGATACACTGCCAAGTGACGCGTCATTTGTCTGCAGACTTCTGATACAAAATCCATCTTCTACATAGGAGGAGACAGGAGAGAACGGTGACATGGGGGCTCCCGTTCCTCCCTCCCCTGACCTGCTGCTTCCTCACCCCCCAGCCAATCCTCTCATCATCCTGGGGGGCCTGAGCCTACAACATCCTACCCGAGACTAGACCACAATTAGAATGAGAAATATACAATTACACAATACTGGGCGCTGGATGGCTTTAAAGTGATCGGCCCAGATCCACGAAGAAGTTACGACGGCGTATCTATTGATACGCCGCGTAACTTCTAGTTTGCTCCGGCGTATCTTTGTTTTGTATCCACAAAACAAGATACGCCTGAAGCTGGGCTAGATCCGACTGGCGTACGTCTTAGTACGCCATCGGATCTAAGGTGCATATTTACGCTGGCCGCTAGGTGGCGCTTCCGTCGATTTCCGTGTCGAGTATGCAAATTAGCTAGATATGCCAATCCACAAACGTACGTCCGGCCGGCGCATTTTTTTACGTGGTTTCCGTAAGGCTTTTTCCGGCGTAAAGTTACCCCTGCTATATGAGACGTATCCTATGTTAAGTATGGCCGTCGTTCCCGCGTCGAATTTTGAAAATTTTACGTCACTTGCGTAAGTCGTTCGCAAATAGGGCTTTGCGTAGAATTACATTCACGTCGAAAGCATTGACTTGTTGCGGGTTAATTTGGAGCATGCACACTGGGATACCCCCACGAACGGTGCATGCGCTGTTCAGAAAAAACGTCATTTACATCGGGTCAAGACGTATTAACATAAAACACGCCCCCATCTCATCCATTTGAATTGCGCGCCTTACGCCGACACAGTTACACTACGCCGCCGTAACTTACGGCGCAAATTCTTTGAGGATACGGAAAATACGCTGCAAGTTACGGCGGCGTAGTGTATCTGAGATACGCTACGCCGGACGGAACAATGCGCCGCGCTACGTGGATCTGGCCCAACCTGTTTAATGCCAATAGAGTGCAAGTTCATTTTAACTACGCTAGTAGATTAATTGTATTTATAGCAAACTCACCCCATCCATAGCTCCATGCTTTAATTTTGCAGAGAAATCACCTTGAAAAACAACCCCCCCCCCCCCCCCACCCCTGCGTTTCTGCCCATCTTGAGTAAGGGTGAATGATTCACGTGGCATTTACTTCATGGTATCCACCTGCCCCTAGCTCAGGCATGCAGGCAAGAGAGTGTACTTAGTTGAGAAATCCCCTCCTCCTCTCCTGAAGACTCCTAGGATGTATGACATCATTTTGGCCTAGGCCAGAAAGTAACTGAAGAAATGTTAAGAACTCGTTCAAAGTGTAACAGCGCTGAAAGCTGAAAATTTTCCTGGGTAGGAAGTGTGCCCGGTATTGAAGTGGTTAAAGTGGAACGTCACTCAAAAAAGAGTATCTTTCGTTACTCGTTTGCATCCCCCCCCCCCACTGCCACATTTTTGTAGGAGGGGAGGAAGGGGGCGGGGACTTGGTTTTTGACAGGTACCTGCTCCCACTTCCAGTCATGTTTGGCCCCTCCCCTTCCCCTGCAGCCTTCTGGGACACACACCAGTCCCAGGAGATTGCAGGACCATTCACAAAGGGCAATGAGGCATATGCAATAAGAAACCGCCTGTGAAGCCGGGAAGGCGTCGCTGCCAGTTTCCCTTACCTTAGATGCCAGCACCTGCACCCCAAGCTAATTGAAGAATTGTCTCTGGTGAGGACATCGCTGGATCCCTGGACAGGTAAGTGTCATATACACATTTGTAGACAACCCACAAGAACCCTTACCCAAATATGGCTAATTAAAATACTAATGGGGAAAGTCTACGAATATATGAACTTGTGCATTTTAAAGAAAAATAAGAGTTATACACCGGGCTACTCAGATTGTTGGACCCCGGAAAAGAAGAACCATATTGTATCTTCCTCAACCCAACCCAACAAGATTGTAGTCTATGGTTTACTACTTCCCATCTTTAATAGAGGTCGACCGATATATCGGCCGATATTTGGCCATCTTTGATGAATCGGCACTGGCCGAATATTATTCAAATCAGGCCGATATTTAACACTGTGCCCACAAGTGTACCTCTCTTCTCCACACTCAGAGCGGCGCTTGACGCTTGCCAGAGCTGCCGAGTGTGTAAAACTGATACCTAACTGAATGCAGAGAGAGAGAGGAGCTGTCAAAATTGAGCGTTGATGTTGGGGGTGGGAGGGATCCAGCAGCTATCAAGCACCAGCCAATGGGATGGGATCTGGGCGGCCGCTACGTGTATGTGGCCCGGCCCCTTTCTTAAGCAGCCCAATCATTGGCTGGTGTTTGATAGCTGCTTGGTCCTGCCCACCCCAACATCCTCGCTGAATTTTGACAGCTCCTCTCTCTACTTTTACTTATTTGTCAGTTTCACACACAGTTACACTATGGGCTCAGTGTGAAACCTGACAGTGCCAACCGGTGCCAATGGGTGCCACCTGCCAGTGCGAATCAGTGCCACCTGCCAGTACCAGTGCCACCTGCAAGTGCCAATTAGTGCTTGCCAGTGCCAACCAGTGCCACCTGCCAGTGCCAATCAGTGCCACTTGCCAGTGCCAATTAGTGCTTACCAGTGCCAATCAGTGCCACCTGCCAGTGCCAATCAGTACTTACCAGTGCCACTTGCCAGTGCCAATTAGTGCTTACCAGTGCCAACCAGTGCCACCTGCAAGTGCCAATTAGTGCTTGCCAGTGCCAACCAGTGCCACCTGCCAGTGCCAATCAGTGCCACTTGCCAGTGCCAATTAGTGCTTACCAGTGCCAATCAGTGCCACCTGCCAGTGCCAATCAGTACTTACCAGTGCCACTTGCCAGTGCCAATTAGTGCTTACCAGTGCCAACCAGTGCCAATCAGTGTCACTTGCCAGTGACAATTAGTGCTTACCAGTGCCAATCAGTGCCACCTGCCAGTGCCAATCAGTACTTACCAGTGCCAATCAGTGCCACCTGCCAGTGCCATCTGTCAGTGCAAATCACTGCCACCTGTCAGTGCAAACCAGTGCCATCTGTACTGAGGACATTAAGTGTGTGGTAGAGTGACAGGAGCAAGCAGGGGGAGTGGAGTGGGTGAGTTTAAAAAAAAAAGGGCCCAAAATATCGCCCGCAAAAATCGGCATCAAATATCGGCCATTGGCTACCCCGATTCCTTAATATCGGCATTGGCCAGAGAAAAACCCATAACGCTCGACCTCTAATCTTTAACTCCCACAAGGGTGTAGTGTCCTTAAATTAAAAGTCAGCAGCGACAGTGTTTGTAGCTATGGACTTAAAACAAAATTTGGGGTGGGGGGGGGGGGGGAAGGAGCATCGCTTTAAGCAATTTTATCCCTCCATGCTCAGCTTTGAATTGCTGGGGAGGAACCGCACACGGGAGCAAAAATGAAAGCCTCTCTGTGTGCTGATCCAGGACACCATAGAAAAGAAAACGCCTCCAACGAAACCCGGCTGAAGATTTTCAGATCGTCTAATGTGGCCATTTTGGTTATAAACCGTTCTTAGTCGAATTTTCTCATATAATTCTGAGAATGTGTTTTGCAATTTTTATATTTTTAGGTTTCAGTTTAAATCTGTTTTGGAAACATTATGACACGGAGAACAGATTTAGCGTCTGCTGCCTTTCTGAACATCAAAGCAAAATATTTCCCAAAATATTACAACTTACTATGTACTCACGCAGCGCTGTCATTGCATATGCCATTCGCTGGAGTCCACCGCTACTGGGAAAAAGAAGCTGCCGTTGTCAGCTGAGCCATTGCAGGCATTTGTCGTTTTTTCTTTTCTGCCTGTAAACACGTCTCTATGTTAGCATATGCGTCCATGCAACGTAGGCACTTACAGGCATGTCACAATAGCAACTTTTACAGGCAGTGTTTCCGCCTCCAACAGGATATCTATAAGTTGTTTTGTCTGCAATATCAGATTTGCCCACAAGATGGAGCCGGTGGTAAATTTACTGTTTTTGTAGAAACTGTTCACCTTTAATAAAAGTTCCCATCATTCTTCAGTCTAAAGTGATACTAAAGTCTGTTTTTTTTCTATAAAAAATACCAAACATGTTCTACTTACCTGCTCTGGGCAGTAGTTTTGCACAGAGCAGACCAGATCCTCATCTTCTTGGGCCCTGGCCCCTCGCTCCTGCCGAGTGCCCCCACAGCAAGCAGATTGCTATGGGGGGCACCCGAGCCGAGCCGCAGCTCCCTGTGTCCATTCACGGAGTGTGAGGACGTTGAATAATGAAATTGGTGGGGCAGAGCTAGAACACTGACTAGGGATGAGCTTCGTAATTCGACGAACGATCGAACATACGATATTCGAGTCGAACATGAGTTCGACTCGAACATCGTATGTTCGATCGTTCGTCGAATTACGAACGTTTTGGGCCAGTCACACCAAATTCGAGTTACGTTTCACAGCCCATAATTCACTGTGGCATGGCAGTGCATTGCTGGCTGATGATTGGCCAAGCATGCACTGGCCAATCACAGCTTGCAAAAAACGGAGAGCCATAATTGGCCAAAGCCAGGGTGGCTTTGGCCAATTATGGCTCAGGGGGTTTAGTACACGCCCCACACTATAAAAGGCCGCCTGCAGGTCGGCCTTGTGTAGTGTGTTGCGGTGGTTAAAAGAGAACAGAGAGAGAGAGAGAGAGAGAGAGAGAGAGAGAGAGAGAGAGAGAGAGTCATTTTTTCAGGTAGATAGAGCAGGCAGGCAGGCTAGTCAGTTAAAGTTACAGTGTGTAGAGGATATATATGCATCCCAGGTGTTGTATATATATATACACTGTATAGTTTAGCTAGATCTGCACTTCCTAATTTACTGTCAGGCAGGTGATCGTGCTAGCTGCAGTATTCTCACGTGGTGTATTGCCTGTGTCCTCTGCAGTGTGCACCTAAAGCTAGGTGGTGTGTACTGCCCATGTCCTCTGCAGTTTGCACCTAAAGCTACTTGGTGTGTACTGCCCATGTCCTCTGCAGTTTGCACCTAAAGCTACGTGGTGTGTGTACTGCCTGTGTCTGTGCTATTTTTCTCAATGATTTTCATCCATATTGCAGGGACCAGACATTACATTAAAGCCGCAAGCAGTTTTAAATTACTTTTTTCTTATAGTAATCTCATTTTGTGCAGGGACAGTTCTAAACATGTGCCACTTCACTTCACAGGCATACTATACACACCCAGCAGGTACAATATTTAAAGGAATTTTTCATTATTTTTTTATTTAAAGCATCATTAAAATCGCTGCTCCAGGAAAAACGACCGTTTTTAAAACTTTTTTTCCATTGATACATGTTCCCTGGGGCAAGACCCGGGTTCTCAAAGACGTTTTACGACAATAACTTGCATATTAGGCTTTAAAATGAGCACTTTTGAATTCGAACGTTCGAGTCCCATAGACGTCAATAGGGTTCTAAATGTTTGCGCTAACGGTCGGTCCGTTCGACCGTTCTGGTGCGAACCGAACGGGGGGGGGGGGGGGTGTTCGGTTCAACCCTAACGCTGACACCATCAGGCTTTGCTGGGATCAGGCTCGTGGTTTTAGATTACAGCCAGGAGCAGAGAAATACATGTTATTAACACGCAATTGTTCCCTATCGTCGGGCTGACACTCAATAAATGTGAGTTTTAATAGACAAAAAAAAATTCTTAAAACATTTAGATTAGGCTATGGAGATTTCCTTTCTTTCTTCCTCCCAATAATCCATTGTCCAATGCGGGAGAGATACTGACAGGAGGACGCATCAGAGTCAGCATAGTGGAGAGTGGACCTTCCCCAACATACAAAACACTGCGCAATTGCTGGTTTATAATCTGACCAGCCACAGCCTCTGGTGAGTCACTTTATGACTTTTTTGATGAAGGGGCACATCGGATGTTTCAATAAATTAATTTTTGGATCACGTTTTCTACTTTTTGATATATATTTTTTGGGATTGAATACATGGACTTTTGCACACATGCATTTGGGGCTATACATTATTTTTTTATATTGAATAATTGTTGGACGTTTTTACTACATTCATGAAAAATATATATTCTCAAAGTAAAAGAATATATTCATACAGGCACTTTTTTAGGGAGTTTTTTTTTTTACATGAATTTGTGATCTGTAGATGTCACTGAAAACCCCCAAAAAATGTGTGCAAAGAAACGTTATATTCGGTTTCATAGGGAGGTTGTGGTGACATATATATTTATATGTTCCCGTTTTTGCACTTTATTGTTTATATATAGAACACATGTATATTATATGCTAAATGTACATATATATGAAGTAATGGTATAGCATTTGTAGGGAGGTGTGCTTATATGCGCTAATTATAAGGAGCTCATCATCATTAGATTGTGGAATTTCTATAGATTTGCGCTGCCGTTTTTGTTTTCTTTGATTATCCACTAGTGATTCGCTAGGATTGAGCGGCAGCACTCATAATTGAAATCCACAATCATCCATTCATTTCTTTGGCGCCGATTCTCCTTTCCTTCCCGTGACTTTATCTGTTTGATGAATGCAAAAAAAAAATACCCGTTGGCCTTATTTAAATCCAAGAGAGCTCCTAACTTCCTGTAGTGAACTGATAATGCTGCTCTAAATATCCCAAGCAAGGTTGTCAGCCCTGCCCAGTTCACCTCCGTGGACTACAGAACTCCTCCAATGTTGTACAGAAAGGAGGGGGTGGGTGTTCTGTAGCCTTAAAGGATATACAAACCCAAGTACAAAAATGTAACAAACTGCAGCTTACAGTTATTAGATGTGGTGGCTGCATTAGCTTTTTTTTTCCAAGCTAAGAACATTTTTAGAAAATACCTTTGGGATCCATCCCGTCTGGTAAGAGGCTTTAACATTTCCTTTCTGATGTAAGAGAATACACCACTGAACAGCCACGTCGCAATTGTCAGTTAAAGCGACGCAGTGCAGAATCGCAAAAACTGGCCGGGTCCTTTACCTGCATTTTGGTCCGGGTCTTAAGTGGTTAAGGACTGGCAAGCCGTAGAAAAACTTAAGAGCCCCCATTGCCCTGCACACACACATTTGAAAACAAACGTTACTGTATATGTAAAAATATTGCAAAACACAGATTGACGCCTATTGATAATTTTGAGTACCGTCATTTTCTGCCATTTTTCAGGTGCACGGCGTTTTGAGGCTCGACTAAGATTCTTCACACAACCAAATTTTTACTTTGCAGCAAAAAAAAAAAAAAATGGTGATTACATTGCGTTTGTGTGTACTTAAAATTAATTATAATCTATGGGCCAGATTCTCAAACGAGATACGACAGCGTATCTCCAGATATGCCGTCGTATCTCTGAGTTGCGTGGTCGTATCTATGCGCCTGATTCTTAGAATCAGTTACGCATAGATTTCCCGTAGATCCGACTGGCGTAACTGTGTTACACCGTCGTATCGTAACTGCATCTTTACGCTGGCCGCTAGGTGGCGCTTTCGGCGAATTCCGCGTCGAGTATGCAAATTAGCTAGATAAGCCAATTCACGAACGTACGCCCGGCTTACGCAGAACATTTACGCCGTTTACGTTAGGCTTTTCCCGGCGTATAGTTACCCCTGCTATATGGTGGCGTAAGTGCGGCGTACCAATGTTAAGTATGGCCGTCGTTCCCGCGACGAAATGTGAAAATTTTACGTTGTTTGCGCAACTCGTCCGTGAATGGGGCTGGACGTAATTTACATTCACGTCAAAACCAATACGTCCTTGCGGCGTATTAGGAGCAATGCACACTGGGAGATTTCCACGGACGGCGCATGCGCCGTTTGTGAAAAACTTCAATTATGTCGGGTCACACAACATTTACATAAAAACACCCCCCCCTGTTCCAAATTTGAATTAGGCGGGCTTACGTTGGCCGATTTACGCTACGCCGCCACAACTTACGGAGCAAGTGCTTTCAGAATACAGCACTTGCCCGTCTAAGTTGCAGAGGCGTAACGTAAATCGGATACGTTAGGCCGCCGCAAAGATACGCGATTCTACGAGAATCTGGCCCTATATTTTTAATGGAAATTTAGATTTAGGTTGACAAAAATCGTGCGACTTTAAAAAATTAGCAGCTACCATCTTTTTTATTTTGCAGGTTCGCTGCTTTTAGAATGTTTTAAAGGTTTTAGGTAATTTCTTGGCAAAAAATGCAAATTTCAACATATATGAAAAAACCTTTGAGAGAACAAAAATTCTATTTTATGTGTGGGGGAGGGGGGGAATTTTGTGTAGTGGAGATTTAAAAAATGGGCACATTTTTGTTTTAAAAAAATTGTATCTAGTTGTGGAAAATTTTTACCAAATGTTTACCAAATCCTGTACAACAAAATTTATCTAAAACATTTTTTTCGAGTAGAGATTGTAATCAATGATTTATCTTCAGCGCTTGGCATCGTACTTTCAGCTTTATCACATATCAATAAAGATAAAGATATTTTGAATGGGCCAGTCTCAGGATAAAGAGACTCCGAGTGACCCGGGGTCAGGCCATATTTGACCGGCCATAATCTCACCGAATGTTGCACCGAGGCTCGTTAGGGCCAAACTCACAGCCGCCTCTTGAAATTCCTCCTAAAAGCCGAGCTCCGTCTCATTTCTCCTGACACTGCGGGTGATGCGATTCCTCCCCGCCAAGCTCACCGATCTGACCCTGGAGCTTCAGAGCTGCCATTTTCTGTGAACCTCGAAGATTGCTGTCTCTTTCCGAGTTTCCGCCTCAATGAACCGCAAACCGCTGGAGCCCGGCAGGAAGACAGGAGAAGAGCTCGGCCTTCCAATGAATGGAAGAAGGAGGGGTGTTGGGAGACGCAGAGGGGTCAGCGCTGTGTTAACCCTGCCACACTTCACTCTAATATAGAGCTGCCACATTGTCGGAAGCCCAGGCTGGAGATGGCAAAAGGAAAAAAATCACATAAAACCCCATTTAGACGTTTAGAAAACGTTGGCAGTAGGGCTTAATAATAAGCGACTCGCACAACTTTTATTTCGATGGAATATGAAAATCAGGGAAAAGATTAAGCTCCAGCAGGCAATAGCAGAAACCCGAGCGCTAAAGAAAATTTTGCCGAAGATGCACAAAGAGCAGGTCGTGCGTGTGGGCAGCTTTAGCCCTTCACCCAGCTGCCTGCCTACTCCTGTTATGAAGCCCGAAGGCAGGTGACCCAGGCTAACTCAAGGTGTTGAGTCTAAGTGCAAGTTGGTTTTCACCAGAGCTCCTTTTGGTAAAGATGGGCCTGGAACTGTAATAGTCCTGGTCAGGGCTTTTTTTCTCAGATAATAGGTGCAGGAACTCCCTCCTTCTGTCACCTCGTGTCCACCCCCTACCCACCTCCAAGCACCATTCCTTGGTTCCACTCCCTACCCATCTCTGAGTACAGTTCCTTGGTTCCACCCCCTACCCACCTCCGAGCACTATTCCTTGGTTCCACTCCCTACCCACCTCTGAGCACCATTCATTGGTTCCACCCCTACCCACCTCTGAGCACCATTCATTTGGTTTCACCCCCTACCCACCTCTGAGCACCATTCTTTGGTTCTAGCCCTCTCCACCTCTGAGCACCATTCCTTTTCTCCGCCCCTACCCACCTCCGAGCACCATTCCTTGGTTCCACTCCCTACCCATCTCCGAGCACCATTCTTTGGTTCCAGCCCTCCCCACCTCTGAGCACCATTCCCTTTCTCCGCCCCTACCCACCTCCGAGCACCATTCCTTGTTTCCAGCCCCTACCCACCTCCGAGCACCATTCCTTGGTTCCACTCCCTACCCATCTCCGAGCACCGTTCCTTGGCACCACCCCCCCACCCACCTCCGAGCACTAATCCTTGGTTCCACCCTCTACCCACCTCTGAGCACCATTACATACATTCAGATCTGGAGGTGCCGGAACTGCGTTCCCCCGCGTTCCTGCTGAAAAAAAAAGCCCTGGTCCTGGTTTTCTTTGCTGTAAACTGGCACCAGGTCGCTGACCGCAAGACCGCCTGACCAAGAAGGTGACTGAAATGGAAAGTTTACAGTGCAAGGACTGTTCACACGACTGCAGACAAAAGAGTGGTCAGGTCAGGCAGAGATATTGGTAGGACACAGGTAAAGAACCAGTAGAGGTTGAGGCAGGTGGCAGACGAGAAAGCAATCAGATTCAGGCGGGGGGCGAGGCAGACGTTTGGCAAGAGAGTAGTCAAGTCAATTCAGACCAGCAAGAGACAGGCAGTAAACAGACTAGTATTTGCCTGGGCACACCCTGTGCGCACGCCTATGCTGGTGGGTACTGCCTGCCTTGGTCTTCCTTTCTGTTTTAGCTGAGAAACTACCATTAGAGATACCTTGCAGGTAACAATGTCACCTGAGACCCAACACAACTTGCGAGACAAAGTCATAAAACATAAGCGTTTGGCTCGTCAGTGTAATATTCTGATATCGCGGAAAGCCACGTCTTCGTTCTGGAACATTTCTCATCCAGACACAAGTGTTAGTCACATTTGCAGTTATTTCACTGCGCATAATAAACACATTTTAACACTTTAGGATTATTACAGCTTTATGATTCTGCTTGCAGACATATTCTTCACTTTGCTTACACAGCTAGAAAATATGAATTGTAATTGTTTTTTGTATTGTATTTTTTTCCTAAATGGCTTCCTTTACCTTAGTGCAGTCCTCCTTCACTTACCTCATCCTTCCATTTTGCTTTTAGGCCTCGTACACACGACCGAACATGTCCGCTGAAACTGGTCCGGCGGACCAGTTTCCGCAGACATGTTTGGTCGTGTGTACGGCCGACCGGACAGGTTTCCAGCAGACAAATGTTTCTTAGCATGCTAAGAAACATGTCCGCTGGAAGCCTGTCCGTCGCACATGTTCGGTCGTCTGTACGACTCACCGGACATGTCCGCTCGGCCGAAAGCCCTCGCATGCGTCGAAGTGATTCGACGCATGCGTGGAAGCATTTACCTTCCAGGGTCGCGCAGATCGGCGCGGCCACGTCACCGTGTATCCTGTCCGCGCGGATTTCTGTTTGATGGTGTGTACAACCATCAGACAGAAATCTCCCGGCGGACATGTCCGACGAAAACGGTCCGCGGACCGTTTTCATCGGACAGATCCGCTTGTGTGTACAAGGCCTTAAATGTTTTTATTTCTTCTGAGAAATCCTCACTCCCTGTTCTTCTGTCTGTAACTCCACACAGTAAGGCCTAGTACACACGAGTGGATTTATCCGAGGATTTCCACGGATTTGGATCCGATGGAGTGTACTCACCATCGGATCGAAATCCACGCCGAAATCCCCTCGCGATGACGTGTCGCGCCGTCGCCGCGAGGATGGCGCGGCGACATGCGCGACGCTGTCATAAAAGGAATTCCACGCATGCGTCGAATCATTACGACGCATGCGGGGGATCCCTTCGGACGGATCGATCCGGTGAGTCTGTACAGACCACCGGATCGATCCGCGGGAGCCAATTCAAGCGGAGATTTGTAGACATGTCTACAAATTTTTATCTGCTGGAATTGGGAAATTTCCGCGGATAAATATCCGCAGGCATGTACACACCATAGAATCTATCCGCTGAAACCGATCCGCTGAGATTTTTCAGCGGATGGATTCTATCGTGTGTACGGGGCCTTACGCAAGGCTTTCCCCCTGGTGTGGAGTGTCATGCTCGCCCCCTCCCTTGGACTACAGAAGAGTTAGGACACCCACTAACACACAGCTCCTTTCTCCATCTGCAACGTAGAGAGCATCCTGACTCTCCTGTAGTCTAAGGGAGGGGGCGGGCCCGGCACTCCACACCAGGGAGAAAGCCTCACATTATGGTGTGGAGTTACAGACAGAAGAACAGGAAGTGAGGATTTCTCAGAAGAAATAAGGACATTTAAAAGCAAAATGGAAGGATGAGGTAAGTGAAGGAGGACTGCAGTAAGGTAAAGGAAGCATGTACACTACCCTGCGAACCTCCCATCCTTCTCTGCCCCCCGATATTTTTTTTCTGCACCCCCACATCAGACAGGCTAGATCTGGCCCTTCTGGAAGAGATAATAAAAAACCTTGGAGTGTTAATGAGCATGCATGGACTAAACATGAAAAAGTATGCTGGGCCCACTTTAACTACCCTACACGATTATATTGCTCTACATTTTGTTTACTTCTGAAAATAATTACAGTGAAAACTCGGATTGCGAGTAACGCGGTTAACGCCCATTTCACAATCTGAGCTTTTCTTTTTTTTAAATCCTGACTCAGTTTGCGAGTGTTGTCTTGCAAAACAAGCAGGATTCAAGCCACAGCGGTGTGCAGTACCGTATTTGGCCAGAGGTGCGTTGCCAAGCCTTTCCGAGTTCAGTCGAGCGCTCCCCTAGCCTTTCCGAGGCTCCCCCGTGCCCCCCACCTCTGGCCACATGTGGTATTGCATGCCATTGAAATCAATACGGAACAAATTATTTTAGTTTCCATTCACTTCTATGGGGAAACTCGCTTTGATATGCAAGTGCTTTGGATCACGAGCATTCTCCTGGAACGGATTATGCTCGTAATCCGAGGTTCCACTGTACTAATTTTTCTCCAAGGATTCGTTTAAAAGGATGTCGACTAGAAAAATTACACCAAAAATCGCGCTCATGGCACTCAAGAGTTCATAAAAGCAAGGATTTGAGATGATCTTCTCATCTCAAATCCTTGCTTTTATGAACTCTTGAGTGCCATGAGCGTGATTTTTGGTGTATTTTTTGTTGTATTGGTACTTCTGGGTACCATTTTTTTCGCAGCTCTGGATCATCTTTTTAACACCTAATTTATGAACAAATTAAGGGCCAGATTCACGTAGAATCGCGGCGGCGTAACGTATCCTAGATATCATCGCAAGTGCCTGATTCACCAAGCACTTGCGATGAAAACTACGCCCGCGGCCTCCGGCGCAAGGCGGGCCAATTCAAATGGGCGTGTGCCATTTAAATTAGGCGCGCTCCCGCGCCGGATCTACTGCGCATGCTCCGTTTCCTAACTCCCATCGTGCTTTGCGCGCCGTCATTTTTTTGAACGGCGACGCGCGTAGCGTACTTCCGTATTCCCGGACGGCTTACGCAAACGACATTAAATTTCGACGCGGGAACGACGGCCATACTTTAGACAGCAATACACTTGCTGACTAAAGTTAGGGTACCAAAAAAAAGACTAACTTTGCGACGGGAAACTTGACTACAGATGACGTAGCGAACGCGAAAAACCATTGTGGATCCGCCGTAACTCCTAATTTGCATACCCGACGCTGGTTTACGACGCGAACTCCCCCCAGCGGCGCCCGCGGTACTGCATCCTAAGATCCGACAGTGTAAAACAATTACACCTGTCGGATCTTAGGGATATCTATGCGTAACTGATTCTATGAATCAGTCGCATAGATAGAAACAGAGATACGACGGCGTATCAGGAGAAACGCCGTCAAATCTCATTTGTGAATCTGGCCCTAAGTAACTACCTCCACAATGAACTTTATTATCCCTGTTTAGCGCCTGTGCATTTGTTGTGTTTTTATGTATTTTTCCTAGAAAAATTCGATGGAAGCTTCTTTGGTCCCCAGGAGCAGAAAAACCCAAACAATAAATCCATCTTGGTCATTTGTACTTCCATTATTATTAGTAATTTTTTTACTTTTTATTTTGCAGAGGCTAAAACATTGAAAAAACAAATCTGTAAATGGATAAAAGTGAATCTTTTCAGTCATCATATTTTTTTTATTATCTGAAACAATGACGAAATGATGTGAGGGTACCAAGGACAAGTCTTTCACCTCAACGTCGTTATCTGTGAAGGTGCCCCCCCCCCCCCCCACCACCCATCTCAGAAACCTAAGAGGTGCGGATCGCTAACTCGCTGCTGTCAGCCCGGCCACTGTGAAAGTGATATCAATAAATTGTTGTCAGCCTGTTTCCCCCGTGGATAGTACACTAAATGTGCTAAGTATTTACTGTAATTGGTACAAGTTCCGGAATCTCGGCTTTCACATCTCCTCGCTTCTTTTTCAAGCCATCAAATTTATGTTGATGATTCAATTATCTGAGTCGTATCATTCACACTGTCTTGGCTTCTGAAGGATAGTCATTCCCATATTTATTTAGTGCGAATACCTAGAAACATAGAAGAGTGATGGCAGAAAATGACCAAGCGGTCACTTATGTCTCTCGCTTTAAAAAAAAAAAAAAAAAAAAAAAAAAAAAATTCTCGCCATCTCTGCTGGAAATCTGTTCCAAGTACTCTTTCGGCAAAATAATACTTTCCAAGGTTAGTTTTGAACTTTACTCCTGCTTGTTTGAGTTTATAACCCTTGTTCTAAATCAGTGGTCTCCAAACTGCGGCCCGGGGGCCGGATGTGGCCCTTTGCTTGCTTTCATCCGGCCCCTGGGGCACCATTTCCTTCACTGACACAAAGGGGCATAGTTCCCTCCAATGACACCAACAAGGGGGCCCAATGAGACCCATGATGCGGGACCTTTCCTTCTAATGACACCAAGATGGGCCACAGTTCCCCCCAATGACACCAACAATGGGGTGCAATTACTTCCAATGACACCAAAGATAGGGCACAATCCCTCCTAATGACACAAACAATAGAACGCTATTCCTCCCAATGACATTAACAATGGGGCCCAATGACAACAATGATGGGGTACAATTCCTCTCACTGACACCAAAGATGGGAGATTGTTTACTCCATCCGATGGCCACAATCCGGCCCCCCTAAAGTCTGAAGGACAGTGAACTGGCCCTTTGTATAGAAAGTTCGGAGACCTCCGTTCTAGATCTTAGCTTCATATTGAAGACCCTGCCCTACCACACCCTTCATGTATTTAAATGTTGCAGCCATCTCTCCCCTTTCCCTTCTTTCCTGCAGACTCTTTGGATAAGTTTTGTCCCTCAGACCTTTCACAATTTTTTTCCCCTTTTGCTGGACTCGTTCTATTGTAAAAAATTTATTTTTTCTAAGGTTTCTAGAACTGGACCCAGTGTTTAACAGAGGTCTACCTAAAAGATCAACATCAAGGGTCTCCAAGCTTTATAAACAAAGGGCCAGTTTACTGTCCTTCAGACTTTAGGGGAACCGGACCGTGGCCAACCGGGAGTAGAAAATGTCCCAGCATCAGCTGGAGTAAACAATGCCCCATTGTTGGGAGTCTTTGGTAGGAATTGGGCCCCATTGATGGCGTCTGTGACAGGGGTCACTTTGGGTGGGGGATTTGTGCAACTCCGCTTACCTTGGAGAGCTCTGGAAACTCAGTGTCCAGCTTCCCCAGCCATCTTATGTGTAAATCACCCTGTGTCTCCAATAGGGGCACAGGGTGACCGAGAACCCCACTATGATCTGTGCTAGTCAGACTCAATGTTGTATATATGTATAGATTGTGTGCTGTCTCATGCTGTTGTGGACCCTTTGCTGTGATGGTCTAGGGTGTGACTGTATTCTATTGTGGCTGTCTGCCTCAACTATTATGGGATGTGTAATTGTCTTGCTGTGAGGAAAGAGGGAGGGGGGATTCCTCCAGCAGCCCCCCTGCGGATAAGACTGTTTATTGATGAGAAGTTTGAACACACCTGACCTGTGTGTCCATTGTCATTGGACAGTTTAAGTCGCCCTGTTTTCCAAGGGGGGGGGGAGTATTTTGAAGTGGGATATCTGTGTAACATGTGCTTGAATAAAGTAGTCTGCTGGTTTTAACTCTAAACCGTGTTACGGCTGGTGACTGGGTGGGCTAAAAAGAGTCTTGGTTCTGGATAGAGGAAGCATAGTCCTGTTGGAGGACGAGGGTTTGTCACAGTGTCTTTGGTAGGAATTTGGCCCCTCCATTGGTCTCATTGGGAGGATTTGAGCCTCTCCGTTGGTCTCATTGGGAGGATTCGAGCCCCTCCGTTGGTCTCATTGGGAGGATTCGAGCCCCTCCGTTGGTCTCATTGGGAGGATTCGAGCCCCTCCGTTGGTCTCATTGGGAGGATTCGAGCCCCTCCGTTGGTCTCATTGGGAGGATTCGAGCCCCTCCGTTGGTCTCATTGGGAGGATTCGAGCCCCTCCGTTGGTCTCATTGGGAGGATTCGAGCCCCTCCGTTGGTCTCATTGGGAGGATTCGAGCCCCTCCGTTGGTCTCATTGGGAGGATTCGAGCCCCTCCGTTGGTCTCATTGGGAGGATTCGAGCCCCTCCGTTGGTCTCATTGGGAGGATTCGAGCCCCTCCGTTGGTCTCATTGGGAGGATTCGAGCCCCTCCGTTGGTCTCATTGGGAGGATTCGAGCCCCTCCGTTGGTCTCATTGGGAGGATTCAAGCCCCTCCGTTGGTCTCATTGGGAGGATTCAAGCCCCTCCGTTGGTCTCATTGGGAGGATTCAAGCCCCTCCGTTGGTCTCATTGGGAGGATTCAAGCCCCTCCGTTGGTCTCATTGGGAGGATTCAAGCCCCTCCGCTGGTCTCATTGGGAGGATTCAAGCCCCTCCGTTGGTCTCATTGGGAGGATTCAAGCCCCTCCGTTGGTCTCATTGGGAGGATTCGTGCCCCATTGTTGGTCTCATTGGAAGGATTCGTGCCCCATAGTTGGTCCCATTGGGAAGATTCGTGCCCCGTAGTTGGTCCCATTGGGAGGATTCGTGCCCCATAGTTGGTCCCATTGGGAGGATTCGTGCCCCATAGTTGGTCCCATTGGGAGGATTCGTGCCCCATAGTTGGTCCCATTGGGAGGATTCGTGCCCCATAGTTGGTCCCATTGGGAGGATTCGTGCCCCATAGTTGGTCCCATTGGGAGGATTCGTGCCCCATAGTTGGTCCCATTGGGAGGATTCGTGCCCCATAGTTGGTCCCATTGGGAGGATTCGTGCCCCATAGTTGGTCCCATTGGGAGGATTCGTGCCCCATAGTTGGTCCCATTGGGAGGATTCGTGCCCCATAGTTGGTCCCATTGGGAGGATTCGTGCCCCATAGTTGGTCCCATTGGGAGGATTCGTGCCCCATAGTTGGTCCCATTGGGAGGATTCGTGTCCCTCTGTTAGTGGCAGTGAATGAAATAGTGCCGCAAGGGCCAGATAAAAGCAAGCAAAGGGTCGCATCTGGCCCCTGGGCCACAGTTTTGAGACCACTGATCTAAAATAGATGAATCAGGGTGGCCTTTCCCTTGCTGGATATCCCTCTAGTGACACCTAAAGATCTACATAAGGGAATCAGGACCTCCTTTTGCTGGTGATGCCTCTAGTTATAACTAAAGATCTGATTGCCGCCATTATTAGTAAAAAAAATAATAAATATATTAATAAAAATGCCATAAAACTATCCCCAATTTTGTAGACGCTATTTTTTTTGTGCAAACCAATCAATAAACACTTATTGCGATTTTTTATACCAAAAATATGTAGAAGAATAAATATCGGCCTAAACTGAGGAAAAACAACTTTTTTTTTTTATAGATTTTTTGGGATATTTTTTATTGCAAAAAGTAAAATATATTGCATTTTATTCAAAATTGTCGCTTTATTTTTGCAAAAAATAAAAACTGCCAAAAGAAAGCTCTATTTGTGGGGAAAAAAAAAGGATGTCAATTTTGTTTGGGAGCCACGTCGCACGACCGCGCAATTGTCAGTTAAAGCAACGCAGTGCCGAATCGCAAAAAATGAGACCGGTCATTGGGCAGCCAAATCCTCCGGGGCTGAAGTGGTTAAATAAAATTGCAATTTTTTTTTTTTTTGGGCATTTTATAGTTTTATTTTCTTATAGTTTTTCTACAAGTGGCATCTCTCCCATAATGCACCTGTGTGAAGCGACACGCACCGTTTAGCAGATTTGGGTGACATCCGTCACATAATGGAAGATGTAGCTTCATGACCTGGCCATGTTAACCTGTCACTAACCAGGACACGAGACAATTTTTTTTTACTTTGGATGAAAAATGACAGCTCCGAGAGGGACTGCGGGGTGGAAAACGCTCGACCCTTTCTGCTGATCCAAGGCAAGCCTGGTAAATGACAACTCCAGTGATAATGATAGAAAGTCAACATACTTGTATACCAGCTAAGGGATTTGTGATCTGCTGTAGTACCGCCACTGAAATCTTACCACTCGGTACTCTGTAGCTGAATGCAACATTCTTCTAACCAAACATACTGAGAAGAGCACAATGGAACCATTTGTTTGGTTTTGGATCCATTCGTTAAAGAGGAGTTCCAGCCTGGGGAATTTTTTTGTTAAAGTCAGCAGCTACAAATCCTGTAGCTGGTTCCTTTTACTATTTGGACACTTACCTGTCCAGGGATCCCGCGATGTCCGCATCCCAACTGTCGGGTGCTGCCGCCGCCAAGGACATGGATACATGCCTTCCTCTAGTAGGCATGTGCATTTAGTTCCGAATCTAAATTCGGTCGAATTTTTCATTATTCGGACATTCGGATGCATACGAATTCCTGAATTGTAATATTAACGAATTTAACCGAATTCGAACGAACGTTTTCGAATCGATAACCCACGGACGAAATTCGATCGAACATCGAAAACCAATTCTATTCGAATCGAATTCGAAAACAAATTCGAATGAAAATTGAAAGCAAATTTGAATCAAAATCTAAAAAATATAAATCGATTTCTAAAAAAGAATGCAATAAAATAGAATATAAAATAATAAAACAATAGAATGAAAATCAAAGAATAGTAAAGAACAGAATGGAATTTAATAGAATGTAATCAAATACAATAGAATATGACTTGGCTTCTTCTATCTATCTTCCATTTTCTGAAATTCGAAATTCATATAGAATTAACTCAAATTCGAATAGAAAAATATTAGAAGAGTAGAATAATATTTTATTATTCTACTCTTCTAATATTTTTCTATTCGAATTTGAGTTCATTCTATATGAATTCCGAATTTCAGAAAATGCAAGATAGATAGAAGATAGATAGAAGACAGATAGAAGAAGCCAGGTCATATTCTATTGTATTTGATTACATTCTATTAAATTCCATTCTGTTCTTTACTATTCTTTGATTTTCATTCTATTGTTTAATTATTTTATATTCTATTTTATTGCATTCTTTTTTTAGAAATCGATTTATATATTTTTTAGATTTTGATTCAAATTTGCTTTCAATTTTCATTCGAATTTGTTTTCTAATCGAATTGTTTTCGAATTCGATTGAAATATTATCGAATCCGTTTGAAATATTTTCGAATTCGACCGGATTTTTCGAAATTCGGTCGAAAACGAACGAATTCCGAAAACTAATTTAACACATGTAACGAATCTAACTTAAAGCGGTGGTTCACCCAAATACATTTTTTTTTTTATAGCATTAAATTAGGCATAGTAGCGCGAGCTACAGTATGCCTGTATTGATTTTTTTAGCCCCGTACTCACTGTGCAATGTTATATAGAAGATTCCGACTCCCCGCAGGGAATGGGCGTTCCTATCAAGAGGGAGGATGATTGACGGCCGGCTATGGCACGTCACGCTTCTCCGGAAATAAACAAAATAGGACTTGGCGCTTCACGGCGCCTGCGCATAGTCTGTGCGCAGGCGCCGTATAGCGCCGTGAAGAGCCGAGACCTGTTCCGGCTATCTTCGGGGAGCGTGACGTGCCATAGCCGGCCGTCAATCATCCTCCCTCTTGATAGGAACGCCCATTCCCTGCGGGGAGTCGGAATCTTCTATACAGGATTGCACAGTGAGTACCGGGCTAAAAAAATCAATACAGGCATACTGTAGCTCGCGCTACTATGCCTAATTTAATGCTAAAATGTTGTTAGTGTGGGTGAACCACCGCTTTAATGAAATTAATTAAATAACGAATTAAAACGAAACTAAAACTAAACAAATTTTTCCCTTTTGCACATGCCTATCCTCTAGTACAATCACCTTCCCCACAGTAAGAAAACATCAGCTAGGCACACAGTTAACCCCTTGATCGCCCTTCCCTGCCAGTGTCATTAGTACAGTGAAAGTGCATATTTTTTTAGAACTGATCACTGTATTAGTGTCAATGGTCTCCAAAAAGTGAAAAAAAAAAAAAAAAAAAGTGTCCACTGTAATATCGCAGGCCCGCTATAAAGTCGCTGATCACCGCCATCGCTAGTAAAAAAAAAAAAATATCCCATAGTTTGTAGACGTTATAACTTTTGCGCAAACCAATCAATATACGCTTATTGGGATTTTCTTTACTAAAAATATGTAGCAGAATACATATTGGCCTAAACTAATGAAGAGATTCGATGATTAGATTTTCTCAATTTTTTATTGGATGTTTTCTAGCAGAAAGAGATATATATATATATATATTAAAAAAAATCTAAATTGTCTGTCTTTTTTGTTTATAGCACAGGTCATCAAATACCATCACAAGAAGAAAAAAGGACATACACTTTATTTGGGTACAGCGTCTCACGACCGTGCAATTGTCAGTAACACAGTGCCATATCACAAAAAATGGCCTGGTCATGAAGGGGTGGGGGCAAATCGTCCAAAGGGCAAGTGGTTAATTTTGGCTGGAGTTCTGCTATGATGTGCTGACTGGGGAGTGTGCAAGAGAATTTTTATATTATTTTCTAAACCCAAAAAAAAAAATCCCCCTCCAGGCCTGCCAGTGTGTAGAAAAGAAAGGCTAGCAACTCCGATGGCTCGAAATATTTCACCGGTGGCAGAACACCGATCCTCCATCACCTGCACAGGAATGAGAGAGATTGTCTGCTCCTTATCGCCGGTAATTATGTCTCGTCTCTATCTGCGCTCCCTGCGCCTTTTGGGATTTCAAGAATAAATGGAAATGACTTATTTTGCCAAGTGTTTTTCCTTCTGTCGTCCCCCTCCCCCCCAACCCTTGGCCACTTGCCGAGTTATCTAATTCTAATTTTTTTTTTTATAAAGCAGGCAGGATTAAAGAGCGGTATTTCTTTTGTTTTACCTTTTTTCACCTTGGTAAAATAATTGAATGGGAAAAAAAAGAAAAAAAAGAATGGTGAGTAATAACCATTTATTGATAGCAGTGGCCTATTAATAGATAAATGATGGGAAGAAAGAAAGAAGAGGAGCTAGAATTCACTTGGGACCATCTAGCCGGGATTAGCTCTTTCAAACCTAGGATATAGAAATGTTTTCCAAAGAGATACCGTTCTCTATGGTGTACACCACTGTAAGTGCTCACTGACTCTTGTTCTCTATGGTGTACACCACTGCGATTGCTCAATGACCCTTGTTCTCTATGGTGTACACCACTGAGATTGCTCAATGACCCTTGTTCTCTATGGTGTACACCACTGTAAGTGCTCACTGACCCTTGTTCTCTATGGTGTACACCACTGCGATTGCTCAATGACCCTTGTTCTCTATGGTGTACACCACTGAGATTGCTCAATGACCCTTGTTCTCTATGGTGTACACCACTGAGATTGCTCAATGACCCTTGTTCTCTATGGTGTACACCACTGCGATTGCTCAATGACCCTTGTTCTCTATGGTGTACACCACTGAGATTGCTCAATGACCCTTGTTCTCTATGGTGTACACCACTGCGATTGCTCAATGACCCTTGTTCTCTATGGTGTACACCACTGAGATTGCTCAATGACCCTTGTTCTCTATGGTGTACACCACTGAGATTGCTCAATGACCCTTGTTCTCTATGGTGTACACCACTGCGATTGCTCAATGACCCTTGTTCTTTATGGTGTACACCACTGCGATTGCTCAATGACCCTTGTTCTCTATGGTGTACACCACTGAGATTGCTCAATGACCATTGTTCTCTATGGTGTACACCACTGTACGTGCTCACCGACTCTAGTTCTCCATTATGCACACTACTATGAATGCCCCACGATTTATGTCCTCTATTGTGAATACCCATGCAACTGCTCAACAACCTTTGTTCTGCATGTTGTACACCTCTGTGAGCGCTCATCGACCCTTGTTCTATATGATGCACATGACTAAGAGTGCACATCGACCCTTGTTCTCCAAGGTGTACACTACTGCAAGCGCTCAATGACCTTTACTCTCTATGGTGTACAGTACACCACCGTAAGCGCTCAATGACCCTTGTTCTCTGTGGTGTACACCACTGAGATTGCTCATCAACCCTTGTTCACTATGATGCACACTACTGTGAAGGCTCACCTACCCTCCTTTATAGTGTACACAACTGCAAGAGCTCAACAATCCTTGTTCTCTATGATGCACAGTACTGGGAGCGCCGACTGACTTGTTCAGGGATTACCATACATACTCGAGTATAAGCAGACTTTTTCAGCACATTTGCCTGCGCTGTCCGTCCTGCAGGAGGAAGCCACCTGATGAAGGCAGCCAGGGGAGGACCTATCCTGGAGCGGGCCATGCAAGAGGCTGGTACCTTGGGAGAAGGCCTGGAAACTTCATTGAAGGATGCACCGCACACCGAGAGGCTTGATAGTGTCGCCTGTCGGGTCTAAAAGTTCTACCAGAGCCAAGCTAAAGAGATCCAGGTGCTGAATCCTGTGGCAGAGGATTCCGGACCAAAGTGACTCATCTATAAAGGAAGGCCTCTGGCAGAGACTGTACTTTACTTCGTGCTCCATCCCGGCTGCTAGGCCAGCAAGAGGGACCTATCCGGGTGAGCAATACCCACTCTGGCTAGAGTGGCGACGAGAACCGTTTGCTGGAAGCAAGAGTGTTTCCATATTTGTGACTGTGCACCTGAACCTACCTACCCTTCCACCCCTCATCCTTCTTTTCTAAAGTTCTGCAAAATAAACCCAAGAAAAAGAAGTGCATTGTATGGACATTGAAATTCTTTTAGACTCTCTTTTCACCCTGGACAGCGAGAACATAGAGGTAACGTGCCACCCAAAAATAACCAGCAGCTCCTCCGGGGGTAGTGCTACAACTGTACTATACAATGATGTTGTTCAGGTGGGGAGACAGGTGGGGATAGCTGGTCGTAAATCCGAGTGGTTGTTATACGAGGAAATTGTGTGTGTGTGTGTGTGTGTGTGTGTGTGTGTGTGTGTGTGTGTGTGTGTGTGTGTGTGTGTGTGTGTGTGTGTGTATATTATATATATATATATATATATATATATATATATATATATATATATATATATATATATATATATATATATATATATATATATATATATATATATATATATATATGTGTGTATGTGTATGTGTATATATATATATATATATATATATATATATATAATCTCATAGGCGTGCGCACAGGGTGTGCCAGGTGTGCCTAGGCACACCCTAATCACTCTGTGTGGTGCAGATTGCACCAAAAAATACTGTGTCAAACGCGCACTAACGCACAGAAAAATACAGCATTAAATGGCACGTAACACACTGAAATATACAACGTTAAACATGCAGTAATGCACTGAAATATACTGCGTTAAGCGTGCACTAATGCACAGAAATATGCTGCATTAAACGTGCAGTAACACACTGGAATATACTGCGTTAAACATGCAGTAATGCACTGAAATATACTGCGTTAAGCGTGCACTAATGCACAGAAACATACTGCGTTAAGCGTGCAGTAACGCACAGAAATAGACCCCTGATATTTCACCAAAACTCCCTATTGGGGCTCCTAAAATAAAAAAATAAAAACTACTGACACTGTCCACCGCTCTGCTGACACCATCCACCGCTCTGCTGACACCATCAGTATACTGTATATACACATGCAAATATGTTTGATCTTTGGGGTGCACACCCTAATGCAATAGGCTGCGCACACCTATGATTATATATTATACACACACACACACACACACACACAGTTATAAAAAAAGGTGTACACAAAAGGTCGTCCAGTGAGAAAATGTGTAAAAATAACTACAGCGCTAAATTAAATACTCAAACATATAACATTAATAAATCACCAAATAATAAAAAGCTGCAAAAATATTTGGTAGTGGGTCAAACAAAGTAAAAATGTGTATAATATAAAATAATGCGCTAATTATTAACTTAATTATGCCAACCGTGCTAAACAGTGATTCAAAAAACAATAAGGAACAAATCCACAAATTATGTCCAATTGTGTATAAGATGTGCACCAGTGTTTCAATTAAAACAGCAACACCCAGTTCAGTGTAGTGATAGGATTAAACGATGTAATCACAAAACCACTCCTGCTTCACAGATGGGGGGGTTCTCCTCCACACAGACACCGCTCATGAAAAGAAAAGGAGACAGCTCATTGCACAGATGGTATGGCACCAAAAAGAACCAAGCAAAAGATATTCCTCTAGAATGGCACACTCACGCTACCGCCATTAAAACACAGCATGGATATCCAATGCACCAATCCTCCATAGGGCCGCTCAGCTGATGTTGCATCTACTCATTCGGATCCACTGTCCCGCTCGTAGCTCCTCCCCCACGCGTTACGTCAATGGTCACTTGACTTACTCATGGGTGACCCATGAGTAAGTCAAGTGACCATTGACGTAACGCGTGGGGGAGGAGCTACGAGCGGGACAGTGGATCCGAATGAGTAGATGCAACATCAGCTGAGCGGCCCTATGGAGGATTGGTGCATTGGATATCCATGCTGTGTTTTAATGGCGGTAGCGTGAGTGTGCCATTCTAGAGGAATATCTTTTGCTTGGTTCTTTTTGGTGCCATACCATCTGTGCAATGAGCTGTCTCCTTTTCTTTTCATGAGCGGTGTCTGTGTGGAGGAGAACCCCCCCATCTGTGAAGCAGGAGTGGTTTTGTGATTACATCGTTTAATCCTATCACTACACTGAACTGGGTGTTGCTGTTTTAATTGAAACACTGGTGCACATCTTATACACAATTGGACATAATTTGTGGATTTGTTCCTTATTGTTTTTTGAATCACTGTTTAGCACGGTTGGCATAATTAAGTTAATAATTAGCGCATTATTTTATATTATACACAAAAGGTCGTCGGAGTCCCTTTAAGGCTTAGCAGTAGAGCGGTACACAATAAGAAGCATGGATGGTCATTATCAGAATTGTCTGTTACCTTTGGTTAAAAATCGGAGGTAAATTCACTGCTTCAATTAACACCGCTGGAGATCAAATTACTCTGATGGCTTCTCTGATATACCGACAGCAGAGCAACTCCTGCTCTTCCCGACAATAACATACGCTTGTCAAAACACAATGGGAAGATCCCACTAAAGGGCAATAATTTGCTTAACATTATTCTGATAGGATGGGACCAACTCTTCGATGAGACCCTCTGCACACTGAGCCTTTTGGATACAATTGTCACACAATAATCTGCATCATGAATGTCCTCAGTGTGTCGAGAACCTCCTCATCGCTTGAGTTAGGAAGTCCACTATATCCAGCAATGAATTTCTCTGACAAAAGTTGTTGGTGTAGTAATGCCCCCATCACTTCCTCATTAAGGTGGACCTTTACCCCACCTAGGGTGACCACGTTTACCGGATTGCCCGGGACAGTCCCACGTTTTGCAGGTCTGTCCCGGACACCTTCATTCCAGGACAATACAGTGTCCCGGAATGAAACTGACATAGCCACCCCCCCCCGGGAGAATCTGATGCCCCCCAAAAAGGCCACCACATCACCGCTTTACTCACTGACAGGTATGCTTGCTGACATCCCGGGGGCCCATATAGGAAAAGTAAACTGGGAGGATTCGCTCTCTTTATTCACCTAAGTCCTTTATTTTTATTTTTTTTATTTAAGTGTATTTTTGTGCGTGAGAGAAGCCAATCTGCAGGAGTTGGGAGTAGGCAGGCCTCCCCCAGAGGCAATCTGCCATCTTTCTCCATGCCCCGGGTGGCAATGGCGGGTGCGTGAGGGGGTCCTCCCACATAGCCCACCCTACCTGCTCCGCTTTGAAGCCCCAACGGGGCAGAGGGACTCCCTATAAGAGTGAGAGGATCTAGCCCGCTCAACCAGCCCCGTTAGTCCTTCGCCTCTCTTTTTTTTAGAGACCGCGTGGTCAAAGTGCGTGCATGTTAACCCAATTTCGAGTGTGTGTAAGTGTGGTGGTTTTTGTGGGAGGGGGGTGGGCGTACTAAGCGCAGGCTTACCTCGCATAGCACACCCACCGGGAGCCGGGCTGAGACCACCAAACTCAATTCATATGTAGCAGACCGGGATCCGAACCCCTAGCTGCAGAGGTGAATGGCTTATCAGCGCAGTGCCAATCGCGTTGAACCACCGCAGCTCCCTCCCCTAAGTCCTTTATTGAAACTGGTCTGTGGCAGAGGCCCTAGAGCCGGGTCTGTGAGAGAGACTCGTTTCTCCCAGCTAGTTCAGAGTGACGCTTCGGCTGCCAGGCCTATTATAGGGGTCTGTCCGGGGGCACTTTACCCACTGCGAGCAGAGTGGTGACAAGTTACTACAATTGGTACTATACAGAGCAGTATTGATTGCTCCATTCTATATCCAGGCCTGATAACGCAATGTTCTCTTCTCTTTCCTTCATCAACCTTGACCTTCCCAATACGTGTTGATGTTGGCCGTGTTTGACCTGGACAATAAAGCATTAAAAAACCCTTTTATTGGCTGTCTGGATCTTCGCTCATTGCCACTGTTCTCACAATTGCACCCCTAGACACCGCCAGGGTAACTTAGCAGGCCGATCCCAAAATCAACCAGCGGCTCCTTCGGGGGTGAGCGCTACATACAGACTGATTTTTTGCTCTTGTGGGGTTACAGTAAGTTAATCAACCCCTTGCTGTTTCAGACTGACAAAGCGAAGCTGCTAACTTGAAAATAAAATAAACCAGTTCTGATAGGCAGCCCAGCAGCCAATTGAAGGAGTGTGCATGGCAGGCCGACAACTCTGTTGCTCATTCTGAAGTAGTGGTTTAGTGTCGTCAGCCTGAAACAGGAAGTGCCGATACTGTCAGGATCTTCAGGTAAGAAACTTTGCAACAGATTCACAAAACAATATTTGGTTAAGAAAAGTGTATAGAGTGGGACATGATACCAAATATACTGAATAATAGAATTGGCTATGAAACCGGTTAAAGAACGTAATGTAAATAGTACATATACATGTTTTTTGCATTACTTTTCAGCTATCCAAAGAGAACAGCAGTGGAAATATCCCTTTAAATGGCAATCTTGGTTTCGCCCATCCTGTTAACACAAGCCCTTCGAGAGTCTTCCTAGGCGCACAATCCATTTTGCTTCCAGAAAGATGAGATGTCGAGGTATTACAGACATTCGGCTCTCTATTCCCCCTTCATAGCAAGAGGTTTGTGAATGCTCCTGCCTCGAGTTCAATCTCATTTAAGCATTTAAACTCCCCTGAGAGGTCGGGGAATTGATGCTGATAGCTCTAGGTTTGCCGTTATTTGCTGTCGAAATGAAGGAAGCCGGGAAATAAATAAATAAGTGTAAGGGCGCATCCAACAATTTTGTCTCTGGTCACGACACGCAACCTTATCTCATCATCCCAAACCTTCCCCAATCCAGCCTTTGAAAGAAGTTAAAAAACGCTTAAAAGAATCTTAAGGGCTGATAACAGAATGTCAGGACGTAAGAAAAAAAAAAAAACCACAAAGACCTATACATTACAAAAATCTAAATCATTTTTTTTTTTAATATGCCAGTTCCCAGTTAGTAAAACTGCTCTGGGCAACACACCATAAGTTACACCTATACGAGCTTGTTGGACATCCCAATTTAGAAAAATAAAAACACAGGCATGGAAATTGGGTTGCCCCCCATTTGTGGCTACAAAAGCTTTCACCCATCTGGGAACCCTTTCCACACGATTTTGAAATGTGTCTATGGGAATGTGTGTCCAGCTAAAAAATAATTTTTGCGGTCAAGTACCCATGTTGAATGAGAAGACCTGGCTCACAATAATGGGTTCCTATTCATCCCAAGGCCGAGGCATAACTAGAACCTTCAGGGCTCCAGTGCAAGAAATCATGAGTGCCCCCCCCCCTGGCTGGGGACCTTCCCTTTGGAGCCTTTTACTTCTGTTGCACGGTTCTTTAATACTGACCCACGGTTCCCTTTTACATGTTCTGCTATGGGCCACCTTCCTGCCGTCTAATGCCCTGGAGAATCCGACAAGAAAAGTTCGATGTGAGCTTTTGGTCGGAAATTCCGACTGTGTGTAGGCTCCATCGGACTTTTTCTGTCTGAATTTCCAACAGCAAAAATTTGAGAGCTGGTTCTCAATTTTTCCGACGCGCAAAAAAACACGCATGCTTTGAATCAATTCAACACATGCTTGGAATCATTGAACTTAACTTTTCTCGGCTCGTTGTAGTGTTTTGTAGTGTTTTGTGTGACCGTGTGTATGTAAGACAAGTTTTTGCCAACATTCCGTCATAAAAAAAATCCACGGTTTTCTTGTCGGATTTTTCGATCGTGTGTACACGGCATTAGGAACCGCCCTCCTCGTGGCCGAACACCAGGACCCAGTGGCAAATGCAACCTTTGTGACTATGGCAGTTTTTTTCTATAACCATTTTATTTTTTATACTTTTTTACAATTGGGGGCTCTGGTGAAATATCAGGGGTCTAAACCGACCTCTGATGTTTCACATCTGAGACAGAGAAATTGGATTGAAGACATTGGAGGGACCAGGGGAGCACGCAGGTGGGTGAGCTTGGGGCAGCAGGGGACAAGTAACCTGGATAGGAGGGGTGGCGAAGGCAGCATATAGAGGAACATATCCCCTCCATTTTCCTCCTACGGCTGCTAAATGCCTGTGGGAGGGAGAGTTAGACAAGAAGGCTTTCAGTGGCTGCAGGAGAAAAATAAAGGGCATCTATTCCTCTACAGTATATGCCGCCCTTACCATTCCCTCCTATCCAGGTGTACAGGAGAGCCGCATGGGCCCCCTGGAGCATGGAGCTGGGTCACAACTGCAACCCTTATAGTTTTGCCCTTGTCAAGGTGTTCAGTACGGTTGAGGTCGGGCTCTCTGCAGGCCACTTAAGTTCCTTCACACCAAACCATGTCATTATGGAGTTGGCTTTGTCCACAGGGGCACAGTCATGCTTGAACAGTACTCTTCACTGGAAACACCTGAAGCCGTCATTTGGAGGAATATTTCATCATACTACTATTTATTTTTGACACATTTGGCAAAGTAAGAAATATCCCAGATATATTTACTATGCAGGTGTTTCCCCCCCCCCCCCCCCCAACACTAAGACATTAGCTAATCATTTCTTGTAAACAAAAGCACAATCTAATGTTAAAGAAGTTTCATAGCTTCTTTCAGTGCCGGCCCAAGACATTGTGCTGCCTGGGACTAAGAATAAAATGCTGCCCCCCCCCCCCCCCCGAAAAAAAATCACGCCAACCAAAAGGCCCCCACATTCATTATTTTATATCATGATAACTAAAGGGGACCCGTCATGGCTCTATACATGTATAAAGGAGTATAAAGAGGACCTGTCATTTCTCTATACATGTATAAAGGAGTATAAAGAGGACCTGTCATGGCTCTATACATGTATATAGAGGACCTGTCATTACTCTTTTCATGTAAAGGAATATCAAGAGGACCTGTCATGGCTCTATAAATGTATATAGGACTATAAAGAGTTCTTGACATGGCTCTATACATGTATATAGGAGTATAAAGAGGACCTGTCATGGCTCTATAGATGTATAAAGAGGGCCTGTCATGGCTCTATACATGCATATAGGCGTAAAAAAGGACCTGCCATGGCTCTATACATGTATCCAGGAGTATAAAGGGATCTGTGAATTGCCGGCTTTTTGTTTTTTGTACCAAAAATATGTAGAAGAATACATATTGGCCTAAACTGAAGAAAATAGTTTCTTTTTCAAAATTTTGGGGATATTTATTATAGCAAAAAGTTAAAAAATATATAGATTTATAGCACAAAAAATAAAAACCGCAGAGGTGATCAAATATCACCAAAAGAAAGCTCCATTTGTGGGAAAAAAAGGACATCAATTTTATTTGGGTAGCGGAACGGGCTGGTGGGCATCAGTATGCTGCCCCCCTAAAAGTGCTGCCTGGTACCCATGGTACCACCCGGTCCCATCATAGGGCCGGCCCTGGCTTCTTTCTTCTACTGTGTCTGCAGTTCCAGATCAGTGAAAGACCGTCCTGCAGAAGCTACGAAACATCTTCAACATTACAGAACAAGTCCAGTTGAGTGCGACTATCTACTAGCTAGCTATATCATGATCTGGATAAATAGGAACCCTGCACAGACAGCACACTATCATTATCAATGTGGAGGAATCTAGGGAAGGCACTTTCATGGAGAGTTGAGCCCTTTTTCTTGGATTCATGGTGAAATCGGGTATTGCGAAGAGGAGAGTGAAAGAAACAAGGAGAGGAGCATAGGTGTGCGCACAGGGTGTACCGGGTGTGCCCAGGCACACTCTAATCATCCTGTGCAGCACAGATTCCCCCTACTGCCCTGGCTGCCCCCTCCTTCCCTCTGCAGCACTACTGGCTTCCCTCCTCTCCTCTGCTGCCGGGTTTTGCTGCAGGGATGCTTTAGGATGAGTGAGGAAAGGGGCTGGTAAATATGTATTTATCTGCTCTTTCTGAATGAACATGGTGAGTGATCGGTAGAGTGTGTTTGAGCTTTGGGGTGCACACCCTAATGCAATAGGCTGTGCACGAGAGATATGAAAGAAAACAAGACAAGAGAGAGGGAAGAAAAGGGGGGGGGGTTAGGGGGAGAGGAGAGAAAGGGGACAGGAGACATGAGAGGGAAAAGAGGGGTGAGGGAGAGGGAAAAAAAAGGGAGGGGTGATGAGAGGAGGGGGAGATGTAAGAATAGAGGAATCATGAGTTAGGAAAAGAGTGGGGCCAGGGGAGAGAAAATAGACAAGAAATGTTTGAAGGAGCGAATGAGAGGGAAAAGAGAGGAGAGGGACAAGAGGGGAGGGGGATGGGGGGGAAATAAAAGGGGAAACAGGGGAATGAGAGAGAAGAGAGGGGAAAGGGAAGAGAGAGGGGCCGCGAGATGGCAAAAGAGAGCCGAGTGGGAAAAGAGAGGGGCCGGGGGAGAGAAAGGAGACAGGAAATGTTTGAAGGAGAGAGAAGGGAGGGAGAGGAGATGGGAAAGATATGGGAAAGGGAAGAGAGGGGACAAAAAGGAGGGCAAAGAGAGGGGCAACAGCAAAGAGAGGGGCAACAGCAAAGAGAGGGGCAACAGCAAAGAGAGCGTGGATTGGTGAGAGAAACGAAAGAAGAGAGGAGATGTGGAAAGGAAAAAAAGAGGGGTGAGGGAAAAGAGAAAGGAAAGAGAGAGGGGAGAGGGAAGAGAGGTGGAAAAAAGGAAAGGGGATTGAGAAGAGATGGGAAAGGGAAGGGAAGCAAGAGGAAAGGGGAAAGGTTTCACTTACTATCCTGCCAACTGAGCAATGTCACAAAGTACCTGGCCACCTGCACATCGTTGATCAGCCTTTCTCAACCTTTTCAACACAGAGGAACCCTTGAAATAGTTCTTTGGTCACGGGGAACCCCTGCTTAAAATATAAAATCTACAACTCATGATACATTGATGTGATGGTCATTGGGAAGAATTGCCTCCTGGCAGATAGCTAAAAAGATCAATGGTGTCAGTGGGAACTTATCTGAGAGCCAGAAATTTCCCAAAGCTGAAGGAACCCCTACCAACTTCTGGAGGAACCCTGGTTGGGAATCTCTGTCGTTGATGGTTAGAACTTGCCCATGATAGGCACGGACTGTGCCAGTGTTATAAAGTCCAGGAACAGCAATGGAGAGCCTGGAGGACCACAGCGCTGCCTGAATTGCATAGCTACATTTTACATTTTGGCTGAAGTATACTTGTAAAAACTTTGCCAGACTTTTCCCAAGCATGCGGAAACCAATCAGAATCCTTCTTCACATTTTACTTTAGATAACAAATGTGATTGGTTGTAATGGACTATTGCACTTCACACATCATGACCGCCCTTTATGATGCTTTACAAAATAAGACCGTTTTTTTTTTTTTTCTAAAGATAGAAAAAAAAAGATCCATTTATTCATACAATCTGTTTGCAGACCAAGAAGCTTCAAAGCACATTTATCTATGAAATCTCACAAACCGCTATTTGTAAGGAGACCAAGAAATATATATTTTCTTTTAATATAACAGTGCTGTCTGCTTTATAATGGGAAACCGCGGGAGTCTGTCACAGAGCAGTATGTGAGCGGGATAGAAAACTAGAAAAACTACACACAACACAGGCCAAAAACATAGGCATACATTATATACACACATAATAAATACACACTCGTATTTTATATATGTATGTATAGAGATATATATATATATATATATATATATATATATATATATATATATATATTATATATATATATATATGTGCTGTCAGTTAAACGCGTCATTAACGGCGTTAACACAAACCCATTTTAACGCCGTCAATTTTTTTATCGCGCGATTAAGGAGGTTCACCCTTTAAAAAATTTTTTTTTGTCAGCACGTACCTCTTAATCCCGGCGATCCCGCGGGAGTGGGCGTTCCCAAGCACTGCCTGTGATTGACAGGCTTCCGAACGGCGCATACTGCACGTCACAGGTTGCCGGAAAAACCCAAACGTCGGTGCGGCTCTATACGGCGCATGCGCACCGACGTTCGGGTTCTGTCGGCAACCTGTGACGCGCAGTATGCACCGTTCGGAAGCCTGTCAATCACAAGCAGTGCTTGGGAACGCCCACTCCCGCGGGATCGCCGTCAGGTGAAAATCGGGATTAAGAGGTACGTGCTGACAAAAAAAAAAAAAAACACCGGCATTGTTAATTGTGATTAATCGTGAGGCATTGTTAATTGTGAGTAATCATGACATTAATGCGATTAGAAATTTTAATCGCTTGACAGCACTAATATATATATACACACACATATATATATATATATATATATATATATATATATATATATATATATATATATATATATATATATATATATATATATATATATATATATATATATATATATATATATATATATATATATATATATATATATATATATATATATATATATATATATATATATATATATATATATATATATATATATATATATATATATATATATATATATATATATATATATATATATATATATATATATATATATATATATAATTTTCACATGCACAGAAATATTCACACAAGTCATTAAAGTGCAAGGAAGAGACAACTCTGCCCTGCGACAGCTGTAAAAATATGAATAATGGTTATTATTTCCTTTTATCTATTAAGCATTAGTCAGCGCGACGACACCTCGCCGCTGTGCGAATCGGTCACTGTCTCCTTTTTCAGTCATATCGAGAAAGTCAGGATGTTATTTAAATATCATTTTTGTTAATACGTCTGGTGTCGGCTTTTGGAATACATTAATTCTTCGTTAATGATGGAAAACGCACTGCATAATTAGATAACTAATCACACATCAGCGGTGTGACGATTATATGAACTTCTCCGCACTTCTTATCAAGCACAATGAAAATAATTGGCCTGTAAAATAAAGGCCGGGCCTGATGCAGGAAAAGGATTTTAATGTGTATTTTGTAACAAACGCGTCGCTCTCTCTTTTTGTTTTTTCTTTCTTTGAACTGACTGAGGCTTATCGGAGCTGATAATTTAGCGCGTTGCAAATCGGCGGCAAAGGTTATATTGCGTGCCGTTTTCAACGCGATAGTATTTATTGTCATGGCAGTATAGTATTTATTGCTACTATAGTCATTCACTTGCAACTTTGTGTTTTGGCATCTTTCCACCCAATTATTTATGATTTTGAGCAATCAATGGACTGAAATTGCAACAAAAAAACGATTTTAACCATCACAATGACAATTAAAAAGGTACTGGTGCCGTCAATCAATTTCCACTATAGGTTCAACCATATGGTCACTCAAGGCGTGGATAACAGATTTCCCTGGACCAGTACATTCCATGCAATTGGTTTTTCCATCAATAACCCAATGGAAGCTTTCAAAATAGACAACAGGGTTTGAGATTATAAATTTTGTGCCTCTTCCTTGGGGGTCAGTGGGAGGAATGCCCCCTACTTGCTGATCATTGGGAAGAATGGCAGTCTAAGGCTGCGTACACATGATCAGTCCATCCGATGAGAACGGTCCGAAGGACCGTTGTCATCGGTTAACCGATGAACCTGACTGATGGTCCGTCGCGCCTACACACCATCGGTTAAAAAAACGATCGTGTCAGAACGCGGTGACGTAAAACACAACAACGTGCTGAAAAAAACGAAAGTTCAACACTTCCAAGCATGCGTTGGCTTGATTCTGAGCATGCGTGGGTTTTTAACCGATGCTTTTGCATACTAATGATCGGTTTTGACCTATCGGTTACCAGTCCATCGGTTCAATTTTAAAGCAAGTTCTAAAATTTTTGACCGAAGGTTAAAGAACCTATGGGGCCCACACACGATCGGTTTGGACTGATGAAAACGGTCCTTCAGACCGTTCTCCTCTGGCGATCCCTATCGTGTGTACGAGGCCTAAAGCCTCGTACACACAATTTTCCGACAACAAATGTGTGATGGCAGGGTTTTGTTGGTGTGCCAGCTGAACAGAGGCCCCCATACCTTGGTGTGCCAGCGGAAGAGAGGCCCCCATACCTTGGTGTGCCAGCGGAAGAGAGGCCCCCATACCTTGGTGTGCCAGCGGAAGAGAGGCCCCCATATCTTGGTGTGCCAGCGGAAGAGAGGCCCCCATACCTTGGTGTGCCAGCGGAAGAGAGGCCCCCATACCTTGGTGTGCCAGCGGAAGAGAGGCCCCCTTACATTGGTGGCAAACATTGGTGTGCCAGCCTATTTCATGCACAAACACACATGTGTGCATGTCAGAAGAGCAGAGGACGGTGTCAGTAGAGCAGAGATTGGTGTCAGTAAGGCAGTGGGCGGTTTCAGTAGTTTTTTTACTTTAGCCCCCTTTTTGTTTTAAAGGAGCCCAGTTGGCGGTCTTTGGTGAAATATCAAGGGTCTAAACAGAGAGAAAGGGGCTTAAGACAGTAAATGAATGGGGAGTTCTCTGTTCTGAGCTGCTTCATGTTCATTCACAAATTGAATTATAGTAAACAGTTTACTATGCTTCAGTTGAGAATGAACACAGGAGCGATTGGTACTGATCACCAATGGTGTTAATTCATGCATCCATCCTGAAACATTGCCTGCATCAGCCAGTGGGAAAGGAGAGGAGGGAAGCTGACAGCACTGCAAGGGAGAGACAGTGGACACCAAGAAGCAGGGGGGGAATATGCACTGCATGGGGTGATTAGGGTGTGCCCAGGCACACCCTGTGCGCACGCCTTTGGTGGCAAAAGATTTGTTCAAATTTCAAGTTGGAACGAAACGAACTGCACATGTCTAGTACAGACCAGTGGCGGATCGTCCATAGAGGGCGCCGGAGCGCCGCCCCCTCTGGCTCTTGCACAGCCACTGAAATACATAGATTCATGCATTGCATGAATCTATGTATTTTCGCCGCTGCCGCCCACTATTCAGATGGTCGGATGGTGAGCGACCGGCGGTGCGTTCCTTGGATAAGACTGACAGGCGTCTCAGCAAATCAGGTTCACCGGTTCTGGTTACCGGTAACATGATTGGCTGAAGCGTCATCGAGGGCAGGAAAAGACATCGAGGGACGTGGAAGGAGGATGGCTGACCCCCAGAAAGGTAAGTCAGAAAGGGCATTTTACAGGGCACAGCGGCGACAATGGGCACAGTGGCATCAATGGGCACAGTGGCGACAATTAAAGGGCACAGTGGCATCAATGGGCACAGTGGCGACAATTAAAGGGCACAGTGGCATCAATGGGCACAGTGGTGACAATTAAAGGGCACAGTGGTTGCGTTTGATGGCATGGCACAGTGACTGCGTTTGATGGCATGGCACAGTGATGACAATTGATGGCACAGTGGCTGCGTTTGATGGCATGGCACAGTGATGACAATTGATGGCACAGTGGCTGCGTTTGATGGCATGGCACAGTGACTGCGTTTGATGGCATGGCACAGTGGTGACAATTGATGGCACAGTGGTTGCGTTTGATGGCATGGCACAGTGGTTGCGTTTGATGGCATGGCACAGTGGCTGCGTTTGATGGCACAGTGAGGCTGCAATTGTTTTTTTTTTTTCGTTTTGCGCCCCCCCAAAACACATACCGCTGCAGCTGTGTAAATCCAGGTGCTGGGATAGGATACTTTGTTATATTTGGCCACATGCATCCAATGTGCACAAGGCTTAAAGAAGAACTTCCCACCCTTTACTAATTTAGAAAATGTCAGCATCTGCATTGACTGCCTTATTATCTACAGAATAGAAGCAGGTAATAAAGTTTAAGGTTGTTGTAGTTGAGAAGGAAATGATTTTATTTCTCAGCAAAAACAAAAGGATTTTAGAAGAAATTCTACATTTCAGCCAGCGGAAGCCGCCTGGTATGGGAGCGGTGCTGTGTGTGTGTATAGCAGCGTGTGGCTGAATACACACAGCGACCGCGCGTGCTCACCGCTGAGTGCAGGATCCTTGTTCACGCCGTGGTGTTGTGACAGGCGAGTGATGTCTGTATTATTAATTCATGACGTTAAGTGCCAGTGTAGATATAATTTATTGCTGAGGGGTCATGTACTGCAGCTTGTTTAAACACAGGGGCTCCAAAGCACCATCCGCAATCTGATTGGTTGCTATGGGCAACACTTTCCTTAGAAACAGCTCAACTGAGAATGAAACCGCGGCAAAGCTCGCTTCTTTTCCGATATCATTTGCCAAAATCAGCAACATTGATAAACCATTATGTGGTGTGAGGGCGCTGATGGAGAATTCAGATTACATCTGATCTTTGCACTGTGGCACCCCAATGTACCCATTAATTCTTACTGACACCCCAATGAACCTATTAAGTCTTATTGGCACCCCGGCGCAACCATTCATTTTTATTGGCACCCTGTTCTTTCTTACTGACATGCCAACTCGCCCCATTAATTCTTATTGATACCCCAACATGCCCATTCATTCTTAATGGCACCCCAACGCACCTATTCATTCTTAATGACACCCAAATGCACCCATTTATTCTTAATGACATCTCAACACACCCATTAACTTTTTCTGGCACCCCAATGTTCCCATTGGCACACCCATTTATTCTTATTGGCACCTCCAACACACCCATTTATTCTAAATGGCACCCCCCAACGCACCCATTCATTCTTATTGACATCTCAACACACCCATTAACTTCTTCTGGCACCCCAATGTTCCCATTCATATTGGCACCCCCAACACACCCATTTATTCTTACTGACACTGAAGTGCACCCAATAATTCCTATTGGCACCCCCAATTCTTATTGGCACATCAGTGCACCCATTCATTCTTATTGCCACCCCAATGCACCCATTAATTCTTATTGACATCTCAACACACCCATTAACTTCTTCTGGCACCCCAATGTTCCCATTCATTCTTATTGCCACCCCAACGCACCCATTAATTCTTATTGCCAGCCAAATGCACCCACTAATTCTTATTGGCACTCCAACATACCCATTAATTTATATTGGCACACCAACATACCCATTAATTTATATTGGCACACCAACTCACCCATTAATTCTTACTGGCACACCAACGCACCCATTAATTCTTACTGGCACACCAACGCACCCATTAATTCTTACTGGCACACCAACGCACCCATTAATTCTTACTGGCACACCAACGCACTCATTAATTCTTACTGGCACACCAACGCACCCATTATATCTTACTGGCACCCCAACACACCCATTCATATTAACATCCCAACACACCCACTAATTCTTATTGGCACCCCAACAAGTTTATTAACTCAACGCACCTATTAATTCTTACTGGCACCTCAACATACCCATTAACGCCTGCTGGCACCGCAATGCACTCATTAATTCCTATTGGTAGCTCAACGCACCCATTCATTTTTACTGGCACCCCAACACACCCATTCATTCTTACTGACACTCCCACGCACCCATTCTTCTTGGCACAAAAACACACCCATTAATTCTTATTGACACACTAACGGGTCTATTAACCCTTACTGGCACCCCCAATGCACCCATTAATTCCTATTGACACCAAAGCACACCCATTAATTCTTATTGACACCCCAACGTGCCCATTAACTCTCACTGGCCCCCCCGATGTACCCATTCATTCTTATGGACACACTTTTGTGCGGTTTGGACACAATCTAAAGTTAATTTTAATGAATGGGCCACACTACCGCAATGCACCACAAAATGCGCGTCAACGCGTACGCAAACCAAGTCTAAACTGGAAGCTACATGGCCAGTATAGCCGGATTACCTTACACCTAGCGGGCAGGTAAGCCAAGCTAGCGCCACCTATAGTCGAAATATGACTTTTGCGGGGACTGGCTCTTTAACGCCGCCAGACTCCGGTATGTATGAAGATGTTTGCTTAGCAATGTTCGGCATTGAAGTGCTGTATATACAATAAACATAAAGTCCTTCACCTTATTGTTTAATTCATGAGGGATGAATACAATATGTGGAACATCACAATGATTCACAAAGAGCGCTGCCACAGATAACCTACTTTTTATTCGCAGAGAAGAGGTAGATGCACATTATCTGAGCGCCGCATCTCTAAGCGGGCCGCATTCTTCTGGGTTTAGCACGTTGACGGCTTTACAGCTCAGAGAACTTATTTAAAGAGGTCGATTTAACCGGCCTAAAATTGTCAGATGCTGAAGACCCGTACAAACCGCGGGGAAACGCGGCCGGGACCTAATGCAGCACTAGCAAGAAATGAGATGTATGTATACAAGGCCAACATGTACAGCACCACGGCTAAATGAGCAGAAATTGTCCCTTATGGCGACGATGGGTTCTGGTTTAAATTCCTACCAAAGACATTAAAGCCCAATCCAATATAAATCATCAAAATATATTCTGGTGCATTTTCTTTAAATCAACCACAGCTTAAAAAAGCCTGTCCCTGGAAAAAAGAAAAAAAAAAAGCCTGTCCCCTGCCAGCATGCTGCACTGAAGCATCATTGCTCTCTTTGGTATGACTTTCATATGTCGAGTGCCATAGACGGCAATGTAATGTTCGCATGAAAGACGCACCTGTTTTATATGTGACAGTGGTGCAGTTGTCCATTGTTGGTAAAAGCTGAAGTCGCATGCAAGTTGCACACATCCAAAGTTACACTCCAGAGTCGTGCGACTTTGGAGTCGTACAAGTGTGAATGTAAACAGTTTCCTGTGCTGAGAGAACGCGTCCCTGCGTGCCACCAGCACAGTCCCCGGCGGGGACCGGAAAACTACTCCTGATCAGTTTCGGGACAAGGCAATTTAAAGCCCAGGGTGAACATGGCAAACTGCGCCCCCCCTCCCCCATTCAAGATGTGTGGGCATTATGTGTCAGCAAAAATCCCCCCCCCCGCCCCCAAATAAAAATAGAGCACTAGACTGCTTGCTTACCCCAAGTATAAATTTCCTCTTCTCCCAGTACAAATCCCCCCCCCCAATTCAATTCCTCTCTCTCACCAAATTCCCCCTCAAAAAACAAAATAAAAATACCACAAATCCCCCATCCTGGCAAAACCCCCACCCCAAATTTCTAGCACTAATGTACACCCCCCCCCCCCCAATCATCCCTAATAGAACAAATTACAAATTCCTGCTCCACCCCCCCCAAAAAAAAATCCCTCTTCTTGCACAAATCCCTGCCCCCTCTCTACCATATGACCTATTCTATCACAACCCCCCCCCCAATCCTTCCTCCTCCCCCCCCCCCCAAACACAAATCGCACAAAATCACCATTTCCCCACCTAAAACAATTATTACCTCCTGCTGTCCCCCAAATTCCCCCTCCAACACAAATCTCCACTCCCGATTTCCTTGGGTCACATGATACCGCAGCCTCCCGTCCTGCCCATCCCTTGTCCCAGATACAGATTTGTGATCGGGAGCTTTGATTGATGCGACAGCGGTCACATGACCCGAATGCCCACTTCCTGGCATTTAGAAGCTCTTAAAAGGGCCTGAAGACAGTGGCAGAAAGGGGTTAAAATGTAATGACATCGCTCGCTGTTTATGATAGCGACAAATTATTAATATGGAGCACAATAAACACCTTGTAGCCCTGGTTCACACTGAATGCGGCTTTGAAATAGTGCAACTTCACTTAAAACTGCGCAATTTCAAAGCTACATGACGGGGCGACTTCATATGCGACCCGGCTGACATCTGTGCGACTTCATGCACAGATGTCTATGCAACTCGCACCTGGAAAAAAAAACCCCACAAGGGGGTAGATTCAGGTAGAATGGCGCTTCTTTGTGCGGGCGTAACGTATCCTATTTACGTTACGCCTCCGCAACTTTTACAGGCAAGTGCCGTATTCTTAAAAGAAAGTTGCGGCGGCGTAGCGTAAATAGCCCGGCGTAAGCCCGCCTAATTCAAATTCTGAAGAGGTGGGCGTGTGTTATGTTAATCAGGCTTGACCTGACGTGATTGACGTTTTTCCCGAACGGCGCATGCGCCGTCCGTGGAATTTCCCAGTGTGCATTGCTCCAAAGTACGCCGCAAGGACGTCATTGGATTCGACGTGAACGTAAATGACGTCCAGCCTCATTCACGGACGACTTACGCAAACGACGTAACATTTTCAAAATTCGACGCGGGAACAACGGCCATACTTAACATAGGATACGCCTCATATAGCAGGGGTAACTATACGCCGGAAAAAGCCTAACGTAAATGGCGTATCTGTACTGCGTCGACCGGGCGTACGTTTGTGAATTCGCGTATCTAGCTGATTTACATATTATAGGAGTAAATCAGCGTACACGCCCCTAGAGGCCAGCGTAAATATGCAGTTAAGATCCGACGGCGTAAGAGACTTACGTCAGTCGGATCTTAGTCAAATCTAGGCGTATCTGATTCTATGAATCAGGCGCATAGATACGACCGGCCAGACTCAGAGATACGCCGTCGTATCTCCTATCTGAATCTACCCCAAAATCGGCAAAAATAAAGCAATAGCTACTACCCTGTGTGTCCCGCTGCAAAGTCGGCGTCGCACCGATTTGAACGGTTTCATTGCGGACACTAGGGTGCGACTTGTCATGCGATTTAGACCTGCGAACGAGGGGGGGGGGGGGGGGTTTGACGTAGTGAAATTTAGGAAACCAAGGTGACAGGTGAAGGTCATCATAAAAAATAAAATATCCACAACAGTTAAATGGAATTGAAACCCATCAGAATAATTCTGCGCAAGCGGGAAGCTTCATTAACCGTTGCCGCTCTCCGCCATCCACCTGCCCATTATCCCGGCATGTCAGCGGCTGACCTGACTTCCCGTCTATTGAAGGGCAATACATTTTCAATACAAAAAAAAAAAAAAAATTCCTGAAAATACATCTAGAAGATCTTTGGCCCCCGGGGAATCTGGAGCATTTTTTTTCCGCCTCCCTCCATACAAAGTCAAACGTGGCGGAGCGCGCGGAGGGCAGCTGACGGAGTGGGTTACTCTGATCGAGGCACCGGAGCGGAGAAATTGCCTGTTACCTCGGGTCGATTTTTCACACGCTCCTAAATTGCTTTGTATTGACACACTGTCACAAGCCGATCTTCACATTAACCTGCTGAGCCCGGGAACCGGCTCTCTACGGCTAGAAATCCAGCCGGGCCCCCGCGTGCCCCCAACCCCCCCGGCGCCGTGACCTCACATCTCCGAGGTGTTTCATTAGTGCGTCTCTCTTCTGTTTCAGCGTCAGGTGGTTTGGCCGCAGCGCCGGCCTAGATTGCAGACGGGGACTGAAGGCGCTGGAGATTACAGGTCATCTATCGGAACGCCATCGCTTGTAAATATCACCACGCAAAAAAGGAGAGCGAGAAAATTTGACAAGTCCAAAAAGTTTCGCGTAAGCAAAAAAAAAAAAAAAAAGGGGGGGGGGGGGGACGACAATCCAGCCCTTAATTTTTTAGGGCCAGAACGCAGCGCAAGAAAAGCGCATTCCGTGCAAGATTCCGACAACGTGGTTGAACCACTGCCCTTGCCATTTGCACGCGGGTGCCAACGTAATGTTAATGGCTTCCCAAAAAGTAGATCACAAATGCAGTGCGTTTGTTGGCACCAAATTGCATGGTACTGCAGCACTATTCAGTAGGGGTTATTTACTAGGGCCCAGATTCAGAAAGATCAGCGTATCTTTCTGCGGGCGTAACGCATCTCAGATACATTACGCCGCCGTAAATTAGGGTGCAAGTTCCGTATTCAGAAAGAACTTGCGCCCTAAGTTACGGCGGCGTAACGTATGTGGTCCGGCGTAAGCCCGCGTAATTCAAATGGGGATGATGTGGGCGTGCTATTTAAATTTAGTGTGACCCCACGTATTTGACGTTTTTTACGAACATAATGCGCCGTTCATGAAAGAATCCCAGTGCGCATGCTCGAAATTCCGCTGAAAATCGTCAATGCTTTCGACGTAAAACGTAACTTACGTACAGCCCTATTCACGAACGACTTAAGCAAACGACGTAAAATTTTCAAAATTCAACGCGGGAACAACGTCCATACTTAACATTGCGTACGCCTCATAGACCCAGGGGTAACTTTACGCCAGAAAAAGCCTGACGTAAAAAAATTCCGCTGGGCGGACGTACGTTTCTGAATCGTACGGGAAAGGTTTACACACACAGCTCCCGGTCCCCGCTCTGTAACGAGCAATCGCGTGCGTGCGCCCGCCGGGCACGGGAGTCGGGGGAGATGCGCCCCTAGTGGCCTGCGCGAGAGCCAACGTATAGCTACGGGCTCTCGCGCAGGGGAGCCGACTTGCCGCCGTAAAACGACGGCGGCTGGTCGGCAACCAGTTAAACAAATTTAACTAAGCACATTTATGTAAATAACGGATCAAAACTATTTTTTTTCGTTCTGCGCATGTCTACCAGGTACCCAGCTCCCACTTCCTCTCCTGGCGCAGCGGCGTCGAGCGGAAGTTCTCCCCTCCCTCCCTGCAATCTTCTGGGCCACGTCACAGGTCCCAGAAGATTGCTCAGCCATTCACAATGTGCAGCGTGGCTTGCGCCTGCGCGTCCGGCTGCGGAATCGCATTCCTGCATCGCAATAGTGTGAACCCAGGCTAAAGGTCCGTACACACGATCGGATTTTCCGACGGGAATTGTGTGATGACAGGATGTTGTCAGAGAAGACGACTGTTTGTGCGCTCCATCGGACAATTGTTGGCGGTTTTTCCGCCAACTCCGCTCCGTTGATCCCCGCTGAGCCGGCGGATGACAGAGCGGTCCCCGCACACTGTGCAGGGACCGCCCTGTCTTTTCTCCGCTCTCCCCTATGGGGGGAATCGCATGAACAAGGACCGTCTGTCCGTGTTCACCCGATCCGATTCGCCATACGGATGGAAAAATAGGTTTTTCCTCGGTCACACTTTGGCGGATCGGATGTCAGCGGGCATGTCACCGCTGACATCCGCAGCTCCATAGAGGAGCACGGAGCGCCCGTTCAGGTCCGCCTAAAAAACTGGCAGGTGGACCTGAACGCACCCCGCCCGTGTGAAAGAGCCCTTATAAAAGAAAGTCATTTATTAATTACACTATATTTCTAAAATGTATATCATGTTTGTATAGAGAGGGGCCCTCTCCATCAAGGGGGCCCAGGGCAGTTGTTCCTTTTGCCCCCCTTATAAATCCAGCACTGGTCCCCGATGCTTTGCTTTGTGTCTGGGATAAAAACAAGGGCATGTTGCATTTGGCAGACACTACCGACACCAAATGGAACCCATTCAAGCAATTGGGGCTGCGCCTCATAGCATGCGGTTGCGGCACCGCGGGTCAGCATCTTGAGGGTTAAAACAGTCAGTAAGGAGGTGACCTATTGCCTCCTCTCCATTTGTCAAACACCCTCTGAAAAGCAATCCACTGCTCACAGATTTTTTGTTTGTTTGTTTTATTACAGTAACAACTGATAGATTGCATTTTTGATCAATATTTTAGTTGATTGCTGATCAAAATTTTAGTTGATTGCAAAATCAAGGACAATACCACATCAGTCAATGTTTTAATCAACGATTGAAGCAAATTGATACATATATGGTCACCTATAGAGTTACCAAATCTGGAAGGTGAAATCCTACAATCCAATCCAATGCAATGCAATCCAGAGAAAGTTAGCCCTGATTGACTAAAGGAGATTGTGCAAAATTTCAAATTGAACCAATGAGCTGCCAGCGTGACCGTTCCACAGCGACTGACAACTTTCACAACTACAACATATGAATGCATTATTACTAAGCTCCCTGACAACCTGTACTGGTGATTTCAGGAACCCCACAGACAGCACAATGAGCTACAATTGAAGAGATGAGCAGAACACTTACCTCCACAACACCAAGTCCTGAACTTCTCATAGCTTTGCAGCAATCTCACCTGTGCTAATTAGCCCCAGGACTGCACAGCGCCCCCTGGAATTCTGATTGCTTTGCAGCATGCTCACCTGTGCTAATTAACCTCAGCACTGCACACCGCCCCCTGGTGGCAGCAGTCTGTATCCCGCTGTCCAGCCCTGCTAATTATATTGTCCAAGCAGCTGATTATTGGGATTGTGGAAGGCTTTGCCATAATAGAATTCAGATATTAAAAGGAGAACTCTGTGGTGCTTAACCACTTCCATACCGGGCACTTACGCACCTTCCTGCCTAAGCCAATTTTCAGCTTTCAACACTGTCGCACTTTGAGCCTAGGTTCACACTGCTGCGAATTCAAAATCGCAGTAAAATGCGCGATTTTACCGCGATTTCGCGGCCGCGATTTTGCCGCGATTTGCCGCGATTTCGGACGCAATTTAATGTAAATCGCGGCCCGAAATCGCAAAAAGTAGTACAGGAACTACTTTTTGAAATCGCAGATGCGGCGTCGCACTGATTAGGACAGTGCCATTGCCGACAATTGCCGCCGATTTGAGATGCGATTTGACATGTCAAATCGCATCTCAAATCGTTCCAAATCGTACCCAGTGTGAACCAGGGCGGAATGACATTTGCGCGGTCATGCTACACTGTAACCAAACTATTTTTTTATCATTTTGTTTCCACAAATAGAGCTTTCTTTTGATGGTATTTGATCATCTCTGCGTTTTTTTTTTTTTGCGCTATAAACAAAAGAAGAGCGACAATTTAAAAAAAAAACACAATATTTTTTACTTTTTTATTTAATAAATATCACAATTTAAAAAAAAAAAATTTTTTCCCCTCAGTTTAGGCCGATACGTATTCTTCTACATATTTTTGGTAAAAAAAAAATCGCAATAATCGTATATATTGATTGGTTTGCGCAAAAGTTATAGCGTCCACAAAATAGGTGATAGATTTATGGCATTTTTATTTTATTCATTTTTTTACTAGTATTTTGCGATTTTTTACTGTGACCGTGACATTGCGGCGAACACATCGGACACTTTTGACACGTTTTTGGGACCATTCACATTTATGCAGCGATTAATGCTATAAATATGCATTGATTACTGTGTAAATGTGACTGGCAGGGAAGGGGTTAACCACTAGGGGGCGTTGAAGGGATTAATATGTTCCCTAAGGTGTGTTCTAACTGTAGGGGGGAGGGGACTCTCAAGGGGAGGAGACCGATGTGTGTTCCTCTGTACTGGGAACACACATTGGTCTCCTCACCGATGACAGGAGGTGGACCTGTGTGTTTACACACACAGATCCACACTCCTGCCGTGATTACTGGCAATCGCGGCCGCCGGGCACCCGCGCCGGATCACAAGCGCAGCCCTAGATCGCCGGGAACACGGGACGTCATATGACGTCCATCCGGATCGGCGAGGGGTTCCTGCCGCCGTCATTTCCCTATGGCGCGGTATGGAAGTGGTTAAGCCTCGTACACACGATCGGATTTTCAAACGGGAATGTGTAATGGCACCATTTGTATGCTCCATCGGATAAACTGTTGTCGGATTTCCCGACAACAAATAATAGATAGCATGCTTTAAAATTTTCCGACAACAAATGTGTTTATACAAAAGATGGTGCAGCGCTATGAAGAAAGTCCATATGTAAACAATTAAAACACCATCCGAGGAATCTTCAGTGCACACAGTGGAACACGCAGAGATCTTCGTGCTATGTGAAAAAACCTCCACCAAAAGATCAAATTGACGCTCACCATAGGCGTGCGCACAGGGTGTGCCAGGTGTGCCCAGGCACACCCTAATTATCCTGTGCAGCACAAATTCCCCCTACTGCCCTAGCTCCTCCCCTTCCCACGTCACAGCGCTTTCAGCTTCCCTCCTCTCCTCTCCCCCCTCTCCTCCTTTACTGGCCCCTTCCCTTTCTGAATGAAGATCGTGAATGATCGGTAGTGTGTATTTGAGCTTTGGAGTGCACACCCTAATGCAATAGGCTGCGCACACCTATGCCGCTCACCTTACGAAATGGACCCTGCTATGAAAGGGTCAATACAGCAATCCCCTAAGGGTATAATGGGTGATACTGGATCCAGATCCTTATGGCAGAAGTAGCGGTGTCACAAGCGATCATATTCTCTCAGTCAAACATGTAGCACGTAACGATAAATAATAATACCATAGTGCTCTCCGCAGTCACAGAACATTAATTAAAAGAACAGAAATGCACTTACAATACGAAGCACTCAGCCAGTGCTAGCGTGATGTGCGAGTGAAATGGCATGCGATGGTCGCGGGTGACGTCGCAAATGTGTTTATCCGATCGTGTGTCCACAAGTCCGTCCGAAAGAAAATCCAAAGTACAAACACGCAGGCTCAGAAGCAATGCTAACCATAGCACAACATTAGCAGAAGTTGCCTAAAGGGTGGCGCTAAAGAGCTGAAAAACCACGTTGTTTTTTGATTTGTTGGCTGACAAAGTTTTGCCATCTTTGGGGCAGATCCACAGAGAGAGTACGCAGGCGTATCTACTGATACGCTGGCGTACTTTCAAATTTCCCGCGTCGTATCTTTGGTTTGAATCCTTAAACCAAGATACGACGGCATCTGGGTTAGATCCGACAGGCGTATGGCGTCGTACGCCTTCGGATCTTAGATGAAATACTTCGGCGTCCGCTGGGTGGAGTTCTCGTTGTTTTCCGCGTCGAGTATGCAAATTAGCTATTTCCGACGATCCACGAACGTACGCGCGGCCGTCGCATTCTCTTAAGTTGTCTCTAGTCGGCTTTTTCCGGCGTATGAATGGGGCTGTCAGGTCACCTGTGGCCAGATGACAGATGCACCCCGTTGGAACAAGGAGTGCACCACAAGGTAGTGAACCCTATGGCAGACTACTGCGGATGGAACCCTGGGTGGTGCAGAAAGGCAGGTGCACTGGGGCGCCAACAGGGATCCCACAGGGAGCTTGAGCCCAAGATTCCCCAGGGAGCGGAGTCTAACAACCAGCTGGTGTTCACCAGAGCCTCACGTGGTGAGGATGGACTTTGCTGCAGCTGGCTCCAGGTCGCGGCCCCTGGGGTCTCCGAGCTCACGTTCACAGTAGGCTATTGGAGAATAAGCTAAAGGTCGGGGCGACAAGCAGACAAGGATAAACGGTGAACAAGCCAAAGGTCAAGGGTCACAAGCAGGCAGGGATAGTCGAGAACGCTCCAAGGGTCAGGGTCATAAGCAAGCGAGGATGGTCGGGGACAAGCCAAGATCGGTACACAGAGATAAACGTAGCACACGGCAAGCAGGAACCCAAACACACAATGCTTAACAAACAACGTTGATCAGCAAGGCGGAACCTGCAGTGCCCCGGTTAATATAGAGTTCCTGATATGGCCTGGGGTGGAGCCATACAGGGAGGATAGATGATAAAAGCAGCCAGGTGAGAGTGTCAGGCCTCTAAGGTGAACACATGGAGGAGGTAAGCTGACACACAAACATTACTGCATATCCATGACAGGGGCCAACATACTATGTGTATCTTAATAGGCTATATCCTTGGCTGTTTGAATATAAATAATTGATTTAAACAGAAAATACCCCCTTTGGCCACTAGATGGAGCCAATCATTATAGGAGATGCCTATGGTACTTGGCTCCATCTAGTGGCCAAATGCAAATTCTTTATTATTTAACGCCTATGGCCCGGATTCACAAAGCACTTACGCCGACGTATCTCGAGATACGCCGCATAAGTGTAAATATGCACCGTCGTATCTGTGCGCCGTGCCAACAGAACTAGATACGCCTGAAAATAGGCTTCATCCAACCGACGTAACTTTCCTACGCCGGCGTATCGTGGGCGCATATTTACGCTGGAGGCATATAGGAAATTCGATTCCCATATGCAAATGAGTGAGATACGCCGATTCACAAACGTACTTGCGCCCGGAGCATTAATATACGCTGTTTACGTAAGTCGTACGTCCGGCGTAAAGTTAAGCCTCATAAAGCAGGGGTAAGTCATGTTAAGATATGGACCAGGTAACAGCCGTTGTATTTTACGTCGTTTACGTAGTAGTACGTGAATAGGGCTGGGCGTAGGTTACGTCACGTCGTAGGCAGTGATTCGACGTATCTTTTGGTGTATTTACGACGTGATTCTGACGCATGCGTACTGGGATGCGTCCACGGGATTCGTTCTGCCCATCATTTGCATGGGGTCACGCTTCATTTAAATGGATCACGCCCACCAGGGGAGGGCTGGCAACCTTAGGCCTGGGGGGCAGGTTCAGTCAATTGGCCCATTGAACCGCCGAATCAGCTCACCATCCATGGCCCATCTGGTTTTTCAATGCAGCCTTACCAGTGCAGTCAACTCCAGTGCCCATCAATGCAACCTCATAACTGGGGCAGTTTACATGGGGTGGGTCAGCTATGGTGTTAGGGTCTCTCACCACAGTGATCTTAGCAGGTCCTTGCCAACTTCCTAGACCAGAATAAAAAAGAAAATGGTAGCGGGCAGTGGCTGCCGGCCATAAGTCAGGGCGGCCTGGGAGGCAATTGCCACCCTTCCCCCCGGCCCAGCCCTCCCCTGACGCCCACCTTCCACCTACTTTGAATTAGGCGCGCTTACGCCGAGGAATTTACGTTACGCAGGCGCAACGTTGGGAGCGAGTGCTTTGTGAATACTGTGCTCGCCGCTCTGCTATACGTCGGCGTAGCGTATATTCGATACGCTACGCCGGCATAACTATGCGCCGATCTACCTGAATCCGGGCCTATGTGTTTTTCTAAAACAAGCTGTTTGTTTTCAGACCGTCTCTCTCTCTCTAATTGAATTTCAGCTTCAATTAGACCTTATAGGATTAAAAAAAAAATTTTTTAACCACTTAAATACCGGCCGCATGTAAAATGACGGCTTCACAGTGGCTCTGAAAACTCAACAGGACGTCAATTGACGTCCTGGATTCCTCCGGCCGCTGGGGGGCGCGCAAGCTCACCGGCGGCGGCGCGCGCGCGCCCAGCGCGTCCCCGAGATGCCGATGCGCGTGCCTGGCGGTCGCGATGTCCGCCAGGCACCCACGATCAGCAGTGACAGAGCAGGGACGTGGAGCTCTGTGTGTAAACACAGAGCTCCACGTCCTGTCAGGGAACAGAGGAGACCGATCTGTGTCTCTTGTACATAGGGACACAGATCGGTCACCTCCCCCAGTCACCCCCCTTCCCCCACAATTAGAACACACCCAGGATACACATTTAACCCCTTCCTCACCCCCTAGTGTTAACCCCTTCAATGCCAGTCACATTTATACAGTAATTAGTGCATATTTATAGCACTGATCGCAGTATAAATGTGAATGGCGCCAAAAATGTGTCAAAAGTGTCCGATGTGTCCGCCATAACGTCGCAGTCCCAATAAAAAAATCGCAGATCGCCGCCATTACTAGTAAAAAAATAAATAAATAAATAAATAATAATAATAATAATAATAATAATAATAATAATTCTGTCCTATATTTTGTAAGCGCTTATTGCGATTTTTTTTTATTTTATTATTTTTATTTTTTTTACCAAAAATATGTAGAAGAATACGTATCGACCTAAACTGAGAAAAAATGTTTTGGAAAAAAAAAATTGGCTATTTATTATAGCAACAAGTAAAACATATTGAATTTTTTTTCAAAATTGTTGCTTTTTTTGTTTTATAGCGCAAAAAAAAAAAAAACGCAGATGTGATCAAATACCACCAAAAGAAAGCTCTATTTGTGGGGAAAAAAGGACGCCAATTTTGTTTGGGAGCCACGTCGCACGACCACGCAATTGTCAGTTAAAGCGACGCAGTGCCGGAAGCTGAAATTTCACCTGGTCAGGAGGGGGGTATATGTGCCCGGTATGGAAGTGGTTAATAGCTCAAAATACAAAATAATTTGTATAGCAATGTTATAAGGGATGGCGTGGTTTTGTGTGGATGGACCCTTTAACGCTGCCTGCCTATGTCCAATCACTAATATATACTGTAACTAACCTATACCATTTGGAGCTATACAAATATACGGCAGTTTAATTCTTCTTTACCTTCTTATTTAACGGTATTATTAGCGCTTGCAGAGTTTTGCTTGGTTGCATAAATTCTCGGCTCTGCATTCGCGGTTGATAATGTTCTGCATTTGAAGCCTATGAAAAGGGTGAAGGTAATAACAGGATGACCTCATTCTGTGCCCTTTAATGTTCCGAGCTCTCCGGAGATCCACAGCAATTCCATGGCCAAATCGAGAGAAATAACAGTACAACAGCTCTGAATATTAGCATGAATTCCAGTCCCGAGCCAACGCCGCCGCGGCCAAGGAAAAAGGCCCCATCGGCTGTCAGTCTTGAAGATTATTTTTGATTGTGTAATAAAGGAGGCTCTTATATCCGTGTCCCGGTTCCCCAACGCCATCCTTCATTATCTCTTTGCTTGTAATAATGTTCTCGGAATTGTCTGGGAGCGGCGCGTGATGGGGCTGACCTTCCACGTCTAACTGCGCCTGGAAGGCTCTGGGGTGCCGGGGGACCGAACTGTAACTTAGGTAGATTATCGATCGTGTTCTACCATGCCGCTCTTTTGTTGAATCCGGTGTACCGGCTGAGAAAGGTTCGAACTGGACTTGTCAAGGGCATTGCTAAATTTTGTAGGCCCTGGTGCCAAGTTGTTAACCTGGACGCCATACTTTTTTTTTGGGCACTGATTGGCATCGTTTTTCCTAAAGCTGAACTCCAGGAACTATACTTTTTGGCATTCTTACATTGGCCTAGCTTGGCTTGATTTAAAGTTGAATTTTGGGTATGGCAATTTTTACATACCTGTGGGCAGGGCTGCCGATAAGGGGGTACCACCAGTTATTCGGTTTGAGGCCCATTGGTTCAACAGGGGGGCCCAGGCAGCTGACAAGCAGAGAGAAGGGGAACAGGAGGGGGGTGATTGGTTCGGCAGAGCTGGCATTTACTGGAACCGATCCTCTGGAGTTCCTCCCTGCAGCAGCTAAAACTGGCTTCTCCGCTTCTCCCTCCCGCCAACCTTTAGTTGCCGCAGGGGGGAGGGAATTACAGGTTTATCCCTCCTTTACATGATTCCCTCCCACAGCTTCCGCCCTCACTCCTCTCTCTCTCTGGCTGCTGAGTAAATCCTGCCACAGTCACACCGATCACCCCCATTCTGTCCAGGTCCCCATTCCTTCTGCTGCCTTGGCCCCTCTGTGTGCCCCACTGGTTTCCAACACCCCCCCCCCCCCAACACGCAATGCTGTGCCGACTTTCTTTTTCTTTTCCTTCTGCCGGCTTTCAGCTGCTGCAGGGGGGAACTACAGGGGATTGGTTAAACCCTCCTTTCCTGGAACCCCTTCCCTGTTGTTCCCAGGCCCCCCTGTGTGCCCCTCCCGCAGCTTCCGGCTTTAGTCTTTGCCCCCCCACCGGCTGCTGCAGAGGGGATTTACAAGGGATCAGTTAACCACCCCTTTCCTCTGCTTCCCAGGCCCCCCTGTGTGCCCCTCCCGCAGCTTCCGGCCTCCCACTTCTCCCTCCTGCCAGCTGCTGCAGGGGGGGGGGGGACTATGGGGGATTAGTTAACCCCTCCTTTCCTGGAACCCCTTCCCTCTGCTTCCCAGGCCCCCCTATGTGCCCCCCCCCCCAGGCTTCCAGCTTCCCTCTCCTCCCTCCCACCGGCTTCTGCAGGGGGGGAACTACAGGGGACTGGTTAATCCCTCCTTTTCAGGAACCCCTTCCCTCTTCCCAGGAACTAGCAGAGATGACAGGAGTAGCGATGTCTCTACAGAAATTTCCAGTTTCTAGATGATCACAAATGTATAGTATATGCATAGTTATATTGCTCCAAGCTGGTCCAATTTACCGTATTTATCGGCGTATAACACTCACTTTTTTCCCCTTAAAATCAGGGGGAAATTGTGGGTGCGTGTTATATGCCGATCCCCACCGTCTCTGAGCGCCGCCGACATAGACCGAGCTGAGCTGAGTGTACTGTGTACTCAGCTAGGCTCGGTTCCGCTCGCAGTCACGCCCTGTCCCGCCTCCTAGCCTTTATGTCCCGCCATTGAACTGCTGTGGTGTCCGTCATACGAGCCGGGCCAAGGGGCGGGACTGGGCAGGACTGCGAGAGGAGCCGAGAGGAGCCAAGTCGTCTGTGAATCGGGATGGACGTAATTCACGTCTATGTTAAAAAAAATGACGTCATTTAGCGCAATGCACAGCGGGAAATTTAGGGACGGCGCATGCGCAGTTCATTCGGTGCTGGGACGCGCTTCATTTAAATGAAACACGCCCCCTAATCGCCGATTTGAATTAAGCTGCCAGAGATAGACTATGCCGCCGTAACTTACGGCGCAAAATCTTAAAGGATTCAAACTAAAGCCAGGTAAGGTACGGCTGCGTAGCGTATCTCTGATACGCTGCGCGGGTGCAGATCTCTGTGGATCTGCCCCATTGTGTACAACCAGCCTGCCCATACATGGATGGAAACTCAGCCGGGCCCTGCTGGAATAACCAAATTTTGATCCATGTAAGGCCGCCTTTAGGCATTAGATATCTGTGTTGAACACCTCACATTCTGAGAAAAAAAAAAAAGAGTATTGTGTATTTTATTGAAGATGTAAAGTAAAGATAACAATGTTTATTTTCATCTCGATGTTCTGATGGATCAGAAGATTAAAGTCGTCTTCTCTTTCCGGTAACGAGTCCACCTGACGCGTCTCCTGGTTGTGCCCCGGCTGGCGGGCCGAGTATTATTAATCATATACAAATCTGTGTCTGGGGAGCATTGTGGAGAGAGATGTGGTAAACACACAAAGTGAGAGTTTCCTGCCCATAAACCTGTCCGCCTTTATCGCCATCTCACAAATCATCTCCCAAACGGCGTGCCACTTACACAATGATAACTTTCCATTTAACGCCTATAAACCCACCAAATCCAAATATTACGGCCTTGTACTCCATAAATCTCCGGGGGCCATTCAGCTTTCATGTTTGTTTTTGATTTCTCTTAAAGTGTACCTGTTACCCATAGGGAAGGCGGCCATGTTGTGTAGGATGGAATAATTTGGCTGTTGGCTTAACTAGTGACATCACTGCGGCACAAGTCTTGAAGTGATGTCATTGGCTTCTATTGAGTTCACTGGTTGGGTTCAAAATTAGCGCCATCTTACACATTTGTATTTTTATATTTTTTGTGTTGTTCTTTCCTGAGAATTCAAGTACCTTAAAAGTCGCAAACTTTTCTCTCTTTTGTTCTTGGCTATATACTATGTATATGTTTTTTCTTTAAAAAAATAAATAAATAATAATAATAATAATAAAAATAAAATATATATATATTGTAATATGTATTTATATTTGAGTATGAGTTACAAAGGTAAGTACTGTATATACAGTCACCACATCCTTAAATATATTTGTATTTTTATATTTTTTGTGTTGTTCCTTCCTGAGAATTCACGTACCTTAAAAGTCGTATAGGTAGATTCAGGTAGATGTGCCTACACTTACAGCGGCGTAGCTTAGCGTGTTTAGGCTACGCCGCCGTAAGTTAGCTAGGCAAGTACATGATTCACAATGTACTTGCCTGCTAAGTTACGGCGGCGTAGCCTAAAGCGGACGGGCTTAAGGGCGCCGAATTCAAATGTGTGTAAGGGGGGCGTGTTTTATGTTAATAAGGCTTGACCTTACGTTTTTGACGTTTTTTTTCTTAAAGCGCATGCGCCGGGCGCCTACATTCCCCAGTGTGCATTGCGGCCAAGTATGCCGCACAGGCTTATTGATTTTGATGTGGACGTAAACTATGTAAATCGCTATTCGCGGACGACTTACGCAAACGACGTAAAAATTTCGAATCTTGAAGCGGGAACGGTGGCCATACTTTAACATTACTATTCCATCTAATAGATGAAATAACTTTAGGCCTGATAATGTCTTACGGAAACGGCGTAAATGTACTGCGGCGGCCGGGCGTACGTTCGTGAATCGGCGTATCTACTCATTTACATATTCTACGCCGACCGCAATGGAAGCGCCACCTAGCGGCCATCCGAAATATTGCAATCTAAGATAGGACGGCGCAAGCCGTCTTATCTTAGATATGTTTAAGCGTATCTCTGTTTGAGAATACACTTAAACATAAGTCGGCGTAGATTCTGAGTTAGGTCGGCTTATCTACTGATACGTCGGCCTAACTCTTACTGAATCTACCTATTGGTGTATGTTTTTTCTTTAAAAAAACAAATAAATAATAACAATAAAAATAAAATATATATATATTAAAATATGTATTTATATTTGAGTATGAGTTACAAAGGTAAGTACTGTATATACAGTGTCACCACATCCTTAAATATATTTGTATTTTATTGTATTGTATTTATATTTTTTGTGTTGTTCCTTCCTGAGAATTCACGTAGCTGAAGAACAGGGAGAGCCGCGTATAAACACGGCTTCCCCGTGCTTCACTGTGGCGGCTGCATCGATCGAGTCATCCCTTTTATAGGGAGACTCGATCGATGACGTCAGACCTACAGCCACACCCCCCTACAGTTGTAAACACACACTAGGTGAACCCTAACTCCTACAGCGCCCCCTGTGGTTAACTCCCAAACTGCAACTGTCATTTTCACAATAAAAAATGCAATTTAAATGCATTTTTTGCTGTGAAAATGACAATGGTCCCAAAAATGTGTCAAAATTGTCCGAAGTGTCCGCCATAATGTCGCAGTCAGGAAAAAAATCGCTGATCGCCGCCATTAGTAGTAAAAAAAATAAAAAAATAAAACTATGCCCTATTTTGTAAACGCTATAAATTTTGTGCAAACCAATCAATTAACGCTTATTGCGATTTTTTTATAACAAAAATAGGTAGAAGAAAACGTATCGGCCTAAACTGAGGAAAAAAAATGTTTTATATATGTTTTTGGGGGATATTTATTACAGCAAAAAGTAAAAAAATATTGCATTTTTTTCAAAATTGTCGCTCTATTTTTGTTTATAGCGCAAAAAATAAAAACCGCAGGGGTGATCAAATACCACCAAAAGAAAGCTCTATTTGTGGGGAAAAAAGGACGCCATTTTTGTTTGGGAGCCACGTCGCACGACCGCACAATTGTCAGTTAAAGCGACGCAGTGCCGAATTGTAAAAACGCCTTTGGGCATTTAGCAGCATATTGGCCTGGGGCTTAAGTGGTTAATGATTTCAATACACCTCTATATGCAAGTGATTATGAGTACGGGACCCCAGGCGTCTCTCCACGCAAACAGGAGTTTGGGGGTTCTCTACATCATATCACTTAAACACATAGGTGCCCAAATGTTTTCGTAGGAAGGGAAGAGTTTTTATCAGCTTTAGACAAAATCATTATTGCGCCCTTGCGGCCGGCGCTCACGCGGGAGCCGTATCTCTGTACAGCGTCTTCACCAAGCCACTGATCATAAGCTCCTTCCAACCAGGCTAATGTATTCCGTTGATAGGCTTACTCCTATTAAAAGGAGATTATTGTAATTTAATTAGAGACGTGTGCCTGGCTTGCGATAAAAGAAAAGAAGTCACGTTGTTACATGTGAGGACAGTGTCACTATCTGTGGGTCAGGAATAAGGAGAATGATGATAGGGGCGAGATGTCACGGGAAGCAAATGGCTACATTTTATATTACATGGTGGGTGATGGGAGAATTACCCGCTACAAGATACCGGCAGATGTAGGGCAAGTCAGCCGTTGAACTTATAGATAGAATGGCAGTTCTGTACTCATTTTTTAATTTCTAAATTTAAAAAACATATTTTTTTTATATTAAAGCACCTGAATTCGGTTTGGTATCATCTCCTTGCTGTACCTCTACAGCAAAGCTCAGACTATAATAGGGGGAAGCAGCACAGGTCCATCCAGTTCAACCAATAGAAACAATACAAAAAAAAGAAAATCTTCATATACACAATTCTGTACCCACAGTTGAACCAAAGAAAGGTGAAAAAACATGGACTGCTGAAATGAGTACCGTATATACTCGAGCAGGGCTTTTTTTCAGTAGGAACGCGGGGGAACGCAGTTCCAGCACCTCCAGGACTGAATGTGTGCAAAGGGTGCTGGGGTGTGCTGAAGGGTCTGCTAATGCTGGCTGCTGGGGGATCTATTGTAGCTGGGTGGGGGTCTATTTTAGCATGGGGGGGTCTGTTGTTGCTGAGGAAGTCTGTTGTTACTGGTGGGAGATCTATTGTGGGTGGGCGTGGGTCTTATGTTGCTTGGGGGGTTAGTTGTTGCTGGGAGAGATCTACTGTTGAAGGAGGGGTCTGTAGTTGCTGGCTGCTGGAGGGTCTCTTGATGCTGGCTGTGGGGATATCTGTTGTTGCTGCCGGGGGTCGATAGTTTCTGGAGAGTCTACTGTTACTGGGGGTCTATTTTTGTTGGGGGATATTTCGCTGCCGGTGGTCCATTATTGTTGTAGGGAGATCTATTGTTGCTGGAGGTTCTATTGGTGTTCCTGGCTGCAAGGGATATGTTTTACTGCTTTTCTTGTTATTATTAACAGATTCCATACAAATTACTTGGCACAAAAAAATTATACTTGGTTCTGTATTCTCTATAAAGGGCAGTACTGGAAGGTGGGCAGGGGGTGGCGCCAAGAAACGGTCCTCGGAGGTGGGTAGGGGGAGGAGAAATGGGGTGACTCAGAAAGGGGGAGTTCCTGCACCTATTCTCTGATAAAAAAAGCCCTGTACTCGAGTATAAGCAGGACACAGTGAGGCATGGGCACAGTGAGGCATGGATACACTGAGGCATGGGCACAGTGAAGCATGGGCACAGTGAGGCATGGACACAGTGAGGCATGGATACAGTGAGGCATGGGCACAGCGAGGCATGGATACAGTGAGGCATGGATACAGTGAGGCATGGATACAGTGAGGCATGGATACAGTGAGGCATGGACACAGTGAGGCATGGATACAGTGAAGCATGGGCACAGTGAAGCATGGGCACAGTGAGGCACGGACACAGTGAGGCATGGACACAGTGAGGCATGGATACAGCGAGGCATGGATACAGTGAGGCATGGATACAGTGAGGCATAGATACAGTGAGGCATGGATACAGTGAAGCATGGGCACAGTGAGGCATGGATACAGTGAGGCATGGATACAGTGAAGCATGGGCACAGTGAGGCATGGACACAGTGAGGCATGGATACAGTGAGGCATGGGCACAGCGAGGCATGGATACAGTGAGGCATGGGCACAGCGAGGCATGGATACAGTGAGGCATGGATACAGTGAGGCATGGATACAGTGAGGCATGGACACAGTGAGGCATGGACACAGTGAGGCAAAGTGAGGCACAGTGAAGCATGCAGATGGACACCCTAGGCTTATACTCGAGTCACAGCAGTTTGTATAGCAGTTTTTCAAACACAATTTTTTGGGAAAAAAAATACACGTTGATTCATAAAAAACCCCCACAATATATACCCAATTTTTTGTAAAATATGAAAGACGATGTTAGCCCCCATTAGGTAGATACCTAACATGTCACACTTAAAAATTGCGCTCGTGGAATAGGTACAAACTAAGGTACTTAAAAATCTCCGTAGGCGACGCTTTCAATTTTTTTACAGGTTACCAGTTTAGAGTTACAGAGGAGGTCTTGCACTAGAATTATTGCTCTCGCTCCAACGTTCACAGCGATACCTCACATGTGTGGTGCGAACACTGTTTACATAACATTTTGTTTGTTTGTGCAGTGGCGGCTGGTGCTAAATTTTACCTGCCGGGCCGCCCCTCGGCCCCGCACTTACCCCATCCAGGTCACGGCTTTGGCGGCTTCCCCCCCTTCATCACCTTCTGAGTTTCGGCGGGCGCTTCCCCTCCCAGCCAATTGGGTCTTAGGACTCCCAGCCAATGAGGTCTTAGGACTCCTGGCCAATTGGGTCTCAGGACCCGCTTCCTGATTGGTCAGGAGGAGGAGCAGGAAGACATTAGCGAATATAAATTTTCTAATGTCACACAAGTGGATGGGCTCGGGGCACAGTGCTCTGCACCCGACCCCGCCTTTTCTGAAAGCCAATTAGAACCTCAGGCTCTAATCATGTGCTTAAAAAAACAAAAAAACCTTGGAATCCATTGGTTCCGGGACCCTGCATAGAGATTAGTGGCTGGGCGCATGGATTCGGGGAGGGGGGGGGGGGTGCGGTGCCCCTGCGCCTCTTATGAGCGGCCACTGTGTTACAATGAAGATCATTGTAGGAGCAATTTTCTCAATGTCATGAATGTCAAGAGTCCCCCACCCTCCCTTACATCACAGTGAACCCCCTTATCTTGTGTTGTTGCCAGGAAGAACCTGGGCTGAGCTGGGCAGCAGACCGCGCAGTCTGGAGGAGGACCAGAGGAGGGCTGGAGTCAGCTACTGGAGTCTACTGAATGCTGAGACCAGGGGAGGCGGAGACAAGGGGGTGATGGATCTGTAGGAGGAGTTCTGTCCTCCTCTCTGCTGCTGACTGTTGAGATGGGGGGGGGGGCAGAGATGAAGCTCTTCACAGCTGCGCAGAGAAGTGGAGGATCTGGTGGAGGAGTTTATTCCTCCTCCCTGCTCCTGACTGCTAAAACAGGGGGAGGGGGGTGCCACAGCTACAGGAGAGGCGTGAGGGCCACATGGAATGGCAGGACGCATTCGACCCACAAGCAGGCCCGTCGCTACAGGACAGGCAAAACAAACAATTGCTTGGGGCCCCGAGCTAGCTTGGGGCCCCCAACTTCCCCTTCCCAGGCTATAGCGTGGCCGAGCTCCTTTTCCTTCCTCCTTGAGTCCTGTCAGTCCGGCCGGGTACTGTGCGTGGTACAGGAGATTCAGTTTCCTGTTCCCGGCTGGACTGACAGGAAGTGCACGCTGAGTGCTGACTTCCTTTCAGTCCGGCTGGGAACACAGGAAACTGAATCTCCTGTACCACGCGGTACCCGGCCTGGCCTGGCCAGGGCACTATCTGATATGGGGACCCATAATGATAGAACACCGGACTGACAGGAGGAAGAGGAGCTCGGCCACACTACAGTGGCAGCCTACAGGGAAGAAGGGGGAGGTGAGAATAGAAAAACATAGGGACTAGGGAGGAGGGGGGGGGGAGTAAGAACATGGGTGTAAAAAATGAGTGTAGCGCTAACGTAGGCTTTGCCCGTGGGGGGGGGGGTATCTTGGGGGCCCTCACTTTGCTTGGGGCCCCCAAATTCCTTCAAACGGCCCTGCCCACAAGCCTTGTGTTTGACACGTGTTCTAACCCAAAAGAAACTCATGTATATTTTAGTGAAGAGCTTCTACATTTCCCTCGGGACGGCACCAATGATTTATAATGAAAATCCTGGTGTCAAGCGTGTAGGCGCTTCTGGTGAAGCATCAAATCGCACTGCAAGTCTCTTAGGTGTCAATGAGATCTTATTAGGGGATTTGCCAAACTCCCTAATGACCACTAGAGGGAGCTAATGCGATTTACGTTATCATTGGGGTAGATTTAGCAAGCAATTACGCCTGCGTATCCATAAATACGCAGCGTAATTGCTAAGTAGCGCCGGCGTATAAACTTTCTGTATTCTGAAAGCTAGATACGCCGACTGTAGCCTAAGATACGACTGGCATAAGACTCTTATGCCGTCGTATCTTAGGGTGCATTCTGCCGCTGGCTGCTAGATGGCGTTCCCGTAGCTGTCAGCGTAGAGTATGCAAATTGCATACTCACGCCGATTCACAAACGTACGCGCGCCCGGCAGTCGTGTTTTACGTCTTTTGCGTTCGTCGCTTTCGTCGTAAGGCTGCTCCTGCTATTAGGAGGCGCAGCCAATGGTAAGTATGGACGTCGTTCCCGCGTCGCGATTTTTCGAAATTTACTTCGTTTGCGTAAGTGGATCGTGAATGGCGCTGGACGCCATTTACGTTCACGTCGAAGCAAATGACGTCCTTGCGACGTCATTTACCGCAATGCACGTCGGGAAATTTTCCCGACGGAGCATGCGCAGTACGTTTGGCGTGGGAACGCGTCTAATTTAAATGATCCACGCCCCCTACGGGATCATTTAAATTACGCGCGCTTACGCCGGCCCCTTTTACGATACGCCGCCGCAAATTACGGAGCAAATGCTTCGTGAATGAAGCGTAGCTCCAGTAATTTACGGAGGCGTAGCGTAAAAACTATACGCTGCGCCGCCGTATCAGTGCGCGCCCCTACCTGAATCTGGGCCACTATTAGCAAAAATTACTTTTATGTCATTTTTGTGATAATAATGGAAATGACGCTGTTTTTTCTGTACAACATAAACACAGGTGGATACTATTAATTATGCTGATCACATTCACGTATGTAACTATGTAAAACATAAACAAGCTGTATAGGAATCTATAATTCTATATATCTATAATTCCTTTTTATGCGCGGTCTCCGGGTATTTTTCAAACAACCATCTGCACTAAAAGATCGATAAACAAGAAACCAAAGGTGCTTAGAATGAATTATTCAGGAACGAGTTTTGGTCCAACTTCTACCTTTTCCCTGAATGGCTGAGTGTCGCCACTACTGAAGAGCGGCTTAACGTGGCACTCCAGCCGGGGGGAAAAAAGATACAAAATAAATACAAAATATTGGATACAAATCTTATTAAACCCAATCAAAAAGTCAAAAGTTTATCTATTTACAATGCCTTGAAAAAGTATTCATACCCCTTGAAATTTTCCACATTTTGTCATGGTACAACCAGATCCTCAGAGAGTTCTTTGCCATGTTGAACTTTGCGGTATAATTGTTTGTTTATAAATGAGATGTGACAGCGCAGTCCGCAGTGCATGTTGTCTGTCCATGAGGTCTGTCTCTGGAATCTTCTCCGGACTCATTATTAGAAACACTTTCAGCTGAATGAGGTCACAGTGAAGATCTCACTCTAAGGCCCCATACACACGAGAGGATCTATCCGCTGGAATTGATCTGCGGATCGGTTTCAGCGGATAGATCCGCTGGTGTGTACAATCCAGCGGATCTTTTTCCGCAGATTTTTCTCGGGCCGACCGATTTCCAGCGGATAAAAATTTCTTAGCATGCTAAGAAATCTATCCGCTGGAATCGGCTCCAGCGGATCGATCTGGTGGTCTGTACAGACTCACCGGATCGATCCGTCCCTCGCATGAGTCGTAATGATTCGACGCATGCGTGGAATTGCTTATATGACAGCGTTGCGCACGTCGCCGCGTCATCATCGCGACGACGGCGCGACACGTCACCGCGGTGTGAATTCGGCGCGGATTTCGATCCGATGGTGAGTACAATCCAGCGGATCGAAATCCTCAGAGGATTTATCCGCGGAAACGGTCCGGAGGACCGTATCCGCGGATAAATCCTCTCGTGTGTACTAGGCATTAGTCTTTGTACAGGAACCAGTCTGTAGTGTATGGCTGCTCTCTGCCATATGCTCCATGGTCACACATATGGTCCTCGGTGAGAGTCGGAGGCGCTCCTTTCTAAAGCCTTCTCACTTATGACGTCTCTATTCACTTTAAGTATAATCCGCTTATATTTTGCCGTCCCTGATTCCACCTCTGCCCCCCCCGCCAACAATTTTTAAATATTTTTTTAATTATTTATTTTAAGTTATTCTTTAATTGTAAATATTTGTTTTTATTCATTTGATTTTACTAATTTTATTATTTATTTATTTATGTATTCATTTTAATGTATTAAAGCGGGGGTTCACCTTTAGAGGGCACTTTTCCCCCTTAGCTTCCTGCTCGTTCGGTCTAGGGGAATCGGCAATTTGTATTAAAATATGAGCCGTACTTACCCGTTTTCGAGCTGCATCTTCTTCCGTCGCTTCCGGGTATGGGCTTCGGGAGCGGGCGTTCCTTCTTGATTGACATTCTTCCGAGAGGCTTCCGACGGTCGCATCCATCGCGTCACGATTTTCCGAAAGAAGCCGAACGTCGGTGCGCAGGCGTAGTATATAGCCGCACCGACGTTCGGCTTCTTTCGGCTACGAGTGACGCGATGGATGCGACCGTCGGAAGCCTCTCGGAAGACTGTCAATCAAGAAGGAACGCCCATTCCCGAAGACCCATACCCGGAAGCGACGGAAGAAGATGCAGCTCGAAAACGGGTAAGTACGGATCATATTTTAATACAAATTGCCGATTCCCCTAGACAAAACTAGCAGGAATCTAGGGGAAGAAATTTTTTTTTTTTAGAAATGGGTGAACTCCCGCTTTAAATACTTTTAAGTTATTCTTGAATAAGAAGCCTATCCATGCTCCTTAGTGCAGCCTCATCAATGCCCATCAGTGCCGCATATCAGTGCAGCATCATCAGTGCCCATCAGTGCCACATATCAGTGCTGCATCATCAGTGCCCATCAGTGCAGCAGCATCAGTGCCCATCAGTGCAGCATCATCAGTACCCATTAGTGCAGCCTATCCATGCTCATTAGTGCAGCCTCATCAATGTCCATTAGTGCCACCTATCAGTGCAGCCTCATCAGTGAAGCCTCATCAGTGCCACATATCAGTGCCGCCTCATCAGTGCCCATCAGTGCAGCCTCATCAGTGCCCATCAGTGCAGCCTCATTCGTGCTCATTAGTGTAGCCTCATCAATGCCCATTAGTGCCACCTATCAGTGCCGCCTCATCAGTGCCCATCAGTGAAGCCTATCCGTGCTCATTAGTGCAGCCTAATCAGTGCCCATTAGTGCTGCCTCATCAGCACACATCAGTAAGGGAGAAAAAAAATTCCTGTTAAGAACTAAGAATTTTTGTTCTGTGGCCACCAAACTCCATGGTACGGCAGCAACATGTTTGGTGCGGGGCAATGTTTAAAAGTTGCGTCTGCACTACTTTCTATGCAATCCTGTGCGTTTGGCAGCTCCTCATTGAAATGAATGGCCGAGGCTGTATTCACGCCTCCGCGTTTCCAAAATACTCAACAAAACAAATAGGAATATGGGTTTCGCATCTCATTTTGGAAACGCGCTGCAATTGAGGGTCACACTTGCGGTGCCAATTTTTTAATTGCTAAGGGCGGGTAGCAGACCAATGTTTTACCGCAAAACCAAACCCGCTACAAATATGACAAAATGCACGCTGAAAAAAAAAAACGTCCGATGCTTCAAGACCGAAAAAGGTTCTGGAGCTGCTTTAGGGTGTTTGGTGTAGGGCAGCCCTTGGCGTGACGCTTGTTAATGTGTATAAAGCGCACAAAAAACCTAAGCGGTCGCGCCTGCCCTGCTTTTTGTGCGTTGCCAGGTGTTTGGCAGCCCATTGATATAAATGGGCTGTCATAAATGGAGCAAGTGCACTCTAAAAAAAAAAAGCATTGTAAAATCAGATTGTAAGGCAGGGCTCGACAAATCCCGGTCGCCAGGTCGCCATGGCGACTAGAAATAGTGTCCTGGCGATTTTTTTTTTTTTGTGAGCTTGCACCATCTGGTGGTGAGCCGTTGGTATTACAAGTTATTACCACCAGATGTGAGCTGGCGCCATCTGGTGGTGAGCCGTTGGTGTTACAAGTTAAGCATTACAAGTTAAACAGCAATTCTAATGTCATTTTACACTATTTTCACTGCCATCTTCTTCCCTCTAATTAGAACCCCCAAACATTTATATATATTTTTTATCCTAACACCCTAGAGAATAAAATGGCGATCGTTGCAATACTTTCTGTCACGCCGTATTTGCGCAGCGGTCTTACAACCGCACTTTATTGGGAAAAAATTACACTTTTTTTAATTAAAAAATAAGACAACAGTAAAGTTATTCCCATTTTTTTTAATATTATGAAAGATAATGTTACGCCGAGTAAATTCATACCCAACATGTCACGCTTCAAAATTACATCCGCTCGTAGAATGCCGACAAACTTTTACCCTTTAAAATCTTCATAGGCGACGTTTAAAAAAATCTACAGGTTGCATGTTTTGAGTTACAGAGGAGGTCTAGGGCTAGAATGATTGCTCTCACTCTACCAATCGCAGCGATACCTCACATGTGTGGTTTGAACACCGTTTACATATGCGGGCGCTGCTCACGTATGTGTTCGCTTCTGCGCGCAAGCTCGTTGGGACGGGGTGCGTTTTCTGGCTCCTAACTTTTTTAGCTGGCTCCTAGATTCCAAGCAAATTTGTCAAACCCTGCTGTAAGGCATATGCATAGGCGTGCGCACAGGGTGTGCCAGGTGTGCCCAGGCACACCCTAATCACCCTATGCAGCACAGATTTCCCCTACTGCCCTGGCTCCCATCTTTCCCCCTGCAGCGTTGGCAGCTTCCCTCCTCTTCTATCGGCTGTTGCTCCTGGGATGTTTTAGGAGTGGGGAAGGGGTCAATAAATATGTAATTTACCGACTCCTTCCCTTTCTAAATGAACACCGTGAGCGATCGGTAGTGTGTGTTTGGGCTTTGGGGTGCACACCCTAATGCAATAGGCTGCGCACACCTATGGGTATATGGCCAGTCATACCCAGTCCAGCTCTAATAGGATTGTACAGCTCTATACAGGACTTTATTACACTTTATTACCCTATTGCCTTGAAAGAGAACCTGTCACAAAGAAAGAACTCCCATTCTGTAGCTCCAGGGGAGGATTGGGTTAATCCAGGCTGCTTCTTCTGGTGTCACCAGTTGGGCCAATTTGCTGCGGATCGAATCTGAATCCATCATGGCTTCCCACTCGCCGCCGCGAACGAGTTAATCCTGAAGCGTCTCCTCTCCCCGCACCTGCTCATCGCCGGGATAAAAAGCCCTTTTTCGCTCGCAGCATTTAGTACAATTAAATCATCTCTCCCAAGATAAGGATCCTTCAGGTTCTTATCTGATTTACAAGAAGGTTCAGTCAAGGTGCAAATGACAGACATTAAAAAGGCATTCACAACAGCCGCACACTGCGAGCCAAGAAGAAGAAGAAGGAGATTTAAAGAGCTCAATTTCCTCTATAACGTTACATAACGTTCCCCCGATACTTCACCCTGAGCACAGCTATCGGGAGGATTACATCATTCCATCGCTGCGAGACTCGCCGGAGCCTGGCCACCCTTAGGCTACGTTTCCACTAGGGGTGTCCCGATACCACTTTTTTGAGCCCAAGTACAAGTACCAATACTTTTTTTCAAGTACTCGCCGATACCGACTGTGACAGTATTTATTTTATTTTTTACACAATTTAAATTTTTGACTATTTTTTCTTTTTTTTTTTTTAAGTGATTTTTTTTTAGAGGGGGGGTAGTGGATTGTCAGTGTGTGTTTTTTTTCTATTATTATTATTATTATTATTATTATTATTATTTCATTTTATTTTTTAAATTATCTATTGCAATTTTTTTTATTTTTATTTGCCCTGTTGGGGGGCTTTGGTGAGATATCAGGGGTCTTAACAGACCTCTGACATCTCCCCTTTAAGACAGAGAAAGGGACTAGGGACATAGATTCCCCAGTCCCTTTCTCTGCAGCCTCAGCGGAAATGAATGGAGAGAAGCTCCATGGATGGGGAGAAGACGGCACGGAGGGGGAGAACACATCACGGGGGAGAGCGGCACGGAGGGGGAGCGACATGGATTGGGAGAAGACGGCACGGAGGGGGAGAACACATCACGGGGGGGGAAGCGGCATGGATGGGGAGAAGACGGCACGGAGGGAGAGAACACATCACGGGGGGAGAGCGGGACACGGAGGGGGAGCGGCATGGATGGGGAGAAGACGGCATGGAGGGGGGGTAGTGGATTGTCAGTTTGTGTTTTTTTCTATTATTATTATTTACATTTTATTTTTTTAATTATTTATTGCAATTTTTTTTCTTTTTTTTTTTCCCCCACTCGCCGCCGCGAACGGGTTAATCCTGAAGCGTCTCCTCTCCACTACCCGCCCTTTTTTTAGAGGGGGGTAGTGGATTGTCAGTGTCTGTTTTTTTTCTATTATTATTATTATTTACATTTTATTTTTTTAATTATTTATTGCAATTTTTTTTCTTTATTTGTAATCTGCCCTGTTGGGGGGCTTTGGTGAGATATCACCAGGGGTCTTAACAGACCTCTGACATCTCCCCTTTAAGACAGAGAAAGGGACTAGGGACACAGATTCCCCAGTCCCTTTCTCTGCAGCCTCAGCTGAAATGAATGGAGAGAAGCTCTATGGATGGGGAGAAGATGGCACGGAGGGGGAGAACACATCACGGGGGGAAAGCGGCACGGAGGGGGAGCGGCATGGATGGGGAGAAGACGGCATGGAGGGGGAGAACACATCACGGGGGGGGGGGGGAAGCGGCATGGATGGGGAGAAGACGGCGCGGAGGGAGAGCACACATCACGGGGGGAGAGCGGCACACGGAGGGGGAGCGGCATGGATGGGGAGAAGACGGCATGGAGGGGGGGGTAGTGGATTGTCAGTTTGTGTTTTTTTCTATTATTATTATTTACATTTTATTTTTTTAATTATTTATTGCAATTTTTTTTCTTTTTTTGTAATTTGCCCTGTTGGGGGGCTTTGGTGATATATCAGGGGTCTTAACAGACCTCTGACATCTCCCCTTTAAGACAGAGAAAGGGACTAGGGACACAGATTCCCCAGTTCCTTTCTCTGCAGCCTCAGCTGAAATGAATGGGGAGAAGACGGCACGGAGGGGGAGAACACATCACGGGGGGAGAGCGGCACGGAAGGGGGAGCGGCATGGATTGGGAGAAGACGGCACGGAGGGGGAGAACACATCACGGGGGGAGAGCGGCACGGAGGGGGAGCGGCATGGATGGGGAGAAGACGGCATGGAGGGGGAGAACACATCAAGGGGGGAGAGCGGCACGGAGGGGGAGCGGCATGGATGGGGAGAAGACGGCACGGAGGGGGAGAACACATCACGGGGAGAGAGCGGCACGGAGGGGGAGCGGCATGGATGGGGAAAAACACATCACGGGGGGAGTGCGGCACGGAGGGGGTGCGGCATGGATGGAGAGAAGACGGCACGGAGGGGGAGAACACATCACGAGGGGAGAGCGGCACGGAGGGGGAGCGGCATGGACGGGGAGAAGACATCACGGAGGGGGAGTGGCACGGACGGGGAGAAGACATCACGGGGGGAACAAGACGGCATGGGGGAGAAGACATCAGGGTGGGGGGAGAAGACAACACAGAGAAGACTTGTAACTTCCCCCACCACCCGATACCTGACTGTACAAGTATCGGGTGAAGCATCGGAGCATTTCCCCCTAGTACACAACACAATTACCAATAACAGCAATTAGCACCCATAAAAACTATACTCTTATGCCCCGTATACAAGATCGGAATTTCCAATGCAAAAAGTCAGGAGTTTTTTCATCGGAAATTCCGACCGTGTATATGCCCATAGGAGTTTTTCCATCGGATATTCAGAGGAATTCCGTCGGAGTTTAGATAAAGAACATGTTGGGCCAGATTCACATAGGTTAGCGGTTCTTTATCTGATTTAAGATCCGCCGCCGCAAGTTTTTGAGGCAAGTGGTTAATTCACAAAGCACTTACCTCAAAACTTGCGGCGGCGTATCGTAAATCCCCCGGCGGAATGAAAATTCCGCAGCTAGGGGGCGTGTAGTATTTAAATCAGGCGCGTTCCCGCGCCGATCGAACAGCGCATGCGCCGTCCGCAAATTTACCCAGCGTGCATTGCGGTAAATGACGTCACAAGGACGTCATTGGTTTCGACGTGAACGTAAATGGGGTCCAGCCCCATTCACGGACGAGTTACGCAAACAACTTAAAAATTTTAAATCGCGCCGCGGGGACGACGGCCATACTTAACATTTTTGTTGTGCCTCATAGACCCAGCGGTAACTATCCGCCAGAAAAACCCGGACGCAAACGACGTAAAAAAAAAAGCGCCAGTCGTTCGTTTCTGAATCGGCGTATCTCCTCATTTGCATATTCGTCGCGTAAATAAACCGAAACGCCACCTGGCGGCCGGCCTGGAATTGCAGCCTAAGATCCGACAGTGTAAGTCACTTACACCTGTCGGATCTTAGGCATATCTATGCGGAACTGATTCTATGAATCAGGCGCATAGATACGACCAACGGAATTCAGAGATACGACGGTGTATCAGGAGATACACCGTCGTATCTCTTTGTGAATCTGGCCGATCTCTTTTACTCCAAAGGAATTCCGGCGGAATTCCGATGTGAGTTTGGCCGGGGCAAAAGTCGGATCGTGTGTACAGGGCTTAATAAACCATCAATACAAATAAAATACAACATAGAATAAATAAGACAATTAAAAAAAATAAAAATCGAACTACCAATTATAACCCTCCCTTACTCTATTTGAAATGAAAAAGTTTGGCCTATAGTTTTACTGTAACTTGGACTTTTTCCTTCGCACAGTTGTAGTATAACGAAGTACTGAAGCCAGGAATGTAGCATTTCCACGTCCTCAGCGATGGCCGCTGTATTCCTATCACTACATGTCTCCTTTGATGTCACATGCTCCGTGTCTGTAGCCCTGACGGTTTAGCATGCATGGCACCTGTAGGCGAGGATTTGCGGTGACTCCGCCCGTCCTTGAGCGGTAATAGACGGAGAAGGATTTTGTGCTGATGAGGGCATAGTTTGGTTATTACACGCTTGCCGAGAATAAATCAGTCCGAGGCGTTGCAGGATGACTGGGGGATATTACACAATTCAGCTTTATAAACCGCCTTAGAAAATCAATTCCCACAAACGCGCGGTGAATGGCGGCTCACCCGGATGGCGCGGTCCTGTGGCGGAGGGGCTGCTGATTGGCAGTTGGGGGTTTTCTGCCTGTTAGGAGCATACAGATCTCATGATCCACCATTGAAATGAAGAGATGGAGTTTTGAAAAGAGAACAGAAAAAAAATTCCTAGGTTTCATAACTCATTCTCTTTGTTTAAATCTGAGCTCCGGCCTGCCCTTCAGTCTTGTACAGTTGTAGCGGCTCCTCTCCTGGACTGAAAAGGCTAACTTTGATTTCACTGCACACTGTGAGCTTCTCCCAATGTGCACTAGAAGCTGCACCATCCTCATCTATCTAAAAACCGCCTCTCTCCCAGTCCAGCCTGTGTTGTTAACATGAGTGATGACCCCAGCCTGTACCGCTCCACAAGCCACGGCCACTGAGGAATTTTGTCACGCCCATCGGGACATAGAGGTGACATGAGTGATGTCCTCAGCCGGTACTGCCCCACAAGCGATGCCCACTGATGTATTTCACCATGCCCATCAGGACTTAGTCGTAGAGGTGACATAAGTGATGTCCTCAGCCTGTACCACTCCACAAGCCACACCCACTGATGCATTTTTCCACACCCAATGGGAATTAGTCATAGAGGTGACATAAGTAAGGTCACCTCTTGTGCATCCCCCCTAATTTGTGCATTCCCCCAAGATTATTATACATGAGTCAGTGTCAATGCAAAAGCCATAGATACCCCTTTCCACAGCTCACTTCCCCCCTGGCCATAGCTGACCCCTTTCCACAGCTCACTCCCCCCTGGCCATAGCTGACCCCTGTCCACAGTCCTTGTCTGCTCCTCCCAGCCATAGCTAACCCCTGTCCACAGCCCACCTTTGCGCCCCCCAGCCATGGCTATCCCCTATTCACAGCTCACCTCTGTAATACCCAGTGACCACAGCTAACCTCTGCTCCCCCGACCACAGATTTCCCCTGTTCACAGCTCACCTCTGCAATCTCCGATGTCCACAGATAACCTCTGCAATTCACCGGTGTCCACAGCTCACCTCTGCAATCCCCAGTGTCCACAGCTCACCTCTGCAATCCCCAGTGTCCACAGCTCACCTCTGCAATCCCCGGTGTTCACAGTTCACCTCTGCAATCCCCAGTGTCCACATCTCACCTCTGCTCCCCCTGACCGTAGCTAATCCCTGTCCACAGCTCACCCGTGCAATTCCCCGGTCATATCTAACCTCTTTCACAGTTCAGCTAACCTCTGAAACCCCTGGCTATAGCTGTCCCCTATCCACAGCTCACCTCTGCAATGCCCATTGACCACATCTCACCTCTGCTCCCCCTGACCGTAACTAATCCCTGTCCCCCAGCCATGGCAATCCCCTGTCCGCAGCTCACCTCTGCAATCCCCAGTGACCACATCTCACCTCTGCTCCCCCTGACCGTAACTAATCCCTGTCCACAGCTCACCTCTGCAATTCCTCCTTCATAGCTAACCTCTTTTCACAGTTGAGCTAATCTCTGCAACCCCTGGCTATAGCTGTCCCCTATCCACAGCTCACCTCTGCAATTCCTCCGTCATAGCTAACCTCTTTTCACAGTTGAGCTAATCTCTGCACCCCCTGGCTATAGCTGTCCCCTATCCACAGCTCACCTCTGCAATCCCCATTGTCCACAGCTCACCTTTGCTCCCCCCACCATGGCTATTCCCTGTCCACAGCTCACCTCTGCAATACCTGGTGTCCACAGCTCACCTTTGCACCCCCCGGCCATGGCTATCCTCTGTCTGCAGCTCACCTTTGCTCCCCCCAACCATTTCTAATCCCTGTCCACAGCTCACCTCTGCAATCCCTGTTGTCCACAGTCCACCTTTGCACCCCCGGCCATGGCTATCCTCTGTCCACAGTTCACTACTGCAATCCCCATTGTCCACAGATCACCTCTGCAATTCCCCAGCAATAGCTAACCCCCTTTCACAGCTCAGCTCACCTCTGCACCCCCTGGCTATAGTTGTCCCCTGTCCACAGCTCACCTCTGCTCCCTCCAACCATAGCTAATTACTGTCCACAGCTTACCTCTGCTCTCCCCGGCCATAGCTATCCCTAGTCCACATCTCACCTCTGCACCCTTTGCATTCAAGTTGTTTAGCATTCGGGCACCAGGCAAGAGATGGGGATCATGGAGGGTGCAGCTTGTTTCCCCCAACCTGCCCATGAACCCAGTAAAGCTGCCCCTCCCTCTTTTCCCAAACCTGTGACAGAGGGTAAATTATTATGTTCGGTATGTTCGGTTTGTGAGCATTACTGCCTTTGCAGTTTAGTGGGGTGCAGTAAAAACGCAGCTCAACTGTCTGTTTTTACTGACCTCCCAAGGGTAAACTAGGCCTGACTGCAGATCCTAGAGGACCAGAGATGTCATTGTTTCCTGTCCTTTATTTCCTCTCTCAACAGGCATTGTTAGGTAGATTCAGGTAGATAGGATTAAACTTGCGGTGGCGTAGCCTAGCCTTTTTAGGCTACGCCGCCGTAAATTAGCTAGGCTAGTAATGATTCTAAATCTTCTTACCTGCTAATCTACGGCGGCATAGCCTAAAACGAGCGGGCGTAAGGGCGCCTAATTCAAATCACTTGGAGGGGGGCGTGTTGTATGGAAATGAGGCTTGACCTCACGTTTTTTGACGTTTTTCGCTACTGCGCATGCGCCGGGCACCTACATTTCCCAGTGCGCATTGCGGCTAAGTACGCCGTACGGGCCTATTGATTTCGACGTGGACGTAAACTACGTAACTCCCGATTCGCGTACGACTTACGCAAACGACGTAAAAAATTCGAACCTCGCGGCGGGAACGGCGGCCATACTTTAACATTGTTATTCCACCTCATAGGTGGAATAACTTTAGGCCGCCTAAGGCCTTACGGAAACGACGTAATTCGACTGTGGCGGGCTGGCGTACGTTCGGGAATCGGCGTACAAGCTCATTTACATAATCTACGCTGGCCGCAATGGAAGCGCCACCTAGCGGCCATCCGAATAATTGCAAGCTAAGATAGAACGGCGCAAGCCGGCCTATCTTAGATATGTTTAAGCGTATCTCTGTTTGAGCATACGCTTAAACATACGGCGGCGTAGATTCGGAGTTAGGTCGGCTCATCTACTAATAAGCCGGCCTAACTCTTTGTGAATCTACCTATGTGTGCGCTACCACCGTACGCCTAATCTAAATTTCAGCTAGCAAGAGTAAGAATTTGAAATAAAGAGAATTGCATACGATCCACTAGAACAAAGTTTTAAAAAAAAAATCCTCGCCACATTTTCAACACATAGAGAAATTTTACTTTTTTAATTTTTTTTAACATCTGCCAGAATTCTTTCAGCCCAAGTAAATCTGAAATTCAGGTTTTAATTTGCAGTCTTTCTGAGCGATATTAATGACGGAGGAAACCTTGATAACTAATGATCATTTGCCTGTGTGACAAAATATTATTTGCCGCGACAGATGTGGTCACCATTAACGAGCAGGCGAAAATAATAGCGCCCCCCCCCTTTCCGTATACGCCATGGATCTAACACATCGCATGCACAATCTGGATTCACGATTTAATGGCGAGGTCGCCTTTTTCCTCAGCGCTCCAGTTAAATCCATGCAGCTACACATATATTATATACTCTCCCTATATTTTTGAGCAATTAGCAGAGAAGTCGCATAGACGTCTATGTAGGATTTAAAGCAAGCGCAAATGGTGAAAAAAAAAAAGCGCACGTGGGCGTTTCTATTTTTTTTTTTTCGTTCGTTTTGCCTCCTTTTAACATGTGATACAATTAACAGAGGAGGAAGAGCGGAATACAATAACGAGGCTCGGCGAAGGCGCTTGGCTGGGGTATTGCAGGTTAATTGCACGGGCTCTGCATATGCTTCTGATTAGCATGTTGGTAACGGGCCTTGACGTGCGAACTTTGACCCTCGGGAAGCCATGCTCAATATCCCCAGATTGCTTTTTTCACACCTTCTCCATATTGCAACATGCAAAGCCTCGGAGCGCTGGGGGAAAAAATAACTGGCTTCGATTTCAGCATTTATTTGTTGCTTGTTACGGGGATTCTGCCGTTTCACTGTTTTGAACTTCGCTGGCAATGTGACAGATCAAAGGGGCGTAAAGTTAAAAGCAATTCATGTATAGGAAATCGGTCACATGCCACCAGATATTATAGAGGTAGATAGAGAGGCCATTGTATGGAGCGCATTGTGCGGATTTGGATGAGTCATGTGACCACCACACCTCCCAAACGCAAAGATGGAACTTTATCTAGTTGGCCATCATGTGCTACAATGTCATTTATAAAAATATATATTTTTGATTAGTTACCATCCAAAGCATTGTAGAAAATGCGTATAATCAATACCCCACATGCTTTAAAGTGGAGTTCTAACGACAACGAATATATATATATATTTTTTAAACAATTCATAAGTTTATAATATTGCAATGTAACACTCGCTTCTTTTGTTAAATTCATCCCCCGAAGGCCGGCGGGCGCGATCGCGTGCACGAGCGGGAGCACGTGGGTTTGTGTGTGCTGTCTGAGGAGACCAGACAGATCGTGTCTTTCTACAAAGTAGAAAACACGATCTGTCATCTCCTATAGTCAGTCCCCATCCCCCTTACAGTTAGAACACAAAATAGGGTACACATTTAACCCCTTGATCGCCCCCTAGTGTTAACCCCTTCCCTGCCAGTGACATTTACATAGTAATCAGTGCATATTTATAGCACTGATCGCTCTGTAAGTGTCAATGGTCCCAAAAATGTGTCAATAGTGTCCGACCTGTCCGCCGCAACGTCGCAATACCACCAAAAATCGCAAACCACCGCCATTACTAGTTAAAAAAAAAAAATAAGTAAAAACGCCATATAAATGCCATAAATCTATCTCCTATTTTGTAGACACTATAACTTTTGTGCAAACCAATCAATATACGCTTTATTGCGTTTTTTTATTACCAAAAATATGTAGAAGAATACGTATCGGCCTAAACTGAGGATTTTTTTTTTTCTTTTATTGGGATATTTACTATAGCAAAAAGTAAAAGATATTGGCCCGGATTCACAGACAGCGGCGCACATTTATGCCGCCGTAGCGTATCTCCTGTACGCTATGCCGACGCAGCGCAGAGAGGCAAGCAATGAATTCACAAAGCCAGTGCTCCCAAAACTGCGCTGGGTTTCCTAGGCGTAAACCGGCGTAGGTGGAAGTGGGCGTGAGCAATGCAAATGAGGCGTGACCCCATGCAAATGATGGGCCGAGCGCCAGACAGATACGTATAATGAACGGCGCATGCGCTGTCCCATGGACGCATCCCAGTGCGCATGCTCAGGATCAGGTCGGAACTACTCCCTAAGATACGTCAGATCACTGCCTATGGCGTGAATGTAACCTACGCTCAGCCATATTCACGTCCAACGTAAAATACGCCGACTTGTGATCCCTGGTGCAGCCCTTTGCATGGATGCTGCTGAGTTACACCTCCTTTATGGGACATAACTTTACGACGTACGTATAACTTACGCGCACTTGCGTCGGGCGCACGTACGTTCGTGAATCACCGTATCTCCCTCATTTGCATATTTGAATGGAAAATCAATGGGAGCGCCAAATGCGTCCAGCGTAAATATGCGCCCACTCTACGCCGGCGTAGGCAAGTTACGTCGGTGGGATGAAGCCTGTTTTTAGGCGTATCTTAGTATGTGGGTCCGGCGCACAAATACGACGGCGCATATTTGCACTTACGCGGCGTATCTGGAGATACGTCGGCGCAAGTGCTTTGTTAATCCGCAAAAAATGTCCTGGTCATTGGGCAGCCAAATCTTAAAGGGCTGAAGTGGTTAATGGCACGCCCATATGTCTGCTAAAGATTGAGGGGAAGATCCACAAAGAGAGTACGCCGGCGTATCTACTGATACGCGGGCGTACTTTCAAATTTCCTGCATCGTATCTTTGTTTTGAATCCTCAAACCAAGATACGACGGCATCTGGGTTTGATCCGACAGGCGTACGAAGCCTGTCGGATCGTAGATGCAATACTTCGGCGTCCGCTGGGTGGAGTTCTCGTCGTTTTCCGCGTCGGGTATGCAAATTAGCTGTTTCCGACGATCCGTCGCATTCTCTTACGTCGTCTCTAGTCCGGTTTTTCCGGCGTATAGTTAAAGCTGCTGTTTTGCGGCGTATAGTTAAACCTGCCATGTTAAGTATGGCCGTCGTTCCCGCGTTTAATTTGAATTTTTTTTTCGTTTGCGTAAGTCGTCCGTGAATCAGGATGGACGTAATTTACGTCCATGTCCAAAAAAATTACGTCCTTGCGACGTCATTTAGCGCAATGCACGGCGGGAAATTTAGGGACGGCGCATGCGCAGTTCGTTCGGCGCGGGGACGCGCTTCATTTAAATGAAACACGCCCCCCTACTCGCCGATTTGAATTAGGCGCCGTTACGCCGCGAGAGATACACTACGCCGGCGCAAATTCTTTGTGGATCCAAAGCTGCCAAAAGTAAGTTACAGCGGCGTAGCGTATCTCACATACGCTGCGCCCATCTAATTGTATGTGGATCTGCCCCTAAGGTGTTGGGAGCGCGTGCGATTTTGCGTGCACTAGTTTGAATCTACACCCAATCACCGAGAATCGGTTGTTTTAATAATCAGCATATCTCTGAAAATAGTAAGCCCTCTAAATTGACACTCCTGTGTGGTCCATTAAAAAAAAAAACACCAGATTTGGAGACTCCGGTAAAAAAGATGCAAGCTGTTACGAACCAACCGAAAAAAAAAAAAAAAAAAAAACGCAAGACTGAAGATAGAGAATTGGTATTCTGGTCTGAACTTGCGGTATCATTTTCTTTAGGTGCCACCGGCCATACCTAGCGCAGGAAACGCGGAAGGAAAGGGGTTAAACGCTGCCAAGCGCATCCATTTATCATCTCGGTGCGAGCCAATGCCGGAGAAGAGCGGCTGCCATATTGCTGGAAGCAAGGAGGATGGAGAGAGAGAGAATACACCGCGCTGGAATAGACCGACATCTGCTATCAGACACGACAAGCTGTTCTTATATTACTTCCAAACAGGGGTTTACAGGAGAAAGCCAAAGGCCACGGATAAAGCTTACAGCCGGGGAGGTGAGACGAGCCTTCTAGATTCATTCAGTCGGGCTGTTTACTAAACTAGTCGTCCAAAAAATACAAAAATAAAATGACGGATTCGTAGTGCCGGGATTCGCGGTGATAGACTTAACCCTTTCGCTGCCAGAGCTATTTTTTTTTAATGCACATGTTTAAATTTTTTTTATAAATTTTAGGCCTGAAGATTAGTTAAAACCCCCTAAACATTATATAGTTTCTAAAATGGTGGTAGTGCCAAATTTATATATCCTAGATTATTAATGAAATGGTGTATCAAGCGCAATTTTCGATGAAGAATATATTTAAAGCGGAGCTCTACCCAAAAGGGGTCCCCTCCTCCCCCCCTCCTCTGGTGCCACAGGCGAGTACCTGGTTTTGACAGGTACCTGCTTCTGCTTCCTGCTGAGTTCGCCGCGGCAGGCCAGTCAAGTTCCTCCACCACAAATTCGCACATCCATGTCTTTATGGACCTTGCTTTGTGCACTGGTGCGCAGTCATGTTGGAACAGGAAGGGGCCGTCCCCAAACTGTTCCCACAAAGTTGGGAGCATGAAATTGTCTAAAATGTCTTGGTATGCTGACACCTTAAGAGTTCTCTTCACTAGAACTAAGGGGCCAAGCCCAACCTCTGAGACAACATAATCCCTCCTCCACCAAATGATTTGGACAAGTGCACAAAGCAAGGTCCATAAAGACATGGATGAGTGAGTTTGGGGTGGAGGAACTTGATTGGCCGGCACAGAGTCCTGACCTCAACCCGACAGAACACCTTTGGGATGAATTAGAGCGGAGACTGTGAGCCAGGCCTTCTCCTCCAACATCAGTGCCTGACCTCACAATTGCGCTTCTGGAAGAATGGTCAAACATTCCCATAGACACACTCCTAAACCTTGTGGACGGCCTTCCCAGAAGAGGTGAAGCTGTTGTAGCTGCAATGGGCGGCGCCAACTCAATATTGAACCCTACGGACTAAGACTGGGATGCCATTAAAGTTCATGTGAGTGTGTAAAGGCAGGCGTCCCAATACTTTTGGTTAAATAATATAATGATATAAAGACTTCGAAATAAACAAATAAACATGTTGAAGCTGATAGCGATTTCCTTTAAATTTGTGTCTTTTATTGCCTTACGAACCTGTTTTTATCCATATTACGAAGACGGCGTACTCCTTTAATGCAATATTTTCCTTCAGCAGAATCAAAACTTCCCTTTTAACAAAAAGTTACTTCTCGGAGAACCTATCACTTATTCCTCATTTATTAAATCTTCCATGTTCTGTAAATTTTACTCGGTGTATTAAAGAACTGTAATTTAGCGCCGCACCACTCCGCTCTGTCACAACAAACCGCTCTTTTCCTCCATTAATGAACATCTACTAAGGAGCTGAAGCCTTCGGAAGAACTGTCACCAGCAATTGTTTGATGTTTGAGGAGGTAAAAAAAAAAATCAAGCTGGAGCCTCGCAGGGCCTTGCGGAGGCGGTTGGAGCCGGCGAGGAGATTATAGGCCTAGGATTCGCGGGGAAAGGACCAGGCCTCTGGGCCGGCAGAAACTAATCCAGACAAGGGATAACAGGGGCCTAATTAATTTTCATGCCGTGGAATCTGATAGCGGTGGTACACAGGCCGCCTTTGAGGTCTTAATGAGTTTAATCGACTGCGCGTGATCGTTTTATTCAAAAACCCAACACAAATTAAGCTGTTTAAAGGCTAAGGTCAACTTCCCAATTTACCAATATACCATTAATGCACCTCTGAACAGAAAAAGCTTTCTCTCTATTAGGGATGGTCCCCATGTTCGAACCAAACGTAAGTTCCACTCGAACATCGGGTGTTCGCTTGTTCACAGACAAACCGAACATATGGGGTGTTTATGGAAAATTCAAGTGCTGCAGAGTGCTCCATAATGCAATGCGAGATCGCAGTGCATTGACGGCTACTGATTGGCCAAATCATGCACCTGACCTGCATGCTTTGGCCAATAATAGCGTGATCTGCTGCGAGAGCCATGATTGGCCAAAGACAGGGTGCCTTTGGACAATCATGGCTCAGGGCACTAAGTCCACGCCGTATGTAGTGTGATAACGTGGCGATTGAGAGAACTTGAGCTAAATTAGGCAGATTATACACGGTGCAGTCAATGTAGAATATATATACAGTGCAGGCAGTGTATTAATATATATATATATATATATATATATATATATATATATATATATACACACAGTGTAGAGTGTATATATATATATATATATATATATATATATATATATGTGTGTGTATTCAGTGTAGACTATGGGCCAGATTCTTGTACATCCGTGTATCTCTGCGGCGGCATAACGTATCCGATTTACGTTACGTCGCCGCAACTTAGACGGGCAAGTGCTGTATTCTCAAAGCACTTGCTCCGTAAGTTGCGGCGGCGTAGCGTAAATCGGCCGGCGTAAGCCCGCCTAATTCAAATTTGGATCAGGGGAGCGTGTTTTATGTAAATGTACTGTGACCCGACGTGATTGACGTTTTTCACGAACGGCGCATGCGCCGTCCGTGGAAATCTCCCAGTGTGCATTGCTCCTAATACGCCGCAAGGACGTATTGGTTTTGACGTGGACGTAAATTACGTCCAGCCCTATTCACGGACGAGTTACGCAAACGACGCAAAATTTTCAAATTTCGACGCGGGAACGACGGCCATACTTAACATTGTTACGCCGCACTTATGCCACCATATAGCAGGGGCAACTATACACCGGGAAAAGCCTAACGTAAACGTAAATGGCGTAACTTTACTGCGTCGGCCGGGCGTACATTCCGGAATTCGCGTATCTACCTAATTTGCATACTCGACGCGGAATTCGATGGAAGCGCCACCTAGCGGCCAGCGTAAAAATGCAGTTACGATCCGATGGCGTAAGAGACTTATGCCTGTCGGATCTAACAGCTATCTATGCGTAACTGATTCTAAGAATCAGGCGCATAGATACGACGGCGCAACGCAGAGATACGCCGGCGTATCTGAAGATACGCCGTCGTATCTCGGTTGTGAATCTGGGCCTATGTGTACAGTGCAGGCAGTCTAGTATCTATATCTATATATATATATATATATATATATATATACACTGCACTATATACCCTGCACTGTATATATACACAGTGCAGGGTATATAGAAGTGCAGTGCAGAGTATATAATACCATGTATTGAAGTGGTTATGGGGAACCCTATGACAGAATTAAGAACTAAAAACAGCATGGGGTCCCCCCCCCCAAAAATCCATACCAGGCCCTTTGGATCTGGCATATATTTACAGGGGAACTCCACACCAAAATGTTAAAAATAATTGGCGTGGGGTCCCCCCCAAAATCCATACCAGATCCTTATCCGAGCAAGCAGCCTGACACTCCAGCAAAGGGGGGGGGGACGGACGGACTAGTGCCACCCCTCTTGAACCATACCAGGCCGCTTGCCCTCAACATGGGGATGGTGCTTTGGGGTGTCCTCTGGGAGAACTTCACCCTTTGGTGCTAAAAACAACAGTACCACCAGCAGGTGACCCAAGCAATATCACAGGTCCTGACAGTGGGTAACAAGTGGTAGTGAAGATAAAAAAGGGAGCAGAGCAACAAGCGTGAGATATTAGGCAGAGAGAGCACAATAATCTGGCAAAGAGGAAGTGCAAAGTCAGGGCTTAAATAGGAAGTTCATAGGTGGAGCAAGGAGTTCAAGGTATAGCAGAAACAAGACACAAGGTAGGATTGTGCAATGAATCAGACAGGGTGCTTTACAACATCTCAGGTGGCTCAGCAAGAAGAGACATCACCAGACACAGCAGAGGTCGCAGGTCCAGACCCGGGTACTGACACAGAGTGGCTTCAGGGGAGAGCCAACAATGGATGTCTCATTAAAGCCTTTGGGTGACGGCACCGCTCCAGGCTTTACTAGCCATTCTCGGGGTGCTATCCCCTCTCCTCTGCTGCTGCTCTTGGCTGACACAGGGGAAAATGCATTACTGGAACTGGCTGAAAACAGGTAAGTACCGTATTTATCGGCGTATAACGCGCGCCGGCGTATAACGCGCACCCCAAGCTTAGAAGGGAAGTTTAGGAAAAAACGTACAATTTGGATGCTCAGCCTTGTCGGTGTCCGTCTGCTGTCGGCGTCCATCGGCGGCCTTGTCCGGCGTCCGTCTGCGGCCTTGCACGGGGTCCGTCCAGCCTTGTCGGTGTCCGTCTGCTGTCTTGCCCGGCGTCCATCGACGGCCATGTCCAGCGTCAGTGCGCGGGGTCCGTCCAGCCTTGTCGGTGTCCGTCGCGACCATCTGCCTGTCCGTCTAGCCTCGTCGGTGTCCGTCGCGTCTGTCTGCCGGGTTTGAGTTTGGCGCCTCGGTCGAGCTGTGCAGAGCCGGATTTCTGGTGTGTTCGGCTTCTCTCGCGTGGCTGCGCGCGGAGCCGAGCGTGGCCGAGCCTAGCCGAGAACGCAGTACATTCGGCTCGGTCTTTGTCGGCAGCCCTCAGAGACAGCGGGGATCGGCGTATAACGCGCACCCCTGATTTTAAGGGGAAAAAAGTGCACGCTATACGCCGATAAATACGGTATATACACTTTCCTTACATAGGTTAGTAAGTATAGGTGTTAGAAGTTGGAGGGGATAGTTTTGAGTAGTTAGGGTTAGCCCGGTATTGCATTTTAAGGTGGTCTTTGAGAGGTCCTATTGGGACTGTATCCGACAACTCGGAGGAGGTGTGGCTAAACCCAAAGCATGCTTGTTGGATTTACGCTACAAACTTGCCAGAACCCTCTCGGCCAATGGGCATGGTTCGATGTATAGACTTCAAATCATGGAGTTTGCTCTGTAGGTTGCTGGGAGTTTTCATAATCGTGCGAATATATTTTTATTTTCAAGGAAACATAAAAGGAAGAAATGAGAAAGTAGCTCCTCACAGAGGCGGTAATTTTTTATTCTGGAAAAAGAAGCCAGCAGATATTTATAGCACAAAGTAATCCTACCATCTTAATGTGATCCATGACTTCGTTTATTGAAAATGAGGTTTGCTCTTGTTAAATTTGCCTTAATGAATGCTCTTCAGCAAAAGGATACATTTATAACAGAATTCACAGGCTTATTACAATTAATACAATTACCCGAACCGCATCTCACATCATTTAGATAAAGTTCAGTTGGAAAATCATTAAAAAATGGAACAGACGTAAAGCAAAAACATCCTCTAACGAGCCTTGTCCGGAACAATGGGAACATTCGTAGTGTCAAAATGATCTTTGCAATGCCTTCAAAGTTCTCCCTCTTTCTAGATAACAATTTATTACCACAGTGGAGCTCCGGCGGCCGGGTCAGTCACACAGGACAGGGAGCTGGTGACCCTATTAAAGAGAAATACATTGTAAAAACTGGTGAAGAGTTTTCTTACCATGTAAAAAAAAACATTTATTTTCTTCATATTTAGAAAGGTAAACTCTTCAGTACATTGACTGCAAATAATTACTGTATTCAAATGCATTGTCTCTAGTTATCGATTTTCTCTAGTAAATGGATAGGCTGCATTCTTAGTGATATCATCAGCATGTAGCGAATAGATAATCTACATTCTCAATTATGTCATTGTCTCCCGGAGAATAGATAGGCTTCATTATCAGTGATGTCACCAGTCTCTAGTAAAGGCAGGGCCAGATTAAGAACATCATGGGCCTGGTGCTGAGGATTTTGGTGGGGCCTTTTAGGCTGCATTCACACCTCCGCGACAAGTAACGCCGCGTACGCGGCGTATTTTGCCGCGAATAGTGTAACTTTTTTTTTTACAAATCCTTCCTATTGCTTTGTATGGCCGAACGCCAATGCCGCCTGAAAAAAAGGGTCCGGGACTTTTTTTCATGCCGCAGGTGTACGGCGTCTATGAGATGTGAACCATCTCATAGACAGCAATGGGAATTCTCCCCTCCAGCGGCACGAGCGGCCGGCGTCGGGCGTTTTGTCGCGGAGGTGTGAATGGGGTGTAATAAATAATAAATAAATGCGTGGGAATGACATGAACGCAGCCCAGCCAAGGCAAGTGACCAAAGGCACAGAACCCAGAAGGAAGACCGGGTGAAGATGGAAGTGTCCAGGCCCCGCCTGATTCATCGCAGCACTGGAGGGCTCAGTCTGAAAATTGAAGTGTACACTAATGTGCTAATATGCTGTGCATACTTGTACATTGTGGCATAACCTACCCCAGGGCCTCTAAAAAGTAGTAATGTCAGGAAAGTTTACTACCGCTTTATTATCACAGGATCCCAGGAGCCTCTCATGGGGCCCCCTACTGACCCGGTGGACGGTGGCCCTTGGGCAGTGCCTAAGTGCACAGTTGCCAACATTTAAAAAATATTTTCAGGGCCACTTTTTTATATAAGTGCTATATTTAGAGTAGCTGAGATCCCCGATGTTCCTCTATACATCATAGTAGTAATCACAAAATTAAATGAGTACTAATAATGGGGCAGAACAAATATGAGAACTGATATTTCCTTTAGTTGAACTAACAAAAGTGTGTCCATTCTAGAGCTGGTAACATTGAGGATATTCAGTATAATTTTAAAGAACTGTTTTTGTGGGTAAGCGACATAGGGGAGGAGTATGGACGGTATATAAGTGGGAAGTATGTGCAGGTGAGGGAGAGGAATGTGGAGGGTCTAACAGTGGGCACTATGTACAGGAGAGGAGTACAAAGGGTACGGCAAAAAGCACTATGTACAGGAGAGGAGTGTGAAGGGTATGACAATGGGCAGTATGTACAGGAAGAGTGAGGGGGTATGACAGAGGGTAGTACGTACCAGAGAGAAGTGTGGAGGGTATGACAGTGGGCAGTATATACAGGAGAGGAATGTAGACAGTATGATAGTGGGCTCTATGTATAGGAGAGGAGTGTGGAGGGTATGACAGTGAACACTATGTATAGGAGAGGAGTGTGGAGGGTATGACAGTGAGCAGTATGTACAGGAGAGGAGTGTGGAGGGTGCGACAGTGGGCACTAAGTACAGGAGAGAAGTGTATGACAGCAGGCACTATGTACAGGAGAGGAGTGTGAAGGGTATGACAGTGGGCGCTATGTATAGGAGAGGAGTGTGGAGGGTATGACAGTGGGCACTATGTACAGGAGAGGAGTGTGTAGGGTATGACAGTGGATACTATGTATAGGAGAGAAGTGTGGAGAGTATGACAGTGGGCACTATGTACAGGAGAGGAGTGTGGAGAGTATGACAGTGAGCACTATGTACAGGAGTGGAAGGATATTTAGGGACTGAGTAGTGGTTAGGCGGGTCATACATGGATTGAAATTACGCCAATTATGCAGAGACCAGCCATAGTCAATCTATGTATGGGCTAGCTGGTTTTACACAAGTCAATCTATTAATCAACTTGAGTACAACCAGCCTGTTTTTTTTTTCTTAAAACAATCAGTGCTGCCAGCTAAAGTTAGCAACACTGATCATTGTACGCACTGGCAGAACACAATAACACTGCAGGAGCGATTCCCCCATCCACAGGTCAGCAGGTGAGAGGGTGTGTGGGGACAGGCTGGGGAGAGATACTAGTCAGTGGCTGGGTAGGCACTGGTAGTGTCAGAGCCAGATACACACAGGTTACATACGCCACGATCGTTAGAGCGAGAACAATAATTCTAGTACTAGACCTCCTCTGTAACTCTAAACATGTAACCTAAAAAAATGTAAAGCATCGCTTAGGATACCAAAAAAAATTGTGCTAACTTAACTAACTAACTGTTTTTTTAATGAATGAAACATTTTTTTCCAAAAAAACATGTTTGAAAAATTGCTGCGCAAATACCGTGCTAGAGCTGCACAATTAATCGTTAAAAAAAATCTTGATCTCGATTCAACCCCCCTGACGATCTTCAATGCAGAGTTTGCTGATTCTTTCATATAACAAGTGGAGAGACTTTCAGCTATCAAAAGAAAATATCTGGGCAGTCTGCCAAGTTTTTAACAGGAAACATTGTAACTGACACTTCCTTCTTAGATCAAAGGGATACACTTCTGTGTGTAAAGATCAAATCTGGGCAGTCTGCGAAGTTTGTAAACAAAATGAAACATTGTAACTAACTAACATTGTAACTAAATTTAACCACTTAAAGTCCAACACTTGTTTCTTAAGTTAGAAAGCAATATTATTTACTAGAAAATTACTTGGAACTGCCAAACATTATATATATTTTAGCAGAGACTCTAGGGAATACAATGGCTATTGCTGCAATATGTTATGTCACACTGCATTTTCCCACTTCAATGAATAATAAAAACCATAAAAACAAAACAGTGAAGTTAGCCCATTTTTTTTTTTTAATGTGAAAGATGATGTTACGCCGCAACAATCGTGAGAGAATCGTGATCTATCTTCTAAGCAAAAAAATTGCAATTCTCATTTTAGCCAGAATCGTGCAGCTCTGTACCCTGCAACATAAAAAGTGCAAAGACCACCATAGAGTCATTTTCTAGCAAAAAAACAAATGATGATTTTTACATGTAGTAGAGAAGTGTCAGAATTGGCCTGGGTGGCAAGGGGTTAATTACCATGAGTAATATACAAATAATTATTATAAGCACTGTGATCCTATCAGTCTGCTGCAGTGTGTCAGATTGTATTTATATTGGCCGCTCTGAATGTAGCTTCTGACAGGCTGTGCAAGCAGGCCCGTATCTCCGGAACCATAAATGATAGCCGTCCCATATTTTAACCAGTTGTGGGGTAGCTCTTCCCATGCCTACCCCCAAATGTGGGGTTTCTGTGACTTCTGGTCATCGAGCTACAACCCCCCAAATTCGATCTTAGAAAAAAAAAAAAATCTTTAAAAAAAAAAAAAATATTTTTTTTTTTTTTTTTGGGCAAATGGGCCTATCTTGAGAAAGGGGCCTGGAGCTGCAGATCCATCAGCCCCATTGTTAATCCGGCCCTGAGTAAAGGGGTATTCTGCATTCTCAGTGATGTCACTGGCCTCTAGTGAATGGATAGGCTGTATTCTGATGTCACTGGTCTCTAGGGATTGGATAGGCTGAATTCTCAGTGATGTCACCAGTGTCTGGTAAATTCATAGGCTACATTCTCAGTGATGTCACCAGTGTCTGGTAAATTCATAGGCTGCATTCTCAGTGATGTCACTGGTCTCTAGTGAATGGATAGGCTGCATTCTCAGTGATGTCACTGGTCTCTAGGGAATGGATAGGCTGCATTTTCAGTGATGTATTTACTAGAGACTGGTGACATCACTGAGAATGCAGCCTATCCATTCACTGAAGGCTGATGACATCATTGAGAATGCAGTCTATCCATTCTCTTGAATGATGTCATTTACCTTATTCTCAATGATATCACTGGTCTCTAGTAAATGGATAGGCTGCATTCTCAGTGAGGTCACCAGTCTGAGTCTCTAGTGAATATATATATGGTTTGGTTATTCTGCACTCACCCAACTACTATATAATTGGTACCATAAATGTGATAATTTATATTAAATGTGGGTATGTATATGCCGCTATCTCTAAGAATTAAATACTCAATTCATAAACTATATATATATATATATATATATATATATATATAAATACCGCTGATATACCACCTGAAAAACTCCTGCCCAGCAACCTCAATGTGAAAGCCGGAGGGCTTTCACACTGACGCGATGCGCTGGCAGGAGAGAAAAAAATCTCCTGTCAGCAGCATCTTTGGAGCGGTGAGAGGAGCGGTATGTATACCGCTCCTTCCCATTTAAAACAATGGGAAACTGCGGCAATACCGCCCGCAATGCGCCTTTGCAGAGGCGCATTGCGGGCGGTATTTACCCTTTATCGGCCGCTAGCGTGGGTTAATACCGCCCCGCTAGCAGCCGAATCCCGCGGCAAATCCGACAGTATAGCGCCGCTATTTTTAGCGGCGCTATACCGCCACCGCGGCTCCCGCCCCAGTGTGAAAGGGGCCTAAGAATGTAGGCATTGCAGTTACTAGAGACTGGTGACATCACTGAGAATGCAGCCTATCCATTCACTAGAGGCTGATGACATCAGAATGCAGCCTATCCATTCTCTAGAATGATGTCATCCGCCTTATGCCGCGTACACACGACTGTTTTTCATGATGAGAAAACTGCCATTTTTTAGATTGGTTGTGAAAACCGGTCGTGTGTAGGCTCCATAGCCGTTTTCACGACGAGAAAACTGCCCGCAAAAAAATTAGAACCTGCTCTATTTTTTCTCGACGTTTTTCCCGTCGTTCTCTTTCTCATTGCGAAAACCGCTCGTGTGTATGCTTTTCCGAGGGGAAAAAAACGCGCATGCTCAGAAATCGTCCCAAAGGGTGGGGCCATTCGAATGGAACTTCCCCTTTATAGTGCCGTCGTACGTTTTTTTTTTACGAACATATGTATGCAAGGCAGGCTTGAGAGGAATCACGACGAATCACGTCGAGAAAAACTTTGTTTTTTTGCATGACAGGAAAAACGGTCGTGTGTTTTCTCAATGATTCTCAATGATATCATTGGCCTCTAGAGAATGGATAGGCTGCATTCTCAGTGATGTCACCAGTCTCCAGAGAATGGATAGGCTGCATTCTCAATGATGTCACTGGCCTCTACAGAACGCATAGGGTGCATTCTCAGTGAGGTCACCGGTCTCTAGGGAATCGATAGGCTGAAATGTCAGTGAGGTCACCGGTCTCCAGAGAATGGATAGGCTGCATTCTCAATGAATGTCTTAATAATAATGCTGCAGGTCTGAAGTTTCTTCATCAACCATGTGTACACTATAAGGATATTCATTTTGTCTTGGCTTGCCTCCCTCTCTCTCCTATACCCATAAAAAAATAAAATCTTTAACTCCCGTGGGCATTATATCATTAAAACAGAAGAAAAGATAAAGAAACACCAAATTTTAGTTTTTTTACAGAAAGTCGTCATTTACAACGTCTGTGTATTTTTTTTTTCTTTAGAGAATAGAAGATAAACCCGGATTGGTTGCTACTGGCAATAACTTCCCATTTGTACTCATTTACTTTTCTTCTGTTTTAATGAACCCGCCCCGCACAGTGATATCTGCCTGGGGCCCGCCGAGCCAACTTTTACATTAAATTTAGATTTTCTAGGTAATTAGATGTTTGCATCTTTTATATATTATCTGCAAGAAACTCGCCATATTTTGATTTAAATAAACAGTATAAACAGCCTCACTAAATATTTCAGCTCGGTTGTTGTCATACACGGAAATTAGCATATGTACACTGCGATTCCTCTCCTAACCATCTGTTTATCTGCGCATATTGTTTGTTTGTTTTTCAATTCACTATGTTACTTTCACTTGTCTGAGAAACAAGGCAGATAATTTATACTTAATCCATGAGGCGAGCCGCTGATTACAATATTCTAAGGTGCCGTAAATCCGAACGTATAAATCCATCTCGGGATTGCTGTTAGAGGCGTAAAAAAAAAAAATGGGGGGGGGGGGGGGGTTATTTATCGCCTCCAAGCCAGTAAAATCTCCCCATTTTTATTTAATGTATTTTACTTTTTTTTTTATTACTAACTGGTTTACATGTTTGTCCCATCGACGGTGCCCATGTTTGCAGCCTTTTTTAATAGGCTATTAAACAAAAAATAAGACAAGAAATAAGAAAAGTATATTATCGACGAGTGGAGGTGGCTGAGAAATGGTGTCTGCGCGAGACACAGTTAAAGGGACATGTTTTAACTACTTGCCGACCAGCTGCCGTCATTCTACGGTGGCAGGTTGGCTCTCCTGGGCGAGAGTCCGTCATACTACGTCGGCTCTCTTTGCGCCCCCCGCTCGTCCGTGACTCCCGTGCAGGTGCCCGGCGGGCGCGATCGCCGCCGGGCACCCGCGATTGCTCGTTACAGAGCGGGGACCGGGAGCTGTCCGGTCTGTATGAACAGAAGATCAGTGTTTCCCCTAGTGAGGCCACCCCCCCCCCACAGTTAGAACACACCCAGGGACATACTTAACCCCTTCCCCGCCCCCTAGTGTTAACCCCTTCACTGCCAGTGGCATTTTTATAGTAATCCAATGCATTTTTATAGCACTGATCGCTATAAAAATGCCAATGGTCCCAAAAATGTGTCAAAGGTGTCCGAAGTGTCCGCCATAATGTCGCAGTACCGAAAAAAAATCGCTGATCATTACTAGTAAAAAAAATATATTAATAAAAATGCCATAAAAATACCCCCTATTTTGTAAATGCTATAACTTTTGCGCAAACCAATCAATAAACGCTTATTGCAAATTTTTTTTTTACGAAAAATATGTAGAAGAATACGTATCGGCCTAAACTGAGGAAAACAAATATTTTTTTATATATTTTTGGGGGATATTTATTATGGCAAAAAGTAAAAAATATTCATTTTTTTCAAAATTGTCGCTCAATTTTTGTTTATAGCGCAAAAAAAAAAAACGCAGAGGTGATCAAATACCACCAAAAGAAAGCTCTATTTGTGAGAAAAAAAGGACGCAAATTTTGTTTGGGAGCCACGTTGCACGACCGCGCAATGGTCAGTTAAAGCGACGCAGTGCCGAATCGCAAAAAATGCTCTGGTCTTTGGGCAGCAATATGGTCCGGGGGTTAAGTGGTTAAGTTGTAACAACCACTAGTCTACTTGTAAATATTTTTTTTATATTTTATACATTTTTTTGTAGACTGCCTCACGTACATTTACATGGCATGGGCAGGCAAAGCAACGTACTTGTATGTTGCTTTGAATCTGCCGCTTAGAGGGAGCGTGTGTGCCCACCGCGAGCTCCGTGACCGTGCCCGCAGGTGTCCCGCGATCATGTCACGGAGCTTTGCCTGGGAATCCCAGCCGGGTGTATACTCCATCTACTTTCCCAAAGGTAATAAGTAGATCTTTCAGAAAAAAAAAACACCGGGAATCCTGATGGGAAAATAGAGAGCAGGTTCTCTATTTTCCCGCCGGGATTCCCGGCTTTTTTCCTGACGGGAAAACTGCGAGGAAGCATACACACGTCTGGTTTCCCGGCCAAAAGCTCTCCAGATTTCAGAGACCACTGAGTAAACAGGAGATCCTCGCTCTTTGTAATCTGATGGCGCCCCCTTCCCCGCCAAGGGAGACAAATGTAAATATTGGCGTATAACACATACGTTACTTAAACCCGATTATCAGGGAGAAAAAGTGTGTGTTATACGCCGATAAATACTGTAATTATTTGCAGGATGGACAGTGAAAAGCATCTATAATCAGTTTACTATGCTGGTCCTGGCCACTTTTAATAGCCAAACTACATACAATATTTGAGCCCTGAAGAAGGGGAAGAGTGCTGAATCCCTGAAATGCATTGACTGTCTTATGCAAAAACAACAAAAATACCCTCCATGCTACCAATATCTGTATTATATCATAAATAAATAAATAAATAATAACTAAATAAATACATTTTTTAGATATACTTTAAAGTGATACTAAAGTTTTTTTTCTTAAATAACAAACATATCATACTTACCTCCACTGTGCAGCTCGTTTTGCACAGAGTGGTCCCGAATGGCATTTTCTGGGGTCCCCCGGCTCCTTCCTGCCTCAGATAACCCCCTCTGGGAAGCGCTCTCCCAAGAGGGTTACATTGCGGGCATGTTCCTGAGTCCCGCATTCGGCGTCCATAGCCGCCAATTGCAGGACTCGGCACCCGCGTCACTGGATTTGATTGACAGCAGAGCGAGCCAATGGCTTTGCTGCTATCAATCTATCCAATGAAGAGTCAAGAACCCCGGGCAAAGATCCAGCGTGTTCGCGGCGTGACTTTCCAGGGCTCAGGTAAGTAAAACGGGGGGCTGGTAATCGTCAGATGTTTTTTCACCTTAATGCATATGATGCATCAAGGTGAAAAAACAGGAATCTTTACAACTCCTTTAACTCTCCGGCATCTATTATCAAATATAAAATATCAGCTTCGGGTGGCATGACCCATTCTATTATTTCAAATAAAATGTTCAAACTTTGACTAATAAAACATATTCTTTTAGGTCTGTGATTCAGTATGGTCAGACGTGCACTAGGAAATCTCAGTAACAAATTGATTGAGGCTTAATGAAGTCATCTGTCATTTCGGGCGCCCTTATTCCTGGCATTTAAATGGGTGTCAGATGGCACGGCCATTCTTTGTGTGTAGTCGTTTGCGTGCGCCAAATTCTGCACAAACCTCATTTTTGTCTGTTAGCGTAGCGGCGCGGTTACATTCCAATCTATCATTATACAAATGATACATTTCATACTTTCCCAATTTACCGCTGTCTTGTAATGCACTCGCTGCTCGCCTATGATTAAGTCTCACTTTGCCGAGAGATCTGTATCTGTGCCTGAATAATCCCTAATATCTCACGGTCTACCTTTTGCCAATTACAGAGCCAAGTTATGCTAATCGTTGGCCAGAAACCGTGTCATATCTTTTATTTTCTATGGGATTAAAAGGATTTTAGGAAAAAAAAAATGGAGTATTATAGAAACTGCAGCTGATGCAAGAAATGTGACGAAGCGATCCCCTACAGATACAAGCTTCCATTGACCTGCATTACTAGTACGTAGAACAGAAGGTATTTGCATGACTCTATCCATCCCGTATAAAAAAGTAGGAGTCCTATTTTCGGGAGAGTAAGTGGGGCCATGCAAATAAATTCTTTACACCTCATAGGCCAGATCTACATCCATAACTGTTGATATATAGAGCAAAATAGCCCAAAATTATAGACATGGGCCCAGATTCTCGTATCTCGGCGTAAATCTCCACGGGCGTAATGTATCTCGTTTACGTTACGCCGCCGCAAGTTTTACGGGCAAGTGCTTGATTCACAAAGCACTTGCCTGTAAAGTTGCGGCTGCGTAGCGTAAATCCTCCGGCGCAAGCCCGCCTAATTCAAATGATCCGGGTAGGGGGCGTGGATCATTTAAATTAGGCGCGGTCCCGCGCTGAACGTCCCTAAAATTTCCCGACGTGCATTGCGCTAAATGACGTCGCAAGGACGTCATTGTTTTAGACGTTAACGTAAATGGCGTCCAGCGCCATTCACGGACGACTTACGCAAACAATGTAAATTTTCAAATTTCAACGCGGGAACGATGGCCATACTTAACATTGGCTGCGCCTCATATAGCAGGGGCAACTTTACGCGTCGCAAATCTTACGTAAACATCGTAACTTCACTGCGTCGGTCGGGCGTACGTTCGGGAATTCGCGTATTTTGCTAATTTGCATACTCGATCGGAAAAACGGCGTCGGCGACACCTAGCGGCGAAAAAAAATTTGCATTTAAGATCCGACAGCGTAAGAGCCTTACGCCTGTCGGATCTAATGGTTATCTATGCGTAACTGATTCTATGAATCAGGCGCATAGATACGACGGGCAGACTCAGAGATACGACGGCGTATCAGGCGATATGCCGGCGTATATCTTTTGAGAATCTGGCCCATGGTGTCTCAGCACTGTTCTTTACAACACCCAGGGCTTTTTTTCAGTGGGAACGCGGAGAATGCAGTTCCGGCACCTTCACCACTGAATGTATTATTGGCAAGGGGTGTTGAGGTGTGCTGGGGGGTCTATTAATGCTGGCTACCGCAGGATCTATTGTTGCTGTGGGGGGGGGTTAATAGCTACTGGGGGGGGGGATCTAGTGTTGAGAAAGTGGTGTATTGTTGTTGGCTGCTGGAAGGTCTATTGATGCTTAGGGGGATAGTAAATTGTTGCTGAGAGGGTTCTACTGTTGAGGAAGTGGTCTATTGTTTTTGGCTGCTGGAGGGTCTGTTGATGCTGGCTGCTGAAGAATCTATTATTGCTGGTGGGGGTCTAACAACGCTGGGGTGGATCTCTAGTTGTTTGTTGTGGGGGGTCTATTGTTGCAAGGGCAAAAAAATTGTTGAAAGGGGGGTTTATTGTCTCTGGCTGCAGAGGATATATTTTACAGCTTATCATTAACAAATTCCATACAAATGACTTACCGTACCGTAAAATAATACTTGGTTCTGTATTCGCTAAAAGGGGTGGTACTGGGAGGTGGATAGTGGGAGGAATCAAGGGAGGGTGCTTGGAGGTGGTTAGGGGGCGGAGGAAAGAAGGAGTTCCTGCACCTATTATCTGAGAAAAAAAGCCCTGACAATGATCAGGTGCTCCCAATTTCTTCTCCATATAGTAGTAGTCACATGGCTCTCTTGCAGAAATATAAATCTGTTGGCTCACATTTTGCACCCTCTCACACAATTCCCTCTTTTGGTGTTGCTACCAGTACAATTAATTGTGTTTGGTCTGTTAGATAAAGAGTAGCTAGCGCTAGACAGGCACCTATGCCCTGCGTAGGCAGTTCAGGTATACCCATAGCACACTGATGTCATTGGTATCTATTGAGATGGTAGGTTGCCGTGGCGTTGCTAGGGGGTGGCTTCTGGGGAAATAGCCCCGAATCTGGGGCCCATAGCCCACGAGTGTGTTACCGGGTGCAGCGGTGCCGTACGCTTGCCGCCGCAGTCCCGGTTCCTGCTTGCTACTAACCGACATTCCAGTGGTGATTGGTTACTAGGACTGCCCAGCATCTGCTGCCACATTTCCCGGATCACTGTCTCCTCAGTGGTTGGTTGCTATCAAACAACCACAGTTTGTCTAACTCTGCTCCCTGCCAGTGTGGAACTTTCCCATTTAGACATGGCTGCTGCCAGTGCCCTGCCACATGTTGTGAATTTAAAGAAGGTAAGAAAGTTTAGGAGGCTTATATTATTTAATGCTAAAGGAGGAGCAGCTCTGGGGACCCTGATGTAAGGGGTGTCTCTCTATCTCTCTCTCTCGCTCTATATACAGTGCCTTGCGAAAGTATTCGGCCCCCTTGAACTTTGCGACCTTTTGCCACATTTCAGGCTATAAACATAAAGATATAAAACTGTAATTTTTTTTGAAGAATCAACAACAAGTGGGACACAATCATGAAGTGGAACGAAATTTATTGGATATTTCAAACTTTTTTAACAAATAAAAAACTGAAAAATTGGGCGTGCAAAATTATTCAGCCCCTTTACTTTCAGTAAAACTCTCTCCAGAAGTTCAGTGAGGATCTCTGAATGATCCAATGTTGACCTAAATGACTAATGATGATAAATAGAATCCACCTGTGTGTAATCAAGTCTCTGTATAAATGCACCTGCACTGTGATAGTCTCAGAGGTCCGTTTAAAGCGCAGAGAGCATCATGAAGAACAAGGAACACACCAGGCAGGTCCGAGATACTGTTGGAGAAGTTTAAAGCCGGATTTGGATACAAAAAGATTTCCCAAGCTTTAAACATCCCAAGGAGCACTGTGCAAGCGATAATATTGAAATGGAAGGAGTATCAGACCACTGCAAATCTACGAAGACCTGGCTGTCCCTCTAAACTTTCAGCTCATACAAGGAGAAGACTGATCAGAAATGCAGCCAAGAGGTCCATGATCACTCTGGATGAAGTGCAGAGATCTACAGCTGAGGTGGGAGACTCTGTCCATAGGACAACAATCAGTCCCTGTATACTGCACAAATCTGGCCTTTATGGAAGAGTGGCAAGAAGAAAGACATTTCCTAAAGATATCCATAAAAAGTGTTGTTTAAAGTTTGCCACAAGCCATCTGGGAGACACACCAAACATGTGGAAGAAGGTGCTCTGGTCAGATGAAACCAAAATCAAACTTTTTGGCAACAATGCAAAACTTTATGTTTGGCGTAAAAGCAACACAGCTCATCACCCTGAACACACCATCCCCACTGTGAAACATGGTGGTGGCAGCATCATGGTTTGGGCCTGCTTTTCTTCAGCAGGGACAGGGAAGATGGTTAAAATTGATGGGAAGATGGATGGAGCCAAATACAGGACCATTCTGGAAGAAAACCTGATGAAGTCTGCAAAAGACCTGAGACTGAGACGGAGATTTGTCTTTCAACAAGACAATGTTCCAAAACATAAAGCAAAATCTACAATGGAATGGTTCACAAATAAACATATCCAGGTGTTAGAATGGCCAAGTCAAAGTCCAGACCTGAATCCAATCGAGAATCTGTGGAAAGAACTGAAAACTGCTGTTCACAAACGCTCTCCATCCAACCTCACTGAGCTTGAGCTGTTTTGCAAGGAGGAATGGGCAAAAATTTCAGTCTCTCGATGTGCAAAACTGATAGAGACATACCCCAAGCGACTTACAGCTGTAATCGCAGCAAAAGGTGGAGCTACAAAGTATTAACTTATGGGGGCTGAATAATTTTGCACGCCCAATTTTTCAGTTTTTTATTTGTTAAAAAAGTTTGAAATATCCAATAAATTTCGTTCCACTTCATGATTGTGTCCCACTTGTTGTTGATTCTTCAAAAAAAATTACAGTTTTATATCTTTATGTTTGAAGCCTGAAATGTGGCAAAAGGTCGCAAAGTTCAAGGGGGACGAATACTTTCGCAAGGCACTGTGTATATATATATATATATATATATTAGTGCTGTCAAACGATTAAAATTTTTAATCGCGATTAATCGCATTAATGTCATAGTTAACTCACGATTAATCGCTCTAATTTATGACGAATTTCCCCACAAATATCGCACAATTCTGCAAGTGATTATAATTTATTATCGCTGTTTTCTAGCTGATCTAAAACCATTTTTGACATAAAGGGACACTTTTGGACAATCTACAGTTTTTCAGGCAGAAAGAATAGTTTTTATTTTATAAAAGAACATGTAGGGCACTGGGCAGACCACTAGGGACAAGGGGGGTGTGTATTTTTTACATACAGTACTGTAATCTATAAGATTACAGTATACTGTATGCATTGTGTTTGTTTACTTTTTTAAATTTGGCGCCGTTCTCCGCTCCCGTGCGTCGTAACGTCGCAGGGAACGGAGCTCGGCGTCACACAGGCACTGTGAATCGAGCGAGGACCCGCCAAGCAAGGAGGACCCGCCAAGCAAGGAGGAACCGCCAAGCAAGGAGGACCCGCTCGATCACACAGCGGGGTGGCATCGCTGGATCCAGGGACAAGGTGAGTAACTTGTCTGTGAATCCAGTGAAAAGGTAAGCCGCGCCGCGCCGCTGCACACTCTGCATGTCCACCCGAGGGCTCCTGCGTTAATCGCGCGACAAAAATATTGACGGCGTTAACATGGGTTTGCGTTAACGCCGTTAATATCGCGTTTAACGCACAGCCCTAATATATATATATACAGTGGAACCTCGTATTACGAGCATAATCCGTTCCAGGAGAATGCTCGTAATCCAAAGTACTCTCATATCAAAGTGAGTTTCCCCATTTAAGTCAATTTGTTCAGCATTGACTTCAATGGCATGCAATACCGCATGCGGCCAGAGGTGGGGGGTGCCGGAGAGCCTCTGAAACGGTCAGAAAAAAAGGCCCAAGGACACCTCGGCTGACCTCGGCAAACCTCGGAAAGGCTTGGAAACTGAGACTTTCCGTGGCTTTCCAAGCATTTCCAAATGGCGCCAACTGGGTGTGATCGGCTCTGCTCAGCTGCGTTCGGCTCCGCTCGGCTTCGGCGCCCCACGGTACTGCACACTGCTTTGTCCTGAATCCTGATAGTTTTGCGAGACAAAACTCGCAAACCGCGTTAGAATTCTTTCATATACAGTGCTCGTATTGTGAACCGCTCGTTAACCGCGTTACTCGCAATCCAAAGGGTTCCACTGAATATACATATACACACACGTATATAATATATACACGTGTATGCCCGCCCACGCGTATGAATTTCTTTCTTCTTCTATGACTTCTCTGCTCTAGCCCTGTCAGGTCACCTGTGGCCAGGTGACAAGTGCACCCCGTTGGGGTCAGGGATGCACCACAGGGTAGTGAACCCTATAGCCGACTACTGCTATCAGAGAGGAAGCGTGAACCCAAGATCGCCCAGGGTGCGGAGTCCAAGACTCAGCTTTGTGTTCACCAGAGCCTCTAGTGGTGAGGATGGCCTTCGCCGCAGCTGGATCCAGGTCGCGACCCCTGGGATCCCCTAGGCCACACTCCGCAGAGAGAAAGGGGAAGCAGCAAGCAGGACAAACGGTAGTGATGGGTAAGCCAAGGTCAGGACAACAGGCAGACAAGGGTAACCGAGGGACAGGCAAAAGGTCAAGGGCACTGGCAAACAGGAGAAGTCAGGGACGAGCCAAAAACGGTACACAGGAAGATAATCGTAGCACACTGCAGACAGAAACTTAAGCAAACAACACTGTTGAACAGCACTGCAGACCTGTAGTGCAACAGTTAATAAAGACTTCCTGGGATGGCCTGGGTGGGGCCATACAGGAAGCAGAGGAGATAAGAAGGTAACCAGAACAGAGTCAGGTCTCTTAATGGACAGATGGAAACAGGTAAGCTGCCAGACTATTGCAAATCCATGGCAAGCCCCAGATCTTTTGCAGACCTAGCAACGCCCCTGGTAGGCTGAATATTGCCTTTGTCCCAAAAATTTGGCTCTATGGTTGCAAGTAGGCTGTCAGCATCCTAAAACTCATCTTGGTTAAGCTCACAAAATCACCCCTCAAGCCCAAAAATGCTGCCTATCGCTCATTTCTTGGTCCAGGACCACCCTTAAATAATTTGCTTTTTTTTTTATATGGGTGACAGGTGCACTTAAAGAATAGAGATATGGGTTATAAAATGACCTTTTTTCTAAAGTCCAGCCATAATTCAGGTCAGAATAACTCTTAGACATTTACTTTTTCTACTCTGAGCTATAAACTGCTACGACTATGATTCCGTGACCTTCAATTATATTTGGCATTTTGTAATACATTTTCTTGCCTAGATCCAGAAACCTTCAATGGTAGAAGAAAAGCCGAGCATTTTTACCACTTTTCGCTTTAAATAGCAACATTTAAAATTAGGAGGTCATAAAGTTAAAGTATATCTGTCACTGCACTAAAATGCAAAAAAAAAATTTACATTTGAAAACAATGGTAGATCTCCTCCAGGGTGTACGACTTAACATTAAACACCGAAAAGCCTTTTCTGGGAACCCCTTAACTACTTGCCGACCTGCCGCAGCAGTTCTACGGCGGCAGGTCGGCTCCCCTGCGCGAGAGCCCGTACTATAACGTCAGCTCTCTAAGCTGCCACAAGGGGCGCTCGTCCCTGACTCCCGTGCGCGTGCCCGGCGGGCGCGATCGCCGCCTGGCACCCGCGATTGCTCGTTACAGAGCGAGGATCGGGAGCTGTTTGTAAATGCAGCAATTTGGAAAATGGATGAAAGGTTTAGCATTGGGAAACACTTTTTGAAAGATAAATAGTGCATTTTATATACAACTATAAAAATCAGAACAAAATGAGGGACAAATGAGGAGGAAAGAGGGACAGAGGGACTTTGTTCCAAATCAGGGACAGTCCCTCGAAATCAGGGACAGTCCCTCGAAATCCAGGACAGCTGGGAACTATGGGCCAGGGATAGCCAAGATGGGGAGGGAAGGGCTAGGGGTGTCAAACTGGCAGCCCTCCAGCTGTTGCAAAACTACAAGTCCCATCATGCCTCTGTCTTTGGCAGTCATGTTTGTAAATGTCACCATTTCAATGCCTCATGGGTCTTGTAGTTCTGCAACAGCAGGAGGGCCTGCCAAGGTGATGCTGGACACCCTCCAGCCAGAAAACGGGGTGGGCTCTGTCTTTTCAGGATGTGTACTGTGATCTCTGTGAGAAAAAACAAATGCCAGCAAGTATTTACATACATAGGGATATAGTTATAAAAAAAAAAAATGCATGTACATTCAATCTGTGTGAATGGGACAACATCAAAAACATTTTTTATTTTGCGATTTCCTGTGCAGGTTGAATGTTTTTCATTGATTAAAAATGAAAATATCACATTTGGCCACTAGGTGGTGCTAAGTATCACAGGAATTTCTCAAGATTCTTAGTGCCATCTAGTGGCCAAATGTGCTATTTAGCAGTTTAAATGAACTAAAAACATTCGACCAGCAAAGGAAATAGCCTAATATTTGTTTTTTTCACCCCATTTGCACAGAGCGAATTTGCAGGCATTTTGCTATGCAAATTTTTATAAATTCCCCCCGTAAACATGTATGCCTTTCTACATGCCAATTTTCCACATACACCTAAACTGAGCCCTAATCTCGATGAACCCCTATTCTACATACTCCTCTTATGCGGTGTTTGAAGCCGGTTTCGCCAAAAGCATGCAGGATCTCTGCACTAGAATAAACTGGTTTGTATTTGGGGGGCACAGCACTTTTGCAACCTAATTGAAAACCACTTGAATGGGCAAACAAAACCTCCAAAATAATGGGCCAGATTCAGGTACAAATGCGGCGGCGTAACGTATCCCGTTTACGTTACACCGCCGCAAGTTTTCGGCGTAAGTGCTTGATTCACAAAGCACTTGCCTGTAAACTTGCGGCGGCGTAGCGTAAAGCCTGGCGCAAGCCCGCCTAATTCAAATGGGGCGTGTACCATTTAAATTAGGCGCGTTCCCGCGCCGCCCGTTCTGCGCATGCTCCGTTAGGAAATTTCCCGCCGTGCTTTGCGCGAAGAAAACGGTGTGTTTTTTGAATGGCGAAGTGCGTAATGTACTTTCGTATTCCCGGACGTCTTGTGCAAAAAAAAAAAAATTGAAATTCGACGCGGGAATGACGGCCATACTTTAACATGGCTGTTCTAAATGTAAGCCATGAAAAAGCAGGCTTATGTTTGCGACGGGAAAAACCGACTAGCGACGACGTAAGAGAATGCGACGAATGCGCGTACCTTCGCGGATCGCCGTAATCAGCTAATTTGCATACCCGACGCAGAAAACGACGCAAACTCCACCCAGCGGTCGCCGAAGTATTGCATCCTAAGATCCGAAGGAGTACGAAGCCGTACGCCTGTCGGATCTTAGCCAAATGCCGTTGTATCTTTGTTTGTGAATTACAAATTAAGATACGACGCAGCAAATTTGAAAGTACGCCGGAGTATCAGCAGATACTCCGGCGTACTTTTTCTGTGAATCTGGCCCAATGTGTGTGACCAATGGGACAAAGGGACAACCAAAAATGATCAAAGCGATCAATCAGATGTGTAAGCATTCAATGTTATCTGATGTGTGTATGTGGCCAGGATCACATTTGCAATGATAGTGCCAGCCACTGTGCAATATAATGTGCCGGCCACTTTCCTGTGCAGTGTCATCGCCAGCGAGCGAACCGATGACTATAACAATATGTGACAAATGGAACAAACACGATTAGTAAACATAAGTTGTATTTAAATTACGTTTAAATTGCACGATGGCGAATATTAAAAAAAACACGTCACGGGTCATTTCAAAAGTTACCGGCTGAACACGGCTTCTTTCCATCAGGAGGAGGAAAACGCAAATACAGCCGATGCCGCTGTTTTTCTTAAAGCTGAAGTTTAACCACTTAAGACCTGGACCTTTATGCAGGTAAAGGACCGGCCAGTTTTTGCGAATTCGGCACTGCGTCGCTTTAACTGACAATTGCGCGGTCGGGCGACGTGGCTCCCAAACAAAATTGGCGTCCTTTTTTTCCCACAAATAGAGCTTTCTTTTGGTGGTATTTGATCACCTCTGCGGTTTTTATTTTTTGCGCTATAGTCAAGAATAGAGCGACAATTTTGAACAAAAATGCAATATTTTTTACTTTTTGCTATAATAAATATCCCCAAAAAAGATATAAAAAAACATTTTTTTTTCTCAGTTTAGGCCGATACGTATTCTTCTACCTATTTTTGGTAAAAAAAATCGCAATAAGCATAATATGGACAATATCCTCTGTACATCGTCCGGACGATGTACAGAGGATATTGTCCATATTTATTTATCAATTTATATGGTTTTCTATTATCTTTATTGCTGTTTGTTTAATCTACTTTTTGTAATAAATTTATATTTTTTATATACTTTTGCCTAAAGTCCGACCATCAATTGCTTTTCTTGAGCAACTGTTCCCTTTTTTGTTTACTTACCTACGCATGTGGCTAATGTGAGTGCTCCCCCCGTCCCTGTTCCCCACTTTTTGTTTTTTGATGCGTTTATCGATTGGTTTACGCAAAATTTTTAGCGTTTACAACATAGATTGTTTTATTGCATTTTTATATATATATATATATATTTTTACTACTAATGGCGGCGATCATCGATTTTTTTTATGACCGCGACATTATGGCGGACACATCGGCCAATTTTGACACATTTTTGGGACCATTGTCATTTTCACAGCAAAAAATGCTATAAAAATGCGCTGTTTACTGTGAAAATGACAATTGCAGTTTGGGAGTTAACCACAAGGGGGCGCTGAAGGGGTTAAGTGTGACCTCATATGTGTTTCTAACTGTAGGGGGGCAGGGCTGGACGTGTGACGTCATTGATCGTGTTTCCCTATAACAGGGAACACACGATCAATGACACTGCCACAACGAAGTTTACACACACCGCTCCCCGTTCTTCAGCTCCGGAGGCCCGATCGCGGGACTCCGGCGGCGATCGGGTCCCACGGCCGCGGTCACGGAGCTTCGGACCGGGTCGCGTGCATGCATGAACTTTAGTGTGTGCTTTTTTTTTTACAAAAAATTTGATAAACTTTTAATATTAGGCGATGTAAAAAAAATTGCAGCTTGCCACCATTTTATTCTCCAGGGTCTCTGCTTTCACAAAATATAGAAGGACTGGGGATTGTCACAAAGCTCCAGGCGTTAAATGTGCTTTTTAAAATAGTAAAAAAATTACCGTATTTATCGGCGTATATCGCACTATTTTCCCCTTAAAATAAGGGGAAAATCGTGGGTGCGCGATATACGCCGATAGCCGCTTCCCGCGCTCAGTTTGAAATCCTGCGCCGATATATACCGAGTGCAGTACACTCGGCTACATTCGGCTAGGCTCGGCTTCGCTCGTGCTCACGCATAAACGTCACAGAGCGTGAGCGCGAGCGAAGCCGAGCCTTGCCGAATGTACCCGAGTGTACTGCACTCGGTATATGTCGGCGGAGGCGTTCGAACTGAGCGCGGGAAGCGGGGACTCGACGTGAGGCGCGCGCTGGAGAAGCCGGGAGGACACCACAGAGGCCGCAGACGGACGCCGGACCGGACGATGGACGCTGGGAAGACACCAAAACTGTAAGTAATAAAATCGTATAACATTTTTTTTTACAGGAATTTCGGGGGGTAACTTTAGGGGTGCGCGGTATACGCGGGAGCGCGTTATACCGCGATAAATACGGTAGCTTTGGCAGAAAAAAGGGTTAAAGGCGATAGAGAAGGTTTTTACGGATGGCGGCTCAAGGGGCATGATGGGATTTGTAGTTCTTCAGGGGACCACTCAGCCCTGCTCTCAATTTTGGCGGCATATAAGCTATGAATTGTATTATAAGGTCTCTGATTCTTCAATTATAGCGACAATAAATTGTTTTTTTTTCCCCCTCACCTCTCGCTGTATTATCCTGTAGGAAGACACATCGGAAGATGAAATTTGGTGCTGAGAGCTATTTTCCAATTCATTGCAACTGTGCAAATCTCGTTTTTCAGCTTTAGGAGAAGATGTTGCCTGTAATTTGTTTAAAGAGCTCTCGTCGCGGCCATAAAATATGTTGTTTATTCGGGTAATGCACATATGATATAATAAATGGAGGGATGGAGGAACCCGTAGCGCCAATAGCAGACGCAGCGGCTGGCGAAGCACAACGAAGGTCACTGGCGCAGTGCAGGGACCCGTAGAAAATAATTGGGTGAAAGAGAGAAGCTTATGCCAAAGTAGAAGGTATTCAAAGTTCTACAGTAGAAAGCAATGGCGTCCAGTCCTTTAGGTGCGCACGGGCGCCGCCCCCCCCCCCCCCTCCTATCCATGTGTCCGGCCCCCTGATCTACAAACAGGGTGCGGAATCATGGATTCCAATGGGGAGGTGTTTTTTTGGCTTCTAATTGGCTTCAAAAGGGGTGGGCTCAGGGCGCAGAGCACTGCGCTCCAAGCCCACTCAGCTGTGTGAGAATAGCGAATTACCCGTTTCCCGATTAGCCGAAAGGAGAAGCAATGTTATTATTATGGACAGGAGAGGGGGTGCAGCCAGGTGGGGGGAGGGGGCAGGTCCAGGTGGACAGGAGAGGGGGGTGCAGCCAGGTGGAGGGGGGTTGCAGCCCAGTTGACAGGATAAGGGGGTGCAGCCAGGTGGGGGAGGACAGAGCCAGGTGGACAGGAGGGGGGTGCAGTCAGGTGGGGGAGGGGGAGCCAGAGGCATAACAGAGTGGGGGTGCAGCCAGGTGGACAGGAGAGGACAGAGCCAGGTGGACAGGAGAGTGGGTGTGCAGCCAGGTGGACAGGAGAGGGGGGTTGCAGCAAGGTATCGGGAGGATGGAGCCAGGTGAACAGGAGATGGGGGGGGGTGCAGCCAGGTGGACAGAAGATGGGGGTTCAGCCAGGTGGACAGGAGATGGGGGTGCAGCCAGGTGGGGGGGAGAGGACAGAGCCAGGTGGACAGGAGATGGGGGGGTTCAGCCAGGTAGGGGGCGCAGAGGACAGAGCCAGGTGGACAGGAGAAGGGGGGGTGCAGCCAGGTGGAGGGGGAATACAGACTGGTGGACAGTAGAGGGGGGGTGCAGCCAGATATAGGGAGGGCGGAGCCAGGTGGACAGGAGGTGGGTAGTGCAGCCAGGTGGAGGGGGAATACAGACTGGTGGACAGGAGAGGGGGGTGCAGCCAGGTATGGGGAGGACGGAGCCAGGTGGACAGGAGATGGGTAGTGCAGCCAGGTGGACAGGAGGTGGGTAGTGCAGCCAGGTGGGGGGGGGGAGAGGACAGAGCCTGGTGGACATGAGATGGGGGGTTCAGCCAGGTGGACAGGAGATGGGGGGTGCAGCCAGGTGGGGGGGGGGGAATACAGAGCCAGGTGGACATGAGATGGGGGGTTCAGCCAGGTGGACAGGAGATGGGCGGTGCAGCCAGGTGGGGGGGGGGGGAGAGGACAGAGCCAGGTGGACATGAGATGGGGGGTGCAGCCAGTTGGGGGGGGGGCACGGAGGACGGAGCCAGGTGGACAGGAAAAGGGGGGTGCAGCCAGGTTAAGGGGGGATGGAGCCAGGTGGACAGGAGAGGGGGGTGCAGCCAGGTATGGGGAGGACGGAGCCAGGTGGACAGGAGATGGGTAGTGCAGCCAGGTGGACAGGAGATGGGAGGTGCAGCCAGGTAGGGGCGGGCACAGGGGACAGAGCCAGGTGGACAGGAAATGGGGGGTACAGCCAGGTGTGGGGGGGCAGGGCCAGGTGGACATGAGAGGGCGGTACAGCCAGGTAGAAGGGGGGATGCAGCCAGGTGGACAGGAGGGGGGGGGGTGCAGCCAGGTGGACAGGAGGGGGGGGGGTGCAGCCAGGTGGACAGGAGAGGGGGGGTTCTTACTAGTAAATCAAGTGGACATTCTGACTTGTAGCGCAGTTGCGACGTTCCTCCGCTCAGGTTATCAGCTCGCCGATTGATTTTTTTCATGTTGCCGGGGTTACACTTTGAAGTTTCCATAGCACCCTCCTCAATAATAATAAAAAATGAAAATAAATAAATAAAAGCTCTTGCGGCACAAGTGAAGATTCCCTCGGCCGGCGAGCGCGGGAAATCTTATTATGCGGCTCATCTCGGTGTTTGCAGCTCGGAATATTGCGCAGTAAAATATCAATATAAATATGTATCCGTACTGTATCTTCGTAATAAATTGCAGCAGCTATTTTCTGCACGGTGAACTCTTTGCGCCGGAGAATTAGTTGCGTTACCGGAGGAAGGCACTAACTTGCCGAGGGAACACGGCGTACATTTTCCGAAGGCTCGTAAAAGCAACAGAAAGAATTATAAGTGATGCTTTATAAATATGTTATTACCTTTCCCGGACCGCGCTGTCAAGTTTCTGCTGCTGGAGAGAGGAAAGGAGACGGGAGCCGCAATGCCAAGACACCCCAAAAAAAAAAAAAGGAAAATCTGCGCAAATGCCTAAAAGTTATTTTTTAGGCCAATTAATTTAGAGAGGACCTAAAATCGGATATACAGGGGGAGAAAATTATTATTTGATCCCCTGCTGATTTTGTAAGTTTTCCCACTTACAAAGAAAAGAAGGGCTAGATTCAGTAAGAAGTTACGTCGGCGTATCTATTGATACGCCGCATGGGCCAGATTCAGATAGAGATACGACGGCGGATCTCCTGATACGCCGTCGTATCTCTGAGTACGGCCGTCGTATCTATGCGCCTGATTCATAGAATCAGTTACGCATAGATCTCCCTAAGATCCGCCAGGTGTAAGTGACTTACACCGTCGGATCTTAGGCTGCAATCTCACGCTGGCCGCTAGGTGGCGCTTCCGTTTGCATACGCGAGGAATATGCAAATGAGGAGTTACGCCGATTCAGAAACGAACGCCCGCCCGGCGTCGTTTGCATTCGGCTTTTTTCGGCGTATAGTTACCCCTGCTATATGCGGCGTATCCTATGTTAAGTATGGCCGTCGTTCCCGGGTCGAATTTTTTATTTTTTACGTCGTTTGCGTAAGTCGTTCGCGAATACGGATGGCCGTAATTTACGTTCACGTCAAAACCAATGACGTCCTAGCGACGTCATTTGGAGCAATGCACGCTGGGAAATTTAGCGGACGGCGCATGCGCCGTTCGTTCGGCGCAGGGACGCGCCTGACTTAAATTCTACACGCCCCCTAGCAGCGGAATTTTAATTCCGCCGGGGGATTTACGATACGCCGCCGCAACTTTAGAGGCAAGTGCTTTCTGAATTAAGCACTTGCCTCTAAAACTTGCGCCGGCGTAACGTAAATAAGATAGGTTACGCAGATCTAAAGATCCGCTGACCTATCTGAATATGGCCCCGTAACTTCTAGGATGCGCCGGCGTATCTTTTTTCTGTATTCAGAAAGCAAGATACGCCGGAATTTTGCTAAGATACGACCAACGTAAGTTTTTTACGCCGTCGTATCTTAGGGTGCATATTTACTCTGGCCGCTAGGTGGCGCTTCCGTTGATTTTGGCGTAGAATATGCAAATGAGCTAGATACGCTGATTCAGAAACGTACATGCGCCCGGCAGATTTTTTACGCGTTTACGTAAGGCTTTTTCCGGCGTAAGGTTACTCCTGCTATATGAGGAGTATCCAATGTTAAGTATGGACGTCGGGACAGTGTCGAATTTTGCATCGTTTGCGTTGTTTGCTTAAGTCGTTCGCGAATAGGGCTTTGCGTAAACTACGTTCACGCCGAAAGCATTGACTATTTGCGACGTGATTAGGAGCATGTGCACTGGGATACGTTCACGGACGGCGCATGCGCCGTTCGTTAGAGACGTCATTTACGTGGGGTCATGTTTTATTTACATAAAACACGCCCACCTCTTCACAATTTGAATTTGGCGCGCTTACGCCGGCAGATTTGCACTACGCCGCTGTAACTTAGGGCGCAGGTTCTTTGTGAATCCAGCCCCAGCCTCACTAAGTTACAGCGGCGTAGCATATCTGAGATACACTAAGCCCGCACAAAGTTACGGCGGGCTATCTGAATCTAGCCCGAAGGGTCTATAATTTTTTATCATAGGTGTATTTTATATGACAGGGACAGAATATCAACCAAACATCCAGAAAAAAACACAATACAAATGTTATAAATTGATTTGTAGTTCAGTGAGTAAAATAAGTATTTGATCCCCAAGCAAAACATGACTTGTTGACAAGCACAGAGGTAAGTTACCAGTAGGTAGATTCACGTACTTTGGCCTAACTTTAGGGCGGCCTAGCCTAGCCTTTTTAGACTACACCGCCGTAAATTAGTTAGGCTAGTAGTGATTCACAATCTACTTACCTGCTAATCTACGGCGGCGTAGCCTAAAACGAGCGGGCGTAAGGGCGCCTAATTCAAATGACTTGGAGGGGGGCGTGTTGTATGGAAATGAGGCTTGACCTCACGTTTTTTGACGTTTTTTGACACTGCGCATGCGCCGGGCGACTACATTTCCCAGTGCGCATTGCGGCTAAGTACGCCGTACGGGCCTATTGATTTCGACGTGTACGTAAACGACGTAACTCCCGATTCGCGGACGACTTACGCAAACAACGTAAAAGATTCGAACCTCGCGGCGGGAACGGCGGCCATACTTTAACATTGTTATTCCACCTCATAGGTGGAATAACTTTAGGTGGCCTAAGGCCTTACGGAAACAACGTAATGCGACGGTGTAGGCCTGGCGTACGTTCGTGAATCGGCATATCCCCTCATTTACATAATCTACGCCGGCCGCAATGGAAGCGCCATCTAGCGCCCATCAGAAACATTGCAAGCTAAGATAGAACGGCGCAAGCCGGCCTATCTTAGCTTTGTTTAAGTGTATCTCTGTTAGAGAATACACTTAAACAAACGCCGGCGTAGATTCAGAGTTAGGTCGGCTTATCTACTGATAAGCCGGCCTAACTCTTTGTGAATCTACCTAATATTATCTAAACACAAGAGCCACATGTATTCTTACTTGTGTATTTCTTCCAGATCTGTGCAGTCATCCAGTGTGAGACTTCCTGTAATAAAGACCGCTCACTGCTGCTCTCTCTCCTTGTGCAGGGGGACTGGTCTGGTCTCCGCCCCCTCCTGTAGGTTCCTGCAGGCAGCCTGTAGTGGGTGGAGCCTGCTGCTGCTCCTCCCACATCTCTGCTCTCTCTTCTTTGTGCAGGGTGAGTTGTCTGGTCTCCGCCCCCTTCTGTAGTTATCTGCAGGCAGCCTGTAGTGGGTTGAGCCTGCTGCTGCTCCTCCCACAGCTCTCTCTCCTTGCACAGGGTGACTGGTCTTGTCTCCGCCCCCTTCTGTAGTTTTCTGCAGGCAACGTGTGGTGGGTGGAGCCTGCTGGTGCTCCTCCCACAGCTCTGCCCTCTCTCCTTGAGCAGGGTGACTGGTCTGGTCTACACCCCCTCCCGTAGTTTCCTGCAGGCAACCTGTAGTGGGTGGAGCCTGCTGGTGCTCATTCCCACAGCTCTGCTCTCTGCACAGGCTATGTACAGCATAGTAATGAAGTCACTGCTACATTTACATCATAATATCTGGGTTTGTAAACGCATTTGGTGCCCACAAAGAGAGAGTCATTGTAGTAGGAGAATTATCTACGAAAGTAAATTCCCACCGTATCATAGTATTGGATTTATACCGTATATCCAATAAGAGTTACACATAAATGATTGTACGGAATTATTATTCATCATACAATAACGATAATTCTTTTCCCTTCACATCCTTATGCAATGAGCGAAGTATTGACATTCAATTATTTGCAGATAAACAGGACCACCCTCATTGGAACAAAGCAAACAGTAATTATTCGGTAAAGAGCTATACGCTCAATGGTGGTTTTAATTAAATAAACACTAATTGCCGTTAAGGTAAATTAATCATTTATCGGTAATTACATCTGTACACTTTGAACCATGTGATATATATCTTACAGAGCGCATGGCAGCGCTCAGAGATTCAGTTAAAGGCGTAGTCCATTTTTTTGTGAAAAAAAAAAAAAATTAAAGCGGTATTAAACCGCAAAGCAAACATTTTATTATATTTCAGCTTACCAATTCTTATATGTGATGGCTGCATTCGTTTTTTTTTTTCATGTTCACTTGGTGATCCAGTTAGTAAAGCTGTATTCACACCTGAGCGCTACACCTTTGAGCAGTTTTCTGGCATTTTTTGGCGCGTTTTTATGCAGGATTTGCGCATTTTTATACAGCGTGTTTGCGCTCTGGCATTTGTTGATTTTTTTGCCAATAGAGAAAACTATCATCTGTTGCATCACTTGTTGCTAGGTTTTTCAGCTTTTTTAGCTTTTCCACCAGCTTTTATTTATTTTCTCTATTATTATTATTATTATTATTCATTTAATATTATTATTATTATTCATTTAATATTATTATTATTATTATTATTCATTTAATATTATTATTATTATTATTATTCATTTATTATTATTATTATTATTCATTTATTATTATTATTATTATTATTATTATTATTATTAATAATAATAATAATAATAATAAATTAATAATAATAATAATAATAATAATAATAATAATAATAATAATAATACTAAATGAATAATAATAATAATAATAATAATAATAATATTAAATGAATAATAATAATAATAAATTAATATTATTATTATTATTATTATTATTATTTTTATTATTATTCATTTATTATTATTATTATTATTATTATTATTAATAATAATAATAATAATAATAAATTAATAATAATAATAATAATAATAATAATACTAAATGAATAATAATAATAATAATAATAATAATAATAATATTAAATGAATAATAATAATAATAAATTAATATTATTATTATTATTATTATTTTTATTATTATTCATTTATTATTATTATTGCTAGAGGTTAGCTTAGGCTGCATTCACACCTGAGCGTTTTGTCGCCTGAAGCGCGACGCTCCAAAACGCTAGAGGGGACAAAAATACATTATTCTCAATGGAGATGGTTCACATTTCCACTCCAAAACGCCTGACGCCGAACGCCTGAAGCTCAAACAAGTTCCGGACTTTTTTTTGTCGCGCGAATCGGGCGGTTTGGGCGTTTTTGAGCATTTGTATTTCCCATAGAAAGTAATGGAAACGCTCGATTCAAGCGACTAGCGCGACAACGAGCGTTTGCTACGGGCATTTTGGCGCTTAATTCAATAGAACATTTCACCCAGGCAGAAGATAAATAAAATCTACCAACATAGCAACAAGTGATGAAAAGATGATAATTTATCCTATTGGCTAAAATAAAAAACGTCGGACGACGCTGTATGCAAATACGCATTAATACGCGCGACAAAACGCCAGAAAAAAACGCCCGAAAAAACGACCAAACAAGCTACGCTCAGTTGTGAATGCAGCCTTAGGCCGCATACACACGGTCGGACAATCCGATGAAAACGGTCCGCCGGACCATTTCATCGGACATGTCCGCTACCGGATTTTGGTCTGATGTGTGTAAATCCCCGCAGACAGCGAACGCGGTGACGTGGTCGCGACATGGCCGCGACGATGACGCGGCGACGTTCGCGACCCTGGAAAGTCAATGCTTCCACGCATGCGTCAAATCACTTCGACGCATGCGAGGGCTTTCGGCCGAGCGGACATGTCCGGTGAGTCGTACAGACGACCGAACATGTCCGACGGACAGGCTTTCAGCGGACATGTTTCTTAGCATGCATTTGTCCGCTGGAAACCTGTCCGCTAGGCCGGGAATCCGGTCCGGTCGGCCGTACAGACGACCGAACATGTCCGCTGAAACTGGTCCGCGGACCAGTTTCAGCAGACATGTTCGGTCGTGTGTACGAGGCCTTAGGGTTGGGGTTTGGGTTATTTTTTTTTTTTTTTAGGGTCAGGGTGTTAATACTACTACTACTACTACTACTACGGATAATAATAATAATGAATGTATAAATAAATATAAAATAATTACACAAAAAAAACCATAAATAAATACAATGAATATATACAATGAATTAATAAATAATCGAAACACCCTAAGTGCCGGTGTCTTGTCGATATGGTTCCCCTATTGAGATGGTTCCGTGCCTGACTGCGGACGAAGCACACGGAAATCTCCGAACTTTCCGAACCTCGGGCGGCATCCAGGCTCATTCCTTAACATCCTGGTGGATTGAAGGATGTTAAAAAAAAGAGCCAGGAGGCCAAGCGAGCGAAGCGAGGACGTGAGGCCGACTGGCCACTTACCTCAAATTCCACCTCGCCCTGGAGGTTCGATGATTTCCATCGGCAAGGATTGCGCCTGCGCAGTCAAGACAGGAATCATATCGATAGGAGGAACCATATGGTCAGATCACCAGTTCACACAGGGGCAACCCGACTTACAGCACGACTTTGCAGGGCGACTTCAGTGCGACTTCAGCGTGACTTCAGCGCGACTTGGAGCAATTTACAACGCAACTTAAAGGACAGGCGATTCTTCAATGGGAAACCCTAACCCTAGGCCTAACCCTAACCCCTAACTTCGTAAAAAAAAAGAGAACCGCCGCAGAGACCACCATTATTGGAAACCGGAAACCGGACCGCCGCCTGAAGAAGAGGATACCTGGGTGATGACAGCGAGCTGCCGCCATAACAGAGATATCCCTCTTCAAACATATACGTATATTGTTGTGCAGCGGTCCATAAGTGGTTAATTCCCTTCCTTCATGTCTATGGCCTTGTCTTATCAGGGATACAAACTTCAAACATTTTCTGAAGACATTCTTTAAAATGTAGATACCGTATTTATCGGGCTATTGCGCGCTCCGGCGTATAGCGCGCACCCCTAATGTGGACCTGCAATTCTTGTAAAAAAAAACATTTTAGCACTTAAAGTTTTGGGCCCAGATTCTCAAAGGGCTTACGACGGTGTAACGCAATGTACGCCGTCGTAAATCCTAATCTGGGCCGTCGTATCTATGCGACTGATTCTTAGAATCAGTTACGTATAGATATCTATTAGATCCGACAGGCGTAAGGCTCTTACGCTGTCGTATCCTAAATGCAATTTTTTTTTTGCCGCTAGGTGTCGTCTCCGTCGTTTTCCCAGTCAAGTATGCAAATGAGCTAAAAACGCGAATACCCGAATGTACACGCGGTCGACACAGTGGAGTTACAACGTTTACGTTAGATTTGCGCGGCGTAAAGTTGCCCCTGCTATATGAGGGGCAACCAATGTTAAGTATGGCTGTCGTTCTCGCATCGAAATTAAAAAATTTACGTTCGCGTAAGTTGTTTGTGAATGGGGCTGGACGCCATTTACGTTCACGTCGAAACCAATGACGTCCTTGCGACATCATTTGGAGCAATGCACCCTGGGATATTTTCCGGACGGCGCATGCGTAGTACGTTCGGCGCGGGGTCGCGCTTAATTTAAATGCTCCACGCCCCCTACCCGGCTAATTTGAATTAGGCGGGCTTGCGCCGGGTGATTTACGCTACGCCGCCGCAACTTTACAGGCAAGTTCTTTGTGAATAAAGCACTTGCCTGTAAAACTTGCGGCGGCGTAACCTAAATCAGATACGCTACACCCGCCGAGTTTTACGCCATTCTACGAGAATCTGGGCCAGTAATTTTAAACGGCTAATTTGAATTAGGTGGGCTTGCGCCGTGTGATTTACGCTACGCCGCCGCAACTTTACAGGCAAGTTCTTTGTGAATAAATCAGATACGTTATGCCCGCACAGTTTTACGCCCATCTACGAGAATCTGGGCCTTGGTGTCTTGCACGGCGTCCATCGGCGGCCTCGTCGGGTCCGGCGTCCGTCTGCGACTTCGGTGGTGTTCTCCCGCGCTGTCTCCCCGTCGAATTGCCGCTTCCCGCGCTCAGTTTGAATGCCTGCGCCGACATATACCGAGTGCAGTACACTCGTCTACATTCGGCCAGGCTTGGCTTCGCTCGTGCTCACGCATAAACGTCACAGAGCGTGAGCACGAGCGAAGCCGATGCCTGGCCGAATTTAGACGAGTGTACTGCACTCCGTATATGTCGGCGCAGGCATTCAAACTATATCGCGCACCCACGATTTTCCCCTTATTTTAAGGGGAAAAAAGTGTGCGGTATACGCCGATAAATACGGTACATCTCTGGAAACACGGACAAGTGAAATCTACGTCTCTACCAGAAAGTAAACAGAGCGCTGAACGCAGACGCGGGGAAGAGGTTGTGACTCTGAAGATTACAATCAGACGCGTCTTGAACAGAATGGATTAATTTGAGCTTTCCAAAGCTGACATCGACCTCATCATTCAGCTGATCATTTATACCCCCGTTTAAGATAATGTTGCGATAAGGCGCACAATGACTCAATTCAGTTACCTTCGGTCTTCCGCCGCGTTCCATTGAAGGAGAGGCACTTGTGTCTCGTCATGGAGCTGATGTTTCTCTGTGATTTGTTAATGAAGCTCTTAATGACGAGGCAGATGAAGGGTGAGAAGAGTGACCTTAATTATAAGGAGAGTCTTGGGCGACACTATTGGCAGGAGCCGGCCTCGCGACGTGCCTCGGCGAAGCCCAGGAGATTTAGAGAACAATTACAAATCTGTCGCTGGTTCAATGCACCTTCCCAAAGCTTCAATAAGGTTCCAGTAACTATTTCTTATTAGTCACTGCAATCACCTGTGACTAATATTGTAATATCTCTTGCCTTCCTCATGAGAGAGCTGCCCATCTGGTCTTTTAAAGATGGCTACTGCCATTTACACTCACCGGCCTCTTTATTAGGCAGGGTTTGACAAATTTGCTTGGAATCTAGGAGCCAGATAAAAAAAGTTAGGAGCCAGCAAATGCACCCCGTCCCGCCGAGCTCGCGCGCAGAAGCGAACACATACGTGAGCAGCGCTCGCATATGTAAACGGTATTCAAACCACACGTGAGGTATCGCCGCGATCGTTAGAGCGAGAGCAATAATTCTAGCTCTAGACCTCCTCTGTAACTCAAAACATGCAACCTGTAGATTTTTTTAAACGTCGCCTATGGAGATTTTAAAGGGTAAAAGTTTGTCGGCATTCCACGAGCGGACGCAATTTTGAAGCGTGACATGTTGGGTATCAATTTACTCAGCGTAACATTAATTGGGATAACTTTACTGTTGTCTTATTTTTTTAATTTAAAAAAGTTTATTTTTTTAATTTAAAAAAGTTTATTTTTTTAATTTAAAAAAGTTTATTTTTTTAATTTAAAAAAGTTTATTTTTTTAATTTAAAAACGTTTATTTTTTTAATTTAAAAAAGTGTATTTTTTTCCCAAAAAAGTTCGCTTGTAAGACCGCTGCGCAAATACGATGTGACAGAAAGTGTTGCAACGATCGCTATTTTTTTCTCTAGGGTGTTAGAATAAAAAAAATATATAATGTTTGGGGGTTCTAATTAGAGGGAAGGAGATGGCAGTAAAAATAGTGAAAAATTACACACATTAGAATTGCTGTTTAACTTGTAATGCCAACGGCCACCACCAGATGGCGCCAGGTCACAGAAAGGAGAGCTTGGGACTTCACAAGGCCGCAAAGCCGCAGCCTCAATTACCGGCCGTCGCGGATCCTGTGCCTCCATTCGCCCCATCTCCCCCGCCGCGCCCGCGGCGGCCGGTAATTGAGGCCGTGGCTTCGCGGCCTTGTAGGTCGCAATGCCGCAGCCTCAATTACCGGCGGGCGCCAGGTCACAATTTCTTGTCGCCAATGCGACCTGGCGCCCGGATATTGTCGACCCCTGTTATTAGGTACACCTGTTCAATTGCTTGGTAACAAATTGCTAATCAGCCAATCACAAATCAGCATTTAGGCATCTAGATGTGCTGAAGACGATTTGCTGAAGTTCAAACCAAGCATCAGAATAGGGGAGAAGGGGATTTAAGTGACTTTGAACGTGGCATGATTGTTGGTGACAGACGGGGGCTGGTCTGAGTATTTCAAAAACTGCTGATCTACTGGGATTTTCAACGCACAACCATCTCTCGGGTTTACAGAGAATTGTGGGAAAAATTTTAAATATCCAGTGAGCGGCAGTTGTGTGGATGAAAATGGCATGTCAGAGAAGAATGGGCAGACTGGTTCGAGATGGTATAAAGTCAACAGTAACTCAAATTAGCACTTGGGCTACAGGAGTAAAGGACCACACCGCGCGCCATTGCTGTCAGCTAAGAACACGAAACAATTGGCACAGGCCCACCAAAATTCGTAGTCTGGTCCGATGAGTTTTGATTTCAGTTTCGACATTCAGATGGTCGGGTCAGAATTTGGTGTAAACAACATGAAAGTATGGATCCATCCTGCCTTGTATCACCGGTTCAGGCTGGTGGTGGTGTAATGGTGTGGGGGATATTTTTGTCCCGATTCGCACAGAACAAAAGTACATGAAAATATGTTGGGAAGAAAGAAAAGGAAAAGCACCACTAATGCCGCGTACACACGATCGTTTTTCGGCATGTAAAAAACGACGTTTTTCAGCCTCTAGAAAAAACAAAGGGCCAGATCCACAGCCAGCCGCCGTAACTTAAATATTCCCATTTAAGTTACACCGCCGGAAAATTTCTACCTAAGTGCCCGATCCACAAAGCACTTACCTAGAAATTTTCGGCTGTGTAACTTAAATCCGGCCGGCGCAAGGTGTTCCTATTCAAATGGGGCGAGTCCCATTTAAATTAGGCGCGCTCCCGCGCTGGACGTACTGCGCATGCTCACGACGTCATTTTCCCGACGTGCTTTGCGCGGTTTTATGTTGCGCCGGATTTTGAGAATCGCGACGGGCGTAAAAAAAAAATACGAGTTGCGGCGGGAAAAAAAAAATTTGAAAAAAAAAGACGGCGACGCGGGATAGAAGGGTCTACTTTTACAAGGCCTAAACAGTTTAGGCCTTGTAAAAGCAGCCCTAATTTTGCGTTTGCAAACTAATACTTACGGAGAAAAAACGAAGCGTAAAAGCTTCGTGGATCTCCGTAAGTGCTAATTTGCATACCCGAAGCGGCATTTCGACGAGAAATGCCCCCAGCGGCGGCCGAGGTACTGCCTAACCCCCAACACTTTGACCCCTTTACACCCCAGATATCCCCCCAGCACTCTGATCCCTCTCAACCCCAGATATCCCCCCAGCACTCTGACCTCTCTACACCCCTGATATCCCCCCAGCACTCTGACCTCTCTACACCCCAGATATCCCCCCAGCACTCTGACCCCTCTACACCCTAGATATCCCCCCAGCACTATGACCCCTCTACACCTCAAATATCCCCCCCAGCACTCTGACCCCTCTACACCCTATATATCCCCCCAGCACTCTGACCCCTCTAAACCCCATCTATCCCCCCAGCACTCTGACCTCTCTACACCCCAGATATTCCCCCAGCACTCTGACCCCTCTACATCCCAGATATCCCCCAGCACTCTGACCCCTCTACACCCCAGATATCCTTCCAGCACTCTGACCCCTCTACACCCTAGATATCCCCCCAGCACTATGACCCCTCTACACCTCAAATATCCCCCCCAGCACTCTGACCCCTCTACACCCTATATATCCCCCCAGCACTCTGACCCCTCTAAACCCCATCTATCCCCCCAGCACTCTGACCCCTCTACACCCCAGATATTCCCCCAGCACTCTGACCCCTCTACATCCCAGATATCCCCCAGCACTCTGACCCCTCTACACCCCAGATATCCTTCCAGCACTCTGACCCCTCTACACCCTAGATATCCCCCCAGCACTATGACCCCTCTACACCTCAAATATCCCCCCCAGCACTCTGACCCCTCTACACCCTATATATCCCCCCAGCACTCTGACCCCTCTAAACCCCATCTATCCCCCCAGCACTATGACCCCTCTACACCCCAGATATCCCCCCAGCACTCTGACCCCTCTACACCCTAGATATCACCCCAGCACTCTGAACCCTCTACACCCTAGATATCCCCCCCAGCACTTTGACCCCTCTACACCCCAGATATCCTTCCAGCACTTTGACCCCTCTACACCCCAGATATCCCCCCCAGCACTCTGACCCCTTCACACCCTAGATATCCCCGCAGCACTCTGACCTCTCTACACCCCAGATATTCCCCCAGAACCCTTACCTCTCTACACCCTAGATATCCTCCCAGCACTCTGACCCCTCTACACCCCAGATATCCCCCCCAGCAATGTTACCATATACCATAAGATACCCCTGGTATTGTGACCCCACTACATCCCTGATACCCCCTACACTGTGGCCTCTCTCCACCCTGATACCTCTAGCACTATAGACACCCAAGATACCCCAAGCATTGCTACCCCCTATACACCCAAGATCCCCCTTCAGCATTGTTTTCCCCATACACCCTTGATATCCCCCAGCACCATTATTCCATCCACGTAGTACCCCCTTTTCCAGTGGAGATAGAGTGCATGTGAACTTTTGGCCATGTGCCCACCTCCAGCACTGGACTCACCTATACCAATCAAGCAGGCAGAATAAGGGGCGGAGGAGGGAGCATCCCTCTGGGCATTCCAAGCCCTTCAGTGTAAACCATGCTGCACATCTGGGCTCACCATGACACCATCCACAATGCTACTTCCGCAGGTGGGCTTTCAGTGCTGCCGACTCAGAAGCTCCCACTCCAGCTCTTACCCCGCAGCCTTTGAGTCCTGAGCATTCAAGCTGCATGGGGCAGGGTCAGAGCATCACTGGCGCTCTGGCCCTGCCCCTCCCCGCTGGCTGTGAAATAATAGGTATCGTTCTGCACAGCACGGCGCACCGCTGCCAGCCTGCTTCCCCTGTGTATCCATCACTCCCAGTACCATCATGGGGCCCCAAATTTCTGGGCAGAGTGGGCTCAAGGACTAGTTGCTTTGGGGAAAATGCAGGGGCCCCCTTGCAGTTGGGGCCCCTGGGCAGTGCCCAGGTGTGCCTACTCATTAAGACAGCCCTGCTCTAAGTGCAGTGGGACCAAACAATGTTATTAAACCCAACTAGGCACAGTCACAATTTTTAAATTACAAAACCGGCTCATCTTTGTAATCGCTGGAACTAAACTGGTGTTCTCCGCCAAAATCTGCATTAAAGCGGAGTTCCAACCAAAAGTGGAACTTCCGCTCGTTGTACCCCCCCCCCCCCCTCCGGTGCCACATTTGGCACCTTTCGGGGGGAAGGGGGGACAGGATACCTGTCATTCATAGGTATCCTGTTCCCACTTCCAGGAGCCTCAGCTGTGGGTATTGATGTCATTGCTGGGGTTCCCTCCTCCTTCCCTGACCACCGGGCCAATAGGAGAGAGGAGTCGAGCCTCGTGCATGCTCAGGAGGGATCCCGGCATGAAGCTGTAAGGCTTCACTGCCAGGTTCCTTTATTTGCAATGGAGGCGGCATGCACCCAACAGCTGATAGAAACATCAGCTGCAGTGCTGACATCGCTGGACTCCAGGACAGGTAAGTGTCCAATTATTAAAAGTCAGCAGCTGCAGTATGTACAGTTGCTTTTTTTTTTTTTCTTTTTTTTTTTTGGGCCCCAGCTTTAAAGATCCATGATAGGCAGCTTACAGGAGGAAAGACCCGGCTTCTTCCTATCCAGAATCATGGTGGAATGCAGCGTGTGCGGGATGACGTCACCAAGCAAGGGGCTGCAACGCGTTTCAGAGCATGTGCATCGCCGTATTCGGTCATGCACAATTCTGTTTCAAGCTTTTATAAACTGAACTCTATAAATCAATTCTTTTTTAGGTGGAAGTCAACCCACTCAGGTGCGCCTACTGCTCTGTGTTAATGCAATTTTGCTTGACGAATGGCTATGCAAATATTTTAAAAACAATTTGGCACAAACATGAATTTTCCCTTTAAGATATATAAAATGCCGTTTTTTTTTTCCTCTCGCTCTTTGTAAACTACCTACGATGGAACCGTTTGACACAGATTTAGAGGTTAAGCATCAAACAAGATACAACTGTGTAAGACCAGGAAAGGCTTTTCAGTTCTTTTTCCATTTAGCAGCTGACTCCTGCGAGCGCGGCCAACCTAATTCACGCAAAGTATAGCTGTATATTTTTTTTTTGTAGAATTGCTACTTTGTCTTAATAAGCAGCAATCCACCAATAGCTTTCCTCGGCTTCCATCTGCTGACCCCTGGAACTCCGCCAAGGGCCGGTCTTGATTTTTTTTTTTTACGGCGTCGTTGCCTGGCATTTGTGAAGAGGAAAAAGAGAGTTAATTAGGCACAGATTCCTTTCCACTTGTTTGTCATTAAACCAAGAGTGTGTTTAATTAAAGAGTGGCTGTAAATTCACCAGTGGCTGAATCGTTTATTGCAAAAAAAAAAAAAAAAGAAACCCCTCCAAGAAATCCATTTTGAGAGTTGGGGACGAGGGGGCCGGTGGGGAAGCGACGACTTAATTAACTCTTCTGTCGCAAAGTCGACGGGGAAACAGTTAAGCTGGTTCATGGCGATGGGAGTAGTCCAGATTTATTAATAAAAGATAATGGAATTCAATAAAGACGGGAGGGAAACGCATTGTTCAACAAACTCCCCGCCTGTTTATTATCCCTTATTCATGCGACGCGCCAGACGGTTACCATAAAAATACAAAGAAAAAAAAAAATTACGATAAATCTTGTCTCTCTGCGGATTTTCTGGATTCAAGGGGTAATTCTATGAAGCCGCCATTTGGAGTGCGGCGCAAAATTCTGTTAACCGCTTATCACGCGGCTTGAGTTCTCTCATCTGCGACGGGGAAACCATAATGACGGGGCATAAAAGAGCGGGCGCAGCCATATTGTTCTTCAAACCTGTACTGCATGAGGGTCGGGATGGGTGCATTGTGTAGCCAGGGCTGTTAGTGGCACAAAGGAAAGATGATTGAGGCCCCTTTCACCGTGGGGGGTGTAAAAATAGGTGGCTGCACTTTTACTCCCTTTGGTTGCCCACCTGAATTCTAACATTACTGCCTGACAGGACTGCACACAAGAAGGCTGCAGAGTTTGACAAGCGGCAACCCCCGTCAGACTTGCCCATTGATATCAAAGAGGCCGCATTGCAACCAATGCAATTGCTTGGCTTGCAGTTATGATTCAGTCCCACAATGTAAAACTCAGCAATTAAAAAATAAAAATAAAATGAAACATCAGGAGGCAGCAGAAGCGCCTCCTAAACGGCTGTCAGACACTGCTATATTACTCTCAATCTATCATGGGTTGCTTTTAAGAGGGCAGTAAGCTTGTCTGAAATAACCCCTAGGCTACTTCCACACGAGAAGTACTATCTGGTCCAAGTTAGTCTATTTAATAAGGAGTAATTAATATATTAATAGTTAATATAAGAATAATAATATTATATATAATATATATATATATATATTTTATTATTAATTATATATATATATATATATATATATATATATATATATATACTTCCCCTGCATGTCATGCCAATACACGAAAGCCCCGCCCCCTCATTATAATAAGACCCAACCTACATACAAAAAAGTGTCCCTATAATTTTTTTCACAATATTGCCAACTATGTAAGTAGATGGTAACCCTGGATGATGCTTTAAGAAATCTGGTGCCGTCCTTCTGGAGAAGTAATAACTAGGGATGAGCCGAACACCCCCCCCCCCCCAGTTCGGTTCACAGCAGAAGGCAACAAATTTGTTCGAACATGCGAACACTGTTAAAGTCTATGGGACACGAACATGAAAAATCAAAAGTGCTAATTTTAAAGGTTAATATGCAAGTTTTTTTCATAAAAAGTGTTTGGGGACCCGGGTCCTGCCCCAGGGGACACGTATCAATGTAAAAAAAAGTTTTAAAAATGGCAGTTTTTTTCGGGAGCAGTGATTTTAATAAGGCTTAAAGTGAAACAATAAAAGTGAAATATACCTTTACATTTCCTACCTGGGGGGTGTCTATTGTATGCCTGTAAAGTAGAGCATGTTTCCCGTGTTTATAACAGTCTCTGCACAAAATTACATTTCTAAAGGAAAGAAAGTCATTTAAAACTACTCGCGGCTAAAATGAATTGTCGGGTCCTGGCAATACAGATAAAAGTCATTGAAAAAACCGACATATGTCCCCCCCCCCCCCCCCCCAGTCCATTATCAGGCCCTTTGGGTCTGGTATGAATATTAAGGGGAACCACAAACCAAATTGAAAAAAATAATGGCATAGGAGTGCCCCCTCAAAATCCATATGGTATGGGTTTTAAGGGGAACCCTGTGCCCAAATAAAAAAAATGGTGTGGGGTTCCTCCCAAAAATCCATACCAGACCCTTATCCGAGCAGGCAACCTGGCAGGCAGTAGGAAAAGAGGGGGGGACGAGAGAGCACCCCCCTTCTAAACCATACCAGGCCACATGCCCTCAACATGGGGAGGATGTTCACATGTTGATGGGAACATGGGTCTCATCCCCACAACCCTGGCCCAGTGGTTGTGGGGGTCTGCAGGCAGGGGGCATATTGGAATCTGGAAGCCCCCTTTAACAAAGGAGACCCCCAGATGCCGGCCCCCCTATGTGAATGGGTAACGGGGTATAATGTACCCCTACCATTTCACCCAAAAAGTGACATAAAAGGTAAAAAAACACACACACAGCTTGGGACAAGTCCTTTAATAAAAAAAATGTTAAAAAAAATCCAGTGCTGTAATCCTTCTACGACCCGCCGTCATGAACGAAACAGCCTCCATAGGAGGCGCCCAGCCAAATGACGCGTGACCCGTCTGACAGTTCTTAAATAGCCGAGGGCAGGGCCACCCGTCAAGTGGATGGGTGACGCTGCCCCCTCTGTAACAGGGGTTTCCGGCAGTTTCCCTGTGGAGTCACGAGTGACCCCGCCCCCTCTGACGCAACTGTTTCCCTGTGGCATCACGAGTGACCCCGCCCCCCGAAGGGTCTGGTATGGATTTTTAGGGGGATCCGTGCGCCATTTGGCACAGGGTTCCCCTTAATATCCATACCAGACCTGAAGGGCCTGGTAATGGAATTTGGGGGGACCCCATGCATTTTTTTTTTTTTTGGTTCCCCATGTCGTTTTTTTTAATTACTTGTATCTGTATTGCCGGACCCCGACAATTCATTATAGCCGCAGTAGTCTTAAATTACTTATTTTACTCTAGAAATGTAATTTTGTGCAGAGACTGTTATAAACACGGGAAACATGCGCTACTTTACAGGCTTACTATAGACACCCCCAGGTACAAAATTTAAAGGAATATTTCACTTTTATTGTATCACTTTAAGCATTATTAAAATCACTGTTCCCGAAAAAACTGCAGTTTTTAAAACTTTCTTTTGCATTGATACATGTCCCCTGGGGCAGGACCCGGGTCCCCAAACACTTTTTATGACAATAACTTGCATATTAACCTTTAAAATTAGCACTTTTGATTTCTCCCATAGACTTTTAACCACTTCATTACTGGGCACTTAAACCCCCTTCGTGCCCAGACCAATTTTCAACTTTCAGCCGTGATGCATTTTGAATGACAATTGCGCGGTCATACAACACTGTACCCAAATTATATTTTTATCATTTTTTTCCCACAAATAGAGCTTTCTTTTGGTGGTATTTGATCACCTCTGCGATTTTTATTTTTTGCGCTATAATTATAAAAAAACAGAAAATTTTGAAAAAAAAACACAATATTTTTTACTTTTTGTTATAATAATATCCCATTTTTTTTTTTTAAATAAAAATTTCCCTCGGTTTAGGCCGATACGTATTCTTCTACATATTTTTGTTGAAAAAAATCGCAATAAGCGTTTATTGATTGGTTTGCGCAAATGTTATAGCGCCTACAAAATAGGGGATAGATTTATGATTTGTTTTTTTTTTTTTTTACTAGTAATGGCTGTGATTTGCGATTTTTTTTTGTCAGACCTGCGATATTGCGGCGGACGTATCGGACACTTTTGACACAATTTTGGGATCATTCACATTTATACAGCGATCAGTGCTATACAAATGCACTAATTACTGTATAAATGTGACTGGCAGGGAAGGGGTTAACACTAGGGGGTGAGGAAGGGGTTACATGTATTCCCTGGGTGTGTTCTTACTGTGTGGGGGGAGGGGACTGACTGGAGGAGGTGACCGATGCTGTGTCCCTATGTAAAGGGACACAGATCGGTCCCCTCTCTCCCTGACAGCACTTGGAGCTCTGTGTTTACACACAGAGCTCCACGTCCCTGCTGTCACCGACGATCGCGGGTGTCTGGCGGACATCACGGCCGCCAGGCACTCGCATCGGCTCCCGAGCGATGCGCCAGGCACGTTGTTTCCCCGCTGCGCGCCCCCAGCGGCGTTCACAGGGAATGACAACAATAGGACGTCTAAAGACGTCCACTCGGCACTTGAGAGCCGCGTTGTGGACGTCTTTCGTCCCAAGCGGTTAAAGGATGTTCTGCGGCTTTCGAATTTGCCTCGAACGCAACAAATTGTTCGCTATACGGTGAACGGGCGAACAGCCAATGTTCGAGTCAAACTCATGTTCGACCCGAACATAAAGCTCACCTCTAGTAATAACAACCTGGACGTGTTATGCTAAAACATTACTGAGCATGCTGCATCGAACTGGAAGCATATCTGCGATTCTAGGTCCGCTTTAAACAAGGCAGCTGAACAGAGCATTGCTATCCCCTCCGGTGCTGAGAAGCTTGACAAAAAACAAGAGGATGTGATTAGCTAATGAACAGAGGAAAAAACAACAAAACCTCGATAATTGTTGCAAAGCTTTACAGAATGAGCTGGATTGGTGTTGTAATTACGGGGCTGAATTCTCATTGTTAGATGCGATCCTGCTCCTCGCATTATCGCAAAGGGGAAAGGATAGCGAGTATCGCAGGTCAGCGGGATAACAAAATGTCTTTTTTATATTTTTTATGAAGCTCAAACAATGGGCGCGTTGTCTTCTGGGTTTATTTGGCAAGATTGATTATCTTTTGTTTTTTTGTCTTTTGTTATTATATTATAAACTCTGGAGAAATTGCTAAGCTGTTAAAGCCCACAGCACGGGTCAACTGCTTGTTTTGAAAGCTTATACTCACCTGATCCTCCGCTCCACTGGCAAACGACGCTCCCCCACGATCCAGCAGTGGACTGCTCCTGATGTCTTCATGTTCAGAGCAGGTCTATGGGCTTGATGACGTCAGGAACGGTCCACCAGACCACAGAGGGGGTCAGGAGCCACCGGGAGTGGTCTAGTACAGGGAGGATTATGCAAGTATATCTCTGTTCCCCGATTCCCTAAGCTAAAACAATCAGTTAACTTGTGGAGAGCGGGCACAGCCCCACTGCATGGGGAAACTTTTTTATTTTGCCTGGAGTTGGGCTTTATGGTGATAGTAAAGTCCAGTTTTTTTTTTACAAAAATGTTTGCTTACCTGCCCTGTTGCAGTTGGTTTTGCATAGAGCAGCCCAGGTTCTCCTCTTATTGGTTCCCTCTTCTGTGATCCTGGCCCCTCCCTCCTGTTGAGTGTCCCCACAACAAGCAGCTTGCCATGGGGGCACCCGAGCCGAGTCACAGCTCCGTGTGTCCATGCAGACATGGAGCTTCGGGCCGACCAGGGTCGTTTGAGGGAATTTGGGGGCCCCAAGCAAAATGGGGGCCCCAAAGCACCCCCCCTCCGCATGCAAAGCCTACGTTAGCGCTACACTAATTTTTTAAAACCATGTTCTCACTCCCCCCTCCCTTGTCCCTATGTTTTTCTAATCTCACCTCCGCATCTTCCCTGTAGGCTGCCGCTGTAGCGTGGCCGAGCTCCTCTTCCTCCTGTCAGTTCGGTGTTCTATCATTATGGGTCCCCAGCCCCCTATCAGATAGTGCCTGGGCTGGGTACCGCGCGGTACAGGAGATTCAGTTTCCTGTGTTCCCGGCCGGACTGAAAGGAAGTGAGCACTCAGTGGGCACTTCCTGTCAGTCCGGCCGGGAACAGGAAACAAAATCCGGACTGACAGGACTCCAGGAAGAAAGGAAGAGGAGCTTGGCCACGCTACAGCCTTTAGACACACACCCACGGTACCTTCCCATAGACACACACCTAAACCTTGTGGACAGACTTCCCAGAAGAGTTGAAGCTGTTATAGCGGCAAAGGGTGGGCAACTCAATATTGAACTCTACGGACTAAGACTGGGATGCCATTAAAGTTCATGTGGGTGTAGAGGCAGGAGTCCCAATACTTTTGACAATATAGTGGGGGCAGTTTGACATGTTCGCCTTGGGCTCTAGATGACTTTGTCCCGGCACTGGTAGGAATACATGGACCATTCCATCAGGTGGACCTGATCAGATGGCGTGAAAGGGGCATACGACTTGGAACACCATTTGTGTTTATTCACCTGGAATGTATTTAGCTTATTTAAACTGAACATTTTATTGTGTTTTGATGGGGTACATAAGTGCTTGTTCTATACAATAGAGCTGTCCCAGTTCCTAAGGACCAGACAAGCATCATTTCTAGGAATACTGGTAAATGCCGGTGCGGGTTTTCCAAGCAACGAGACCTAAACGCCTACTTATGCATACTAAAAAAAATAAAAAAATTGGCGGTCCATTACTAAAATGATTTCCTCCTGGACAGAAGTAGGTCACACAGTTATTTCTGGATCACTGTTGCTTGGGTCTCATGTAAAAATGTATCTCATTGCTTTAAATAGTGAAGGGGGCGTGCGCCTGTACATCTGTTGTGAGAACCAGCACAATGTATGGATTCATTCATAAATATGCCATCCACCCGTCACGTCATCATTAATTCCATCCAAGGAGTGCTAAGAAGCCTACTGGTGATGGCTGTCAAACATTTAAAAGAGACTCAGACCATGCTGTTTTCAAAAAGGCAAAACTATAATAAATAATAAAGCAATAAAATAAATTATACATACCACACGTCCATATTTCCTGATCGTTATCTACCTGTCCAGCTCTATCTTAGTATGATGAGTTCTTCTACAGCTAAAAAGTCACCTAATGAATTGTGCTTCTGGCTAACTCTCTCACTGACTTCCTCTTCGCCAGGTTGGGGGCGCAGGAACATGCCCATGTTCTGGATAAAATGCCATACAGTTCAAGAACATTGTAAAAATGTAACCTAGAGTCTAAAAGGTTCCCTGCAGTTCCCATGACATTTAAATATCCTGATAGTTTTTTGGGTTGAACCCTAGCCTTTCCTTGGATTTGCCAGCCTGTTTCTCTGCTGCCTGTCCTGAGAACCTGCATGACTATATCTGTTCACACCCTAGTCCCTACCCTGACCTTCTGCTTGGTTTTGTGGCTTCATTGGTCTTCTGCTTACCCTGACCTCCTGCCTGGCTTTGTGCATAAACCTCTCTGCTCCGTACCCTGACCTCTTGCTCTGTTTAGTGGCTATAGCTGTCTGCTCCCTACCCCAACCTCCTCCTTGGTTTTGTGGCTTCATCTCTCTTCTGCTTGCCCTGACCTTCTGCCTGTTTTTAGGGCTATACCTGTGTGCTCCCTACCATGACCTCCTATCAGGGACTGTACTTACAGAGGCTCACCTTTGCGACCCAGCGCAGTCCATCCTCTGGAGTTGGGACAGAGGGGGGAAGGCACAAGGAGGCACCAGTACCGGAAGCGGGGTAGTAGACTTGGTGCGTTGGTAGTAGCTGAACAGACGTGGTACACTGATGACAGCTGAGGGTCAGGCAACTACTGACTGGGAGTTCAGGGTTTGTAAACAAGAACAGGAACTAAAGACAAGTCTGGGGAACAAGCCGTGGGTCAAGGGCTGGAGAATGCAGGGAGAGTCCAAAGATACAGGCCAGGGTCAAAGGGCAGGAGACAGCAGCAATCCAAGGTACGTAAGCCAAAGGGTCAGAAGTTCCGGGTGAAAGGAGAGTCGTCAGGAAGTCCGGGTCAAGCAAGGTAATGTGGCAACAGAAAAACACACTAGAGCTGATGACAAACCAGCAACCTGTTCAGGGGAAGCTGCTGGTTTAAATAGGGCCGTCAGGCCTCTGATTGGTCCCAGGGATGCCGCGTGCGTGCCCCTGCACACGGCGCGCCGCTGTACCGCGCATGCGTGGGCAGCTCGTGCACAGGCATGCGCTGTAGTGCAGTTCTACCACGCATGTGCGCGAATCTGTCCGGGATAGAACTGGTACCCTGACAGTGCCCCCCCTCAAGGGGCGGGCTCCGGACGCCCAAACTGGCCATTAGTTCCGGGTGTTCCAGGTGAAAGGCCCGAATCAGTCGAGGGGCATGAAGATTCCGGGAAGGCTCCCATGAGTTATCTTCAGGGGGATACTCCTTCCATTTGATAGGATATTGGAGCTGCCTTCTTCTTTTCCTACAGCTCAAGATAGCTTCCACCTCAAATTCTTTTTCCCCCTCAATCTTCACTGGTGGAGGTGGAAGTTCTTCCCTTCCGTTGAAGGGATCCGACACAACGGGTTTGAGCAAGGAGGCATGGAACACGGGATGGACCCTGTAAGACTCAGGTAATGCCAGTGCAAAGGCCACGGGATTGATCTTCCGCCTAATCTTGAATGGACCGATGAACCTTGGGCCCAACTTCGGAGAGGGAACAGGTAATTTAAGGTTGGTGGCAGACAGCCAACTTCGAAAGCTGGGCAATCCTTCATCCCCCTGTCATAGAACCTCTTATAATCCTCCTGAGCTCGCTGCATTACCTCCTGTAACTTCCGGAAATTCTGCCGAATGAAGGTTAAATGCTCCTGGACAGCTGGGACAGGTGCCTCGGGGATGGAATCTGGGAGAAAGGAGGGATGGAAACCAAAGTTAGCCCAGAATGGAGGCTTCGACTTACTGGGTGTCACTGGACAGGTGCGGAGGAAGTGGCCAGCTGCTCCACAATAGAGGCAAAGGTTGGCCTGACGTCTACAAAGCTTTTCCTCAGTGTGTCCGTATTCATCCGATCCGCAGACGGAAGAAAAAATAGGGTTTTCTTCCATCCGCAAAATCGGATCTTTGCGGTGGCGGGTGATTACGGGTGTCAGCGGATGTTTATCCGCTGACACCCGCAATCACATAGGGACCAATGTATATAAAAAGCGGACATACGGTCCGCACATGTGAAAGGGGACTTAGTGTTCCTTTAACTCTCTCCTTAAGTGGTCTATCTCTTCATAGGTGTGAGCAACTTACACAACTGTTCTTGATAAAGGGGACCTGCTTGTCCCTAAAATGCAGTCCAATACATGTGATCGTGCTTACCGAGCAAATACAGTAACTTACCTTTTGCTATAATTTGCTACCTCTCTGTCTCTGTGAGGTGCTCAGTTGTCACCAACTTGAAGGTCCCAATGTCATAGTTGCCACACTGCCAACTGAACCCTCTTTGTGATCTCTTCAGGAACCTCTATAGAAGCCCATGTCTATGGCTATGAGTACTCACCATTATTCATAGGTGTGCGCAGCCTATTACATTAGGGTGTGCACCCCAAAACTCAAACACACATGCGTATATATATAGATCTCTGTATATATAGATATATATAAATATATATATAGGGCAATGGACATCGTCAGTAGAACAGTTGATGGTGTCAGTGGGCAGGGACTGTTGTCAGTAGTTTATTTTTATTATTATTACATTTTACAATTAATTTTTTTTATTATTTTTTACAATAGTTTTTTATTATTTTCTTTTACAATTTTTTAGGAGAACCATTTTTTAAGCTTTGGTGAGATATTAGGGGCCTAAACAGACCCCTGATATCTCACTTTTGAGACAGGGAAAGGGGCTGAGGACAGAGATTCCTGAGTCCCTTTCTCTGCAGCCAAGCAGAAGAGGGAATATGTGCAGCACAGGGTGATTAGGGCGTGCCTGGGCACACCTGGCACACCCTGTGCGCACGCCTATGCCATTATATATGGCAGTTCCATACCTAGGCTATACAATCATAGCCATTCCGTTGCCTTTTATAGTGATGGTTGATTCCATCAACCTTCATATTATCAGCTCTATTCCTCAGGTGGCAGCGCAGGCTGGGTTCCGGGCTTCCATCCTGAACATATTTGCTCCGTTTCCCCGGCACAGGTGGAGATTTTAGTAGAACGAGGATAAATGGACTTCACCTGAGTCCTGGCATATGGCAGCTTTCATACACCCACCTCCTACTGACCCTCCTCCTAATTTCCGAGCACAAAGCCTCGCTTCACAAATTTAATTAATGTACAAACAAGCCCCATATGTTTGAAGCTGGCATTCCAAACCGAGGCCCGCTGTATGCCGTGCTTTACTCAGCGTCTGCTATCTCGCCTCTAAGTATGGAATTAAAGATGGTCGGTGGGTATCATAATTATACCCTCAGAGATGACCAGCACCAGGAGATAATCTACAAATAAATAAAAGGAAAATGTATTTTATTGGCAAACTCTGTTTTATTTATTTTTCTGTAAAGACTAATGTTTAGATAATAGTTACAAATTATTTTTGTTCTTATTTTAAAAATTCCTCTTCTGTATAGGAGAATACCCTTCCCAACCCCCCCCCCCACCCTTTTTTTTTAAACATTCCTCTCCCTTTTTCTTTTAATTTATTTTGTTTGTTTATTTAATTGTTTCTTTATTTTCACTTTAGAATAATACACATTGGGCCAGATTCACGTAGAACTGCGGCGGCGTAACGTATCGTAGATACGTTACACCGCCGCAAGTTTTCATCGCAAGTGCCTGATTCACCAAGCACTTGCGATGAAAACCTACGCCGGCGGCCTCCGGCGCAAGGCGGGCCTATTCAAATTGGGCGTGTGCCATTTAAATTAGGCGCGCTCCCGCGCCGGACCTACTGCGCATGCTCCGTTCCGTAATTCCCGTCGTGCTTTGCGCGCCGTGACGTCATTTTTTCGAACGGCGACGCGCGTAGCGTAATTCCGTATTCCCGGACGGCTTACGCAAACGACGTTATTTTTTAAATTTCGACGCGGGAACGACAGCCATACTTTATACAGCAATACGATTGCTGCGTAAAGTTAAGGCACCAAAAAAACCGACTAACTTTGCGACGGGAAACTAGACTAGCGGCGACGTAGCGAACGCAAAAATCCGTCGGGAATCGCCGTAACTCCTAATTTGCATACCCGACGCTGGTTTACGACGCGAACTCCCCCCAGCGGCGGCCGTGGTATTGCATCCTAAGATCCGACAGTGTAAAACAATTACACCTGTCGGATCTTCTGGCTATCTATGCGTAACTGATTCTATGAATCAGTCGCATAGATAGAAACAGGGATACGACGGCGTATCAGGAGAAACGCCGTCATATCTCATTTGTGAATCTGGCCCATTATTACCAAATTGGTCCTTTAGACCATATAAAGAGTTAATGCTATATCCTTAGGCCTAGATTCACGTACGGCCGCTCTACGTTGCGCGGGTGTAGCGTATCGTATTTACGCTACGCCGCCACAACTTAGAGAGGCAAGTGCTGTATTCACAAAGCACTTGCGTCCTAAGTTACGGCGGCGTAGCGTAAATGGGCCGGCGTAAGCGCGCGTAATTCAGAGTAGGCTGGTAGGGGGCGTGTTGTATTTAAATGAGGCTTGACCCCATGTAGATGCATGGCCAAACGAACGGCGCATGCGCGCGCATGCTCAGTATCACGTCGTATTTACGACCAAAGATACGTCGGCTCAATGCCTGTGACGTGAACGTAACTTACGCACAGCCCTATTCGCGTACGACTTACGCAAACGACGTAAAAAGATACGCTTGTTCCGACGTCCATACTTTGCATGGGCTGCGCCACCTAGAGACATGCTTTATCTTTCCGCCAGCGTATGTCTTACATAAACGGCGTAACTAATTGCGACGGGCATACGTAAGTTCGTGAATCGGCGTATCTTGCTCGCCGCGGAAATCAATGAAGCGCCACCTAGCGGCCAGCGTAATTATTGCAACCCAAGATACGACGACGTAGGAGACTTACTTGCAGTCGTGACGCCCAGTTTGCAAAGCAGGCTAAGCTACCTGCCTGCTTATTGGCAGGCTGTGTGCAAATATCTAATTTTGTTAAAGCGGAAGTCCCACGAAAAAAAAAAATATTAAAAGCCAGCAGCTACAAATACAGCAGCTGCTGACTTTCAATAAATGGACACTTACCTGTCCAGGGCGCCCGCGATGTTGGCAGTCGAAGCCGAGCAAACGCTCGTCTCTCAGCTGCCCCCGCCGCCAAATCCTCGGTGAGGGAATCAGGAAGTGAAGCATTGCGACTTCACTGCCCGCTTCCCTACTGCGCATGCGCGAGCGGCGCTGAATTACAGCTGTGTTTTTTTTTAAAGTGCCTGAAACAGCGGGCGCAATGCTGTGCGTTCGCTGTTTACACAGTGTTGTGTTAGGAAAGCGAATAAATCGCTTCTCTAACACTGACCCGCCTCTCACACAGCCCTGTCACCTGATTGGCTGAAGCAACAGGCGCTGGCACTGGACGCCTATCAGGCGTCTAATCATAGCAGAGATGACGGTAAGAGGACGGGAGAAGACATGGAGGACTCGGAGTGTGGAGGACAGTGCCGAGACAGGTAAGTGTCGGGCAGGGGGGCATACTGGCAGCATTTGATGGGACACACTGGCGGCAATTGATGGGGCACACTAGCGGCAATTGATGGGGCACACTGGCAGCAATTGGTGGGGCACACTGGCAGCAATTGGTGGGGCACACTGGCAGCAATTGATGGGGCACACTGGCAGCAATTGATGGGGCACACTGGCAGCAATTGATGGGGCACACTAGTGGCAATTGGTGGGGCACACTGGCATGAATTGATGAGGCATACTGGCAGCAATTGAATGGGCACACTGGCAGCAATTGATTGGGCACAGTGGCGGCAATTGATGGGGCACACTGACAGCAATTGATGGGAACACTGGCACCAATTGATTGGGCACAGTGGTGGCAATTGATGGGCACAGTGGCAGCAATTGATGGGCACAGTATCTGCGTTTGATGGCACAGTGGCGGCAATTTATGGGAACAGTAGCTGCGTTTGATGGCACAGTGGCGGAAATTTAAGGGTACAGTGGCTGCGTTTGATGGGCACAGTGGCAGCGATTGATGGGCACAGTGGCTGCGCTTGATGTTTTTTTTTTTCCAGTTTGTGTGCCCCCCCCCCAAAAAAAAAAATTGAGCACCAGCCGCCACTGCCTGCCCTAATACACACCAAACATCTACAGGTGGAGTGTCAGTGCACTGTTGGGTCCAGGTACAGGTGGGCATTCAGTAGGAGAATCCAACATCCCCAGCAGCCCCTTTGGGTGTATTGTTACATTTGTATCTACCTCCTAATGGAAACCTAATAAATATTTGCAATTAATCACATAACTAAATATCATCCAACAAAACACGTTACATAAAAAAATATATTCCGTGCCTCACCTGCTGAAATCCCGGTGAGTTACATTCCCCCCCGGTAAACATATGCAATTAAATCTGTGGAGACGGAAATACATCCGGCTTCAGCTGTCACACATCTCGCAGGCTGATAAATAAACATATATCTCTTATACCTTGAGCTGCCAGCGCATTTCCAGCACTGAAATGCATTGAATAATTCCACCAAGTGCCTGCTTAATAAAATTCACACTGAATGCAGGTCAATAAAACATACGGTGTATTTCGGGACACGGTTACCCCTGGAGGTCGGAAAGAAGTCTGTATGAAAAAAAAAAAAGAAGCTGCATGCATGATTACATTTTAACCACTTGCTTACTGGGCACATATACCCCCCTCCTGCCCAGGTGAAATTTCAGCTTCTGGCACTGCGTCGCTTTAACTGACTATTGCGCGTTTGTGCGACGTGGCTCCCAAACAAAATTGGCGTCCTTTTTTCCCCATAAATAGAGCTTTCTTTTGGTGGTATTTGATCACCTCTGCGGTTTTTATTTTTTGCGTTATAAACAAAAATAGAGCGACAATTTTGAAAAAAAAACAAACAATGGGGCCGATCCACAAAAGAATTACGCCGGCGTATCTATTGATACGCCGCGTAATTTTAAATTTCCCGCGCCGTATCTTTGTTTTGTATCTACAAAACAAGATACGACTGCATCTCGGATCGATCCGACAGGAGTACGTCTTAGTACGCCGTCGGATCGTAGATGCATTTTCCCGCCGGCCGCTAGGTGGCGTTTCCGTTGAATTCCGTGTCGAGTATGCAAATTAGCTAGTTACGGCGATCCACGAACGTACGTCCGGCCGGCGCATTTTTTTACGTCGTTTGCGTTCGGCTTTTTCCGGAGTATAGTTACCCCTGCTATTATGAGGCGTACTCAATGTTAAGTATGGCCGTCGTTCCCGCAGCAAATTTTTTATTTTTTACGTTGTTTGCGTAAGTCGTTCGCGAATAGGGATTTGCGTAGAATGACGTCACCGTCGGAAGCATTGGCCGGTTTATTTTCGAGCATGCGCACTGGGATACCCCCACGGACGGCGCATGCGCCGTTCAAAAAAAACGTTGTTTACGTCGGGTCACGACGTATTTACATAAAACACGCCCCCATCACATCCATTTGAATTCCGCTCCCTTACGCCGCCAAAGATACACTACGCCGCCGTAACTTACAGCGCAAATTCTTTGAGGATTCGAAAAAAATAAGTTACGGCGGCGTAGTGTATCTTAGATACGCTACGCCCGGGGGAGATATGCGCCGATCTACGTGGATCTGCCCCAATATGTGTTCCCCGGTACAGGGAAGTTTGGAGCCCCCTGATCTCAGATTTTCCTCGCAGTTAATCGAAAGCCGGGAGCCCCCAAAGTTTTCTCCTCGTCTCTCCACCGGCCTGCCCTCTCCTCACCGGTTTACACTTCACGGGCCCCAATTAGCCAGTTTTGTGTCCTATAGGAAAGGTTGCCGCAGAGAATAACAAATATAGCTTTTAGCCCGAGGCGAGCCTAAGACATGAGCAGCAGATGTCATCTTCGGAAATCCACTCAGCACAAACACGGTGACAGCTCCTCCGGAATGCCGGCATGCCGGGACCCGGGCTCATGAGCCGCGCACAACTGTGACAGAGCTGTGTGTGCTCTTGTCTGCCGGGTAATTGCCGGAGCACAGACTTGTGTGTAATTAAATGGAGGGAGAGGAAGAGACTATGGCTGCAACAAAAAAAAGAGCGACAGAAAGGCAGAATTTTTTTTTCTGTTGCGCCCATAAAAGCACGCCGAGACGCGGAACATTTGTTTTCAACGCAATATAGTTGGGGAGGAGGGTGGCACCGGCCTGGCAGTCACCGGATCAAGTCATCTATCACAACCGAAATGCTCATTTATCATTCCCAAAAGAACGTTTTGTGCACCCAAAATCCTAATACATCATTAGATAGTACCCCATCATTGATATCAGTAGGAGGAATAGTGCCCCATCATTGTATCGGTGGGAAGAATAGTGCCCCGTCATTGGTGTCAATTGGAGAAATAGTGCCCCATCTTTGGTATCCGTTGAAGAAATAGTGCTTCATCATTGGTGTCAATGGGGGTAATAGTGCCCCATTGTTGGTGTTAGTGAGAGGACTAGTGGCCCATGGTCGGTTTAGGTTGGCAGGACCTATGCCCCACTGTTGCTGATAGTGGGGAAATTAATGCCCCAAGGGACGGATAAAAGCAAGCAAAACACTGCATCCGGCCCCTGAGCCGCAGTTTGGAGACTACTGATATAAGCAGACTGAGGGCCAGATTCTCGTACATCCCCGTAACTTTGCGCGGGCGTAACGTATACGATTTACGTTACGCCTCCGCAACTTAGACAGGGCAAGTGATGTATTCTCAAAGCACTTGCTCCGTAAGTTGCGGCGGCGTAGCGTAAATCGGCCGACGTAAGCCCGCCTAATTCAAATTTGGAACAGGGGGGCGTGTTTTATGTAAAATATCCATGACCCGACGTGATTGACGTTTTTCACGAACGGCGCATGCGCCGTCCGTGGACATATCCCAGTGTGCATTGCTCCAAATACGTATTGGTTTTGATGTGAACGTAAATTACGTCCAGCCCCATTCACGGACGACTTACGCAAAATATTCAAAATTTGACGCGGGAACGACGTCCATGCTTAACATTGGTACGCCGCATGTACGCCTCATATAGCAGGGGTAACTTTACGCCGGGAAAAGCCTAATGTAAACGGCGTATCTGTACTGCGTCGGCCGGGCGTACATTCGTAAATTTGCGTATCTAGCTGATTTACATATTTCTAGGCGTAAATCAGCGTACACGCCCCTAGCAGCCAGCGTAAATATGCAGTTACGATCCGACGGTGTAAGAGACTTACGCCGGTCGGATCTAATAGAAATCTATGCGTAACTGATTCTATGAATCAGGCGCATAGATACGACGGCACAGCTCAGAGATACGGCGGCGTATCGTATCTCCTCTGTGAATCTGGGCCTGAATGTATAATAAATATGTAAAGCGCTGCGCAAATTGATGGCGCTGTATAAGTGCCCGTAATAAATAAATAAATAAAAAAGAATAAAATTTGGCTTCAAGTGAATAGTGACATCATCATTTGGCATGCCATGGCCGCTGTGGTTGGGCGCATTTTGGATCGCCTTGAAAAATGTAACTTCCCATTCATGAGCGGAGTTACTCCTTAAGAGGACTGCATAAAACTGTACCCAAAAGCTATGTCATTTCTACGGCGGCCTTCAGCCGGAGACACCAACATAAACGGGAAGAGAAGAGGCGGAAAGGCCAGAGAGTCGCCGCGCATGTCATCAACAGCCATCTGTCATCCGTCCGACTGTTTCCCGCGTGAAAATCCCATATAAAAGGAAAATATTATCTACAAGAAGAAGGACGGCGATAAAAGTCCGCAGCGTTGTGCGCGCCGGGGCCCGCCGTATATCACCGATGCCGATACAGCCACATAATCTTGAGAGAATGACACAGTATATTTTAATTCGGTATCACGGAATGTTGTTGGAGAGACGGAACCTTCAGTCCGCGCAATTATCGGAGCTCTATAAAGCAGCCGCGACCGCAGACGGCGGGGGAAAGGGATTTTCTGCCGTAAAACACAACATTACAATGATAAACTCTCCGCGTCTTATCTCTCCCGCGTCTCTTACCGCCACTTCCACCGCCAAACAGGGCTGACGGGCCCGGAATTATTTGAAGGACTTTTTTTTTTCTTCTTCTTGTTCTTTATTTATTCTGGAGGAGGAAAGCGCAGATGCGTCCACTTGGGACCGTAACCGGGTTATCGCGGAAATGGAAATGCGCGCTCGAACGATAAGGGAGATAGACGGCGAGATTGAGAAGTGAAAACCTGCTTTGTGGCCGTATTAAAAAGCTGTCTTGCTGGGTTATCACCTGAAGATAAAGTTGTAAGGAGTTTAATTTGATGAATTGGATGTACGCCGCTCGCCGCACTTCACCCATCTCAGCCGCCCCGCGTTTTTTTTTTTAATAAACAGAGAGATGAAAACTATTTATTTGTGCCGCGCCGTCCCTCCATCCTGCTGCGACAACGTGACGTCTTAGACGGGAGGACATGCGGGTGTGTTTAACCACTTCAGCCCCGGAAGGTTTTCCTGACCAGGCCGTTTTGTGCGATACGGCTCTGCGTTACTTTAACTGACAATTGCGCGGATAAAAATAAATAAAAGCGATGTTCTGTTTTCCCCACAAATAGAGCTTTCTTTTGGTGGTATTTGATCACCTCTGCGGTTTTTATTTTTTGCGCTATAAACAAAAAAAGAGCGACAATTTTGAAAAAGAAAATATTTTTTTTTTCTTTTTTTTACTTTTTGCTATAAAACATTTCCAATAAAAAAAGTCAAAAAAACGAATTTCTTCATCAATTTAGGCCAATATGTATGGCGCGTACACACGAATTTCCAAAGAAAAAAGTCCATTTCATCGGGAATTCAGATCGTGTGTTCGCAACATCAGACTTTTTTCCGTCGGTGTTTAGAAATAGAACATGTTTTATTTTTTTTCGATGGAAAAACGTCGCAAAGTTACGGCTGCTTTAACATGGCTTAAAATTAGATCAGCCATGTTAAAGTATGGCCGTCGTTCCCGCGTCGAATTTCAAATTTTTTTTTTGCGTAAGACGTCCGGGAATACGAAAGTAGGTTACGCACGTCGCCGTTCAAAAAAATGACGTCACTTCGCGTAAAGCACGGCGGGAATTTCAAAACGGAGCATGCGCAGTACGTCCGGCGCGGGAGCGCGCCTAATTTAAATGGTACACACCCCATTTGAATTAGGCGGGCTTGCGCCGGATGCCTTTACGTTACACCGCCGTAAGTTTACAGGCAAGTGCTTTGTGAATCAAGCACTTACGCTGAAAACTTGCGGCGGTGTAACGTAAACGGGATACGTTACGCCGCGGCGCAGGTACGTGAATCTGGCCCGAAATTCCTATCGTCTGTGTGCAACTCCGACGGAGAAAAAATCATTGAACTTCATTTTTCCTCGGGTCATCATAGTGTTTTACGTCACCGCGTTTTGGACGGTCAGAATTTGGTCTGACAGTGTGTATGCAAGACAGCTTGTACGGAATTCCGACGGAAAATTCCCATCGGATTTTTAGGCCATCGGAAATTCCAATCGTGTGTACGGGGCATTAGAGTTTTTGTTAACAATAGAGTTAGAGCAAGGGTTAACTTTTCTGTTAGGCCTCGTACACACGTCCGAGAATCTCGTCAGGAAAAACCCGTCGTTTTCCCTGACGAGATTCTTGGTAAGAAACTCTTGCCGCCGGAGTGTACTGAATTTCATTTCAAAAGAACCGCGGTTCTCTTGAAAAGAAAGAATCCGGTGACGTCATTGCGTACGATGAGCATGCGCTTATCACATTCGATTGCGTCGCAGCCATCTTGCATCACCCTACCTATGCCATGGAAGCTACCGCGCATGCGTCAAAGTCATTTCGAGCATGCGCGGGTTTCCACGGCGACAGGTAAGTATACACACTCTTGGGTTTCTCGTCGGGAAACAGGCCGACAAGAATCTCGATGAGAAAAAAGAGAGCAGGATCTCTTTTTTTCTCGTCAAGATTCTGGCCAGATTTCCAGACGAGAAACCTGAATGCCTCGTACACACGAACGGGAATCTCGGCAAGAAGCAGTTTTCTTGCTGGTTTTTGCCGAGAAACCCGGTCGTGTGTATGAGGCCTTAGGGTATGAATTAGGGTTAGCATTAGATTTAGAATTGGGATTAGAATCAGGATTGAGTATAGTGTTAGGGTTAAGCCGCGTACACACGATCGGATATCTAATGGAATCTAATCCGATTGATTTTTTTGTCGGATTTCGATGAAGCTGACTTTCATCAGTCTTGCCTACACACCATCAGTCAAAAATCCAACCGTGCCAAAACGAGGTGATGTACAACACTACGTCCACACAGACGATTGGATTTTTCTGTTTTTTTCTTTTTATCCATCGGAAAAATTTAAAACATGTACTATTTTTTAACACTGATGGAAAAAAGACCGATGGGGCCCACACACAACCGGTTTGTCCGATGAAAACGGTCTATCGGTCTGTTTTCATCGGACAAACTGATCGTGTGTACAGGGCTTTAGAGTTAGTGCTAGAGCTAGGGTTATTTTTAGGGATGGCATTAGAGTTAGGATTTGAATTAGGGTTAGCGTTGGATTTAGAGTTAGCGTTGAGGTTAGTGTTAGGCCCCGTACTCACGACCAAACATGTCTGCTGAAACTGGTCCGCGGACCATTTTCAGCAGACATGTTTGGCCGTGTGTTGGCCCGAGCGGACCATTTTCGGGCGGATCGGACAGGTTTCCAGCGGACAACTGTTTCCTGGACTTGCTTTAAAACAGTCCGCTGGAAACCTGTCCGCCCGGACATGTACGGTCGTCTGTACAGACCTACCGTACATGTCCGAATGACTTCGACGCATGCGTGGAAGCATTTTAAAGGCAGGCCGCCCACGTCGCCACGTCATTGTGGCGGCGACACCGCGTCATCGACGCGGCGACACCGCGGACACACCCCGCGTATTGTTTACGCGCGGACCTCTGTTCGATGGTGTGTACAGCCATCGAACAGAAGTCCCCGGGCAGTCCCCGGGCAGACATGTCCGATGAAAACGGTCCGCGGACCGGTTTCATCGGACATGTCTGCTCGTGAGTACTCGGCCTTAGGGTTAACAAAAAAGTTAGGGCAGGCATGTCCAAAGTCTGGTCCGTGGGCCAATGGCGGCCCACGTTCTGGTTTAACACGGCCCCCCTGGTGATTTGGATACATATCTCTTTTAAATCAGGCGCGTCCCCGCCCCGAACAAACTGCGCATGCGCCGTCCGTCAAATTTTCCAGCGTGCATTGCTCCAAATGACGTCGCAAGGACGTCATTGGTTTCGTCGTGAGCGTAACTTACGTCCAGCCCTTTTCGGAATCGACTTACGCAAACAACGTAAAATTTAAAAATTTGACGCAGGAACGATGGCCATACTTAACATAGGATACCCCTCATATAGCAGGGGTAACTTTACGCCGGAAAAAGCCAATCTGATGCCCCCAAAAAAGGCCGCCACATCTCCGCTTTACTCACTGACAATACTTGCCCTGGCCGGGAATGTCTGGAGAAGCACAATCCCCGCCCCCTGCTTGTGATTGGAGAAATCATAAATCCCGCCTCTTGTGTCCAATAACTGTGCTGTGATTCGTTACAGCACAAGCTGATTTTTGGGAAGGGGGGGTGTCCCTGAATGGTAGTTTGGAAATGTGGTCACCCTAGTCCAGTGTTTCTCAATTCCAGTCCTCAGGCCCCCCCAACAGGTCAGGTTTTCAGGATTTCCCTCAGATGAAAAGGCTGTGGTGATTACTAAGGCAGTGAAACTGATCAAATCACCTGTGCAAAATAATGGAAATCCTGAAAACCTGACCTGTTGGGGGGGCCTGAGGACTGGAATTGAGAAACACTGCCCTAGTCCCAGTACTGACCCCACTGTATTCTCTCAACGTAGGTTTATTTTGAGATGTTTGATGTTGAGGAAGGCGACAGAGCACAATTCATCGTTAATATTACAGCGCCACCTACAGTCAGTGCCATGCAAGCGGGTGACCCAGATACTGGACACTGAGATGTGTGTCAGCGGGAGGCTACAATGGAGCAGTGTTGTGTTTCCTGCAGATCTCTATCTAATGACGAAGTCTCAGGTTCCCCGTGTACCGATTGTGATCTAATGCTGCCTATTATGCCCCCTCGCCGCGCTCCTTATCTGATCGCCCACCGTCCCCTTTATGGGCCTCCAATACCGATTGTGTTTCCAAATGATAAAGCCGCCTTTTCATTCGGACCCTTTCCTCGCCGGGCTCATCCGAGGCCTCCGCCATGGCGAACAAGAACATGCTGATCCATTATTGAAGAGAGCTGCTAATGGAGTTTTCCTGACTGCGGATAGAACAGGGATCGCTATGTCCTTGTGCTCATGAAGTGGCGGCTTGTTGTCCGCCTGTGATGTTTTATCTTTGCTGGAATGACACTCCATGGGTATCTGAAGCCTATGGGCCAGATTCTCAAAAGAATTACGCCGGTGTATCTACAGATACACCGGCGTAATTCGAAAATCCCGCCGGCGTATCATTAGGCTAGCCGGAATTAGGCTAGGATCCGACTGGTGTAAGTCACTTACACCGTCGGATCCTAAATGCAATACTACGCTGGCTGCTAGGTGGCGTTTACGTCCATTTCAGCGTCGGATATGCAAATGAGCCGATAAGCCGATTCCCGAACGTTTTTGCGCCGCTTCGCCGTAGTTTACGTCGTTTCCGTAAGCGTAAGGTTACCCCTGCTATATGAGGGGTAACCTTACGTCGGTCCGCCGTATGCCATGTTAAGTATGGCCGTCGGGACAGCGTCAGGTTTTTCCGTCGTTTACGTCGTTTACGTAACTCGTCGCGAACAGGGCTGTACGTTAATTACGTTCACGTCGCAACCAATGTATTTGCGGCATACTACGGAGCATGCGCAGTGGCCTACGTTTAAGGCCGGCGCATGCGCAATTCGTTTGGCACAGGGGCGCGCTTAATTTAAATACAAGCCGCCCCCTTTGATTTACGCGGGGATACGCCGGGCCATTTAGTTTACCCGCCGCAAATTACGGAGCAAGTGCTTGGAGAATACGGCACTTGCTCCAGTAAGTTGCGGCAGCGTAGTGTTAATGGCATACGCTACGCCCCGCTCGTAGATACGCGGATCTACGAGAATCTAGCCCAAAATGTTTTCTTGCTTTTTAAAAATTTGGATGGATTGGGGAGTTGCTAGAACCTCTGTCAGGTTTTTGTTGCTGCCTGTGTCCCCCTCTGGGGAGATTCGGCCTCCCTGATGGTCCTGGTGGCCATTGTCAGAGGGACAGAAAGTGACGAGAAATCCAAAATTGTCACCAGAATAGAAGGTGAGAGGTTAAAGTGATACTATAGGTTCACGTTTAAAAAAATAAATAAATAACAAACATGTTATACTTACCTCCACTGTGCAGTTCATTTTGCACAGAGTGGCCCCGATCATCCTCTTCTGGGGTACCCGTAGGGTGACCACATTTCCAAACTACCATTCAGGGATACCCTCCCTTCCCAAAAATCAGCTTGTGCTGTAACGAATCACAGTGATTGGACACAAGAGGAGGGATTTATGATTTCTCCAATCACAAGCAGGGGGCGGGGAGTATGCTCCTCCAAGGCATTCCCGGCCAGGACAAGTACTGTCAGTGAGTAAAGCGGTGATGTGGCGGTGGTTTTTGGGGGCATCAGATTAGCCCAGGGGGTGGCTGTGACTGTACTGTCCTGAAATGAATGTGCCCAGGACAGACCTGCAAAATGCGGGACTCTCCCGGGCAATCCGGGACATGTGGTCACCCTAGTCCCAAGGCGGCAAGCGCGGCTCCTCCCCGCAATAGCTAACCCTCTCTGGGAAGCTCTCTCCTGAGGGGGTTACCTTGCGGGCGCGCTCCCGTGTCATACACTCTGCGTACATAGCCTCCGAGTGTATGACTCTGCCCCACCCCCCCGACAGCCGCGTCATTTGATTTGATTGACAGCAGTGGGAGCCAATGGCTGTGCTGCCATCAATCTATCCAATGAAGAGCTGAAAAGTCATGGGGAAAGCGACGCGGGATCGCGCCAACGGAAGTTCGGGGCCATGACTAAGCGCTGAAGTACAGCGTGAAACGCGTCGGCCTATACTGTACCTGTTGTTTGCGGTGAATGCATGTGCATTTGAAAATAAAGACCAACTTTATTTTAGTTATCTTGGAGTGCGGCCATCCAGAGTTTTTTTCGTCCATTTGCTATAATCAGCATCGCCAGCACCCTGGTGGTTCAACAACCCTTAATGATATACGAGGCTCACCTGGAGCAGTGAAAGATTTGTCTGGAAGTTCGGGGCTCAGGTAAGTAAAACAGGGGGGCTGGGGTGCCGGACAGTGCAAGGTGTTTTTTCACCTTAATGCATAGGATGCATTAAGGTGAAAAAACACGAGGCTTTAAACCCCTTTAACACTCCATTGGAGACACCTGCGTAGAAGAAAATTATGCCAAGGCCGGGGGGGCACATGAACTTTAATGGCATCCCAGTCTTAGTCCGTAGGGTTCAATATTGAGTGGAATTCCCCCCCCCCCTTTTGCAGCTATAACAGCTTCAACTCTTCTGGGAAGGGCGTCCACAAGGTTTAGGAGTGTTTCTATGTGATTGTTTGACCATTCTTCCAGAAGAGCATTTGTGAGGTCAGGCACTGATGTTGGAGGAGATGGCCTGGCTCACAGTCTCTAATTTATCCCAAAGGTGTTCTATCAGGTTGAGGTCAGGTCTCTGTGCAGGCCAGTCAAGTTCCTCCACTCCAAACTCACTCATTGATGTCTTTATGGACCTTGGAGACTGCGAGGCAGGACTTCTTGTCCAACATCAGTGCCTGACCTCACAAATGCACTTCTGGAAGAATATATATATATATTTTTTTTAAGTGGGCAGACTCTTTTTCTGCCATCACTTTTCTATTTGTCTTTGTTTAAAAGGGAAAATGAATTCCAAATAATCCCCAACAATTCATTAGATCGAGTAGTTTTAAATGACTTTTGTTGAAATGTCATTTTGTATGACCGTCGTTCCCGCATCAAAATTTTAAAATTTACGTCGTTTGCGTAAGTCGTCCGTGAATGGGGCTGGACGCCATTTACGTTCAGGTCGAAACCAATGACGTCCTTGCGACGTCATTTAGCGCAATGCACGTCGGGAAATTTTAGGTACGGCGCATGCGCAGTACGTTCAGCGCGAGAACGCGCCTAATTTAAATGATCCACGCCCCCTACCCGGATCATTTGAATTTAGGCGGGCTTGCGCCGGGGGATTTACGCTACGCTGCAGCAACTTTACAGGCAAGTTCTTTGAGAATAAAGCACTTGCCTGTAAAACTTGCGGCGGCGTAACGTAAATGACATAGTTTTACGCCATTCTACCAGAATCTGGGCCAAAATGTGCAGCATTGTTATGATCACACGTCTCTGAAACATCAGAGTGACTTTGCTGCATCTTCAAAATCGATGCCGGGCCACCTGTAGCCGGTCCCGCACAGCCGGATACCTAGACCAAACAATAAAAGCTGGAAGGCAGCAGGTGCCCCCGGACGCTCTATCAGCTCCCATGTGGAGGGGCCGCTTAGATAACACAAAATGCACCATAAGCAGCGTATAATTATTTGCAAATATGACACGCAGACGCCCAACACGTACAATTATGAGGGAGAGAACTGCGATGGTGTAATTGTCTTCCATGTATGACAGGCCTTTAATTTTCCACGGGAGCCCGCCGTTATTTCTTTGCACGTCTGCCGCCTGTGACGGGACACCTTGTACATTACACTTTAATTGTTGTCTTCCGCAGAGCACGTCGCAGAGCTGAGGCGGGCCCCCCGCGGTGCTCACAGTGACACGCCAGGCCAGGGAATGAAAGTGGATTTTTCGTAGGAGACGGGCAACATGCCAATCAGAAAAAATAAAAATGTTTTCTGGTTAAAATTGAAAAGGTAAAGACCCAAGTGGAAGGAGATGTTCGTTAATTTACCAGCTAATAAAGAATATTTGGAGCCTGGGTTACTTTGAGCCTTATTGTGCGTTGTGTAACCTAAGCACACCAAAAAAAGTGCATGCATTTATTTGGCAATGCAGTGCACAATGCATTAGCAACGTCCATTGGCACGGCGTGTGATGCCCTGTACACGCGATCGGTTCGTCTGATGAAAACAAACCGATGGATTTTTTCATCAGATATCTGATGAAGCTGACTTTCATCAGTCTTACCTACACACCATTGGTTAAAGATCCAATCGTGTCCAACGCGGTGACGTAAAACAGAACGACGTGCTGAGAAAAATTAAGTTCAATGCTTCCGAGCATGCGTCGACTTGATTCTAAGCATGCGCGGATTTTTGACCGATGGATTTCCCCACAGACCAGTGGCGTAGCGTGGGGGGGGGGCAGGGGGGAAGTGGCCCTGGGCGCAACATTTGGAGGGGCGCAGTGACAGGCGGAAGATTTAGCGGGTGATTAGCAGCTGTGCGCTATAATAAAACAGTTGCGATGCGGTGCGGCTTAGGCTCCAGCACCGCGGTAACACTGAGCACTTCTTCTTCAGCATCATCGTCTTCGCTCACTCTGCACTGTTCAGTCACTCACTGCAGTGTCCGCAGTGAGTGACTGAACAGTGCAGAGTGAGTGAAGACGGTGATGCCAGTATTGCCAGGGAATGTGACCGGGCACTGGCAGCGTGCGGAGAGGGGGGCTGGGGGGAATTTAGGGCAGTCGAGGGTGGCATCCTCCATCTCTATACATGTGTCTCTGAGTCCTCCAGGATCCCCCCTCGCTCTGCCCGCGTTCTCTTAGCCCGCCCCACAGCCCGGACTTCCGCCGCCGCTTCTCCTGAGTGACGAGTCTGACTCCTGCTTGTCACTGTGCTCCTACAGGGCCCTGCACACAGCACACCCCCTCAATCCTGCACGACGCACACAGTGCACCCCCTCAATCCTGCACGACGCACACAGTGCACCCCCTCAATCCTGCACGACGCACACAGTGCACCCCCTCAATCCTGCACAACGCACAAAGTGCACCCCCTCAACCCTGCACGACGCACACAGTGCACCCCCTCAACCCTGCACGACACACACAGTGCACCCCCTCAACCCTGTACGCCGCACACATCGCACCCCCTCAACCCTGCACACCACACACATTTAGAAGGGAGTGCTAAAAGACAGTGGATTGGGGGCGCAAATTTCTTGCCTTGCCCCGGGTGCTGACAACCCACTCTACGCCACTGCCACAGACGATTGTTTTTTTCTATCGTTTTTTTAACCATAAGAAACATTTATAACAGGTTCTATTTTTTTTTCACAGATGGGAAAAAAACTAATGGGGCCCACACACGATCGGTTCGTCTGATGAAAACGGTCCATCGGTCCGTTTTCATCAGACGAACCGATCGTGTACAGGGCATTAGGGTACTATTAAGAATAAATGGCAATGTAACACCCCACCGCGCAAAAAGCGTGTTTTCACACATGACAGTAATGAGCGCTACAGTGTGAACTAGGCTTCAAAGTGTATCCGAATCCAAACTTTTTTTGGGGCTGGCGTAATACATGATTAACCACTTCGATACCGGGCAATCCCCCCCCCCCCCCTTCTGCTCAGGCCAGTTTTCAGCGATGTCGCCCTTTGAATGACAATTGTGCAGTCACGCTACACTGTACCCATATGAATTTTTTTTTTTTCACTTCAGTAGAGTTTTCTTTTGGCAATAATTATTCACCGCTGTTTTTTTTTTTTTTTTCAAAATAAACAAAAAAAAAAAAAAACTTGTATTTCTTCTTTTCTGTTTATAAAATGTTGCAAATAAATGATTGTTCTTCATAAATTTAACCCAAAATGCTACATTTCTTTGGAGAAAATAACACATATCAGTGTATATTATTATGTCTGTAGGAAAGCTATACAGTCCACAAACTATGGGATTTACAGCGGAACCTTGGATTACGAGCATAATCCGATCCAGGAAAATGCTCGTAATCCAAAGTACTCGCATATCAAAGCGAATTTCCCCATTGAAGTCAATGGAAACGAAAATAATTTGTTCCGCATTGACTTCAATGGCATGCATTACCGCATGTGGCCAGAGGTGGGGGGGGGGAGCAGGAGAGCCTCGGAAACACACGGAAAGGCCAGAGGACAGCTCGGCTGACCTCGGAAAACCTTGGGAACGGAGTATTTTTGAGTCTTTTCGAGCATTTCCGAACAGCGTTGATCGGCTCCCCACCTCAGGCCAAACGCGGTACTGCACAGCGCTGTGGCTTGAATCCTGCTTGTTTTGCGAGACAACACTCGCAAACGGAGTCAGGATTTTTTAGAATACAGTGCTTGTATTGCGAAATGCTCGTTAACCGTGTTACTCGCAATCCGAGGTTCCACTGTGTCTGAAAATTGATCATTCCTTGATGTACTGACAGACTCATTTCTTGAGGCCCTAAAATGCCAAGATAGTAGAAATACCATCCAAATGACCCCCTTTTTGGAAAGTAGACAGTCCAAGGTATTTAGTATTTTGAAGTTCACTTTTTTTTTACATAAAGTCACCAGTGCAGTGCAGTACAGCGTTATAATATAACTGGTGTGGTGGTGATCAGGGACACTGACTGGTGACAGTACAAAAAAAGTTATCATTTTTTTTACAACACTGTGACCAGAGCAATATAATGTTACCATAATAACATTGTACTACTCTGGAAGTGATCCGATTTTTTTTACACATTATATTTGCTTACAGTAGTAAATTACATTGCTATAAGCAAGTATTTTCCTGAATGAAACAGAATCCTTCAGTTTGTTTTGTTGTGATTAGCTGTGATTGGGCCAAGCTTGGGCCAAGCTAATACTTGGTATAGATGGGCTGTGATTGACCCTGTCTGTACCATGTGATCAAATTGACTAATCACAGCTAGCAAACACAATTGTGCACAATAGATGGCATGAAAAGAAGCCATACATTGTGTACAACTGTCATGTGACCTGCAGTAAATATAAACTGCTAAATATCTTTTCTCATCAGTAGAGCAGGTGGCCAGGTGACAAGTGCACCCCGTTGGGGTCAGGGATGCACCTCAGGGTAGTGAACCCTATAGCTAACTGCTGCTATCAGAGAGGAAGCGTGAACCCAAGATCTCCCAGGGCGCAGAGTCTAAGACCCAGCTTTGTGTTCACCAGAGCCTCTAGTGGTGAGGATGACCTTCGCAGCAGCTGGATCCAGGTCGTGACCCCTGGGATCCCCTAGGTCACGCTCCGCAGAGAGAGAGGGGAAGCAGCAAGCAGGACAAACAGTAGTGATGGGTAAGCCGAGGTCAGGGCAACATGCAGACTAGGGTAACAGAGGGACAGGCAAACAGTCAAGGGCACAGGCAAACAGAAGTCAGGAACGAGCCAAAAACGGTACACAGGAAGGTAAACGTAGCACATTGCAGACAGGAACTTAAGCAAACAACACTGTTGAACAGTACTGCAGGCCTGTAGTGCAACAGTTAATATAGACTTCCTGGGATGGCCTAGGTGGGGCCATACAGGAAGGAGAGGAAATAAGAAGGTAACCAGAACAGAGTCAGGCCTCTAATGGACAGATGGAAACAGGTAAGCTGCCAGAATATTGCATATCCATGACAAGCAGTCTTATGACTTCTATCAGTGTCTGGTTAAAGCTTGTAGGAGGAGTTTTCATTCTCCTCTGTCCTATGAGGCTGTAGGACCCCTAACCCTCTGTCTGGCCTACACAGAGCCCTGACCTCAACCCGATAGAACATTTTTGGGATGAATTAGAGCATGAATTAGAGACTGCAAAGCCTTCTCCTCCAACAGTGCCTGACCTCACAAATGTGCTTCTTGAAGAATGGTCAAACATTCCCATAGACACACTCCTAAACCTTGTGGACAGCCTCTCCAGAAAATTGAAGCAGTTATAGTTGCAAAGGGTGGGGGGCAACTCAATATTGAACCCTACGGATTAAGACTGGGATGCCATTAAAGCTCATGTGTGTGTAAAAGCAGGCGCCCCAATACTTTTGTCCATATAGTGTATTTTGTAGCCCTGGTGAAGGGTGTATTGGCCTCTGTGACACGTCGCATGTGCTCAAATTATAAATAATTGAAAGTGTCTTGGACAAGGCTTCCCTTGGTGGGTACCCGGAATGAGACTCAAAGTATAGAATGCAAAAAGAGCACCAAAATGAATGAATTAACTCTTTTTGCATTCTATACCTTGAGTCACATTCCGGGTACCCACCAAGGGAAGCCTTGTTGTTTGTAAACCATCTTACCAGAGCCCTTCAGCTCATTGAAGTACGAGGTTTCCTTTGTTTTGTTTTTTTAACAAATAGGTTTTGAAGAACCAGTAGCACTTGGATACGTCTTTCTGGTGCGGCAGACGCAGTGCCGATCCTGACCTCCCTGGGGCCCTAATCAAAATTACATGTCACATTAAAGTTGAGAAGTAGGGGGGGGGGGCTGCCGAAAAAGACATGTCACATTAAAGTTGAGAAGCGCGCGGGGGGGGGGGCGCTGCCGATATTGACATGTCACATTGAACATTAAAGTTGAGAAGCGGGGGGGGGGGGGTATTCTCCTCTTCTCCTATGCAGCCAGCGAGTTGAGAAGCGGAGTGAGGGGCCGAAAATGCCTTCTCACCAGGCGGGCCTCTAGTAATTTGTGTGGCCCCCCGCAGCTTTGTGGGGCCCTAAGCGGCTTGCATAGTGAGCCTATAGGGCGGATCGGCCCTGGGCAGACGTGATTATTTATTTCGCCCATGGTTGCACTTTAAACCCAAAATGGCATTTGTCATAAGAACTGAGCGATAAATACAAAGCTACATAAATAACTGCACAAAGCCAAATAAGATCTGCCACCTGAATGTGAAAAATGAGCTCTATCTGCCCATTAATTGGGGGGAAAGTGGGATTTCTACAGTAATGATCGGGCCGCTACGGGGTCAAGCGTTTGAGGGGATATAAATTAAACCTCTAAATTGCATTTCTCCACTGGAAAAAAAAAACCCACGTCTAATGACCGTGCCGTTAACCCATTTGCTACCTAAAGGTGCCGCAATTAATTCCCCCGTATTATGATGTGTGAGCGTAAAGCATTTACAGTTATGGGAGGTTATTTTGACATATTACAGCGTAATTGTTCAAATCGCTGACAACCCCAGTAATTACAGAGTATATTTATTATTTTACAAGTGCCTTGTGCATATGCTGCCGTCATTTGCATATTACAAATGAATTGGTATCTTTTGTTTGCATATTGTGCTGTTGATTTAGCACCCTGCCGATCGTACGCAGACTCTCTGTGCAGAAAAAATGCAATCTTCATCTGTCACCGGAAAATGGAGGAATAATGAATGTGTCTTTTTGCATAAAAAGCAAATCATGGCATTGAGAACAAGGCTGAACTGTCGTACTTTTTGGGCGAAGTTGGGAGGGTCGGTAGATTTATCTATTCCTTCTTGAAGCTTTCGGTAAGTAAAAGATAAATATGGCGTGCCCTGTAGATTTTCAAGCTATCATAGTTTGAATTTTGGTCTAAAATTATACATTTAGAAAAATTCATTTGATTTTCTGACTCTTGATAGGGATGAATTGACAATTGTATCAACTGCAGAGAGCCACAAAAAAATAAAAAATAAAAAGCGCTTGGGTGGGTATTGAGGAATGTCCAGTATAAAAGTTAATGACCAGTGTAGAATAGATGTCCCAACCTTAGCCAATGTCTGCCAGGCCAAACCCATACTCCACCCCAGGGCTCAAGTCCTGCGGGAACGCGTGGGAACGGAGTTCCTGCACTTTTTTCACAGCAGGAACTCAGTTCCCTTTGCAGGACTAGATTAGCCGAGAGCCGCCTGAGCCAATCCTTCACTAAGCGGCGATGCCCAGCTCGATTCACTGTCAGGGGGAGGCGAACCTTAGTAATCCTTTGTTACTGGCCGCTTCCTGTATCGGGTAGTATGCGGGTATTCCTTCACTTCCTCGATGCCGCAATGTCTCCTGGGAGCTTTTGTCATTGTTCCCAGGAGACATTGCGGAGGTCTGCCGCGAGTTATCGCGGGATTTAGAAAGAACGTGCTTCTTTCTAAATCCTGCGATAACTCGCGGCAGACCTCCGCGGTTTAGTAATTATACATATGAGCGTATCATTTTTTTTTTTTTTGGTGGGGGAGTGGATCTTGGGTAGGAGTTCCCACACTTTTTTCCCCAGGACTTGACCCCTACTCCACCCCAACCCATACCATTAACTCCCATTAACCACTTCCCGCAAGGCCTATAGCAAAATTATGTCCGGGTGGTGGTTCTGTTATCCTGACTAGACATCATATGACGTCTTTCAGGATAACAGCCGGCACGCTGGTCCGCCGATCCGTGGTCCGCCTTTCAGTGCCCACCAGTGTCGCCTATCAGTGCCATCTATGAGTGCCCGTTAGTCAGTAGTGTATTTAGGTTTCGTGCTGCCCTAGGCCTGATTAAACTTGTGCACCCCCTAATTTAAATATGTCCCACCCCTTCCTGTCAAGGCCATACCCCTTTCTATTTAAGACCCACCCTGAAATTTTATAGTGGGGACACTAGTTCTTAGGGCCTGAGGGGGCATTGAATTCCCTTAATTTGCATAGATTTCCTCTCACTTCCTGGTTGGCTATAGGGCAGGAAGTGAAGGGAAATCTCTGCAATGGGACAGGGATGGTAAAAAATAAAATGACAGGGGCTATAACCCTCCCTTACTCTATCCAAAATGAAAATAATCAGACTATGACTGATCAGATTATGACTAAGTGAACCTTGTTTTGTGAAACGTGTTAATCTTGCCATGCCTGCATAGAGGTCTCATGATGTATCTTGATGAGTGCCCATCAGTCAGTAGTGTATTTAGGTTTTGTGCTGCCCTAGGCCTGATTAAACTCGTGTACCCCCTAATTTAAATATGTCCCACCCCTTCCTGTCAAGGCCATACCCCTTTCTATTTAAGACCCACCCTGAAATTTTCGAGTGGAGACACTAGTTCTTAGGGCCTGAGGGGGCATTGGATTCCCTTAACTTGCATAGATTTCCTCTCACTTCCTGTTTGGCTATGGGGCAGGAAGTGAAGGGAAATCTCTGCAATGGGACAGGGATGGTAAAAAATAATCTCCCTTACTCTATCAAAAAAAAAAAAAAAAAGTGTTCTACCCATGATTAAGTCACGTGACGAGTGACGATACATGTGGGGGAGGAGCCTACAGTGACGGACCATCAGATGTCTATCCCGAGTGAGGAGTCCACTTAAACTGAGCAGCAACATACCCTGTCTATAACATAAGCGAGGATACGTGAGTGCACTAAGTGCAGCCTTTATCCACATCTATATGGTACAATATTGCGCTACGTTTCCTTTCCTCCTCTTTTGCATGTGACTGAATGAAACTGGAAACATCTGATCGCTGCTGGAGGTTGTTGTAACCTGATCACATTGAAGTGAGAGCTTGGCAATTAGGGAAGGATCACTGCAGACTGGCTGATTCAATCATCAGGACTTTTTCATGATCTACTCACATATATTAAGAGTTTCTTCACCAGGTTTTTTGCTTGATTGTATATGTACGATTCACATTGCACATGAGTTAATACGAGCGCATCAGTATTTATTCGATTATAATTTATTATCGCTGTTTTCTAGCTGGTCTAAAACCACTTTTGACATAAAGGGACACTTTTTGGTTGCCATGGACAATCTACAGTTTCCAGGCAGAAAGAACAGTTTTTATTATATAAAGTGCATGTAGGACACTGGGCAGACCACCAGGGACAAGGGGGTGTGTATTTGTTACATACAGTACTGTAATCTGTAAGATTACAGCATACTGTGTGTATTGTGTTTATTTACTTTTTTGAATTTGGCGCCGTTCTCCGCCCCCGTGCGTCTTAACGTCGCAGGGAACGTAGCTCGGCGGCACACAGGGACACTGTGAATCGAGCGAGGAGACACTGCTCGATCACACAGCGCGGCGGCATCGCAGGATCCAGGGACAAGGTAAGTAAACCATGCCTGTGGCTGCTGCGAGGCGATCCCGAGTCTGGCTCGGGGATACCACTTTTGGTAATGAAATACCACCCCGAGCCAGACTCGGGAATACCGCCAGGAGGGTTAAAGACACATAGCCCCTCCCAACCAAAAACGGACTACCTCCCAATCAGGTAAGCCAGGGGTAGACAACCTCGGCCCTCCAGCTGTTTTGAAACTACAAGTCCCATGAGACATTGCAAGACCCTGACAATCACAGGCATGACTCCTAGAGGCAGAGGCATGATAGGATTTGTAGTTTCACCACAGCTGGAGGGCCAAGGTTGCCTAATCCTGAGGTAAGCCCTATGTGACCTGTTCCCCTGTTCACCCAGTCATGCATGCCCTCCGCTATTTTAAAAATATATATATTTTTTGCTCTGGGCCTCACATGAAACAAAAAAAATTAAATTGAAGTATTTATTGGAACAACGGTATCAAATTAAGCCAATGCGTTTCTGGGGGACATGTCTGCCCCTGCATCAGGGCTGAAATACTGGGTATAAATGGACTCACTATGAGCTACAATTAGGAAACTTAAAGCGGAGCTCGGCTGAAAAAATAATATTAAAAGCCAGCAGCTACAAATACTGCAGCTGCTGACTTTTAATATTAGGACACTTACCTGTCCTGGAGACCAGCGCCGTCCGCAGCAGAGTATGAGCGATCGCTCATCACTCTGCTGCCCCCCCGCCATCCTCGGTGAGGGAACCAGGAAGTGAAGCGCTCCGGCTTCACTGCCCGGTTCCCTACGGCGCATGCGCGAGTCGCGCTACGCCTGCCGATTAGCTCCCGCTGTGTACTGGGAGCCGAGTGTTCCCAGAAGACAACTGGGGGGGGGGGGGGGGTATAGGAGGTGACGTCATGCCCACAGTCTGCCCGAGAAGTGGGTGCAAATACCTGTCTTTAGACAGATATCTGCACCCCCCCTCCCCCATGAAAGGTGTCAAATGTGACACCGGAGGGGGGGGGGGGGGTTCCGATCAGCAGGAGTTCCACTTTAGGGTGGAGTTCCGCTTTAAAGCTTTAAAAAAAAGACGTCCTTTTTTTTCCCCCCACAGATAGAGCTTTCTATTGGTGGTATTTGCTCACCTCTACGTTTTTTTGCACTATAAACAAAAAAAGAGCGACAATTTTGAAAAAAAAAGCAATATTTTTTACTATAATAAATATCCCCAAAAAATGTAAAAAAATCCGCTATACAGTGTTTTTGATCCTACTGAGTTTTTATGGTTGTATTAGTTTAGAAAAGTTATTGTGCATCCTTCTCTGGCTCAACATTAAACGATATTCTCGCGTGACAACGCAGAGCGGAAACCACCAAAAGTTTTCAGTGTCCTAAATTACCTCTGTTCTTTGTGTAGCCCAGACTATTGTTATGAAACTATTTATTGGCCATTAGGATTCAGAATAAAAAAACGGATAGATTTGTGCTAGGCAGCCTCTCACATCTCAGCGGTTTATCCCTAATACTCGCTCACAGTTCCTTTAATTTGCATGTATGATATTTTAAAATGTCAATTCTATTTTATTGAAAAGCTGATTTACATTCAGCTAATATCAAAAGATTTGAGGGTAATAAAAAAAAAAAAAAAATCTCATTGTACAATTTTAGCCTTAAAAGGAACTCAACACTGTAATTATCATCACCGCTCATTAAAGTGGTATTTCGTATTGCAGCGGTCAGCCGTCCATTGTGCTCGGGGGTGGAAAGACTGATGTGTGCTTTCTATTGTGTTCTGAAAGCGCCTCTATCATTGAAATACGAAAGAGCTAGAACTGAGAGCTACCAAGATTATTGATATATATATATATAAAATATACATACATCAAAGGATAAGTGTAGGTTCACGAATGGCAATGTAATGTGACTATTGCTCTCACAATGGCTCAGCGCTTACTCTGAAGCAGTCTGATAGGCTTGCCTGCATTGGGATGTACTGATTCACTGTGGACAAGCTCAGCACTGACGCTCCAGTTTTCATCTCAGACTACAAGCCCAGCCCGTGTAAGGATATAAAAAGTGCAGAGAGAGGTAGACACAGCACCTGGACCTGCATTAAGCTGCACTGATTCACTGTGGACAAGCTTACCACTAATGCCTCGTACACACGACCGGTTTTCCCGACGGGAAAACTGCCATGTTTGCTTTTTGTCGGGAAAACCGGCCGTGTGTATGCTCCATAGCAGTTTTCCCGACGCCCCTTGAAGACGTTCAATAACGAAACGTACGTCGACGGTGGTACCTGGTCACCTGACGTGCTCTCCGACCTGTGGAGCTAGCAGCCGGGAACCTGTGCGTTCGCTACGGAGGTGGCGACGATCCCAGACGACCCACTACAAACCGCACAATAGCGGTGAAGTGTCTGCAGCCCCATTCCCGGGAGGCACTTTTACAGTAAGAGGCCATTTAGCTTTTCTTTGTGTTTTTAAAGTTTTTAAATAAAACATTATTACGCTATTGGTTTTCACCTCCTGTTTTTTTCACATATCCCTATTTGGAACGCCGGGAACGAGGTTACACAACTATTATCCTGTCAGCATGTGTGCAGGCACAATCCTGCTAAAGCTCATTTGACTATCTTTTTCACTAAAGTAGTTAAATCGTTCTAGTAAGCGCATCCATTTTCTTCAACACATTTTGGGTGAAAGAAGATTCAAGTGTGGTGGTGGCACTTTATTCACTTTAATCAAGATCACAGCAGATAAGAAGAGCGATTACTTAAAATACTGCACTTATTATTGGGATTTTATGTCATAGAGACATTTATGGCACAGAGACACTATATATAATTTATTGTCATGAATAGTAATATAATTTTTTTTGTATGTTTGATGTATTGATCAATTTACTATTAATATTATTCAATTCACGATTATAGGGGATACTTTTGGTTGTGTCACTTGTAGTCTAGCGCCCTCTATATATATATTCCGACGAGAAAACTGCCCGCAAAAAAATTAGAACCATCTCTCTTTTTTCCCGTCTTGAAAACCTTTCGTGTGTATGCTTTTCCCAGGGGGGAAAAAAACGTGCATGCTCAGAATCAAGTATGAGATGGGAGCGCTCGTTCTGGTAAAACTAGCGTTCGGTATGGAGATAGCAAATTCGTCACGCTGTAACGGACTGAAAAGCAGGAAGACTGAAAAGCGCGAATCGTCTCTCACCAAATTTTTACTAACACAAGGATCAGCAAAAGCAGCCCAAAGGGTGGCGCCATTTGAATGGAATTTCCCCTTTATAGTGCCGTTGTGCGTGTTGTACGTCACCGCGCTTTGGTCGGGCGGGATTTGGCATGATCGTCTGTATACAAGGCAGGCTGGAGAGGAATCACGTCGGGAAAAACTTTGTTTTTTTTCCTGACTGGAAAACCGGTCATGTGTACGAGGCATAAGGCTACTTTTACACTAAGGCGCTTTTCAGGCGCTATAACGCTAAATATAGCGCCTGCAAAGCGTCCTGAAAGAGCCGCTCCTTTCACTTCAGTGTAAAAGCCCGAAGGCTTGCACACTGGAGCGGTGCTCTGGCAGGACGCTCCAAAAAGTCCTGCTAGCCGCATCTTTTAAGCGCTGCAGTGGCGATTTGCCAGCGGTTTCAAACCCTTTAGCGGGGGTTAAAAGCGCCCGCTAAAGGCCTAATAGCGCCGCAAAAACAACGGTAAGGCGCCGCTAAGATTATCTGCGCTTTACTGCCGGCGGCGCAACGCCCCAGTGTGAAAGTAGCCTAACTGCGGCTGCCCAATTTTCCAGCCTTTGTGCTGAGGGATGCTGAACCCAACCCTTGTTAGAGTATACAAAGTGCTGAGGGATATGGATGCATTGGATCTGTATTTAGCTTAACTGAATTATGGTGGACAAGCTTTGCACTGACCATGGCTCACCCATATTTTTTTTATCTTGGACAAGGAGCCTGGTACTTGTAATAGTATACAGTGCCGGTGGATGTAAACATTGAACCAGGCCCACTGAATTAGGGTCTGCAGTGCGCTGCACTGATGGTGGACAAGCTTTGCACCGACTGTGGTCCCTCTTTTTTTATCACAGACTGGGAGCCCAGCTCTTGGGAAAGAATAGTGGGCCAGATTCAGAGAGAGATACGACGGTGTATCTCCTGATACACCGTCGTATCTCTGAGTCCGGCTGGTCGTATCTATGCGCCTGATTCATAGAATCATTAGCTATCATTAGCCTGAGTGCGAGGGAGGTGCATTATAGATCTGCATATTGACTCTCGCACAGTTTGGTTATATTTGTGTATTTTTTAATTGTTTATCTGTTTCTATAAGCGCCGAGAGCTTGGGGAAGGGCTGAGAGCTTCGGTACGCATAGATATGCCTAAGATCCGACAGGTGTAACTGTGTTACACCGTCGGATCTTAAAGCGGATGTTCCACCCCAAAAATATATTAAAAGCCAGCAGCTACAAATACTGCAGCTGCTGACTTTTAATATAAGGACACTTACCTGTCCTGGAGTCCAGCGCCGTCCGCAGCAGGGCACGAGCGATCGCTCGTCACCCTGCTGCTCCCCCCTCCATCCACGGTGAGGGAACCAGGAAGTGAAGCGCTGTGGCTTCACTGCCCGGTTCCCTACGGCGCATGCGCGAGTCGCGCTGCGCCCGCCGATTGGCTCCCGCTGTGTGCTGGGAGCCGAGTGTTCCCAGCACACAACGGGGGGGGTGACGGGAAGTGACGGAATGCCCGTCTTTTGCCCGTGAATGCCGGGCCGGAAGTGGGTGCAAATACCTGTCTTTAGACAGGTATCTGCACCCCCCTCCCCCCTGAAAGGTGTCAAATGTGACACCGGAGGGGGGGAGGGTTCCGATCAGCGGGACTCCACTTTAGGGTGGAGAACCGCTTTAACTGCAATTTTAAAATGGCCGCTGGGGGCGTTCTCGCTGATTTACGGCGACGATATGTAAATCAGCTAAATACGCCAATTCACGAACGTACGCGGGCCCGACGCAGTCACTTTACGTCGTTTACGTAAGTGTTTTCCCGGTGTATACTTACCCCTGCTTCTATGAGGTGCAGCCAATGTTAAGTATGGCCGTCGTTCCCGCGTCCATTTTTTTTTATTTTACGTCGTTTGCGTACGTCGGTTCACAAAACCGCTCGTCGCAAGTTACACTCACGCCGAAACCAATGACGTCCTAGCGACGTCATTTGAAGCAATGCACGCCGGGAAAATTCGCGGAGGGCGCATGCGCAGTTAAATCGGCGCGGGGACGTGCCTGATTTAAATGCTACACTCCCCCTAGCCGGGGAATTTGAATTCCGCCGGGGGATTTAAGATACGCCGCCGCAAGTTTGGAGGTAAGTGTCTAGTGAATTACCCACTTGCCACTAAAACTTGCGGCGGCGGATCTTAAATCAGATAGATTACGCGGATCTAAAGATCCGCTGATCTATCTGAATCTGGCCCATAATATGTAAAGAGATGTAGACACAGCACCTGGGCCTGCATTTAACTGCACCGATTTGCTGTGGACAAGCTTAACACTGACTGCAGCTGTCCTCTCAGGACACCAGCGCATGGATTTCAATGCGGAGGGGCCATTTTTTTAAAAACACTGATTAGAGCCAATAGGCTTTAATATAGGATGGGCTCGGGTCGCAGAGAGTGCACTCCGAGCACACCCAGGTGTGTTACAACAGCGAATCAATATTCACTGTTGTAACACCAATCCGTCTCCAGGCCAATCAGAAAGTGGGTTTTGGCACCGGTCACCCGATTGGCTGAAAGGACAGACAATCCTATTGGACGGACGGCCTAGGAGGAGGAGATGGGGAGTAGCTGGAAGCCACCATGAAGGAGAGGACTCGGAGCCGAGCCGCTGCACCAGGCTGCCTGCCATCCGCCACGATGGGGTAAGTGGCGGACCGACCGGACAACAGTGGGGGGTGGGTGCCACTCAGGGGGGGATGGGTGGTTGTTTGCCACTCCCCTCCCCCCAAAAAAAACACCAGCCACCACTGATGGCGATCAAGCTTGGCACTGACAATGGTAAGCAAATAAAATATGTTTATGAATTGGTTTGAATGCAAAATTTCCATAAATGTTAGGCATGCACCTAGTAATATTTGCTTTTTCTTTCCTGTTCCACGTTACCTCCAAGAAAAAAAAAACAGGGAAGGAATGGAAGATTCCAATTAGACCTTTTTTAGTAGGCAGGTGAAGATTTTTTTTGCTAATGACCTCCCTGTCTTCCTGTGCCATCAAACAAGGATTCAAGAGCCCAGCGCGGAGAGAATCCGCCGTGATTTGCCAGTTGCGCGTGACACATGTGGGGTCATTAAATTATATTAGCGCCAGTGGAAGTACAGATCTGTCACTTCAACGGTTTTATCTCGCAGCCTGATGAAGGAAATAATGTTATTTTAAGGTTTAATTACTTGAAACTGCATAATGTTAATTCGTTTAAACTCATCTCTGTGTCAGATAACTTTCTAAAGCTGCTGAAGAAAAAAAATAAAAATCATCACTATCCATTAAATGCAATTGTGTGTGCCAGGGCAGAGTGCTGAGTGTGCATTGTGCCTGCCTGCTAGAGAGAATGGAATAGAGGTCAGGATGGATAAAAACCATAGAGTTGGTTGCACTGAGGAGCACAGCTGTATTTGCCATAATGTCAATGGTGGGCCAGTGCTAAGGGCAGTTGGGTAAAGGGGAGGGGGATGGCGGGGGTGGGGGTCATAGTGAAGAATGGAGCCTCAAAATGCACAAACTGTAATAACTTTTTTCGTTTTTCTGCTTCCATTATATGGCCACCTTTGGGGCAAAATTCAACAGGAGGTCTACAGTGCGATAGGACTGCAGGGGGTGTATAACGATCAACCTTGAGCCTTCCCAATCTGCTGTTGGGCCCCTTTCACACATGCCGACCGCTTGTCTGTTTTTCATCCATCGGTTGACGGATTGAAAAACGGACATTAACCACTTAAGACCCGGACCTTTAGGCAGCTAAAGGACCTGGCCAGTTTTTGCGATTCGGCACTGTGTCGCTTTAACTGACAATTGGGCGGTCGTGCGATGTGGCTCCCAAACAAAATTGGCGTTCTTTTTTTTCCCCACAAATAGAGCTTTCTTTTGGTGGTATTTGATCACCTCTGTGGTTTTTATTTTTTGCGCTATAAACAAAAATAGAGCGACAATTTTGAAAAAAATGCAATATTTTTTACTTGTTGCTATAATAAATATCCCCCAAAAATATATAAAAAAAAAAAATGTCCTCAGTTTAGGCCGATACGTATTCTTCTACCTATTTTTGAAAAAAAAAAAATCGCAATAAACGTTTATTGATTGGTTTGCGCAAAATTTATAGCGTTTACAAAATAGGGGATAGTTTTATTGCATTTTTATTATATATTTTTTTTTTTACTACTAATGGCGCCGATCAGCGATTTTTTTTCGTGACTGCGACATTATGGCGTACACTTCGGACAATTTTGACAAATTTTTGGGACCATTGTCATTTTCACAGCAAAAAATGCATTGTTTAATGTGAAAATGACAATTGCAGTTTGGGAGTTAACCACAAGGGGGCGCTGAAGGGGTTAAGTGTGACCTAATTTGTGTTTCTAACTGTAGGGGGTGTGGGGGCGGGACTCTAGCGGCGATCGGGTCCGCCGGTCACGTTTCTTCGGACCGGGTCGCGGGCACGTGCCGCGAGCGCGCGCACGCGACCCGTGGCTGGGCCCTTAAAGAGGACGTACCTGTACGTGCTTGTGCCCAGCCGTGCCATTCTGCCGACGTATATGTGCAGGAGGCGGTCCTTAAGCGGTTAATGCATCTCTATGGAAAAACGGATATAAGTAGAAAATCATCTATGTACACTCGTTTACATCCGCTTCCATCAACATCCGTTTTTGGAACAAATGAAAGACTTATTTTTCTTCCTCAAAAAAATAAATTAATCGGGTGAAAAACGGATGTAAATGGACAAATGGTTAATTTTTGCATGAAAAAATGGCTCTGGAACTCAAGTAGTTGAAGAGAAATTACAGTCTGCTCACATAATTTGTAATTAAAACATCCTTGCAGTGGCGGCTGGTGCTAAAAAAAATTTGGGGGGGCGCAAACAAACTCAAAAATGCTGAAAAAAAACCCCATCAATTGCAGCCTCACTGTGCCCATCGTATGAAGCCACTGTGCCCATCATATCCAGCCACTGTGCCCATCATATCCAGCCACTGTGCCCATAAAATGCAGCCACTGTGCCCATAAAATGCAGCCACTGTGCCCATAAAATGCAGCCTCTGTGCCCATCATATGCGACCTCTGTGCCCATCATATGCAGCCTCTGTGCCCATCATATGTTGCCTCTGTGCCCATCATATGCGGCCTCTGTGCCCATCATATGCGGCCTCTGTGCCCATCAAATGCAGTCACTGTGCCCATAAAATGCAGTCTCTGTGCCCATCAAATGCAGCCACTGTGACCCCCCCCCCACTCACTCGCCCACTTACTGTCTGACCGGCACTTACCCCATCTTGGTGGTGGGTCAGGCAGCTGGTGACGGTGGCAAACTGTGGGACATGCAGCGGGTCCATGCAGCAGGTCAGACAGCTCCTGTGTCCTCCATGGTTTGCGTGCATCTCTTCTTCCATTCCACTAGGCGTCCAATAGGAATGCCGGTGCCTTCAGCCAATCAGGTGACGGGTATTAGACCTGCGCTTCCTGATTGGCGGAGAGGCGGTTCAGTGTTAGAAAGGAAAATATTAATCTGCTTTTCTAACACACTTGGGTGGACTTTGAGCGCAATGCTCTGTGCTCCGAGTCCACCTTTTTTGGAGTCAATTAGTGCCTATGGCTCTAATCATGTGTTTCAAAAAAACACCCCCACTGTAATTTAGGCGCCCGGCGTCCAAAAAGTAGCCGGATGCCTGAAAAGGGGGTGGCTACAGCGGCCATGAATAGATTCATGCTGTGCATGAATCTATCCATTTTACATATAGGGGGGTGGCGTGACAGAGGGGACGGCGCCCGTGTGCCCTTAATAGTCGCACTGCCACTGCATCCTTGCCATTCTAAAGCTTCCCTCCAACCACTTTGCATATTTTATATATACTGTGATTCTGTACTTGCCAAATATGCTGCAGAAATCTCCCTCCACTGAGTCTGGCTGCAGCCATTTTAACTGTGGGCAGCTGAAGCTGCTGCCTGTTCACTTCCTGGATTTACACAGACACACAGAGGCACACACACATATACAGACAGAAACACTAATGCCGCGTACACACGATTGGAATTTCCGACAAGAAAAGTCTGATGTGAGCTTTTGGACGGAAATTCCGACGTGTGTAGGATCCATCGGACTTTTACTGTCGGAATTTCCGCCAACCAAAAATTGAAAGCTGGTTCTCAAACTTTCCGATGGAAAAAAATTGGAAATTCCGATCGTCTGTATGCAATTCCGACGTGCAAAAATCCTACGCATGTTCGGAATCAATTTGACGCATTCTCGGAATCATTGAACTTATTTTTTCTCGGCTCGTCGGAGTGTCGTACGTGACCGCGTTCTTGACGGTTGGAATTTCCGACAGCATTTGTGTGACCGTGTGTATACAACACAAGTTTCTTTTTTTTACAATTTCTTTATTTTCATTTTTTCAAACAATTTTCACATCATCTTTACAGGGCATATATATTGTCATTACTATTAGTATAATTCAAAATCAAAAAGGTCGGTACATAATTAAATATATTTTCCCACCATCTTATTCTTTACATACATTTCAAACAAACAAACTATGGTTAGGGTCAGAGGATTCTATGCATCGCACATTGTAAATTCCCATTCTCTAAGGAAAAAAACTAAAAACGGGGAAAGAAAAGAAAAGAAGAAACAGAAAAGAAGAACCAGGGATGCAGAAGGGCACACAAAGAACATCTCTCCACCATCATATGCCCTCCCAATGTCCCGTCATGGGGCGACGCTTCCCCAGACCCGACCCCTGCATCCCCGGTTCTCACCACTCCGTCTCCCCTCTCCCTGCCTCTGATTCCTGCCTATCTGACTTCATACCTCTGTACCTCCCATCATCCCCCCCCCCCCCCCCAAACAAAACAAACAAAAAAAACACAAGTTTCAGCCAACATTCCGTCGGAAAAAAAAACTGTTTTCTTGTCGGAATTTCCGATCGTGTGTACGCTGTCTTACACCTCTGCTTGCCTGCACATTTCTCCTCTATTGAGGAATACAAATGGATCTTTGCAGTCTCCTGTTATCTCTGCTCTCTTCCAGCTCTGCAGCTCTCATTGGCCCTTCTATGACTCATCCCTCCTTGCTGGCAAACTCTGACGAGAGTGAGAGAGAGAGCTGTGGATGATGTCATAAGCCTAGGCTTTTTACCAGACAAGAAACAGGAAGTGGACAGTATAAGGTATTGTAAACAAATGAGTGTAGCGCTCAAAATGATGAATATAAAAGTAAATGAATAAACGTAAAAAATGAATGTCAATTTAACAGTGAACATGAGTGAATGAACAACCCATTAATAGAAGGGCAAAAAATTATATGAAAAAAACACTCAAAAGTCCAAATTCATGTGGAGACACCAAGAGGTGGTTAATCCGAAGAATAAACGACCATAGAACGTCTCTCTTGACGTGTACAGGGAAATTGATAAATTATTGATCCCAAAAAGTGCAGTAGAAAGTTATAAGGTTGTCACACTTACCATTTTGTAAGTGTAAACCCCCTTTTTATTTGAGGTGCATCAGGTTGGGATGCACCATGTAGGCGGAATGCCCAGGTAGGAGGCTCCCTCCCCCCCCCAAAGGGCAAAGTCAGGAGCAGCCAAGGGCCTGCCACATACTAAGGAATAATGTCCATGGGACTTCTCTAATCCCCCAAGGGGATGGACTTCTCTAATCCCCCCAAGGCCGATCTCTTGATCCTGGCAGCTGCTGGCGCCGCCATCCTCACTAAGGGAAACAGGCAGTGGAGCCTTGCGGCTTCACTGCCCGTTTCCTACTGCGCGAGTCTTGCTACGCTTTGTGAATAGGCGGCTGCTTTCTGGGATACACACAGTTCCCAGAAGGCAGCGCGCCCCATTCCCAGGGCCGTTTGAAGGAATTTGGGGGCCCCAAGCAAAATGGGGGCCCCCAAGCACCCCCCCCCGCATGCAAAGCCTACGTTAACGCTACACTAATTTTTTTTTCTATTCTTACCTCCCGTTTTTCCCTGTAGGCTGCCGCTGTAGCGTGGCCGAGCTCCTTTTCCCCCTGCCTCTTCCCCAGACCCCTATTAGATAGTGCCGGGTACCGCGCGTGGTACAGGAGATTCAGTTTCCTGTCTTCCCGGCCGGACTGAAAGGAAGTGAGCACTCAGTGTGCACTTGCTGTCAGTCCGGCCGGGAACAGAAAACTGAATCTCCTGTACCCCGCGCGGTACCTGGTCAGACTGACAGGACTCCAGGTGGAAGGAAGAGGAGCTACAGCCTGGGAAGGGGAAGTTGGGGGCCCCAGGCCAGCTCGGGGCCCCAAGCAATTGTTTGTTTTGCCTGTCCTGTAGTGACGGGCCTGCTCATTCCCCTAAAAGACAATGCGGAGAGGACGAGGAAGAATATCTGCTGCGGTATGGGAAGAGGCAGATTAGGAAGATCCGCATAGCAACCGCCATTTCTGGTAAGTAAAAAATATATTTTTTTCATTTTTTTGCAGGATTTTGATGTATTTTTTTTTTTTCAGGATGGCCATCCATTTTAATATGCATGTGTTCATTTATTCATGGCACATACACCAACCAAGAATCTAAAGCAAAAAAAAAAACAACTACCCAGGTTCAGACGTGTTGGCAGCCATCTTTAACAATCCTGCAAAAGCCTGCATTTAGTTCAATATTCCGCACACAACAGGTAACCACCGCAGGACTGCAGAATAATCTACGTGATCAAAACTGTAAATTTATAGCCAAACGCAAAGCTCCTATTCCAGCGCTCAATACTCGAACAATGCATCAGTTCTGTCTATTTAGAGGGAAGGAGAAGGGAAAAAAAATGCTCCCCATTAATGTCACAAAGAGTATGCCATTGATGGCTTTATTTTTCTGTTCAATATCTTTTTATCACCAAAACTGCCTAATCAAAGCCTCTTGTTTGGTTCCCCCCTCCTCCTTTCCCACTTACGTTGGCCTGTCACTGATTTCAAATCGAAAAAAAAAAAAATGGATGTGGGGGGGGCGGGAAATAAAACCAAGCCTTCAGAAAAAAGGAAAGCAATTAGCACCCAAATGGCTTCATTTCATGGTAGTTTCAGATGCCGTTTCGGTATTGGTGGCTCCTTCTCGCCGTCTGCTCCATTCTGCCTTCTCGCTGGCGCTTTTTTTTTTTTTCTTTTTTGCTTTCCTTAAAGAAAACTGTTTATCAGCGGGAAAGATTAAACTCCCCGCTGAGAGAGAAATGGGGGTGCCTTTGTGTTTGTATCCTTAATCTGCCTTATTAAAACTCTTCCAAAGGTTTTTAGGCTCTTGGAAAGTTTAGTGATTTCAAACGGCACCATGGAAGGCGGTAGGGGGGGGGAGGGGGATAATTGCATATATAAATAAGCTCACGCTTCAATACATCACAGTGCAGAGATGATTCTTCACAATAAAAAAAGTACAGGATCACCAAAGGCAACTTTTTTTTTTTGGAATTATGAAAACCACATATACATGTGATGAATATGCATTAGAGCTTAGATAGTAAGGCGGGCACAGAGAAGGGCAGAGCGGGAACACGTAACGCAACGGTGAGATTTCCAATGTCTTCACTGCAGAGTGGTCAGGGAGGGCCAGGTCAAGGGGTAGGCAGAAGTTGCCATGGGGGCTCCTTAAAGCAGGGGTGCCCAACCCTTTGAAGAGCGGTGGGCCAATTAAACGGCTTGGTAACCGGTCGCGGACCACAATAAACGGAGCGGGTGGATGGCAGCCCACTCTATAGAGCCCACTCAACTCGGATTGGAGGTAGGTGTTTGTAAATGGACACAAGTCCATTTACATCTGCCTCGCCTTAGAGGTGAATGGAGGGTCCGATTTTGGTCGGACTGAGCATGTGAAAGGGGTCTAAGGCTGCTTTTACTCTGATGCATTTACCCCTGTGGCTTTACTGCAGTTTAGCTGCACTTTTCCATAGACTTCTATAATATCCTGGAGGTGTGATGCACTTTCAGAAAGCATAATAAACTCGCAGGTAATAAAGGTCTATGGCTCAGTGCAGGTAACCCACAGGTGCATTGCTCTGCACCTGCGGATCAGTTGAATGCAGCCCTGTAACCACTGCAGAACACATATGTCCAGATATATACTGTGATTTTAGTAATAAACTTACCTTTAATAACAGTATTCTATTCTATTCCATTCCAGAGCAGGAGGTCGCGGGCCACATCAGAGGACACCGCGGGCCACTGGTTGGGCACCCCTGCCTTAAAGTGTTACTAAACCCAGGAGGCTGGTCACAGTTGGCTGCATATGATGGGCACAGTGGCTGCATATGATGGGCACAGTGGCTGCATATGATGGGCACAGTTGGCTGCATATGATGGGCACAGTTGGCTGCATATGATGGGCACAGTTGGCTGCATATGATGGGCAGAGTGGCTGCATTTTCTGGACACAGTTGGCTGCATATGATGGGCACAGTGGCTGCATTTGCATTTGATGGCACAGTGGTTGCATGATAAAATTTTGAGCCACTGTGAACTTCCCATCACTATTGGTGAGCGTCCCCTCTGGCAAAGGTACCCCTTGTGCATGGGCACGCCCATATTCGTATGTATTGAACAAATATGGCTGCCCTCCAATGTACCTACAACTGGCACACTATCCACAGAAAGAGGGTTTTTTCTTTAATTAGAGGTCATTAATAAAACTGTTAGAGATAATTCCTTCTGCTGATGGATGTCTTTTAGTCCAAGATGTCCATTTCTACACTCACTTATAACTGGAGGTACAATGGCCGTCTGTTCAATTAGAACAGACAAAGAGGAATGCAATTATTATCTTTATTATACTAATTACCAATTAGTCATGCTAATTTTCTCGGATCCACAACCTGCCGCCGCGACTGGATAGAGCGGTACCTAGAAGACGATGACCTACATTTTTATAATTTAATGTCTGACATTGAAAGTCCGGAGACGGGCGCCGCAGTAAACTGTTCAGGGGCCAAGTTGTGCACAGTAATGGGGTGGGGCAATTTGGCACCCCCCTCCTTTAAGCATCTACCTAAAGTTAAAGTGGTTGTTAAGCCACTCAAACCTGTATACACCCTCAGAACTGCCTCCTATTGTACTAACCCCCGTGTGTGATTTATAAAAATAAATGCTGCAAATACCTAATTTCACTGCAGAGATTGCGATCACATGACTGGCCAGCTTTCTCCTTTCCTCCTCTGAGAGATGCAGTGGGCAGGGCTGAGATTCCTCTGCTGATGTCAGCCTGGAGGGGAGGAGGAGAGAGCTGGCTGGTCATGTGATCGCAATCTCAGCTCTTAAATGAGGTATTTATAGTTATAAATCATTCACAGAGGGGGACACTGCAATAGGAGGCCGTGCTGATGATGTATATAGGTTAGTGTCATGAGAGCAGCAGGAGGGGGAGGGGCAGCTCACACACAGACAGAGAGGGGAGGGGGGAGGAGGACACAGGAGCAGAGAGGAGAGCAGATAGAAGGCTGCTGATGACAGAGGCACTTAAAGCGGAGGTTCACCCATAGAGAACAGATTTTCCCCTTAGATTCCTGCTCGTTTTGTCTAGGGGAATCGGCTATTTGTTTTAAAATATGATCCGTACTTACCGTTTACGAGATGCATCTTCTCCGTCGCTTCCGGGTATGGGCTGCGGGACTGGGCGTTCCTTCTTGATTGACAGTCTTCCGAGAGGCTTCCGACGGTCGCATCCGTCGCGTCACGATTTTCCGAAAGAACGTCGGTGCGCAGGCGCAGTATAGAGCCGCACCGACGTTCGGCTTCTTTCGGCTACTAGTGACGCGATGGATGCGACCGTCGGAAGCCTCTCGGAAGACTGTCAATCAAGAAGGAACGCCCAGTCCCGCAGCCCATACCCGGAAGCGACGGAGAAGATGCATCTCGTAAACGGTAAGTACGGATCATATTTTAAAACAAATAGCCGATTCCCCTAGACAAAACGAGCAGGAATCTAAGGGGAAAAGAGGAAACAAAACAGAAATGGGTGAACTCCCGCTTTAAACTGACCAGTGTCAGGTCTCAGCAGCCATGATACACCGTGGTCAGTGGGTTAGGGAGAAACCCAGAGAACTCATTCAGTTTAAAATAGAAATGAAAGGCAAAACATTTATATATATACATAATACATAAGTATTAATACTTTTTTTCCCTTTTTTTATAAATGATCACATTCCCTCTGTTCTCAGCTGCATAAGACCTGGGGGAGGAGAATCAGCAGCACACTGAGCTTGTCAGTTAATGGCTGAGAGGGGGGGGGGGGCGTGTTAGGACAAGTCTGATCATTGGAGGAGAGTACACTGAGTTCTCAGTATAGCTAGAGAACTGACCATGGTGTGCTTTCCTGCTTAGAGTGGTCAGTTTTTAATAGGAAAGCAGAGGGACTGGCAGGCTCTGATGAAAAAGGGTTTTCTTCGAAACACGTCAGCTGGCAGGGTCCTCCCTGAGCTAGAGGCTTTGGCAAAGTTGGAAGATTGTAGCCACTTGCAGTGGCTTTATTAGCGAGGATACTACCTACACTTGTAGTTTTATGTTATCTTACGATTTTCCATAAATCTATGTTGCATAATGCACTAGGCCAGTGCATCCCTTTGTTTTTATCTATGGACTGGCAGGAACCGGAGGGATTTCCCATAAAGGAAGCAATACAAGGAGAACAGGATACTTTCTCATACAAGTACATGGTACAGTAGACACATATCAGGAATATGAAGTGTTGGGGTAACAAACACTTTAAGTCATGTCTCTGCACTTCCTGTTTGCCAGATTATTGTGCTTCCTCCAGCCAATATCTCGATTTTGTCTCCCCTGCAAGTCATTTGTGAAGGTGTACAACGTCAACTACAACCACTTCATGCCCACCAGATACTCAGTGGATAACCCTCCTGACAAAGCTGTGGTGAACAAGGATGTTTTCAGAGGGCCAGCTCTGAAACGGAAAGCCAGAAGTGAGGCCAAAGTCACATTTGAGGAAAGGTATAGGCAAAAACAAGTGGTTCTTCCAGAAGCTGCAGTTCTAAAGCAAAGGTCTCCAATCTTTCAAAGGGCCAGTTTACTATCCTTCAGGTTTTGGGGGTGACAGACCGTGGCCAGCAGAAGTAGAAAGCGCCTCAATATCAGTGCCCTATCATTGGTTTAATGGGAGAAATAGTGCCCCAATATTGGTATCAGTGTAAGAATAGTGCTCCGTCATTGGTGTCAGTTGGCGAAATAGTGCCTCAAGGGCACATAAAGGCAAGCAAAGGGCTAGTTTACTATTCTTCAGGCCTTGGGGTGCCAGACTGTGGCCAGAGGGAGTAGAAAGTACCCCAAAATTAGCGCCATATCTTTGGTTTTAATGGGAGGAATAGTGCCCCCTTGTTGGTATCAATGGATGAATAGTGCCCCATTGTTAGTATCAGTGGAAGAAAAGTGCCCCATCAGTGGTGTCAGTTGGTGAAATAGTGCCTCAAGAGCAGATAAAGGCAAGCAAAGGGCCAGTTTACTATCCTTCAGGCCTTGGGGGAGCCAGACTGTGGCCAGGACAGTAGAAAGTGCCCCAAAATCAGCGCCCTATCATTGGTTTTAATGAGAGGAATAGTGCCCCCTTGTTGGTACCAATGGAAGAATAGTGCCCCATCATTGGTGTCAGTTGGCAAAATAGTGCCTCAAGGGCACATTAAGGCAAACAAAGGGCCAGTTTGCTATCCTTCAGGAGTTAGGGGTGCCAGACTGTGGCTAGAGGGGGTAGAAAGGGCCCCAACATTGGTTGTAATGGGAGAAATGTTGCTCCATTGTTGGTATCAATGGAAGAATAGTGCCCATTGTTGGTATGATTGGGAGAATAGTTCCCCATCATTGGCGTCAGTTGGTAAAATAGTGCCCCGACATCAGTGCCCCATCAATGTCTTTAATGGGAGGAATAGTGCCCCCTTGTGGGCATCAATGGAAGAATAGTGCCACATCATTGGTGTCAGTTGGTGAAATAGTGCCTCAAGGGCACATAAAGGTAAGCAAAAAGCCAGTTTACTATCCTTCAGGAATTGGGGGTGCCAGACTGTGGCCAGAGGGGGTAGAAAGTGCCCCAATATTGGCTGTAATGGGAGAAATTGTGCTCCATTGTTGGTATCAATGGAAGAATAGTGCCCCATTGTTGGTATCAGTGGAGGAAAGGTCCCCATCATTGGCGTCAGTTGGTGAAATATTGCCCCGACATCAGTGCCCCATCAATGGCTTTAATGGGAGGAATAGTGCCCCCTTGTTGGCATCAATGGAAGAATAGAGCCACATCATTGGTGTCAGTTGGTGAAATAGTGCCTCAAGGGCACATAAAGGTAAGCCAAGGGCCAGTTTACTATCCTTCAGGAGTTGGGGGTGCCAGACTGTGGCCAGAGGGGGTAGAAAGTGCCCCAATATTGGTTGTAATGGGAGAAATGTTGCTCCATTGTTGGTATCAATGGAAGAATAGTGCCCCTTGTTGGAATCAATGGAAGAATAGTGCCCCTTTTGGAATCAATGAAAGAATAGTGACCCCTTGTTGGTATCAATGGAAGAATAGTGACCCCTTGTTGGTATCAATGGAAGAATAGTGCCCATTTGTTGGTATCAATGGAAGAATAGTGCCCAATTGTTGGTATCAATGGAAGAATAGTGACCCCTTGTTGGGATCAATGGAAGAATAGTGACCCCCTTGTTGGTATCAATGGAAGAATAGTGACCCCTTGTTGGTATCAATGAAAGAATAGTGACCCCTTGTTGGTATCAATGGAAGAATAGTGACCCCTTGTTGGTATCAATGGAAGAATAGTGCCCATTTGTTGGTATCAATGGAAGAATAGTGCCCAATTGTTGGTATCAATGGAAGAATAGTGACCCCTTGTTGGTATCAATGGAAGAATAGTCCCCATTTGTTGGTATCAATGGTAGAATAGTGCCCAATTGTTGGTATAAATGGAAGAATAGTGCCCCCTTGTTGGTATCAGTGGATGAATAGTGCTCCATCATTGGTATCAGTTGGTGAAATAGTGCCCCAAGGGCCAGATAAAGGCAAGCAAAGGGCCACACCCAGTCCCTGGTCCACAGTTTGGAAACCACTGTAAGCATTGTTTATTTGGTATACCAATAAAGTTTTTCAAAAAGTAAAAAAAAAAAAAAAAAATACAAGATAGTCTTCATGTAAAAAAGTTGAGAAGTATAAGTAAGTAGATTGAGTTTGACGCTTTCTTTGAGAAAATCTATATTGATAGTACAGTCCGCCATTAGCCTATATATTATTCATAAAATGTAGGCCATCCTATTAGAGTTACATTTTCTCAGGTTGTTTTATTGTAGCCGTCCTCCTCGTTGGTTATATATAGTTATATATAGTTGCCTTATTATACTTTCTTTTTTTCTAGGTCATTGTATTACAATGCTTTGAGCTCTCATACACCAGAAGGTCATCGCATTACAATTATCTGGTTTATTTTGCACTACTGTGGTATTGTTGAGCATTGTACTCTATTGCTGTACCAAGTATAGGTCGTTGTATTCGGATCCCGTAAAGGCTACACTGTATTAAACTTCTGTGAGTTTATATATCGCAGCTCTGCAATTTACTTCCTCGTACAGGGTAGTTTTATGGCGTTTTAGGTCATTTTATATTACAGTGCTCTGACATTTATTATTGTGGAGCATTAAAGGTAATGAGTGAGGTGTTTAATGCTAACAAAAAATAACTCATTACAGCTCCGAGCGGGGGGTCCCCTCGACGTTGCGGAGGGGAGGCGTGTGCAAAAGGCTCCGGAGTCATCTTGTCCCTGGTTGTCAGCGCGGCAAATTGAGATGCCCAGGACGGCCCGGTTGGGCACGGCAGGGGACCCTGGCCTTTCTTTGTAACACCTCATTGTATCCAGAAGAGATAATTTCACTGATCATGTAATTTGTCATAATTTCACCGTCTACCAAGGCAAGTTGCCATGACACCCCCACGCAGTGAGAAGCAGAGGATTCGTATCACACAATGATGCTCAGGCGTTGTGTGCGCTGCTGGGGATGACATGAGAAAGACAGAGAGGATGAGAGCGAGAAGAGAGAGAGAGAGAAGACCAAGAAGGAAAAAGAGAGAGAAATGTAGATAGAAGGGAGAGAGGTAGAAGACGAGATATTGATGTCAGGTTGTCTCAGTGTGAGAGATTGTAAGGAGAAGAAGGAGTCAACGGCATTCAATTTGAGATCAAAGCACAACGTGTAGGTGGGGTGCAACGCGTAAGGGAGGCAGTAACTCACACCGACAGAGGCAATAGAAAACTTGTATTAAAGTGAAGCAACGACAGTTCAAAACAACCTGGAGGGACACCTGCCTAACCGGGTTCGCTCATGGTTTCCAAGGATGTATAGATAACGGGCCAGATTCACGTAGGTCGCCGCATCTTTGAGGCGGCGTAGCGTATCCTATTTACGCTACGCCGCCTTAAGTCAGAGAGTCAAGTGCTGTATTCTCAAAGCACTTCCCTCCTAAGTTACGGCGGCGTAGCGAAAATGGGGCCGGCGTAAGCGCGCGTAATTCAAATGAGGATGAAGGGGGGCGTGTTTTATTTAAATGAATGGTGACCCGACGTGATTGACGTGCGCCGTCCGTGTACATATCCCAGTGTGCATTGCGGCAAAGCACGCCGCAAGGACGTATTGGTTTAGACGTGAGCGTAAATTACGTCCAGCCCCATTCACGGAAGACTTACGCAAACGACGTAAAATTTCAAAATTTCGACGCGGGAACGACGGCCATACTTAACATTGGCTACGCCACCTAGGGGGCAGCTTTATCTTTACGCCGGCGTACCTCTTACGGAAACGGCGTATCTTTACTGCGACGGGCAAGCGTACGTTCGTGAATCGGCGTATCCACTCATTTGCATATTCTACGCCAAACTTAATGGAAGCGCCACCTAGCGGCCAGCGGAAATATTGCACCCTAAGATACGACGGCGCAGGCGCAGGTAGGTTTAAGTGTATCTCAGTTTGAGCATACACTTAAACATACGACGGGCTTAGATTCCGAGTTATGTCGGTGTATCTACTGATACGCCGGCGTAACTCTTTGTGAATCTGGCCCAACAAATTTTATCTGGGTTGACAAGAGAGTGGAATGCGGCCTGGCCGTCTGGTGTCCAAGCAGGAAGAGGTCCAAGGAGTTGCGACCCTACCCTTTCCTTCTTGGTCAGGCACCTTTCCCTAATGCTTGTGCTGTCCCTAACAGGTGGGGTATCTCTCCTTTTTGTACCACTTGCCAAGCCTGGGAGCCAGGACCTTAAATAGGCTCCGTGGAATTGGTATACTTTCGCGCCAAAGATAAAGTTTTAAATGCTACCAATTAGATAACACTAAAATCAATATTTATGTGAATTAAACAAAAATTCTATCACAAATTAGAAGCAGCCTCCCTCATAACAGTGTCAGAACCGTGAATATTGGAAAATAGTAGGGTAGGGGGCGCTACGTGCAAATAAATATAAGTTAAACCCTAATAATGTATATAGATATAAATATAAAAATAAACCAAAAAATTGGAATGTGCATTAATATGTATATAGTCCATTAATGACCAATATTAAAAATGTGAAAATCAATAATAAAGTCCAAAAAATTATGATGCATCCAATGCTTGACACAATAGACAGAAATAGTGTGCATAACAAGATTTTTGATTGCTGAGAAGAGGTAATCCATGATCACAAAGCCTTCACCATAGTGTTAATAAGATATCAAACACCCGATGTGAACGAATAAAGGATTGCTCCTTACCGACTCCAAATGACTCTTTAACTAAAAAGAAGTCAAAAGCGCTTTTTGGGAAACTCTGTCCCGTGTGGTTAGATTCCAATCTCGCGGTCAATTTTGATGTAACATGTATATGAGAAGAGAGACCACAGATAGTGTGATACCTTTTAATTAAAAATTGCAGTAATACAAAACTTTGCCAAATGGCTCCTCACCAGAACTGGTGCCACAATCCCGGCACTGAGGCTGTGGGCATGGATCGGATGGAAAAAGAGGGTCTCCGTTGCGGTGTACTGCAGCAGCAGCGTTGCTCGCGGTGTGGCGTGCGTGTCAGCGTGTCAGCGCTGACAACCAGCAGACCCGGAAGTGCGTCAAACGGGAATGGTGTATGCCTCGACGTACGTTTCGTAAGATTTACGTCATCAGGAAGCGCCACCTAGCGGCCAGCGTAAATATGCACCCCAAGATACGACGGCGTAGGAGACTTACGCCGCTCGTATCTTAGCCTAATTTAAGCGTATCTGGTTTCCAGAATACGCTTAAATTTCCGACGGCGTAGATTCAGAGTTACGACGCCGTATCTACTGATACGCCGGCGTAAACGTCTCTGAATCTCAGCCTGTGTGCAATCTAAGTGTCACATGACCTGTCATTACATAGACACACCTTTTTGAAAGGCCCCAGAGGCTGCAACACCTAAGCAAGAGGCACCACTAACCAAACACTGCCATGAAGACCAAGAGACTCTCCAAACAAGTAAGGGACAATGTTGTTGAGAAGTAAAAGTCATAGTTAGGTTATAAAAAAATATCCAAATCTTTGATGATCCCTAGGAGCCCCATCAAATCTGTCATAACCAAATGGAAAGAACACGGCACAACAGCAAACCTGCCAAGAGACGGCCGCACACCAAAACTCACAGACCGGGAAAGTAGGGCATTAATCAGAGAGGAGCACAGAGACCTAAGGTAACCCTGGAGGAGCTGCAGAGTTCCACAGCAGAGACTGGAGTATCTGTACATAGGACGACAATAAGCCATACGCTGGCAGAGTGGCCAGAAGAAAGCCATTACTTTCAGCAAAAAACAAAATGGCACGTTTTGAGTTTGTGAAAAGATATGTGGGAGACTCCCAAAATGTATGGAGGAAGGTGCTCTGGTCTGATGAGACTAAAATTTTACTTTTTACCCATCAAAGAAAACGCTATGTCTGGCGCAAAACCAACACATCACATCACCCAAAGAACACCATCCACACTGTGAAACATGGTGGTGGTGGCAGCATCATGCTGCGGGGATGTTTTTCAGCAGTCGGGACTGGGAAACTGGTAAGAGTTGAGGGAAAGATGGATGGTGCTAAATACAGGGATATTCTTGAGCAAAACCTGTAGCACTCTGTGTGTGATTTGAGGCTAGGACGGAGGTTCACCTTCCAGCAGGACAATGACCCCAAACAAACTGCTAAAGCAACACTTGAGTGGTTTAAGGGGAAACATGTAAATGTGTTGGAATGGCCTAGTCAAAGCCCAGACCTCAATCCAATAGAAAATCTGTGGTCAGACTTAAAAATTGCTGTTCACGAGCACAAACCATCCAACTTGAAGGAGCTGGAGCAGTTTTGCAAGGAGGAGGAATGGGCAGAAATTCCAGTGGTAAGATGTGGCAAGATCATAGAGACTTATCCAAAGTGATTTGGAGCCGTGATAGCCGCAAAAGGGGCTCTACAAAGTATTGACTTTAGGGGGGTGAATAGTTATGCACAATGACTTTTTCTGTTATTTTGATCAATTTGTTGTTTGTTTCATAATAACAAATAAATAAAAAATCTTCAAAGTTGTGGGAATGTTCTGTAAATTAAATGAGGCAAATCCTCAAACAATCCATGTTATATCCAGGTTGTGAGGCAACAAAACACGAAAAATGCCAAGGGGGGTGAATACTTTTGCACGGCACTCTATGGCCCGGATTCACATACATCGGCGCATATTTATGCTGCCGTAGCGTATCTCTTTTACGCTACGCCGGCGCATCGCACAGAGGCAAGCACTGGATTCACAAAGCACTCGCTCCCACTCGCTCTTAAAGATACGCTGGGTTTCCTCGGCGTAAGCCAGTGTAGGTGGAAGTGGGCGTGAGCCATGCTAATGAGGCGTGACCCCATGCAAATGATGGGCCAAGCGCCATAGAAGTACTTAAAATGAACGGCCCCCGTGGCCGCATCCCAGTGCGCATGCTCAGAATCACGTCGAAACAACTGCCTAAGATACGTCGAATCACTGCCTACGACGTGAACGTAACCTACGCCCAGCCCTATTAACGTACTACGTAAACGACAAAAGATACGACGGCTTGTGTTCCCTGGTCCATGCCTTTGCATGAGTTGCGCCTCCTATATGGGGAATAACTTTACGCCGGACGTACGACTTACGCAAACCGCGTATATTATGCGCCGGGCGCAACTACGTTTGTGAATTGGCGTATCTCCCTCATTTGCATAGAAAATCTATGGGAGCGGCAAATGCGCCCGGCGTAAATATATGCGCCCACGATACGACGGCGTAGGCAAGTTACGTCGGTCGTAGGAAGCCTATTTTCAGGCGTATCTAGTTTTGTGGGCACGGCGCACAGATACGACGGCGCATAGTTACACTTACGCGGCGTATCTCGAGATACGTCGGCGTAAGTGCTTTGTGAATCCGGGCCTATCTATCTATCTATCTATCTATCTATCTATCTATCTATCTATCTATCGCTTCATCTGCCAACTCCCCGACAATCCAACCTACGCATCAGCATCTCAGCTGTGCAGGAACCTTGCAAATGCATTTAACAGCTTCCCTGTGTTTACGTTTGTTTGCGTGCGATTTTCGGTTAAATTTGCCAAGTCAACGGATAAACAGCTCTTAAAATATTTAGCAGCCGCCTCCCCCCTCCCCCCACCTCCTCCACCTTCTCTCTGAATCCGAAATGTGTTTTCGGAGAGATTACACCTTGAAAAGACAACGGGCTGCCTGCAGACGTGAGCCGTATTGCAGCGTTCGGTATCTCATGGCCAGCCTTGCGTGCCGGTAAATATCATCGGATCTCCTCCTTGCTCTCGGAGGGCTCCGGGAAAAAAATAAATGCTTCTTTATTTTATTGCAGCTGATATTTTTTTTTTTTACAGGCTGTAATTAAACGATCACAGCAAGGTGTTGCCAGTCTTGGGAGGGGGAAAGGTGTAGCGCCGGGCACGGGGTGACATGTGGAAGGGCACGATAGCTGCAGAGAGCTGTTCCTGCCCTGTAGCAAAACTGCGATGGAGAATAATGTTGCGGCACAAACTGCCTTTCCAATGGTGTCGGCAGACACAGAGTCTTTGCCTTATATAAATCATTAGGGTGCAATATGCTGTGCAGAAGGTGAGCAGGTCTGCCCCCTACTGTGCGTTTATTTAGAAAAATGATCCCCCCGACAAGCAGCAGCTCAGAACAGAAAGATGCGCCGTTATTAAAGCAGAACTAATCCCTTCTATCCTTTTCAGCCAAGAAAATGAATGCAGCCATCACATCTAAGGATTGGTAAGCTGCAATATATTACATTTTTAGTTTTTGGTTTAATACCGCTTTACATTTGGTGGCTGCATTTGTTTTCTTCTTTCAGTTTTTTTCCCCTTTATTTTCACCTGTGATACTGCCAGTAATACACTTCCTGTCACCGATCTGGATGGAGCAGCATTGTCAGTCTTGGGGGGAAGGAAGACCATCCAAAAGTCCAAGATGGCAAAGAGGGACATTTTTAGCGCAAAGTACCATATATACTCGAGTATAAGCCGACCCGAATACAATCAAATGTCAATAGACTATTTTATTTTCAGGTTGAATGTTATTCATTGTGCATTGTGGTCAATAGATGCAGCCGACAATCATAGGAAATAAATACTTAGGACCAGATTCACAGTGAGAGTACGCCGGCGTATCTACTGATACTCCGGCGTACTTTCAAATTTGCTGCGTCGTATCTTTATTTTGAATTCTCAAACAAAGATACGACGGCATTTGGCTAAGATCCGACAGGCGTACGCCTTCGGATCTTAGGATGCAATACTTCGGCGCCCGCTGGGTGGAGTTTGCGTCGTTTTCCGCGTCGGGTATGCTAATTAGCTGTTTACGGCGATCCACGAAGCTACGCGCGCTCGTCGCATTCTCTTTCGTCGGTTTTTCCCGTCGTAAAGTTACGCATGCTATTTCAATGGCTTATATTTAGACTAGCCATGTTAAAGTATGGCCGTCGTTCCCGCGTCGAATTTTGAAAAAAAAAATTCACGTAAGTCGTACGGGAATAGGAAAGGACGTAACGCACGTCGCCGTTCAAAAAATTACGTCGGTGCAACGTCATTTTGCGCAAAGCACGGCGGGATATTACAAAACGGAGCATGCGCAGTACGTTCGGCGCGGGAACGCGGCTAATTTAAATGATACACGCCCCATTTGAATTAGGCGGGCTTGCGCCGGATGGATTTACGTTACGCCGCCGCAAGTTTACAGGCAAGTGCTTTGTGAATCAAGCACTTGCGATGAAAAATTGCGGCGGTGTAACGTATCTAGGATACGTTACGCCGCCGCGATTCTACGTGAATCTGGCCCTAAATACTTATTTCCCATGATCGTCAGCTCCTTCTAGTGGCCACAGTGCAGTGTTTTCCTGGTTCACGCTATTCTTCGTTAATAAATATTATTTTCCAAATGCTACAAGGATGACAAAACCCACCCTGGCATGCCAGAGGTGCCCAAAAACAACAAAAATGGGCTAGATTTGCGCCGGCATATCTTTTTTCTGTATTCAGAAAGCAAGATACGCCGACATTAGCCTAAGATCCGACTGGCGTAAGTCTCTTACACCGTCGTATCTTAGGGTGCTTATTTACGCTGGCCGCTAGGTGGTGCTTCCGTCGTTTTCGGCGTAGAATATGCAAATGACCTAGATGCGTCGATTCACAAATTTACATACGCCCGGCGCTTTTTTTTTACGTCGTTTACGTTAGGCTTTTTCGGCGTTTCTAGGGGGGCAGCAGCCATACGACTTCAGGTATCCCAGCGCAGGTATCCACACACTATTTTTCGGCGTAAGGTTACTCCAGCTATTAGGAGGCGCACGCAATGTTAAGTATGGCCGTCGTTCCCACGTCGAAATTAGAATTTTTTACGTTGTTTGCGTAAGTCGTTCGCGAATAGGGCTGGACGTAATTTACATTCACGTCGAAACCAATACGTCCTTGCGGCATACTTTGGAGCAATGCACGCTGGGATATGTACACGGAAAAAACGCCAATCACGTCGGGTCACCAAGAATTAACATAAAACACGCCCCCCTCATCCACATTTGAATTAGGCGCGCTTATGCCGGCCCCATTTACGCTACGCCGCCGTAACTTAGAAGGCAAGTGCTTTGTGAATACAGCACTTGCCTCTCTAACTTACGGCGGCGTAGCCTAAATACGATACGCTACGCCGCCGTAACATTGCGCGCCCCTACCTGAATCTAGCCCATAGTTTATGGAATGAAATGATAAGGACTAAGAGCCATATTCTCAGAAGAGTTACGACGAAGTATCTCAGGAAACTCCGTCGTATCTCTGTTTTTTGACCCGCGTATCTATGCGAGTGATTCCTAGAATCATTTTCGCATAGATACGCTGAAGATCCGACAGGTGTCGGATCTTAACTGAAATTCGCCGCCGGCCGCTAGGTGGCGTTTACGTTCAGGTCTCATTTGTTTATGCAAATGAGCCTGATACGCCGATTCCCGAACAAAATCGCGTTGCGTAACCGTCGCTTACGTCGTTTGCGTAAGCGTAAGGTTACCCCTGCTATATGAGGGGTAACCTCACGCCAGTCCGACGTATGCCATGTTAAGTATGGCGTCGGGTCTGCGTCGTCTTTTCCCGTCGGGTACGTCGTTTTCGTAAGTCGTTCTTGAATACGACTTTACGTCAATGACGCACACGTCGGCGTCATTGACGTTTTCCGTCGAGAACTGGAGCATGCGCACTGGGCTATTTTTTTTTTTTTTTTTTTTTTTTTTCTTATACACATTCAATCATTTAAAAAAAGTTCCAGGAACCGACATCATTCCTTATATGTGACTTACTCTCAATATAAAACACAGGTGATATAAAAGTTAAGTACACACATTAAATATCTTATTTATGTAGAAGGCAGGAAAAGGGAGAAAAAAAAAAAGAAAAAAAGGAAAACAGAAAAAAGAAAGAGATAGAATGCTCAGATCACCTCATTCAATCAGGTGGACTATTCTTATTCCTGTTCGCGGTGTTAATACCTAATATCTTTGCCCTTAAATTTATATGTCTGGACCTTCCCTCTCTTTTCCTCTCTCCCCCATTGAGGTTTCAAGGCCAGCCCCGGTTTTCCTAGATTGTCGCCTATATGCCTTTATTTTTTTTGGGTGTTATTTTTATTTCTGCCTCATCCCAGTTGTATTTCTTTCCCACTAGAGGGGCAAGTCCTTCTCTTCCAGCCAAGGTCTCCACATCTCCTCAAACTCCCTAAGATTACCTCTTTTTGTATAAACTGCTCTCTCTTTACTTATCGTATCATTTATTGCTCCAATCCATTCTCTTGTTGTAGGAGGTGTTATCGCCTGCCATCTTGACATTATTAATTTCCTGGCTTGGAACAGGCATCTCAGTAATACAGCTGTGGTGGTTTTCTTTTCCCTCCGTTCCCTTCTATATCCTAGTACACATAGTGTGGCTTCCGCCTCCAAAGGTACACCAAATGTCTCCCCTATGACATTTATCACCCCTTCCCAATAGCGAAACAACTTTGGGCATCGCCACACCATGTGTACCAGGTCTCCAGTCCCCTGGCATCTAGGGCATTTGTCGTCTGTTCTTCTTCCGAAGTTAAACAGGCGTTTAGGTGTATAATAAGCCCGATTCACCAGCATCAAATGGGAGACCCTTTGTGGGGGTGAGACCGAAACTTTCGGCCCCATCTCCAATATCCTCCGCCATTGATCCTGTGTCACTTCCCCCAGATCCTCCTCCCATTTCTCTTTTGTTTTTAGGAGATGCAGGCCCGTATTAGCCTTTTTACCTATCTGTTTATATAGTTCAGAGATAAGTCCCTTAGTTGGTCCTTCCTTACCTAGATTTTGGAAAAGGGACATTTCACACCACATTAGGGTTTGTGTCCTAAATTGGGCTTCAAGGGCATGTCCCACCTGTATATACGTAAAAAATGAATATTGAGGTATCTTAAATTCCTCTCTTAAATCCTGAAATTTTCTATATTTATCCTCTTTATACAGTTGTTTCAACCTTTTAATACCATTTATTTCCCATGCTCTGACCTTACCTATCTGAAGGATTTCCTTCAATTTATTATTATTCCACAATGGGGAGAATTCAGAGAACCCGCTATAGCCCATCAGCTTTTTAACCGATTTCCATATTTTGGTTATCATCTTTATTGTGGGGTTTCTATGGTTAAAGGAATTTTTTAGCCCGGCGCATGCGCAGTTCGATCGGCACGGGGGCGCGCTTAATTTAAATATAAGCCGCCCCCTTTGAATTACGCGGGGATACGCCGGGCCTTTTACACTACGCCGCCGCAAACTACGGAGCAAGTGTTTGAGGAATACGGCACTTGCTCCAGTAAGTTGCGGCGGTGTAGTGTAAATAGCTTACGCGATGCCGCCGCAGAGTAGAAAGATAAAGCAGCAGACTTATTACAAGCCAAAGAATAAAGGTTTTCAGAAGCCGGGAAAACCCCTTTAAGGTGACGCAATGTGCTTGTTAGCACGGATCAAGAAAAGCAAACCTCCGCGCCCGCCAAGTCTGACGCCCTTCGAAACAACGGAGAAGCTATTAAACCCTGGCATCATCCGGCGTCTTTTGCCAACACCCGGGGATGCTTGCTTGGTTAATTTAAACAAGTCAAGTCTGATGAAGTAATTTTACTGGCCCCGGGGAACTGACAGCTTATGGCGAGCTTTGCTATTTCACGTGAAATTGAGTTAATTTTCACCGAAATTGCTTCTTAACAGACAAACACCTTCCCCATCATCGCGAGCTTATGCCTCCGCGGCTCTATTATTCTTTAATTTAAACGCCCTGGCAGCTGAGGATTAATGCCAGGAACGCACCGGGCCCGGCGCAGGCGGCGGAGAGTCCGGAAGGTGAAGGCTCCGAGATTTATTGCGACAACATCTCAGTGACCCGGGCGGAATCTTAGACTGATGCCGCGTACACGCGCTCGTTTTTTGGCATGAAAAAAAAAACGTTGTTTTTCAGCATGTAGAAAAAAACAACGTTTTTCCAACTTCATCATTAAAAACGACGTTGCCCACACACCATTGTTTTTTAAAAATGATGAAAAAAGCGCGGTGACGTACAACACGTACGACGGCACTCTAAAGGGGAAGTTCTATTCGCCTTTTGGCTGCTTTTAGCTGATTCCGTGTTAGTAAAAGACGATTTGCGCTTTTCTGTCTGTTACAGCGTGATGAATGTGCTATCTCCATTATGAATGGTAGTTTTACCAGAACGAGCGCTCCCGTCTCATAACTTGCTTCTGAGCATGCGCGGGTTTAAAACGTAGTTTTAGCTCACACACGGTCATTTTTTACAACCCGAAAAACGAAATTTTTTAAAACGACGTTAAAAAATGCAGCATGTTCGAATTCTTTTTTTGTCGTTTTTCAGAAGCCGAAAAATTATGTGAGGCTCACACACCATCATTTTAACCACTTGCCGACCGCCGCATGTATATGTACGTCGGCAGAATGGCACGTACAGGCATATGGGCGTACATGTACGTCCCCGCCTTTCCGCGGGGCGGGGGTCCAATCGGGACCCCCCCCCCGCTACATGCGGCGGTCGGATTCCCGCGGGGAGCGATCCGGGACAACGGCGCAGCTATTCGTTTATAGCCGCTCTGTCGCAATCGCTCCCCAGAGCTGAAGAACGGGGAGAGCCGTGTGTAAACACGGCTTCCCCGTGCTTCACTGTGGCGGCGCATCGATCGAGTGATCCCTTTTATAGAGAGACTCGATCAATGACATCAGACCTACAGCCACACCCCCCTACAGTTGTAAACACACACTAGGTGAACACTAACTCCTACAGCGCCCCCTGTGGTTAACTCCCAAACTGCAACTGTCATTTTCACAATAAAGAATGCAATTTAAATGCATTTTTTGCTGTGAAAATGACAATGGTCCCAAAAATGTGTCAAAATTGTCCGAAGTGTCCGCCATAATGTCGCAGTCACGAAAAAAAATCGCTGATCGCCGCCATTAGTAGTAAAAAAAAAAAAAAATTCATAAAAATGCAATAAAACTATCCCCTATTTTGTAAACGCTATAAATTTTGCGCAAACCAACCCATAAACGCTTATTGCGATTTTTTTTACCAAAAATAGGTAGAAGAATACGTATCGGGAAAAAAAATGTTTATTATATATTTTTGGGGGATATTTATTATAGCAAAAAGTAATCAGTTATCGGCGGGTATCGGCGTATATCGCGCACCCACGATTTTGCCTTTATTTTCAGGGCAAAATAGTGCGCGGTATACGCCGATAAATACGGTACTTTTGAAAATACAAAAGGAATAAAAATACAAATATTGCATCGGAAAGTTTCCGCTAAAACCTGCGCTCCCCCGGCTCCGTTCGCCGCACGCTAACAAAGCATGACGCTGATATTTGACTCACCTGTATATAAAGAATATGACTTTTGGGGAAAGTTTTCCCAGCAATGACTCATAGAGAGTCCTCAGTAAATAAACCGTCTTGGAAGATCTCGTCAGCTCATCTTCCTCCGCTGGGACGCTCCTCGCCCGCCGCCGAAAACCCGCCAACTCCTGTTATTGGTTAATTCCATTTCTGCTTCCAGCCGCTAAACGGATTTGTTCCAACAGGAAAGATATGAAAGCGTGTTTTGTTGTTTCCGATCCCTCACTGGAACAGACAGAGTGACACCTCCGATATCGCAATAAAGCGTCACACGCCCAATTAAAAGCCGATCTCCGCATTTTTCTTCACGCGGTTGTGCCGGATCCTCTTCTGATGTCACTGCACACCGCGAGCTTCTCACAATGTGCATTAGAAGCTGCAGCAAGTCAGATAGACGATCCCTTATTTCCCGGCTGGAGAAGTCCAGTGTAGGGGGGTCACCTTTTCTTCAATAAGAACCCAAACACTTATTGTTATAGTATAAACTATACATATGCTTTGCAATGAAATAACATTTCTAATCATATGAAGTTAATCACAAGAGTTCCCCTTTTACATCAGAGTCCACAGAGTTCCCCTTTTACATCAGAGTCCACAGAGTTCCCCTTTTACATCAGAGTCCACAGACTTCCCCTTTTACATCAGAGTCCACAGACTTCCCCTTTTACATCAGAGTCCCCCTTTACATCAGAGTCCACAGAGTTCCCCTTTACATCAGAGTCCACAGAGTTCCTCATTTACATCAGAGTCCACAGAGTTCCTCATTTACATCAGAGTCCACAGAGTTCCCCTTTTACATCAGAGTCCACAGAGTTCCCCTTTTACATCAGAGTCCACAGAGTTCCCCTTTTACATCAGAGTCCACAGACTTCCCCTTTTACATCAGAGTCCACAGAGTTCCTCATTTACATCAGAGTCCACAGAGTCCCCCTTTACATCAGAGTCTACAGACTTCCCCCTTTACATCAGAGTCCACAGAGTTCCTCATTTACATCAGAGTCCACAGAGTTCCTCATTTACATCAGAGTCCACAGAGTTCCCTACTTACATCAGAGTCCACAGAGTTCCCTACTTACATCAGAGTCCACAGAGTTCTCCATTTACATCAAAGTCCACAGAGTTCCCCATTTACATCAATGTCCACAGAGTTCCTCATTTACATCAGAATCCACAGAGTTCCCCATTTACATCAGAGTCCACAAAGTTCCCCTTTTACATCAGAGTCCACAGAGTTCCCCTTTAAAACAGAGCCCACGGAGTTCCCCTTTACATCAGAGTCCACAGAGTTCCCCTTTAAATCAGAGTCCTCCACAGAGTTCCCCTTTTACATCAGAGTGCACAGAGTTCTCCATTTACATCAAAGTCCACAGAGTTCCCCATTTACATCAGAGTCCACAGAGTTCTCCTTTTACATCAGAGTTCCCCATTTACATCACAGTCCACAGAGTCCCCCTTTACATCACAGTCCACAGAGTCCCCCTTTACATCACAGTCCACAGAGTCCCCTTTTACATCAGAGTCCACAGAGTTCCCCATTTACATCAGAGTGCACAGAGTTCCCTTACACTGTAAGGGGTGACCCTGCTGACTCTGGTGTAAGGGAGAACTCTGGGGACTCTAACATAAGGGATGCTCTGCAAACACTCATTTAGGCGGGAACAATAAGAACTCTGATGTATGGAGAGGACTCTGATGTAAGTGGGAAACACGTGGCCTCTGGTGTAAACAGGAACTCTGATGTAAGGGGTTCTCTGAGAACCCTGATTTACCTTAGAGTACTCACACATAGGCAGGAGAGAGAAGAGGGGGAGGGGGAGACTTAGTCTGGTCTAAATAATGTGTCCGGGTCTCAGACAGTCTGAAACCCGGATGCATGATTCCAAACCCAAACTGTCCGGGTGAATCCCAAACAGGTGGCAACCCTAGGAGCAAGTCTAGAACCGATCTGCCACACCATAATAATACTCAAGTCCAGATATAAAATAATTTCAAGTTATACCCAAATAACTGTTCACAAAAAAAGAAAAAAAAGAAAAAAACTGAAAAAAAAAAAACAGATTTGTGTAGCCCGTTTCTTTTCCTTGGCATGTTGTTTCCAGCTTTGCTCTCCCTTCAAGGTGTGTCACACCCCGTGCACACGCGGCGCTCCGGAGCGCGTGACTTGGGCGCGGAGGAGACTCCGGCTCGAGGATTCAGCAGGCGAGATAAAAGCAATCGCAGGCAAAGCTTGATTGATCTCCCCCACTGCACAAGCATAGTGGATTTACACATGTAAGGGATTAGTGGCCTGCGCCGGGTGAGGATTAGCTTTACGGCGGTCCGCGGTCTAATTCTCGCGCCAACACAAGTCTGAGTGGAAACGAGTCTGAGGAGACGAGATAGGAGATCCCTTCTCAGGTCAATTTCTTGGTTCTAGCCTGGTCGATTTTCTTTTTCTTGGATTTTTCTGGGAAAACGGAAACCAAATTCAGCTTCCACAGCAGTGCTAGCGACAACTTCTGGAGACTTCACTGAGGACCTGCCCACACTAGGGCCGCCACCCGTCCCGTTAGGGTGCCCACATGTCCCGGATTGCCCGGGACTGTACCGCAATTGCAATGTCTGTCCCTGGTCCCGGGCACCTTAATTCCGGGACAATACAATGTCCCGGAATGAAATAAAGAAAACAGCCACCCCTACTAACTAATAACTACATTTCTAGAACTGGTTGCTAGGGCCAGCGCTGCCTGGCATCTTGCAACCAGTGACAATTTACTCTCAGACAGTGAGACCGGGAGTGAGGCCTGCGCCTAGTGTAGCACTGCTGTCCCCACCCACCTCGGCACCTCCTCCTTCTCCGGCACCAAGCGGCAAGCAGCAGGGACTGGTGTGATCTTCACTGTCCAGATAGTGACGCCACTCCTTTCCTTCTATGCCCGTGGCTCATGCAGAGGGAGTGACAGTGGCACTGCATCTGGTGGCAGGCTATGGGCGGCAAGAGGCACTGCATCTGGTGGCAGGCTATGGGCGGCAAGAGGCACTGCATCTGGTGGCAGGCTATGGGCGGCAAGAGGCACTGCATCTGGTGGCAGGCTATGGGCGGCAAGAGGCACTGCATCTGGTGGCAGGCTATGGGCGGCAAGAGGCACTGCATCTGGTGGCAGGCTATGGGCGGCAAGAGGCACTGCATCTGGTGGCAGGCTATGGGCGGCAAGAGGCACTGCATCTGGTGGCAGGCTATGGGCGGCAAGAGGCACTGCATCTGGTGGCAGGCTATGGGCGGCAAGAGGCACTGCATCTGGTGGCAGGCTATGGGCGGCAAGAGGCACTGCATCTGGTGGCAGGCTATGGGCGGCAAGAGGCACTGCATCTGGTGGCAAGCGGCACAATAACCTGACAACCCGGCGCCAAAGTCCCCATCAACCCCGAGACTACATTACCTCCCTCATCTTTTTTTGGGGAAGGTGAGAGAGGGGGTGTGTCCCTGAATGACAGTTTGGAAATGTGGTCACCCTACGTCCCGTATATGACGGGATTGTCTTGGCTCTGAAAATGAAATGTTCCGTCCCGTATCGATTCAATACAGGATGCAATTTGTCCCGGATTTGCAGGAGGTCGGCAGCTGAAATCTCCAGCGGCCTGCACGCTTTGTACTGTTTTGCATGTGTTGCCCTTCCCCTAGGGTGACCACGTGTCCTGTATTGCCCGGGACAGTCTCGCATTTTGCAGGTCTGTCCCGGGCACATTCATTCCAGGACAATACAGTGTCCCGGAATGAAACTGACACAGCCACCCCCCGAGCCAAACTAATGCCCCCAAAAATGGCCGCCACATCACCGCTTTACTCACTGACAGTACTTGTCCTGGCCGGGACAAGCAGGAAGTACAAGGCACAGGAACACAGGGGAAGCTGGCAATAAACCAGCTATGCGCCGTTGTCAGCAGTGGGTTTAAATAGGCAGCGACGCCCCAATCACGGCATTCGTGCGCCGTTGCGCATTCGCCTGGTCACTGCGTATCTGTCTAGTTGTGATGCTGCTCATCCTTGATGCGTGTCAGCGCGTCCTTGCCTACGCCGGTGCACCAACCTTGTGGTATTGCGCATAGGGATGCGCCTATTTCCCTGACACAAAATCAGGAACAACCCGGTTCAGGAACTAGCGACAAGACAGAAGCAGAATCTGAGATCAGGTCAGGTCAGGAGTAAGCTGGGTCAGCATCCAAGGGAACACACTGGAAGTACAAAGGACACAGCTGAAGACCAGTCAGCATTAGAGCACAGACAGAAGCATCCTTAACTCCTTCACACCTGCGCTATAGCTGAAAGACGGCTACAGCACGGGCCTTAATTACCGGGAGGGCGTCCATGTACGTCCTCCTGTGCATGAGCTGCCTGCGTGCTCTGTTATCAGCGAGTCAACGAGACTCGGCTGGTCATAGATCAGAGTAAGGGCCAATCCCGACCCCTAAGTGATCAGCTGACAGTGCGAGAGAAAAAAAAACTGATCACCGGTATCTGTAAGAGGGACATCGGTCCCAAACAGAGAGCCACCACCGCCTCATCTGTGCCCACCAGTGCCACCTACAGATGTAAAACATTGCTGCCTATCAGTGCCACCTATCAGTGCTGATCAGTGCTGCCAATCAGTGCCTCATCATCAGTGCTGCCTATCAGTGTCTCCTACCAGTGCCCATCAATGCCACCCATCAGTGCCACTTATTAGTGTACCTCAATGCCACCTATTAGTGCCCACCAGTGCTGCCTGACCAGTGTCCATCAGTGCTGCCTTATCAGTGCCTATCAGTGCAGCCTCATCAGCACACATCAATGAAGGAGAAAAATTACCTGTTTGCAAAATGTTATAACTAATTTTGCAAACTGTTTTTTTTCCCCAATATTTTTGTTTTTTTAGCAAAAAATAAAAGCCCCAGTAGTGATTAAATACCAACAAAAGAAAGCTCTATGTGTGTGAAAAAAAAGATACAAATTTAATTTGGGTACAGCGTTGTATGACCGCGCAATTGTCATTCAAAGAGTGACAGCGCTGAAAGCTGAAAATGTGCCTGGGCAGGAAGGGAGTTTAAGTGCCCAGTAGGCAAGTGGTTAGATTTGGCGCCAACATACCTTATGCGCGCACGCGCACTCCAGATTCATGCGCGCGTGCGCATTTCTATTAGCCAAACATCTGGTTGGTATTCTCTGACACCTGCACAGCCACACTAAGACTGGGAGAAGGAGGGGAAGCATTTTGATTCAAACAGGCACGCTATCTCCTATATGTCCCCTCTCCCTTCATAAAAATGCATACAGGTGGGAATGCAGATCGATGACCTCATCAGGGTGCTCCTGCCCCTCAATTGTCCAATCGGCAGGCGGGCTGATGACCAGCCTGTATTGCTTAAAGTGGAGGTTCACCCAAAAAATAATTTTTTAACATTACATTCAGCCGAGTTGTCCTAATGACAATCGGCTGTGGTTTTTTTTTTTTTTTTTCCGTACATACCGACTTTCACCGCCGCTTCCGGGTATGTCTTCTGCGGGACTGGGCATTCCTATCTGATTGACAGGCTTCCGACCGTCGCATACTGCGCGTCACGAGTTGCCGAAAGAAGCTAAACGTCGGTGCGCAGGCACCGTATAGAGCCGCACCGACGTTCGGCTTCTTTCGGCAACCCGTGACGCGCTGTATGCGACGGTCGGAAGCCTGTCAATCAGATAGGATAGCACAGTCCCGCAGAAGACATACCCGGAAGCGGCGGTGGAAATACAGTATGTACGGGAAAAAAAAAAAAACAGCCGATTGTCATTAGGACAACTCGGCTGAATGTAATGTTAACAATTTATTTTTGGGTGAACTCCCGCTTTAAGTTTAATGTAGAAAAGTGAGGTAACTGTCGGACAGGGCGGTCTAGATAAGGAACCCGGCTGAACAGAATTACAAATATGTTGGTTCGCCTGACAACACAATTGTCACTTTTAATGATGTGCCTGTTTAAGAAGGAATTGAGTTTAGAAAAAAAAAAAAAGTAGAAAAAGAAATATATAGAAAAAGTAGAAGATCTGAATTGCAGTTTATTAAAGATGCTAATTTAGGATGGAGGCATTAAAGGAATGAATACAACGCTCACATGGGAAAACGCGCGGAGAAAGCACCGCGCCTGCCGCTTCCAGGAAGTTTTACTTCCATTAAGCAACGTCTTGAAGGGTATGTAAAGAAACAAATTAAACACATCCCCCCAAAGCAAGAAACTCATCTGAACAGGGATTTTAGAAAAAGATAGAATGTTCTTTTCCGAGCGCAGTTCAATTTAATTTAGGAGGGATTTCTATTAAGAGAGAGAAAAAATATATACACAAGTTTACCTATACTGTGTATGCAGTGAGAATAGTGCGGTATGTTAAAGGCACACTCCACTCAAACTGAATCCTTGGGACGTGTATAATAAGATTAACCTACCCACTCTGAACTTCTGTTTTCTGTGGTCTCCAAATAGTGGCTACAGGTACCAATGGGGCACTATTCCTCCTAATGACACCAACGATGGAGCCCTATTCTTTCTACTAACACCAATGATGGGGCAATATTTCTCCCACTAACACCCATGATGGGACAGCATTCCTCCAACTGACACCAACGATGGGGAACTATTCCTCCCACTGACACCAATGGTGGGGAACTATTCCTCCCACTGACATCAACGATGGAGCTCTATTCTTTTCACTGACACCAATGACAGGACATTATTCCTCCCACTGATGCCAACGATAGAGCCCTATTCCTCCCACTGACCCCAACGATGGGGAACTATTCCTCCCACTGGCCTCAACAATGGGACTATAGTCCTCCCACTGACACCAACGATGGAGCTCTATTCTTTCCACTGACACCAACGATGGGGCACTATTCCTCCCACTGACACCAACGATGGAGCTCTATTCTTTCCACTGACACCAACGATGGGGCACCATTCCTCCCACTGACACCAACGATGGAGCCCTATCCTTTTCACTGACACCAATGACAGGACATTATGTCTCCCACTGACACCAATGATGGGACACTATTCCTCCCACTGATGCCACCGATGGGGAACTATTCCTCCCACTGCTCCCAACAATTGGACACTATTCCTTCCACTGACATCAATGATGAAACACTATTCCTCCCACTAACGCCCATGCTGGGACACTATTCCTCCCACTGACACCAACGACGGGGCACTATGACCGACCCAATGCAGCTTAGTGTGCCACTCCGGCACTGTTGAAGCAGGATGTGTACAAATTTTGAAGCATCCGCTGCGGGGAGTGCTGGCTCACAAGGGAGCTCATCCCAGCTACTTATATTGCTTGTATGAAAGAAAAGGATCCCTGTAGCCGCACGTTCGCATGGGCCTTAGGATCAATGTGAGCGTGGCAACCTCAGCCTGGACTACGAACAGGACAAGAATTCCTGGATATGATAGTTTGGCCCCCACAGAGCCCTGATCTCAACATGATGGAGTTTGTTTGGGATTACTTGAAGAGACAGAAGGATTTGAGGAAGCTGACATCCACAGAAGATCTGTGCTTCGTTCTCTAAGGTGTTTGGAACAACCTACCTGCTGAGTTCCTTCAAAAACTGTGTGTAATGCCTTGTACACACGATCGGAATTTCCGATGGAAAAAATCAGATGGACTTTTTTCATCGGATATTCCGATCGTGTGTAGCTCCATCAGAGTTTTTCATTGGATATTTTCTGATGAATTCCATCGGAGTTTAGATATAGAACATGTTCTATTTTACTCCGTCGGAATTCCGATGTGATTTGGCCGGGCAAAAGCCTGATCGTGTGTACGAGGCATTAGTCTACCTAGAAGAATAAATGCAGTTTTGAAGGCAAAGGGTGGTCACAACAAATATTGATTTGATTTGTGTAACGGCATGGCCCGTGGGACCCAGAGGCTCTTGAAGGGTGTGGGGTACTACTGTTTCAGCTTCACCAATGACTCTTGTGTCTAGGGTCATCCTGTGTCCACTAGGGGCATAGGATGACTGAGAACTGATATCTTGGATTACATGAGATGGGACAGTAATGATAATCCACAATATATTCAAGAATGTCTGCAAAGAACTAATTACAGGTTGTTGATTCTGAACCCAACAGGTCAATAGGACTTATTTAATGTGGAACATAGACTGTTAAGGTGGTAATTAAGTCTGCTACTGTCATGTAAACTAACCCTAGTCTGGCTTCTAAAGACCTTTTCATTGTGTGATGCTAATTAACACTGTATTGTGTAAAGTTCTATTGATGATAGATGTGGATTGTGAGATGTCTGACTTGCCAGCTGTAGTTAATTAGAATTGGAGTCAGAATGTCTAATTAAAGGAATGTGTATTGTATAAGCAGTTGTCTATCTTAAAAGTGTTGTTTTGCAAAACGAACAGGATTCAAGCCACAGCAGTGTGCAGTACTGTGTTTGGCCTGCAGTAGGGGGAGGGGTCACCGGAGCCGAGTGGAGCTGAACGGAAATGCTCGAAAAGACCCGGAAATACTCCGTTCCCGAACCATTCCAAGGTTTGTAGAGGTCAGCCGAGCTGTCCTCGGGTGTTCCAGAGGCTCTTTGGCGCCCCCCCCCCACCTCTGGCCACATGCGGTATTGCATGTCATTGAAGTCAATGCGGAACTAATTATTTTAATTTCCATTGACTTCAATGGGGAAACTCGCTTTGATATGCGAGTACCGTATTTATCGGGCTATAACGCGCCCCGGCGAACTTGAAGGAAGATTCCTGCAAAAAAAAAATACTTACAGTTTGTATGCCCCTCGCCCATCGCGTCCTGCCCATCGTCCATCGGCGGCCTCGTCTGGTCCGGCGTCCTTCTGTGGCCATCCCCGCTCAATCCCCGCTTCCCGCGCTGTGTTCGAACCACTGCGCCGACATATACCGAGCGGATTACGCTCGGGTATAGTCGGGCGGGCTCGGCTCCTCTCGCGTAAAGGACGTACAGGACGCACAGGACGTGACCGCGAGAGGAGCCGAGCCTGCGCGACTATACCCGAGTGTACTGCGCTCGATATATGTTGGCGCAGTGGTTCGAACAAAGCGCGGGAAGCGGGTATCGGCGTATATCGCGCACCCACGATTTTGCCCTGATTTTCAGGGCAAAAAAGTGCACGGTATACGCCGATAAATACGGTACTTTGGATTACGGTAGCTAACTATTAACATTCGGAAAGCATTCTTATTTTACTGAATTTTTTCCACACATGCCTAAAACATTTGCACAGCCCTGTATATGCGGTGTATGGGAGTTAAAGGCCACCTTCTTTGTCGCCGCACATATGCATTACATGGGTGGCAAGAGGTTAACAGTGAAGAAGATCTGGATTCACACAAGACTAATTTGCTGATCCGAAAGTCTTCCATTCTAGTAAGCAAATAAATAATTAAATAAAAAGACGTATGCTGCTTTTCGGAAATAGAATGTCTCACTTCCAAATAAACACAGCGGCAGCCAGATTCGGGATCTGATACGCACTCCCGGAATGCCGATCTTTAAGGATATCTCCACAAACATGCCGGCATCATTCTAAATCTCGCAGATAAATTGGAGTGAGAGTTACCGTTTCATTGTCCTGCGAGAGACACAGCGCACATTAAACCGTCAGCGCTGACAAAGGGGCTGCCTGTAATGATTCGAGGTGAAATCGTGTTCCAGGCGATGTTCCCGGCCCAGCCTGTAAAGGACAGAGGGCTAATCTGATTGTATGCAAAGCTACTTCGTATTCGGAGGGTTCACACAATTATGGGCTGCGTGTATTTTTTATTTTTTTTTCTACCCTCTGATTGGCTGTGTGGGCGGAAACCCAGCTGATCTGTATGCTATATACGAAGAACTAATGATCAGCAATGATACACAAGAAAGAGCTATATGTACTCTGTGCTGGCAGTACATTTACAGTTATTATTACAGACATTTACACAGTGGGGGCAATTTACATACCATACAATCACATCAGTCCCCGTTCCCTGGAGCTTTCAATCTAAGGTTTCTATCTCACATGCCTACATACACATATTAGGGCCAATTTAGACAGGAGCCAATTAAGCTACACAGTGGCGGTGCATCCATAAGGGACACACGAGCGCCGCCCCCTCTCTCCTGCTGTTCCTCTATCACCATAGATTGCATGAATCTATCTATGGTCGTCGCTGCCACCCCCTATTCAGGTGTCTGGCCCCTTTTCGGGCGCCTGAATTACAGCGGCGGGTATTTTTTTTGAAGCACCTGTGTCATGTGACAAGTGCACCCCGTTGGGTTCAGGGAAGCACCACAGGGTAGTGAACCCTATAGCCGACTGCTGCTATCAGAGAGGAAGCGTGAACCCAAGATTCCTCAGGGCGCGGAGTCTATGACCCAGCTTTGTGTTCACCAGAGCCTCTAGTGGTGAGGATGGCCTTCGCCGCAGCTGGATCCAGGTCGTGACCCCTGGGATCCCCTAGGTCACGCTCCGCAGGGAGAGAGGGGAAGCAGCAAGCAGGACAAGCGATAGTGATGGGTAAGCCGAGGTCAGGGCAACAGACAGACAAGGGTAACCGAGGGATAGGCAAAAGGTCAGGGTCACAGGCAAACAGGAGACATCAGGGACAAGCCAAAAACGGTACACAGGAAGGTAATCATAGCACACTGCAGACAGGAACTTAAGCTAACAACACGGTTGAACAGCCCTAGGGGATCCCAGGGGTCGCGACCTGGATCCAGCTGCGGCGAAGGCCATCCTCACCACTAGAGGCTCTGGTGAACACAAAGCTGTTCTAGAGGCCTGTGATCAGCTATTTATATGTATCCTGGGAGATATTGTTGATAAATATTACTGTTATATTTAAGTAACCACCTTCTCATTATCCATTAAACAGCTGTCCATCATTTTTCTCATTCACCTTGTGCCTCTAGTGGACACAGGGGGGCTTAGACTTATGAGGTGCATGGGGAGCTGAAACAAGGGTTTTCCAACCTCTCCAAGGGATTCTTGGTTCCACGGGGCCCTCCCGTCACAACCATTGTTTAGAAAAACAATGTTCCCTCAACAAAAAGAGCTTACCATTCCGAAAGTTGACGAGTTTTGTTATATAAAACTGTATTCACTACAGTGCCACAGACCAACCCGTCTGACAAAGGCAAGTGAGGGAACCTCACAGGATGCAGAGTTGTGCTAACAATTCACAGCTGGCCGGATTATTATTATTAGAACACAAGCAGGTACATAACGCTTTGTTTCTTTTTGGTGCAGGAACGGATCAAGCCGGCAGACAATGAAGAAATAAACAACCTGTACTTGGTTGCATAAGTAAAAAATAAATAACATAATGAAACAAAATCTCAGCAGGCTTAGAGCTTGAATGGAAAGAGTAACGCTTTTGTAAAAAAATTGTTTTTACTATTTTTTGTAAGTTTACAAACGTTTTTTTTTCTATAATTTTTAACTGTTTCTTTACTTTTTTTAGTTCTCAAGTAAACATTTAAAGAAGTCTTTGGGCCGGATTCACAAAGAGTTACGCCGGTGTATCAGTAGATACGCTGACGTAACTCGGAATCTAAGCCCGTCGTAAGTTTAAGTGTATGCTCAAACTGAGATACACTTAAACCTAGCTAAGATACGACGGCCTGCGCCGTCGTATCTTAGGGTGCAATTTTTCCGCTGGCCGCTAGGTGGCGCTAACGTTGATTTCCGCATAGAATATGTAAATGACTAGATATGCCGATTTACGAACGTACGCTTGCCCGTCGCAGTAAAGATACGCCGTTTCCGTAAGAGATATGCCGCGTAAAGATAAAGCTGCCCCCTAGGTGGCGTAGCCAATGTTAAGTATGGCCGTCGTTCCCGCGTCGAAATTTGAAAATTTTACGTTGTTTGCGTAAGTTGTCCGTGAATGGGGCTGGACGTAATTTACGTTCACGTCGAAACCAATACGTCCTTGCGGCGTACTTTGGAGCAATGCACACTGGGATATGTACACAGCCGGTGCATGCGCCGCTCGTAAAAAAAGTCAATCACGTCGGGTCACCAATAATTTACATTAAACACGCCCCCTCATCCTCATTTGAATTAATCACGCTTACGCCGGCCCCATTTACGATACGCCGCCGTAACTTAGGAGGCAAGTGCTTTTTGAATACAGCACTTGCCTCTCTGACTTACGGCGGCGTAGCGTAAATACGATACGCTACGCCGCTTTAAAAATGGGCGGATCTACATGAATCCGGGCCTTTGACTTTGGGTTGTTGCTCCTGTTTTTTGGGTGTGTCCCCCGTTCAAGCCTTTAGTGCACAGAATCTGGAAGCACTAGATTGTTTTTACCTGCCAGACTCAGACATTTGGAAGGCGGCAGAGGGGGTAAGTCCAGACCTGAGTAGGGAAGGTGGTGGGGATCAGCCTCTGTTTTGGGGGGGGGGGGGATTTTGTGACGTAAATATATATGTACTTCAAAAGAAATGCCCAGCACTGACTGGAATCAAGACTAATAATTCAGAAATCTTTTTCTAGAGAGGAAGAAGCATGTATCCATGTGTCATTCATTAGTCTGCATAGTCCAGTGTTGGCAAACCTTGGCACCACAGATGTTTTGGAACTACATTTCCCATGATGCTCAGCTACACTGCAGAGTGCATGAGCATCATGGGAAATGTAGTTCCAAAACATCTGGGGTGCCAAGGTTCGCCAACACTGGTATAGTCTGATCTCTCCCGCTCGGTTTAACAACAGTAAAATAAACTGAAGAATGTTTTGGAGCACAAATACAATATTTAGTTGGTCGAAGTTTACTTCCAAACAATAAGTATTACAAAAAAAAGCTATGTACCGTATATACTTGAGTATAAGCCGACCCGAATATAAGCCGAGGCACCTAATTTCACCACACAAATCTGCGAAAACTTATTGATTTGAGTATAAGCCTTGGGTGGGAAAAGCAGCAGCTACTGTAAGTGGAAAAGAGGGTCAACAATGCCCATTTGCAGCCTCACTGTCCCCATTTGCAGCCTTACTGTGCCCATTTGCAGCTTCACTGTGCCATGTTCAGCCTCACTGTGCCCATCTGCAGCCTCACTGTGCCACACTGTGTTCATCTGCAGCCTCAATGTACCCATCTGCAGTCTCACTGTGCCACACTGTGTCCATCTGCAGCCTCAATGTGCCCATTTGCAGCCTCACTGTGCTCATTTTCAGCCTCACTGTGCCCATTTGCAGCCTCACTGTGCCCATTTGCAGCCTCACTGTGCCTCATTGTGTCCATCTACAGCCTCACTGTGCCCTCACTCAATTACCTTTGATCTCCTGCTGTGTCATGCTGCAGTCGGCGACCGTCCATTGTAACAAAGCCCCGCCTCCTCCTCATCCGTGATAGACGGAACACTGAACACTGATCCCAGCATTGTATCAGTGTTCGGTGTTCCGTCTATCACGAACGAGGAGGAGGCGGGACTTTGTTACAATGGACGGCCGCCAACTGCAGCATGACACAGGGATGCTCGATCACGGACAAGGAGGAGGCAGGCTTTGTTACAATGGACGGCCGCCGACTGCAGCATGACACAGGGATGCTCGATCACGGACGAGGAGGAGGCGGGGCTTTGTTACAATGGACGGCCACCGACTGCAGCATGACACAGGGATGCTCGATCACGGACGAGGAGGAGGCGGGGCTTTGTTACAATGGATGGCCGCCGACTGCAGCATGACACAGGGATGCTCGATCACGGACGAGGAGGAGGCGGGGCTTTGTTACAATGGACGGCCGCCGACTGCAGCATGACACAGGGATGCTCGATCACGGACGAGGAGGAGGCGGGGCTTTGTTACAATGGATGGCCGCCGACTGCAGCATGACACAGGGATGCTCGATCACGGACGAGGAGGAGGCGGGGCTTTGTTACAATGGACGGCCGCCGACTGCAGCATGACACAGGGATGCTCGATCACGGACGAGGAGGAGGCGGGGCTTTGTTACAATGGACGACCGCCGACTGCAGCATGACACAGGGATGCTCGATCACGGACGAGGAGGAGGCGGGGCTTTGTTACAATGGACGGCCACCGACTGCAGCATGACACAGGGATGCTCGATCACGGACGAGGAGGAGGCGGGGCTTTGTTACAATGGATGGCCGCCGACTGCAGCATGACACAGGGATGCTCGATCACGGACGAGGAGGAGGCGGGGCTTTGTTACAATGGATGGCCGCCGACTGCAGCATGACACAGGGATGCTCGATCACGGACGAGGAGGAGGCGGGGCTTTGTTACAATGGATAGCCACCAACTGCAGCATGACACAGCCAGATACTCAAGTATAAGCCGAGGGGGGCTTTTTCAGCATCAAATAATGTGCTGAAAAAGTCGGCTTATACTCAAGTATATACGGTATTTAATTTAACACAGATCTAAAGTTTCTCCTTTTTAAATGCAAACACTCTGTAATTGCATGCATACCTGCAAAAATGTGTCTTGTGGCTTTCTTAATAATTAAATTGAATATTATATTAATAAATTAAATTAAATTAATTTCCCAGCTGCTGTGCAGGCATATCACAGGAGCTGGGGATATCTGTGACTCCTGGGCTTGATCTCTGCTGGCTGCACAGCTCATAGGTCATTGGCTTTGTATACTTCCCTTCCAGTATGTCATTATACTCCTAGATTTGCATAAGGGGCCATTGATGATGGATCTCATTTACCAGTTAAAAAGTTGTCTCTTACTGTAGTATCAAGTTTGAAGTTGACGCCATCCATTTAATGCAGCTATTAAGTATGTGCCACGAGACTCGGAGCTCACTGATATTATTTAAATTTGTGCTTTATTTGTTCACTGCGACTCCTGATTACATGCATGGTTAGGCTTTCATTTATGCCGAAGTTAAGAAAAAAAAAGACTGACAACGTTATCCCTGGGATGTTCGATGCCCTGAGGGTCCTGCAGGAAATTAAAATAAAAATTAATCGTAATATATATGACATAAAGTTTGGGAGAGGTGAGTCGGCGGGCTGCATTCGATGCAAATAGCGTGCTCTGTGCTGGGAACCAGGCCCCAGGCATCGGAGGGTTACACTAGACAGCATTAAAATTTATCAATGCCGTGAAAAGTGAACGGCGGTTTAAAATGCTGGCGCTCCCGGGGTGCGCGTGGCCCCGGAAAATAATGTTTATTATTTAGTCGCGGCTTTGATTTCTTCCAAAAGGGAGGTGGGGGGGGGGGGGCTGTTTAGAATTGTAAGATGCTTAGAGTAATTATGGGAGAAGTGGAGTTCACCTTAGGTGTCCCCCCCCTTACCAGCGGTTTATTAAAGTCAGGTGGCACGCTGGGTTGGAACGCTGTTTCCATGGATACCCACCACCCAATGTAACCAACTAAGTGCATAAAATGAGGGTGTCGCTGAGATCAGCGTTACAGGTTGACGACTGCTTAAAGGGAACACCTAAGGTGAACTCCACATCTCCCATAATTACTCTTCAACCACCCCCCCCCAATATATATATATACATACACACACACAGTATATATAATTATAGATATTTTATCTTATTTTAAACAACATTGCGATTTTATCACAACTACTCCTATAGGCCATTTCTTCATGATGTGTTGTCACATCATTCCGCTCCCCATCACAGATTGCTCCGGAAGTGAAGTTCCGTCGCCGCCATCTTGCTACACCCCACACCATTGCACAGTAATGATAGAGTGATAAGGGGGCAAGCGGACATCTTGTTACACTCACCGGAGTTTTAGATTTCACAGTTATTTTCAACACAAAACGGAGCTTATGGCCCGGATTCAGATAGGAGTTACGACGGCGTAACTCTGAGTGGCGGGGTCGTATCTATGCGACTGATTCGTAGAATCAGTTACGCATAGATTTCCCTAAGATCCGACCGGCGTAAGTCAATTACACCATCGTATCTTAGGCTGCATATTTACACTGGCCGCTAGGTGGCGCTTCCGTAGATTTACGCGAGGAATATGTAAATTAGGTAGATACGCCGATTCAGAAACGTACGTCCGCCCGGCGCATTTTTTCACATCGTTTACGTTAGGCTTTTTCCGGCGTAAAGTTACACCTGCTATATGAGGGGTATCCTATGTTAAGTATGGACGTCGGGCCAGCGTCGTATTTTCCGTCGATTACGTTGTTTGCGTAAGTCGTTCGCGAATAGGGCTGGGCGTAATTTACGTTCACGTCGAAAGCATTGGCTTTTTGCCAAAAACTTCATTTACGTGGGGTCAGCCATCATTACCATACAACACGCCCACTGCATGGAGAATTTGAATTCCGCGGGCTTACGCCGGACCACATACGTTACGCTGCCTTAACTTAGGGCGCAAGTTCTTTCTGAATACGGAACTTGCGCCCTAATTTACGGCGGCGTAACGTATCTGAGATACGTTACGCCCGCCGATAGATACACAATTGTATCTGAATTGCAGCCAATATGCTTAAATACAGTGGAGATCGGCGCATCTTTGGTTAGGCGTAGCGCATCTCATATGCGCTACGCCGACGTAACATTGAGAGGCAAGCTGAGTATTCACAAAGCACTTGCTCCCATATTTACGCCGGCGTAACGTAATGGGACGGCGTAGGAGACTTACGTCGGTCGTATCTTGCCAAAATTCAGGCGGATCTGAATTCCTGAATAAGCGTATAGATACGACGGCGCACATTTTGACTTACGACGGCGTATCTGGAGATACGTCGTCGTAAGTCCTTTCTGAATCCGGGGCCCGTGTTTGTAAATCCGACGGACTGTTTACATGTTAAATGTGAAAATCAGAGGTGTTCTGTCACATTAGCAACCATGGAAGGTCAGCAGGTTTGCTGCTGGTTTAAACAGGGCTCAAGTCCTGCGGGAACGCGTGGGAACGGAGTTCCTGCACTTTTTTCACAGCAGGAACGCAGTTCCCTTTGCAGGACTAGAGCAGCCGAACCGCCCGAGCCAATCCTTTACTAAGCGGCGATGCCCAGCTCGAGTCACTGTCAGGGGCAGGCGGACCTTAGTAATCCTTTATGTGACTGGCCGCTTCCTGTATACGGATTCATCAGGTAGTGTGCGGGTATTCCGTCACTTCCTCAATGCCGCAATGTCTCCTGGGAACTTTTGTCATTGTTCCCAGGAGACATTGCGGAGGTCTGCCGCGAGTTATCTCGGGATTTAGAAAGAACTTGCGGTTTAGTAATTATGCATATGAGCGTATCATTTTTTTTTTTTTTTTGTGGGGGAGTGGATCTTGGGTGGGCGTTCCCACACTTTTTTCCCCAGGACTTGACCCCTGGGTTTAAAAATGTAACATGTAAACTGTCTGTCAGATTTTCAAACACAGTATTTAAACACATAAGCTCCGTTTTGTGTTGAAAATAACTGTGAAATCTAAAACTCAGATGGGTGTAACAAGATGTCCGCTTGCCCCCATCTCACTCTATCATTACTGTGCAGTGGTGTGGGCTGTAGCAAGATGGCGGCGACGGAACGTCACTTCCAGAGCAATCAAAAGAATGAAAATTTTAAAAAAATATATATATATTTTTTACTTTCTGCTATAATACATATCCAAAAAAAAAAAATGTACAAAAACGAATTTCTTCATCAATTTAGGCCAATATGTACCGTATTTATCGGCGTATAACACGCACAGGCGTATAACATGCACCCTAACTTTAAGAGGGAAATTTCAGGAAAAAAAACTATCCACAGCACCCTGCGTATAACACGCAGGCACAGTTTACCTTCTATTTTCAGGGTAAAAAATTGAGCGTTATACGCCAATAAATACAGTATTCTACATATTTTTGGTAAAAAAAGAAAATCACGTATATTGACTCATCTGGGCAAAAGTCATAACGTCTACAAACTACGGGAAAGATTTAGGGACTTTTTTTTTTACTAGTAATGGCAGGGATCTGCGATTTTTAGTGAGAGGAGAGGGAGAGCAGAGAAGAGGAGAGGAAGAGAGAAGGGAGAGGAGAGTAGAGGAGAGGAAGAGGGAAGGGAGAGGAAAGGACGAGGGAAGGGAGAGGAGAGGAGAGGAGAGGAGAGGAGAGGAGAGGAGGGGAGAGGAAGAGGGAAGGGAGAGAAGAGGAGAGGAAGAGGGAAGGGAGAGGAATGGACAAGGGAAGGGAGAGGAGAGGAGGGGAGAGGAAGAGGAAAGGAAGAGGAAGAAGGAAGGGAGAGGAAAGGACGAGGGAAGGGAGAGGAGAGGAGGGGAGAGGAAGAGGAAAGGGAGAGGAAGAGGAAGAAGGAAGGGAGAGGAAAGGACAAGGGAAGGGAGAGGAGAGGAGGGGAGAGGAAGAGGAAAGGGAGAGGAAGAGGAAGAAGGAAGGGAGAGGAAAGAACGAGGGAAGGGAGAGGAGGGGAGAGGAAGAGGAAAGGGAGAGGAAAGGGAGAGGAAAGGACGAGGGAAGGGAGAGGAGAGGAGAGGAGGGGAGAGGAAGAGGAAAGGGAGAGGAGAGGAAGAGGAAGAGGGAAGGGAGAGGAAAGGACAAGGGAAGGGAGAAGAGAGGCGAGGAGGGGAGAGGAAGAGGAAAGGGAGAGGAGAGGAAGAAGAAGGGAAGAGAAGAGAAGGAGGAGAAGAGAGGGCGAGAAAGAAGAGAGAAGAGGAAGAGGAGAAGCGAGGAATTGGAAGATGAGAATAGAGGAATTGGAAGATGAGAATAGAGGAATTAGTGAGAAAGAGGAGAAGAGCGGATGAGTAGATGAAGATGTCAGGGTCAGCGGCTAAGGAGACCAGACACGTATAGCTACACTAGAGAACTGAGACCAAACAAAGAATTTATCATTAAAGTGATATTTATTTACAGTGAACATACACCAATAAACATACACAACAACCAGTGAAAACATAAACCACTCCAGCAAACAAGAACAACATAAGGGACAAGGTAACAGGGATGCAAGGAGGGAAAATACGACTGGGAACAAGAGCATGGAACAAGGCAGAAGGGTGCAGGATGGATCAGGACAAGGGAAAGTTCAGGAAAGTTATCAGGCACAATCTGGTAGCAAGGAGGGCGATCAGACAGGATAGTGACGCCCTGGGGGAAGGGAGGAGCAGCCTTAAATATCCACCTGACAGCTGGAGCCAGGTGTGGCTGATCAGAACCTGCTGGCTTCTGGGAAATGCCTGCTGGTGGACACTGGAACTGCAGCCGTCGGCAAAGTGAACCCCAGTGCCACTAGCAGGTGAACTCAACCCTGACAGAAGAAGAGTGGAAGAGGAGAGGGGAGGGGAGGAAGAGGAAAGAAAGAGGAAAAGAGAAGGAAGAGGGGAGGACAGGATGAGGGTGAAATGAGGAGAGGAAAAGGAACGGAGAGGGGAGGAGAAGGGGAAAGGAGAGGAGAGCAGGAAGAGGGGAGGAAGAGGAAAGAAAGAGGAAAATAGAAGGAAGAGGGGAGGACAGGATGAGGGTGAAACGAGGAGAGGAAAAGGAAAGGAGAGGAGAAGGAAGAGGAGAGGAAGAGAAGAAGAAGTAGAGAGCGGAGGAAAGAAGGAGAATGAAAGGAAAAGGACAGAAGGAAGAGGGGCTGGGTGGGGGGTCGGCATGAACTTGCAGCCAGTTTAATCAGCATGTGTGTTCTATATTGATGAACTAAACTATATTTTGTTGCTCTGCATGTATACAAATCAGTTAGTCATATCATTTTAATTATGCATCTTGGTGCCTCCGGGCTGCTGGATCTATTAGAGAGCAGTGACTTACAAAGTAATCACTTTTTGGGTTGCTCAGTTATGGCTTGTTCTTTACTGTATAATTAAAAAGAGTCCCTGCGAGATACTTAATTGTTCCATGTTACTTTCTTGATCTGACCTACAGGGAGCAGGATTCCGGAGAGAGGGATGATGGGAAATGCCGCTGGTCAAGGTGATGGGGTGACACGCGTTATCTCTCATAATAAGACAGCCTGGGGACACTATTTAGCAATGCACAATGTAAACTAAAAATTCAGTGGACAGAATGACTTAAAGTAAACCTATGTAAATCTAGACCAGTTCATACTCAATGCATCTAGAGAATATGATAAAAAAACAAAACAAAAATACAAACACAAATAGCAACTACTACCACTAAAAACTGCATTTCAGAATGATTATTAGAGCCTGAGATATATACAGCTGAAGTCATGAAGTCATGCAATACCTTTCTTGGATTACCCCAGTTTAAATCAGTTTGTCACAGTTTTAGGTTTAAGTAAACTAGTGTGCATTTCCCCTGAATGTTTTGCTGCTGTACTTATTTTTGCCCACTAGAGGGCTCACCCCTCTTATATTACAAATCAGCATGTAAGCAGGGGTTAGGACTCTTTTAGGGCGACTCTGTCTGGTTCCCTTTTTGAGTGTGGGTTGGAATCTTTTCCTGGACAGTTAGTATAAAAAAAAGAGGATGGAGCCTTTTGCAGACTAATATAAAGAAGAAGTCATAGAGTCCCTCAAGATGTGGCAGTGAGGATCCAAAAAATATTTCCCTTGGTGGTGGGCCCTGTACTTTCGGGCTATGGAGGTTTTAGAAATAAGATGAGAACAGAATGCTGGCTAGATACCCCTCTGTCTAGGATGTGTTCATTTGGTACATGAAGATGTTCCCTAATGCCCGGTACACACGATCCGATTGTCGGACGAATGATCGTCCGTTTTTTTTTGTATGCTAATCTTACGTCGAATCTGATGAGTTTACTAAAGTCACAAATTCTCGTACGGCAGAATAAAAAATCGGAAGTGATGTCATGTGTTGTAATGCATTTGTATTGCATTTTTGAACGACAGCTGTACTGATTAAACGAAAATCGTACGATCTGGCATCGTACGAAAAAAAATTCTGTGCATGTCCGATAGAATAAAATCGGATGGACTGTCCTGATCAGCTGTTAGTTACTTGCTTGTATACAATGAACTCTAGATTTGACCTCAGACAGCTTGAATGTGTTGGACAGACACATATCCTTAATGGTGTGTTTCATTGTGGAAGTTAGGGTAAGGGCCGGGTCGATTGGAGTATTTGAGAGTCCTGGTGCTCTTAGGAGATCCAAGATTAAATTAGCCAAAGGTGTTTCCAATAATCATGCGATCAAAATTGCCCAATACAAAGAAAGCGGGTGACCAATGGGTCCAAGATTACCTTGAGTTTGGCCATAGTGTCTGTGAATTTTGGAAAAATGGATATTACCGCGCTTATCAAAGGAGGGGAAAAGAAGAAAAAAAGAGGGGGGGGAGGGAATGAAAGTGAGGAGAAGTGGAGGTACAGCTGCGGCACTGAAAGGTGTATCAAACCATAAGCAATTGATAGTGGGGAGGGTAGTGCTGCGCTAATCAGTGGTGAATGGATAGGTGAATAGGTGGGGGAGGGGAATGAAAATGTATATAAATGAAATGAGGAGCGGTATAGCCCAAATGGCATCAGCATAAAAATAAATATAAAATGATCAGTGAACAATAACAATACTGGTGCAAATCATATGACTCCACAGGTTCCTCTTAGTGTGATGAAATACACTATAAATAATGGTGCAAACAAATTCCCAAGTAACTGTGCTAGGTGGCACTCCTATACCAGTGATAAACAATCCATCAACGGGGCTTGAAAAATATCAGCAAAAAATAAATATAAGTAAAGTTTCAAAAGTCCAAGAAAGCAAAAGTGCAAGTGTGGGTCCGCAATATGAAGTGAAAGGGGAATGGGTATCCAGTGATCCTTTTAGGGTAAGTAAGGATGTCCCCTTACCTTACTGCTGTAAGGTAACAGCATATGGATCCAACCACATTAGATGGTTCTCTCGATGGGCTCTGATCCAACAACGGCAGGTCCTCCCACGCTGATGAAGTCCCACTCATAGGGACGTAACGTCGTACGAGGGGAAGGGGCCACATGTGATGTCAACCGCGATCGCCGACCTAGACTGAAACCCATGCTCTTATGGATGTTTTATGCTGTTTCGCTGCACTCGTTTGAGAGTGCTTATACAGGCGAGAAACTGACCAATTTGGGACGAGAACTCCAAGGAGGACCTGCCGTTGTTGGATCAGAGCCCATCGAGAGAACCATCTAATGTGGTTGGATCCATATGCTGTTACCTTACAGCAGTAAGGTAAGGGGACATCCTCACTTACCCTAAAAGGATCACTGGATACCCATTCCCCTTTCACTTCATATTGCGGACCCACACTTGCACTTTTGCTTTCTTGGACTTTTGAAACTTTACTTATATTTATTTTTTGCTGATATTTTTCAAGCCCCGTTGATGGATTGTTTATCACTGGTATAGGAGTGCCACCTAGCACAGTTACTTGGGAATTTTTTTGCACCATTATTTATAGTGTATTTCATCACACTAAGAGGAACTTGTGGAGTCATATGATTTGCACCAGTATTGTTATTGTTCACTGATCATTTTATATTTATTTTTATGCTGATGCCATTTGGGCTATACCGCTCCTCATTTCATTTATATACATTTTCATTCCCCTCCCCCACCTATTCACCTATCCATTCACCACTGATTAGCGCAGCACTACCCTCCCCACTGTCTGTGAATTTTGTTGTTAGTTACCTGTTGTATGCATCCAATGAACTCTAGATTTGACCTTGGACAGCTTGAGTGTGTTGGACAGGCATGGATTTGTTATTGTCTCTTTTCTTGCCGTCAGTACATGTGTAAAGAAAGTGAATTTGTATTTCATGAGACTTTCAAGTTTTAGATTGAGTGGCTCACTAGGGTTCATTCAGATCGAATTTTACACACTTCCTGACAGTTCCACCATGTGTGTAATAGGGTAGGACCTCAGATCTGGCACCCGCAAAAGCAGTTTGGTGACTGACTTGGGATAACTTTAGCAAGACAGTTGAGGAATAAGCACCATCTGAGCGGGACTTTGTTTTGAGAGCATACACATCTTGAGAGCAGAATTTAGTGGCGCTCCAAATTTATGGCCACATTTCAAATTGCAATGTTCTATTTAAGTGTTCTTATATTTTTAATGACTCTTCATTTGAGCCTGCAAACCACCAAAATCCCCTTCAGTTTCACCTTCCCCATTGGTAAAGGCATGCATTTCACCAAATTACTAAATTACCGTATATACTCGAGTATAAGCTGACCCGAGTATAAGCCAAGGCACCTAATTTTACCACAAAAAACTGGGCAAACGTATTGACTTAAGTATAAACCTAGGGTGAGAGATGCAACAGCTACTGTAAGTGGAAAAGAGGGTCAACAATGCCAATCTGCAGCCTTACTGTGTCCATCTGCATGCTTCAGCCTCACTGTGCCCATTTGCAGCCTCACTGTGCCCATTTGCAGCCTCACTGTGTCCATCTGCATGCCTCAGCCTCACTGTGTCCATCTGCATGCCACACTGTGCCTCACTGTGTCCATCTGCATGCCTCAGCCTCACTATGTCCATCTGCATGCCACACTGTGCCTCACGGTGTCCATCTGCATGCCTCAGCCTCACTGTGTCCATCTGCATGCCTCAGCCTCACTGTGTTCATCTGCATGCCACACTGTGCCTCACTGTGTCCATCTGGATGCCTCACTGTGTCCATCTGCATGCCTCACTGTGTCCATCTGGATGCCTCACTGTGTCCATCTGCATGCCTCACTGTGGCCATCTGTATGCCTCACTGTGCCTATCTGCATGTCTCACTGTGTCCACTCTAATAGTTTCTACAGCTCAGAATGGGCGAGTTGGACTTCCTGTAGACCAAATTGAGCTGCAACAGCATGTCGCAGCTGGAGATACCTATAGAAATTTGTGTTGGGGCAGTTATATTCGGTTTGGATATCCCTGAAGGTTCTAAAAGTGTGGTTCCTAAACAATTGATACACCTGCTTGAGACCCTAGCGAGCCCAACATGCCCCATCTGGGAATCTTATATATTTCTTTGACTGAGTGAGTGAGTGAGAAACTTATATAGCGCAACACATGCGAACTGAATCACCTCTGGGCGCTTGGTATCCATTCCCTGGGCCCTCAGAAGAGATGGGTCTTGATCCTTCTCCTGAAGGCCAGGTGATTTACCTCCAATCAGATGGTGGTTGGTTAGAGCGTTCCATAGTCTGGGTCCTTGGACCGCAAATCTTCGTTCTCCTTTGGACTTGTATCTGGCTTTGGGTATCTGGAGCATTGAGTGTTCTTTGAGTTGAGGGTTATACCACAATGGAGCGTTAGGAAAAGACGTCAAAGTGCTACTTCCCGTTCACTTATTACACATCTGAAGGATCCTATATGAGAGTTTAAGAATATCCACACTCTGCGATGGATAAGGGCCATTTCGATATATGACATTAGTGAGAGCTTCAAATGAGTGCATTAGAGCAGCCTGAGTCTCCACCGAGGCCACATCCATCTCGGGAAAAAGTGATTGTGTATTCTTTGCAAAGTCAAGGCTTACCTCATTTACTAAGCTCTGGAGCAACTGCAAAGTGCACAGTATATTTGCCTTTAGTAAATCAACCCCTTTAATTCTTGTACAGGAAGCTCATAGGGCCAGATTCACAGAGAGATACGACGGTGTATCTCCTGATACGCCGTCGTATCTCTGACTTAGGCCCGTCGTATCTATGCGCCTGATTCAGAGAATCAGTTACGCATAGATATGGCTAAGATCCGACAGGTGTAACTGTGTTACACCGTCGGATCTTATTTGCAATTTAAAAATGGTGCGGGGGGCGTTCCCGCTGATTTACGCTGAGAAATATGTAAATCAGCGAGATACGCCAATTCACGAACGTACGCGGACCCGACGCAGTGTTGTTACAACGTTTCCATAGCGGTTTTCCCGGCGTATACTTACCCCTGCTTCTATGAGGCGCAGCCAATGTTAAAGGGGTGGTTCACCCTAAAAACTACATTTTCTTATTCTACTGCCCCCCCACATTACAATTCGATTAAGGCTCTTATTATTTTTTCCATGCTGTACATACCTTAGTACAGCATATTCACCCGTGCATCCGGGTTGCGAGTCCCGCGGGAGTGGGCGTTCCTCACATGTGTTTGATTGACATTTTTCCCAAAAACGAGCTCCCCCCCGTCGCGTAAGCCGCATCACGATTGGTGAAAGGAGCCGAACGGCGATGCGCATGCGCAGTATAGCGTTCGGCTCCTTTCGCCAACCGTGACGCGGCTTACGCGACGGGGGGGAGCTCGTTTTTGGGCAAAATGTCAATCAAACACATGTGAGGAACGCCCACTCCCGCGGGACTCGCAACCCGGATGCACGGGTGAATATGCTGTACTAAGGTATGTACAGCATGGAAAAAATAATAAGAGCCTTAATCGAATTGTAATGTGGGGGGGCAGTGGAATAAAAAAATGTAGTTTTTAGGGTGAACCACCGCTTTAAGTATAGCTGTCGTTCCCGTGTCGATTTTGAATTTTTTTACGTCGTTTGCGTACGCCGATTCAGAAACCCGCGCGTCGCAAGTTACGCTCACGTCGAAACCACTGACGTCCTAGTGACGTCAGTGGGAGCAATGCACGCCGGGAAATTTCACGGACGGCGCATGCTCATTTAAATCGGCGCGGGAACGCGCCTGATTTAAATAGTACACTCCCCCTAGCCGCGGAATTTGAATTCCGCCGGGGGATTTGCGATACGCCGCCGCAAGTTTGGAGGTAAGTGGTTTGTGAATTACCCACTTGCCTCTCAAACTTGCGGCAGCGTATCTTAAATCAGATAGATCATGCGGATCTAAAGATCCGCTGATCTACCTGAATCTAGCCCATAATAAATATGTACTGAGTGGATTTTCGGATGGAGGCTCTTCTTCCTACAGATCATTTGCAGATTAATGATTGATTTCCTTGGTTGTCTGAAGTTGTTCTTTAATACTAAGCACTTCCTAATGTTTCCCGACGATATGAATAGCCAGGTTCACATGAAACACTCAGTACTCCATTCCTTATGCAATCCAATAATCTTTATGCTGTGTGACCTCCGCCTGACCCCCCCCTCGATGCGTCATAAATTCTGCGCACAGAATCCTTTCTCTCTGGGATGCTGTATGTTTGACTTCCAACATGGCTTATTTATTGAAAACATCAATTTTGTATCAGCGCTGCATTGCAGCCTCTTCTCCCGTACCCATGACAGCTCTATAAAGAGATTGGAGGCTCATCCGTTCCCATTCCCCCCCTCCAACATACATCTTCTCCATTCACGGGAGAACTCCACTCTGCATAAGTACCGCGGGCAAACCTAATCTCCGGATGGGTAGGCTTCCTTTTGTGAGGTTCACAGCTATTAGCCAAATTCAGAGAGAGTTACGCCGGCGTATCAGTAGATACTCCGCCGTAACTCTGAATCTGCGCCGTCGTAAATTTAAGTGTATTCTCAAATTGAGATACACTTAAATCTAGCTAAGATACGACCGCGGGCGCCGTCGTATCTTAGCTGTCTATTTAGGCCGGCCGCTAGGGGCGTGTACGCCGATTTACGCCTAGAAGGCGTAAATCAGCGAGATACGCCTATTCACGAACGTACGCTTGCCCGTCGCAGTAAAGATACGCCGTTTACGTAAGGCGTTTTCAGGCCTAAAGTTATTCCACCAAAAAGATGGCGCAGCCAATGTTAAGTATGGACGTCGGAACCGCATCGAATTTTTAAATTTTTACGTTGTTTGCGTAAGTCGTCCGTGAATGGGGCTGGGCGTAATTTACGTTCACGTCGAAACCAATAAGTCTTTGCGGCGTAATTTGGAGCAGGCGCACTAGGATATGTGCACGGACGTTAGTTAAAAACGTCAATCACGTCGGGTCACGATTCATTAGCATAAAACACGCCCACCTCTTCACAATTTGAATTAGGCGCACTTAGGCCGGCACATTTACGCTACGCCGCCGTAACTTAGGACGCAAGTGCTTTGTGAATACAGCACTTGCCTCTCTAACTTACGGCGGCGTAGAGTATATGAGATACGCTGCGCCTGCCTAACGTTAGGCACCTCTACGCGAATCCAGCTAATTGTGTGTAATGGCTGGCCTTTTTAGGAAATAGATTGGGAACTGTCATGCCGCGTACACACGATCATTTTTCGGCATGAAAAAAACGTTGTTTTGAAAAAATGTCATTTAAAATGATGGTGTGTGGGCTTCACATCATTTTTCGGGTTCTGAAAAACGACAATTTTTTTTTCCGAACATGCTGCATTTTTTAAAGACGTTTTAAACTATGTCGTTTTTCGGGTTGTAAAAAATGATCGTGTGTGGGCTTTAACGACGTGAAAAACCCGCGCATGCTCAGAAGAAAGTTATGAGACGGGAGCGCTCGTTCTGGTAAAACTAGCGTTCGTAATGGAGTAAGCACATTCATCACGCTGTAACAGACAGAAAAGTGCAAATCGTCTTTTACTAACACGGAATCAGCTAAAGCAGCCCCAAGGGTGGCGTCATCCGCATGGAACTTCCCCTTTATAGTGCCGTCGTACCGCGCTTTGCTCTTTTTTCGTATACTGTACCGCGCTTTGCTAGAGCATTTTTTTTCACGATCGTGTGTAGGCAAGGCCGGTTTAACAATAAAATTTTGTTTTTTCTAGACCATTAAAAATGGTGGTGTGTACGCGGCATTACAAACAGGAAGAAGGATTTCTAGGAAGAAGGTCTTTCTCTTGGCTTCTCACAAGGGCTGCTGTTAATGTCCCCCGGCGCAGGAATCTTTATAAATAGACCGAAGCGTTAAGAGATTTTCCGTTGAATGTATTCCAATAAAGCTTGTATTTTATTTTTGGTGTCATTGAAAAAAAATAAAAAAATAAAAGGTATCCACATTCATATATCTTCCTCAAAGGCCGCGCATGAATTTCAAATGGATTGTATCCCACAGTGGCTGGAGGCGATGTAGCAATCCATTATAACTTGTCATCCCATCTTCATGTGGACTAACTGGGACTCTCCTTAGTAGAATGTTATTAGTCGGATCCTCACACCGCAGAGAATTTCTCAATCTTGCCTGCCCGGCTCACGCTTATTATGCTAATTTATGCAGAGACCGGGCGCAGAACTTAGGTGATCTGCCCTACAAAAGTCTGGAGCCCACCAATAGGACTGAAGTATGAGAAGGCCATGTGCACCTCATCTTATTACTGTCTTCCACCTTTCAACAATTAGGCAATCATCTTCTAGGGAAATCAAAGCATCTGTCCACTCAAATGTGATATTTTAGTTTTTGGTGGAGGCTGGAGAGTTAAAGTGACACCAAACAATCTCCTTATCATAGGCGTGTGCACAGGGCAGGGCCGTCTTTAGCATAGGACAAACAGGGGCAGCTGCCCAGGGCCCAAAAGCAACCCCCCTTTTTTTTAGGGGTCCGGAGATGGCAACCCCCCTTTTTTTAAAATTTATTTTTAAATAAAAAAATATATATTTTTTTAATATATTTTTATTTTTTATTAAAGGGACAATTTTTTTTAGGGGTCCCCAGGGGCCTGGAGGCCCCCAGGGCCCCAGATGGCACCCCCCCTTTTTTTATTTATTTTTCAATCAAAAAATATATATTTTTTTAAATTTATTTTTAAATAAAAAAATATATATTTTTTTAATATATTTTTATTTTTTATTAAAGGGACAATTTTTTTTAGGGGTCCCCAGGGGCCTGGAGGCCCCCAGGGCCCCAGATGGCACCCCCCCTTTTTTTATTTATTTTTCAATCAAAAAATATATATTTTTTTAAATTTATTTTTAAATAAAAAAATATATATTTTTTTAATATATTTTTATTTTTTATTAAAGGGACAATTTTTTTTAGGGGTCCCCAGGGGCCCAGATGGCACCCCCCCTTTTTTTATTTATTTTTCAATAAAAAAATATATTTTTTTAATATATATTTATTTTATTTTTTATTAAAGGGCCAATTTTTTTTTTATATAAAAAAACATTTTTTTTATATATTTCTTTATTTCTTTTATTTTTTATATATACGAAGGCATGGCAGCCCATTCAAATCAATGGGCTGCTGTGCCTGCACAAATGAGGGCCACCAAAACACATGCATGTGAACCAGCCAGGCCCAAAATAAGCCGGAGGGGGGCCCAAAAACAATGTTTGCCCAGGGCCCAAACCATATTAAAGACGGCCCTGGCACAGGGTGTGCCCAGGCACACCCTAATCACCCCTTGTGCATGAGCATTATCCAGGGGAAGCACAAGGTTAGTGGTCTGGGGTGCCAGTGGCCAGCGTAAAAGCCCCCATTATATTAAGGCTAGGTCCAACCTTAGGAACATGTTACGCCCATATTTAGGATATGCTCCCAATCAGCTGTCTCCCAACGCCACAGCTTTCTCCCTGTGACAGCAGGTGGCGCTCTTGTGTGTTTGAGCTTTGGGGTGCACGCCCTAATGCAATAGGCTCCTCCCACTGATACCAACGATGGGACACTATTCCTCCCACTGATACCAACGATGGGACACTATTCCTCCCACTGATACCAACAATGGGACACTATTCCTCCCACTGACACCAACGATGGGACACTATTCCTCCCACTGACACCAACAATGGGACACTATTCCTCCCACTGACACCAACGATGGGGCACTATTCTTCCCTCTGATACCAACGATGGGGCACTATTCCTCCCTCTGATACCAACGATGGGACACTATTCTTCCCACTGACACCAACGATGGGACACTCTTCCCCCCACTGACACCAGCGATGGGACACTCTTCCCCCCACTGACACCAACGATGGGGCACTATTCCTCCCACTGATACCAACGATGGGACACTATTCCTCCCACTGATACCAACGATGGGACACTATTCTTCCCACTGACACCAACGATGGGACACTCTTCCCCCCACTGACACTGACGATGGGGCACAATTTCTCCCACTGATACCAACGATGGGGCACTATTAGAGTGGCAGGAAGGTAAATCCGGCCCTACCAGTAGCATTACGGTAGAATCTTGATGCTTGCATCTATACACAGTGATTTGTCTTGATTAATTTGTGCCGCTACCATTGTCGCCTCATCAGCCGCTACACCTTTGATAATACAACAAATGATTTAATTGAGTCTATTGACGTCTTGAATACGGGGCACTCTGCGAAATTGCAAGTCCTTGCCGGGTTTATCTGGGGGACGGGAGGTAATTTCCTTCTTGAATTGCATCTTATTAGGAGCTGCCTGTTGTGTTCACTTTCCAATTAGAATATTTTCCATTTAGACTTTCGCCGGCGACCCCACAAGCGGCTCTGCGCAGGAAGATCCAAACGTGCCCGTTGCACGGTCCTTGGTATCTGGATTAAAGATTGATTGGCTTTAATGTGATGACATTTTTTATCTCACACATTATCAATCACACCGTCTCTATCTCTTTATTTGTCAATACTGGTTTGTGCTGTGCTGGAGGACCTCGCCTTATGGCGTTCTGCTGTGCAACCGCGCCACTGAAAGGACAATTCCAGCAGCCTATTGGTCCATAGAGTGCGTCTCCGGGCAGAATTTTAGAAAAATCCCAAACTCTTCGGCCCGGATTCAGAAAAGAGATACGACGGCGTATCTCCTGATACGCCGTCGTATCTCTGAGTGGGGTCGGTCGTATCTATGCGCCTGATTCAGAGAATCAGTTACGCATAGATATCCCTAAGGCTGCATTCACACCTAGGCGTTTTTACGCCTGTAGCGCTACGCCGCTGCCGCCAGAGGGCTGAAAACAGATGTCCCTCTATAGAGATGGTTCACATCTCCACGCCGAACGCCGGACGCCTGTCGCCTGCCGCTTGAAAAAAGGTCCCGGACTTTTTTTTCAGGCGTCTTCGAGCGTTCGGCTAGGAGATGGGAATCATCTCCATAGAGGGGGTCATCTTGGGGCACATCTAGGCGGACAATACCGGCGTTTTGTCGCCGCAAATCGCGGTACAAAACACTGCTATTTTTACCGCGATTTGCGGCGACAAAACGCCGCGATTTCGTCCGCCTAGATGTGAATGCAGCCTAAGATCCGACAGGTGTAAGTGTTTTACACCGTCGTATCTTAGGCTGCAATTTCAGGCTGGCCGCTAGGTGGCGCTTCCGTATGTTTATGCGAGGAATATGCTAATTAGGTAGATACGGCGATTCAGAAACGTACGTCCCGCCGGCGCATTTTTTTTACGTCGTTTACGTTCGGCTTTTTTCGGCGTATAGTTACCCCTGCTATATGAGGCGTAGCTAATGTTAAGTATGGCCGTCGTTCCCGCGGCGAGTTTTGAAATTTTACGTCGTTTGCGGAAGTCGTTCGCGAGTAGGGCTGGACGTAATTTACGTTCGCGTCGAAAGCGATGATGTTTTGCGGCGGATTTTCGAGCATGCGCACTGGGGTTTTTTCACGAACGGCGCATGCGCCGTTAAAAAAAAAACGTAAAATACGCGGGGTCGAAGCAAATTTAAATAAAACACGCCGCCAACATCCCCATTTGAATTAGGCGGGCTTACGCCGGCCCACATACGTTACGCCGCCGTAACTTAGGGCGCAAGTTCTTTCTGCATACGGAACTTGCGCCCAAAGTTACAGCGGCGTAACGTATGTGGGCCGGCGTAAGCCCGCCTAATTCAAATGGGGATGTTGGGGGCGTGTTTTATCTAAGATACGTTACGCCGGCCGGATAGACACGCTCAGGTACAGTATCTGAATCCGGCCCTTCAAGTGCAAAGCGCTTGCTGCTCATTGGGGGTCAGGGGCCCATAGGAGACCCTTTTACCTCGGGAGTGTTCAAGCTACATACATGGGGGAGTTCCCTTTCTTATGGATCACTTTGATTGGATAACCCCTGGCAAGAAACCCAAAGGCACACTGTGATAGGTTGACGGCAGTTTTGCTATTGGTGCAGAAGACCACAGATGAGCTACTTAGAAATAATATGGTTTGCAATAAACTTTACTTTAATGATGTTGGTTTTTTTTTACAGTAAAACCTCGGATTGCAAATAACGCAGTTTACGAGCGTTTTGCAATACGAGCCGTTTAAAAAAAAATCCTGACTTAATTAGCTAACGTTGTTTGTCGAGCAGGATTCAAGCCTCTGGGGTGTGCAGTACCGCATGGGCCAGTAGTGGGGGGGGGAGGCGCCAGAGACATTCAGAACCACTTGGAGACGCTCAGAACCACTCAGAGACGCTCAGAGACCCTCGGAGACACTTGGTTCTCGGGCACCCAGTGTTAATTTCGTAGACTAAAACCGACTAAAACATTTTTGTCGACTAACTTAATACCATTTTAGTTGACTAAAATACGACTGAAACTAAAACAATTTGAGATGACTAAAATACGACTAAAACTAAAACGGCTTTTTAGTCAAAAGACTAAGAATAAAACTAAATTGAAATTTGACAAAAAAATGAACACTGGTCTGTAGTGCATGTTCATACCTCAATACCATAAATAATAACATATTCGATTTTTCAATCCAGCAGTAAATAAGAGTTTGGAAATGGTAGAGAAATGCTTAAATAATGCATTACAATTTAACCACAGTGGAACCTTGGTTTAAGGCTCCATTCACACCTTGGCGACAAAACGCCCGACGCTCGATACGCTGGAGGGGCGAATTTGCATTGCTGTCTATGAGATGGTTCACATTTCACGCCGAACGCCGAAACGCCGTACTCCTGCCGCCTGAAATCAAGTCCCGGACCCTTTTTTTCAGGTGGCATTGGCGTTCGGCCATAGACAGCAATGGAAATGATTTTAAAAAAAAAAAAAAAAAAGTTAAACGAATCGCGGCAAAATACGCCGCATACGCGGCGTTACTTGTCGCCTAGGTGTGAATGCAGCCTAAGAGTAACTTGGTTTGAGAGCGCTTTGATTTGCAAGCAACTTTTTTTTTTAATTCTGACTCGGTTTGCGAGTGTTGACTCACAAGACGAGCAGAATTCAAGCTAAATAATAAAAAAAAAATTATAATAATTGAGTTTTTTTATTTATTTTTTATTTATAAGAAATTCTTATTTTACAAATAAACATTGGGTGCACCATTAGTAACTCCTCTCTAGTCACTTGACTTTTTTGATTCCTATATTGTATATTGTATATGCTCTGTTAATGGAATTTTGTTGATAATTATAAAATTCAATAAAATATTTGAAACAGGAGAAAAAGGCCGAAAGAATGTACATGTAAATTCACTGGTCAAATGGCTATGCAAACTTTTTTATAAATAGACCACCAAGTCTAACCCAAAACCTTCACCCCAAAAAGGTGCAGTCAAAGTCTGATGCCGCGTAAACACGATCATTTTTCGGCATGAAAAAAAACGTTGTTTTTCAAAAACGTCGTTTAAAATGATCGTGTGTGGGCTAAAACGACGTAAAAAACCTGCGCATGCTCAGAAGCAAGTTATGAGACGGGAGCGCTCGTTCTGGTAAAACTACCGTTCATAATGGAGTAAGCACATTCATCACGCTGTAGCAGACAGAAAAGCGCGAATCGTCTTTTACTAACACGGAATCAGCTAAAAGCAGACCAAAGGGTGGCGCCATCCGGATGGAACTTCCCCTTTATAGTGCCGTCGTACGTGTTGTACGTCACCGCGCTTTGCTAGAGCATTTTTTTAAAACGATGGTGTGGAGGCAAGGCCGTTTTAATGATGAAGTTGGGAAAACGTTGTTTTTTGGACATGATCGTGTGTACGCGGCATGAGGATCTAGAACTAACAGGACCGCTTTGTTGATAAATGTCCTTTCCTCATATCCCAGTTCTCATTATCCACACCTGGACTCCCAGACTGTCACCGACAACTGGCGCATCCGAGAGACGGAAAAGCAACAAATTATCTCTTTCGCGTTTGTCAATCCATTGAATAATAAAAAGTGCTGTGTCAAGGCATGCAAATAATATTAGCAGGAGAGGGTAACCTGCTCGGGGACAAGCAATCATCTATATTGGAATATTTATCATCCTGTTTAGTAAGAGATCCTTCAACATTTCACTCACTTTAATAAAGTCACTCTGCGTGATTGTCAGGAAAAGTAAATTGGTTTCTTAAAGCGAAAAAATATTCTCATATTTTTTTTTCAAGTTCCAAGTCCGCCGCCTTTCCCGGTGGAGGATCTAGAGGACCATGGAGTTCCTCCAAAGCTTGCTAGGGGTTGCATGGGCCATGAACTATTTATCTCTCTCAGTAGCCAAAGGCATCAATAATCGTTTTAGCTGTAAAGCTGGTTTTACACATTTTACAATTTTCTTGTACAATTTTCCTTTAGATTTACCAAAATCGTATGATATGAGATCAAACTTAAACACTTTAAAATTTGTATGCAATCAGGCAGGCCCTTCTACTACATAGTTGAAGGTAAATCTAAAAGAAATTGAACAAGAAAATGGTATAATGTAGGGTTGTCCCGATAGCACTTTTTTAGGACGGAGTACAAGTACCGATACTTTTTTTCATGTACTCGCCGATACCGAATACCGATACTTTTTTTTAAAATTTGCCCCTAAATGCAGCCATGTCCCCCCACATATTGCAGCCATGTCCCCCCACATATATCCAGCCGTGTCCCCCCACATATATCCAGCCATGTCCCCCCACATATTGCAGCCATGTCCCCCCACATATTGCAGCCATGTCCCCCCACAAATTGCAGCCATGTCCCCCCACATATATCCAGCCATGTCCCCCCACATATGCAGCCATGTCCCCCCACATATTGCAGCCATGTCCCCCCACATATATCCAGCCATGTCCCCCCATATATTGCAGCCGTGTCCCCCCACATATATCCAGCCATGTCCCCCCACATATATCCAGCCATGTCCCCCCACATATATCCAGCCATGTCCCCCCACATATATCCAGCCATGTCCCCCCCACATATATCCAGCCATGTCCCCCCACATATATCCAGCCATGTCCCCCCACATATATCCAGCCATGTCCCCCCACATATATCCAACCATGTCCCCCCACATATGCAGCCATGTCCCCCCACATATGCAGCCATGTCCCCCCACATATTGCAGCCATGTCCCCCCACATATATCCAGCCATGTCCCCCCATATATTGCAGCCGTGTCCCCCCACATATATCCAGCCATGTCCCCCCACATATATCCAGCCATGTCCCCCCACATATATCCAGCCATGTCCCCCCACATATATCCAGCCATGTCCCCCCCACATATATCCAGCCATATCCCCCCACATATATCCAGCCATGTCCCCCCACATATATCCAGCCATGTCCCCCCACATATGCAGCCATGTCCCCCCACATATATCCAGCCATGTCCCCCCACATATATCCAGCCATGTCCCCCCACATATATCCAGCCATGTCCCCCCACATATATCCAGCCATGTCCCCCCACATATATCCAGCCATGTCCCCCCACATATGCAGCCATGTCCCCCCACATATGCAGCCATGTCCCCCCACATATGCAGCCATGTCCCCCACATATATCCAGCCATGTCCCCCCACATATGCAGCCATGCCCCTCACATATGCAGCCATGTCCCCCCACATATTGCAGCCATGTCCCCCCACATATATCCAGCCATGTCCCCCCATATATTGCAGCCATGTCCCCCCACATATATCCAGCCATGTCCCCCCCATATATTGCAGCCATGTCCCCCATACCTAGTAGATGATGATGCCGCCGCCGCCGCTGCCGCATTAATCAGCGTGCAGGGAACATTACAGGCAACTTTTGTTTGAATAGCTGTCCATTCCTTGCCGCGCCGTGTATAGACACTCCCCCTTGCTCGGGATTGGACGGATCTGTCCAATCCCGAGCAAGGGGGAGTGTCTATACACGGCGCGACGGGGAAAGTATTCTATTCAGGCATCAGGGGCATTTGCGTGAGTACAAGTACTCCCGCAAATACTCGGTATCGGTCCCGATACCGATACTGGTATCGGTATCGGGACAACCCTAGTATAATGTGTAGCCAGCTTTAGAGGGGCAGAATTTCCACTGATGATAATGTAAAGCCTCATACACACGATCAGTCCATCCGATGAAAACGGTCTGAAGGACCATTGTCTTAGGTTAACCGATGAAGCTGACTGATGGTCCGTCGCGCCTACACACCATCAGTTAAAAAAACGATCGTGTCAGAACGCGGTGACGTAAAACACAACGACGTGGTGAAAAAAACTAAGTTCAATGCTTCCAAGCATGCTGATTCTGAGCATGCGCGGGTTTTTAACCGATGGTTTTGCTTACTAACGATTGGTTTTGTCCTATCGGTTAGCAATCCATCGGTTAAATTTTTAATTTTAAAGCAAGTTTGCTTTTTTTTAACCGAAGGTTTAATAACCTATGGCGCCCACACACGATCGGTTTGGACCGAAGAAAGCGGTCCATCAGACCGTTTTCATTGGTTTAACCTATCGTGTGTACGAGGCTTAAGCGTCCTTGTGTCACTGCTCATTAATATAGGAGGGTACTCATGGGCGTGCGCACAGGGCGTGCCAGGTGTGCCCAGGCACACCCTTATCACCCTGTGCAGCACACATTCCCCCTACTGCCCTGGCTCCCACCTTTACCCCCGCAGAGCTGCCAGCTTCCCTCCTCTCCTATCTGCTGTTGCCCCTGGGATGTTTTAGGAGTGGGGAAGGGGCCAGTAAATATGTAATTTACTGGCCCCTTCTCTTTCTAAATGAAAATCGTGAGTGATCGGTTGTTTGGGCTTTGGGGTGCACACCCTAATGCAGTAGGCTGCGCACACCTATGAGGGTACTTCTCCTATTGGCCACGGTTCTGTTTCAAATTTCCATTAATGGCCATTTTTCACGTCAAGAAAAATGCTCCACACGATAGTTTTTAAAGACTATTTAAAAAAATGACATTTTTCACGTCATGAAAAACGGTCGTGTGTACGGGGCATTAGAGTTCAAAAACTCTTGCTCAAAATATATTACCGGGCTGCAGTGCGCCTCTTGTCTGGCAGGCAGGCGCTCATTCCTGTATAGGGAGGGGAAGGTGAAGTTCCTCTTTCTTGGAATTGACTGATAATTAGCCGGTGATCACGCCTGGCTGGCCCCGTCTTCCTCCTTCAGCTTCTATCCAGAGGGTCACAGTGGTGTAAATAAACGTATCGCTTTTTCGGGGGTCCTTGTATTGGCCGGAATGGCAGAAGCATTAATCAGCTCATTGATTTGCGCTCCTGATTATTGTATCCTCCAGTCATTTATCATATTCTACACTTTCACTCAATGATCTCAAAGCGAGGTCCTATACGCCTTAAAGTGATTGCGTCCCCTGCAGATGGCTGGCAGGGCAGACATATTGCTGACGAGGCCAGAACTCTTTCCAGAGCAAGCTACTTCAATGTGAATCTGCGAGTAATCATTGCTAATCCTTTTATGTATTTCTTTCCATCATCTCCTGCACAACTTTTCAGAGAGGAGCTGGGACAAGGTAACAATGTAGCAGCCACAGTGGACTCTGAGCTGACACTCTATAGCAGCCATTCTCAACTTGGGTTCCTAGGGTACCTTCATAGAGTTTCTAGGCACCTCCCATATGATGGTGCCTAGATAGTTCCAGGTCCAACAATGTAGGAGCATAGGCCCAGATTCACAAAAGAGATACGACGGCGTGTCTCCTGATACGCCGTCGTATCTCTGTTTTAGGGTCTTCCTAACTATGCGACTGATTCACAGAATCAGTTACGCATAGTTAGCCCTAAGATCCGACAGGTGTAATTGTTTTACACTGTCGGATCTTAGGATGCAATACCTCGGCCGCCGCTGGGGGGAGTTCGCGTCGTAAACCAGCGTCGGGTATGCAAATTAGTAGTTACGGCGATCCACAAAGTTTTTTCGCGTTCGCTACGTCGCTGCTAGTCTAGTTTCCCGTCGCAAAGTTAGTCGTCGTTTTAGCTGCCCTAACTTTACACAGCCCATGTTAAAGTATGGCCGTCGTTCCCGCGGCAAAATTCCCCAAAAAAATGTCTTGCGTAAGACGTCCGGGAATACGAAAGTACGCTACGCACATCGCCGTTCGAAAAAATGACGTAACTTCTCGCAAAGCACGAAAAAAAGTTAGCATGCACAGTAGGTCCGGCGCGGGAGCGCGCCTAATTTAAATGGCACACGCCCCTTTGAATTACGCGGGCTTATGCCGTAGGCCGCCGGCGTAGGTTTTCATTGCAAGTGCTTTGTGAATCAGGCACTTGCAATGAAAACTTGCAGCGGTGTAACGTATCTATGATACGTTACGCCGCCGCGATTCTACGTGAATCTGGGCCATTATTCCCACTGACCACAATGTATGGAGCATTCTTCTGACTAACCACCAACATAAGGGGCATTCTTCCCATTGACACCACAATGTAGGGAGCATACTTCCCATTGACACCACCAATGTAGAAGCATTCTTCCCACTGACCACAATGTAAGGAGCATTCTTCTGACTAACCACCAATGTAAGGGGCATTCTTCCCACTAACCACCAATGTAAGGGGCATTCTTCCCACTGGCCACAATGTAAGGGGCATTCTTCCCACTAACCACCAATGTGAGGGGCATTCTTCCCACTGACCACCAATGTAAGGGGCATTGTTCCCATTGACCACCAATGTACGTGAAGCATTGTTCCCACTGACCACCAATGTAAGGGGGGATTCTTCCCTCTAAACGCCAATGTAAGGGGGTGGCATTCCTCCTACTAGCCACCAGTGTAAGTAGGGCATTCTTCCCACTAGCCACCGATGTAAGGGGGAACATCCTTCCTTCTCGGCACCAATGTAAGGGGGAGGGGAGCATTCCTCCTACTAACCACCAATGTCAGGGGGACATTTTTCCCACTGGCTACCATTCTTCTTACTGGCCACCAATGTAAAGGAGGCATTCTACCTTCTAGGCAGTAGGCACCAATGTAAGGGGGGAGGGGGCATTCATCTTACTAGCCACCAATGTAATGGGGACATTATTCCCACTGGCTACTAATCTTCTCACTGACCACCAATGTAAGGGGCATTGTTCCTATTGACCACCAATGTACGTGAGGCATTATTCCCACTGACCGCCAATGTAAGGGGGGAGTCTTCCCTCTAGACACCAATGTAAGGGGAGGGGGGCATTTCTCCTAATAGCCACCAGTGTAAGGGGGGCATTCTTCCCACTAGTCACCAATGTAAGGGGGGGGGCATTACTCCTACTAACCACCAATGTCAGGGGGACATTTTTCCCACTGGCTACCATTCTTCTTACTGGCCACCAATGTATAGGAGACATCCTTCCTTCTAGGCACGAATGTAATGGGGAGAGGGGGCATTCCTTTTACTAGCCACCAATGTAATGGGGACATTTTTCCCACTGGCTACTAACCTTTTCACTGGCCACCAATGTAAAGGGGGCATTCTTCCTACTGGCCACCCATGTAAGAAGGGGGGAATTTTTTCCCACTGGCTACCAATGTAATTGGGCATTCTTCCTACTGGCCCTCAATGTAAGGGGGCATTCTTCCTACTGGCCAACAATGTAAGGGGGGAATTCCCCTCCACTGGCTACCAGTGTAATGGGGGGCATTCTTCCTCCTGGCCACCAATGTATGGGGGGCCAGGGGAGAATTATTCTCACTGGCTACCAATGTAAGGGGGGCATTCTTCCCACTAGCCACCAATGTAAGGAATGCATTTTTCCCATTGCCCACCAATATTAGGAGGATATTTCCATTGAACCTTGATGAAAAGGTTGAGAAAGGCTGCTCTATAGTATTAGGGACGAAAAAAATGTCCATAAAATCTAGTAAGCTGCCAACATTTCACTAGACATACTGTGTAAATACAAAATAAAACAATAATATTGTGGCGCTCAAATCGGTGACAAAATATAAAAACTGTGAAATAAAAATATAATAGAACCAACAATATTGTATAAATTAATATAACAATATACAATGTATACGAACAAATTAACGTTTAAAGTGAATGTTCAAAAGATGAATGAATCAAACAATTCTAAAGAATTCTTGAATAAACAAAACTGTGCTCTATAGTATTCCCCTTTTCTCAAGGAAAGATTATGTAGAGAGGTGAGGGGAGGAGCTGGGTCAGCACAGACAGTAATTAGACACTCTTAGAAGAGAAGAGGGCAATGACAAATTGACTCCACTAAAGTAGTCAAATCTTCTAGCATGTTCAAAGGCAGATTGCAAGTCATTAAATAATTTATGGGAAGGAAAAATGCTGAAAATAAGAATCTGAATTTTTTTTTTAAAACTTCTGTGCTTTTTATTGCGTCGTGACAGGGTCTCTTTAGGCTGCCCTGATGCTCTTCAGCTGTGGCAAGGCAGGCTTTATTCCCTCTCTGCATTTCAAAGCCTAATTTGCAATTTTGACTGTTGAAACCATTTTAAAAAATGCACATTTTAATGAATCTTTCCCCGAATAATCCAAAAAGCCTCTCATCCACTTACAGCGATTCCCTTTCTAATGTGGCGACTTTCAGCGACCCGCTGAGTTTTTTTTTTCTCTGCCACCGAGGCTTGCGTACAGAATAGCGGCAACAAAAAAAAAAAAGAACACATCATCGTACGCGGGAAAAAATGAAGAGCGAGATCAAGGCGTCCAGGACAACCGACGAACCCGCGGGATTCCGCCACAAAAATCAGCTCTTCCTCTCTCGAGCCATTAATAAGTTAATAACTTATCAGTGATTCCAGCTTAACACCTGGAGGCAGACAAGACGCCTTGTTCTCGCAACCGCTAAAGTCTATTGTAATTCCTTTATCATCTCTTATTATTTTTGCTAAGCTGTTGCCGGCTCACCCGGGACCCACAGATGTTACGGCATTACAAAAGACTACAAGAACTACAAAACTCCCAGCAACGGGCGGCTAAAGAGCTGACTCGCCAGAATTAATGATAAAAGGCTCATTCAACGCGCGCGGGATGGGGAGATTTGTCTGGCGCTTAATTGAAGACGTTTCAAAGTGAAAAGTAAGCACTCCAGGCAAAGATCTGGTCACTTATGGATGTTTTTTTCCGACGGAATTCCCCTCAAGCTTGGCTTGCATACACACGTTCACACAAAAGTTTTCAAGGTGACGTGATAAGGATTGAGACCCCTGACACAATTTCAGGGCGAACCCCATTCTGCCGTTGACCCAAATCATAATAGTGAAACATGCAGACCAGAGAGAGAAACAGTCTACAGGCTAGATTCAGTAACACTTACGACGGGCGTATCAGTAGATACGCCGTCGTAAGTCCGAATCCGCGCCGTCGTATCTTTAAGCGTATGCTCAAATTGAGATACGCTTAAATGTTGCTAAGATACGACCGGCGTAAGTCTCCTACGCTGTCGTATCTTAGGGTGCATATTTCCGCTGCCCGCTAGGTGGCGCTTCCGTTGATTTCCGCGTAGAATATGCAAATGAGCTAGATACGCCGATTCGTTTACGTAAGGCTTTTTCCGGCGTAAAGTTCCCCCTGCTATATGAGGCGTAGCCAATGTTAAGTATGGACGTCGGGACAGCGTCGAATTTTCCATAGTTTGCGTAAGTCGTTTGCGAATAGGGCTTTGCGTAAGTTACGTTCACGTCAAAAGCATTAACTATTTGCGGCATAATTAGGAGCATGCGCACTGGGATACGTTCACGGACGGCGCATGCGCCGTTCGTTAGAAACGTCATTTACGTGGGGTCATGCTTTATTTACATAAAACACGCCCACCTCTTCACAATTCTGAATACAGAACCTGCCTCACTAAGTTACGGCGGCGTAGCGTATCTGAGATACGCTACGCCCGCACAAAGTTACGGCGGGCTTTCTGAATCTAGCCCATTATCTTCACCTTTCCAACATTCAGCCAGAGAGGAAGGGGTGAAGCTTTATTGGACTTTTTATCAACAAAATTACATCACAAACATAAGCATACTGATTGGTCAGTTCATATAAGGGTGGTTTCTTCTTGCAAGTCCATATATGGTATGGAGCCCTCATGGCACAAACAGTCCACGTGTCATTACAGGCATAAAAGTTCCTTATGGAATGTCCATAAACAGGGGCCCATCCCCAATCTTACAGGGGTTTTCTCTTCAAACCCATATAAGCTCATACGGAGGGAGAGAAGAAGGAGGGGATGACATCTGTTTCTGATATTAGTCCTCTTTGTCCAATGCTGAGATGTACTGTATCTTCAAGACATTATAATCTGTCATAACTTCTTTGAATTGTAACTTTAAAACATGACTGATGTATAACAGATGGAACTACTACCCCATTATACTCCCACTCTTACTATTAACTATAGTATCCCAGACCACACCAGTGTTGGAGTTATAAAAGGTCATAGCAGACCAATTTATTAAACAATTATATATAAATAACTCTGTATAAATAAAATAATAACATAAATAACATGAATACCGTAAATAACATAAAACTCAAGATGAACCATAATCTACCTAGTGTTGGTCTCAGCAGGGACTCAATACCCCTTAGAGGGGAAAAAAACATAATGCACTGCGGTACTTAAAGGGTCACTAAAGGAAATTTTTTTTTTGCCTAAAATTAATGTCTGCAAGGTAGACAGACAGAATAGTGTAATGATTCTGTTAAAAAACGAGTAAATACCTATTAAATTCCTCTGGCGTTCTAGTTTCTGTTCTCTCATTCACTTCCTGGTTTGCATCGCTCGTTCATGTAAGAACTACATTTCCCAGTATGAATTGCGGCACGCCCAGTAATTCACACCTCCTTGAAGTCTCTAACATGTAGAGAGCGTCCTGCCGCACAGATGTAGTTCCCAGGAGGGGGCGAGCACGTCACTGACCACCGCAGTAAAGCCTCCCTTCACGGTGGTCAGTAAAATCAGACAAGCAGGAAGTGAACAGAACAGAGAAGAAATAGAGCAACTTCTGAGCAAAAACTAACAATGAGGAAGTGAAAAGAGGAATGTCTGCAGGTAAAGGATGCTTATTATGAAAAAAAAAAATTCCTTTACAACCCCTTTAACAGTGTATGATAGGCCTCCTGCCGACAAACTGGCCCGGAGACAGCCACAGACCGCAGTGCTGACAGGCATTCATGAGGCGCTTCTGACTTTTCTCTCTTTTTTTTTTATTGCTGAACTGCAATCTTACATTGCTAGACCACGCCGCAACCAAGAGTTTCGAATTTGGCTCGCCGTTACTGTGCGGCCTCATTGAACTCAGGGGCAGGTTTGACAGGTAGTGCTGCCTTGTCAAACTCTGCGGCTCAAATTAAAATTGCAGCTGCTGCGGTGCTTTGCTTCGAGGCAACGGCATTTTTAACTGGAGCCGCAGAGTTTGAGCCCTGCCTGGATGTATTGTTTAAGATTCCTGTGGGTAGCCAGGGGGGTGGTAAAAACCTACCGCTGTCCGCGTGAAAGAACCCCTAGGCAAAGCGGAGGCCTTGCTCGTCTGTTCAGCTGATGCAGTTTCCTAAAATCTCAGTTGCGGCAGGCCAGCTGAAACTTCGGGGGGTTTTGTTTACACTTGAAGACCAGGTTTTTTCTGGCACTTTTTGTTTAAATCTGTATTTTTTGGTAGAAAATCACTTATAACCCCCAAAAATTCGATTTTTTTTTGTTTTTTAGCTTAGGCCTTAGGGAATAAAATAGCGGTCTTTGCAATTTTTTATGTCACACGGTATTTGCGTAGCGTTTTTCTAAACGCAATAAAAGATAATAATAATTTCGTTGATATATAAAAAAAAAAACACAATATATACCCCAATTTTTTTGTAAAATGTGAAAGATGATGTTGCGCCAGGTAAATAGATACCTATCATGTCACACTAAAGTTGCGCCCGCTGGTGGGCACAAACTACCCCTTCCCCTGCTTTCCTCCTTGGCACTATGGGCGGTGGCTTCCCCTTCCCCCGCTCTCCTCCACAGGCATCATGGGTGGTGACTTCCCCTTCCCCCGCTCTCCTCCACAGGCATCACAAGTGGTGGCTTCTCCTACTCTCCTCCTTGGTATCATGGGCCGTGGCCTCCCCTTCCCCTGCTGTCCTCCTTGGCATCACAGGCAGTGGCTTCCCCTTCCCCTGCTCCCCTCCTTGGCATCACAGCCGGTGGCTTCCCCTTCCACTGCTCTCCTCCTTGGCATCACAAGTGGTAGCTTCCCCTACTCTCCTCCTTGGTATCATGGGTCGTGGCCTCCCTTCCCCTGCTGTCCTCTTTGGCATCACAGGTGGTGGCTTTCTCCTTTCTTTTGCTCCCCTCCTTGGCATCACAGTCGGCGGCTTCCCCTTCCCCTGCTCTCCTCCTTGGCATCATGGGTGGTGACTTCCCCTTCCCCTGCTCTCCTCCTTGGCATCATGGGTGGTGGCTTCCCCTTCCCCTGCTCTCCTCCTCAGCACCATGGGCATTGGCTTCCCATTCCCCTGCTCTCCTCCTTGGCATAACAGCCGGTGGCTTCCCCTGCTCTCCTCATTGGCATCATGGGTGGTGGCTTCCCCTTCCCCTGCTCTCCGCCTCGGATCATGGGCAGTGGCTTTTCCTTCCTCTGCTCTCCTCCACAGGCATCATGGGTGGTGGCTTCCCCTTCCCCTGCTCTCCTCCACAGGCATCATGGGTGGTGGCTTCCCCTTCCCATGCTCTCCTCCCCAGCATCATGGGCAATGGCTTCCCCTGCTCTCCTCCACAGGCATCATGGGTGGTGGCTTCCCCTTCCCCTGCTCTCCTCCACAGGCATCATGGGTGGTGGCTTCCCCTTCCCCTGCTCTCCTCCACAGGCATCGTGGGTGGTGGCTTCCCCTTCCCCTGCTCTCCTCCACAGGCATCATGGGTAGTGGCTTCCCCTTCCCCTGCTCTCCTCCACAGGCATCATGGGTAGTGGCTTCCCCTTCCCCTGCACTCCCCCTCAGCATCATGGGCGGTGGCTTTTCCTTCCCCTGCTCTCCTCCTTGGCATCAGAGGCGGTAGCTTTCCCTTCACCTGCTCTCCCCTGCAGGCATCATGGGTGGTGGCTTCCACTTCCCCTACTCTCCTCTGCAGGCATCACGGTGGCTTCTGCTGTGTGTCTCCTCCCTCCTCCTCGGTGGCCAATTGGAGCGCTTCTCCTGTCGGCCAATAGGGAAGCAGGTCTTAGGAGAATCAGTGTGAATCAGTGTGACAATAGCGAATATTAATTTGCTATTGTCACCCAACTGGGTGGGATCAGGGTGCAGTGCACTGCGCCCCGAGCCCACCCTTTTTTAAAGCCAATTAGAGCCTATGGCTTTAATCATGTGCTTAAAAAAAATGGAATCCATGAGTCCGGTATTTAGATCAGGGGGACGGACGCATAGGTGAGGGGGTGGCGCCTCTGCGTCCCTAAAGGACGGGTTGCCACTGCTGCACAGGTTATGTACAGCACAGTGATGATGTCACCGCCGCTACATTTACAAGGTAATATTTGGAGCTGCAGAGGCATCTGGTGCACGTAAAGTGGAATTATATCCGTTGTGGTTATAGATAGCTAAAAGAAAGTTTTGCTTTAAATGCGATTCTCTGGAATTCTGTTTACTCGCCGTCGATGCGGTGTGTGAAATGCGTCAGCCCGCCCTGTGATCGCTGAGCTCTTGACACATTGTAACTGCGCACGACGCGCTCCTTTGTATGTTAATCAATACGGCAGAATCGTCAGGTTCACTCATTTCGCTTTCACTCCGCCAGCGAGCAGATAATTTCCACTTAACAACCTCTCCGCTGCATTATTTATACCGCCAATGTCAAGGTCTCCGTGTAAAACGCAGGGAAGAAAAAAAAATACACTTTAGTGTTTACTGTATGTTTGTCTAATTAAAATGACAGCGATCTATGGAATTGCTGTTTAATCTCCGGGGGGACTGGCTGACGTGATCGGAAAGCATCACCTAACAGTGCCAGGATTAAAGGGGAACTCCGGGCAATCGGTAATAAATGTGTCAAGTGGAATGCTGCTTGCCAATGGGCGATTTTCGTTTGCGGAGTTTGCAGGGCAAAAATCAGCTCCACTCAAAATTTTGGGGGCGTCATTTGTGACTTTTTCCTGCTTAAGTGGGTTCTAGAAGACAAATTAGCCATCGCCAGGGCTTTTGTTCAACAGGAACAGGGCACCTCCAGCACTGATCGTAATAGAAAGGGGTGCTGGGGTGTTCTGAACGGTCTATTGATGCTGACTGCTGGGGGATCTATTGCTGGTGAAGGGGATCCATTTTTGCACGGTGGTCTTTTTTTGATGGCGAGGTCTATTGTTGCTGGGGTTCTATTGTCGCTGAGGGGGGGGTCAATTGTTGCTGGGAGAGATCTACTGTTGAGGAAGGGGTCTATTGTTGCTGGCTGCTGGAGAGGCTATTGATTCTGGCTGCTGGGAGATCTGTTGTTACTGCAGGGGGTCTATTGTTGCTGGGGTAGTATTTTGTTATGGGGGTCCATTCTTGCTGGAGGGGAAAGTAATGGATGTTATGGCAATGGGTTCTGGGGTTTGCTGGATAGTCTATTGACATACCTCCTAACCGTCACGTATTTCGCGGGAATGTCCTGCGAGTGCGCGACAAATCCCGCGTTTCCGCGAGCATTGCTATTGTCCCACGATTTTGCGCCCCCCCCGCGATTCACGTTCAATCCCGCGTTCCCGTGATTCGCGGTAAATCCTGCGCTCCCACGATTCGGGGTCACCCCCCGCTCAACAACTTCGATCTGCCCCCCCGCTCAACAACTCCGATCCACGGAACCCCCTCCCCCCGCTCAACAACTCCCCCCCCCCGCTCAACAACTTTGTTTGAGGGTATGCTCATTTGTCCCTCATATGTATTGATGCTGGCTGCTGGGAGATCTTTTGTTACTGACAGGGGCCTATTGTTGCGTAGTATTTTCTTGCGGGGATCCATTGTTGCTGGGGGGGGGGATAATAGATGTAATGCCAAGGGGTTCTGGGGTGTGCTGGAGAATCTATTGATGCTGGCTGCTGAAATATCTGTTGTTGGTGCCTGGGGGCTATTATTGCCGGGGTAGTATTTTTTTGTGGGGGTCCCTTGTTGTGGGTAAGATCTACTGTTTCTCGGGGGGTCTATCGATGCTGGCTGCTGGGAGATCTATTGCTGGGGACCTATTGTTGCTGGGGGGGGGGGTGGGAGGTTCCATTGCTTCTGACTGCAGGGGATCATTAACAAACGCCATACAAATAAGCTGGTTCAGTATTACGTTGTCAGTAGGGATGAGCCGAACACCCCTCGGGTTCGGTTCACAGCAGAACATGCAAACAGGCAAATAATTTGTTCGAACAGCGTTAAAGTCTATGGGACACGAACAAGAAAAATCAAAAGTTGCTAATTTTAAAGGCTAATATGCAAGTTATTGTCATAAAAAGTGTTTGGGGACCCGGGTCCTTCCCCAGGTGACATGTATAGTATAGTATAGTATGCCTGTAAAGTAGCGCATTTTTCACGTGTTTATAACAGTCATTTAAAACTACTCGCGGCTGTAATCAATTGTTGGGTCCCGGCAATACAGATAAAAGTCATTGAAAAAATCGACATGGGTTCCCCCCCCAGTCCATTACCAGGCCCTTTGGGTCTGGTATGAATATTAAGGGGAACCCCAAACCAAAAAAAAATGCGTGGGGGTCCCCCCAAATTCTATTACCAGGCCCTTCAGGTCTGGTATGGATATTAAGGAGAACCCCACACCAAAAAAAAAATGGCATGGGGTTCCCCAAAAAATTCATACCAGACCCTTATGCGAGCACGCAACCTGGCAGGAAAAGAGGGGGGACGAGAGAGCGCCCCCCCTCCTGAACCGTACCAGGCCACATGCCCTCATGCCCACAACCCTTGCCCAGTGGTTGTGGGGAGGTCTGCGGGCAGGGGGCTTATTGGAATCTAGAAGCCCCCTCTAACAAAGGGGACCCCAAGTTGCCACCCCCCCCTATGTGAATTGGTAACAGGGTACATTGTACCTGCCATTTCACCCAAAAAATGAGAAAAAAGGGAAAAAAAAACACACACACAAAGTTGGGACACATCCTTGTTGGGCCTTGCAACGGTCACCACCGTTTACGATTTCCCTTCCATCAGTCCCGACAGCTTATCTGACACTCCACAATCTCGCAGACATCAGTCGACCCGATCCATTCCATTCCCCAGAAATAACGAGACAAGCTCCATTCTCTGAGTCAAAATATATAAACACCTTTAATGGTAACTCTCAGTCTTATATGCAGCACAACATATTAGAGTAATCAAAGGAACAAAGAACTCTCCACCCACACATCACTTCAATACACACTCTCTTAGACAATGACATCCCATTGAGCTAATTAATCCCCAGACATTCCGTCTCCGACAATAAGTGATTCACCTGCAGAATACACATTTCTATGTCAGACGTTTTGGGCACTGATCTAACATGACCTAATTACCACAGCTGAGAAGTCACATTCCACACATAAAACAGTATTAGCATACTTAATGAAAGGTCTTGGAGCAGACTCAATTACCATCTCAACAGCCTGTGCTACAGAGAGGAATGAGTCATTATTGACCGGTAGAGTCACAATCTTAGTTCTTTGCAGACATTAAGGAATGTATCGAGGATTACTGTCCCTGCTAAAACAATCCAACATATGTCCCTTATTTCCTGGCTCAATACATGAATTAACCGTAATGTCCCATCTCATGTCATTTATAATTAATATTTCTCAGTCATCCTATGCCCAAAAGGGACACAGGATGACCCTAGACACAAGAGTTATTCGTGATGCTGGCACAGGAGTATCCCTCATCCTTCAAAAGTCTCTGGTTGTCAGGGGCCATTCCGTTACAGGCCTGTTCAGTGCCCAGTAGCTCAGCCTTACCTGTGATCAGTGCAAAGCGAGCGAGGAGAGGATACGGATTGTACAGAGTGGGGAACTCCTGTTTACCCCGCACAGCTGCTGTGCTCAGACTTTGTCCGACAGCCGAGTAAGCGGGAGATCCCCACTCTGTATAATCTGGAGGTGCTCGTCCCCTCCCTGTCCGAGACGGCCCAGTGGGACCCATGATGGGGCCGGCCCTGGGCGCCTCCTCTCTGCACCAGCTTGTGGTGCACCCGCCCGGGATCGTCCCTGAACCCGGGGACAAAACCGGGGCACGACGGGCCCTGGGGACTGTCCCCAAAAACCGGGGACGTTTGCTCACCCTACCCTAGCTAGATATGGGTTCAACAGCCTATAGCACACGGCCTTCCTCAGCTGATCAATACTTTTGAAGGCTCAGTCTTCTGTTGTGTTGACTATTTATTTCCATCAATTATATAGTCAAAAAAGTTCACAAGACTTCTCCTCTGATAAACCCCTCGACCGCAAAAAATCATTAGTTGTTAGAGTAAATGCATCTCAAGAAAATTATAATGAATCACCCGTCAAGCTGCCCTGACAGAGGTGAATGCGGGGGTCGTAACAAGCATTCCATTGACTGGCCCCAGAGGTATCATGTTATGGTACCTCTGGGGGGGGGGGGGAGCCGTGTTGGTTCCCAACGTAATTACGAAGGCCTTACATATGCATCCATGCCCCAGGATATTAAACCATCCCAATTGCCTGCAAATTGCCTATCTGATAAGGCCAAGTTATCCTGCCATGCAAAAAAACTGATCTTCCATGCGTTCCCCGGGACCGCATTAAGCAAATAACAAGCTCGATCGGAGTGACATCTACAATTACTTCTCTTCCAGCACATGTTTGAATAGCGCAGTCCGCAAGGGCCAAGGTCTACTCCCTATTAGCGTACCTGACAGATGAATATGATACATATGTATATATTATATATATAATGTACAGTATACTTTTTTTTTTGTACCATTGTAAATGGTGGTAACCATGGCGATGGGTCAGCGAGGAGACGGCGTCTACGGGAACGAAAGGCCTGAACGCTTTGTGCTGGCCTCCGAGTTAATGTCAGCGAGAATGTTAACAGAACTGTCTCAAGGTATAGGCAGCCCTGCAGCACTAATGAGGGGAATAGATTGCTAAGGCTGTTAATTAAGATCATTAAGTACTCTTTGGAAATTACTGATGATTGGACGACTGCACTCCCCCCACCTCTCTCTCTCTCTTTAATAAACAGCGGTGTTTCAAGATGAAATGCAAACGCAGCTCACATCACCCTTTAAGGGGAAAACTGTTCTCTTTATGGAAATTCAAAACTTTGGTTAAAGTAGAACTTTCGGCAAAAATAGAAATGTATACAGTTACCCCCTTTAACCACTTAACCCCCGGACCATATTGCTGGTCAAAGACCAGAGCACTTTTTGCGATTCGGCACTGCGTCGCTTTAACTGACAATTGCGCGGTCGTGCGACGTGGCTCCCAAACAAAATTGGCATCCTTTTTTCCCCACAAATAGAGCTTTCTTTTGGTGGTATTTGATCAACTCTGCGATTTTTAGTTTTTGCGCTATAAACAAAAATTTGGGGCCAGATTCACAAAAGAGATACGACGGCGTATCTCCTGATACGCCGTCGTATCTCTGAGATTTGATTGTCGTATCTATGCGCCTGATTCATAGAATCAGGTTACGCATAGATAGCCCTAAGATCCGACAGGTGTAAGTGACTTACCTTGTCGGATCTTAAGCTGCAATTCCAGGCCGGCCGTAGAATATGCAAATGACTAGTTACTCCGATTCACGAACGTCCGCTTTGCCCGTCGCTCTAAATTTACGTCGTTTCCGTAGAGATACGTCGCGTAAAACTAAAGCTGTTCTCTAGGTGGTCTAGCCAATGTTAAGTATGGCCGTTGTTCCCGCGTCAAAATTTGAAATTTCACGTTGTTCGTGTAAGTCATCCGAGAATGGCGCTGGACGCCATTTACGTTAACATCGAAACCAATGACGTCCTTGCGACGTCATTTAGCGCAATGCACGTCGGGAAATTTTAGGGACGGAGCATGCGCAGTACGTTCGGCGCGGGAACGCGCCTAATTTAAATGGTCCCCGCGCCATTTGAATTAGGCAGGCTTGCGCCGGGCGGATTTATGCTACGCCGCCGCAAGTTTACGGGTAAGTGCTTTGTGAATCAGGCACTTACGCTGTAAACTTGCGGCGGTGTTACGTAAATGGGATACGTTACGCCGCCGCAGCGTAACGCATTTCTATGTGAATCTGGCCCAGAGCGTCAATTTTGAAAAAAAATAAAAAAATTTACTTTTTGCTATAATAAATATCCCCCAAAAATATATAAAAAAACATTTTTATTCCTCAGTTTAGGCCGATACGTATTCTTCTACATATTTTTCGTAAAAAAAAATCGCAATAAGCGTTTTATTGATCGGTTTGCGCAAATGTTATAGCGTTTACAAAATAGGGGGTAGTTTTATGGCATTTTTATTAATATTTTTTTTTACTAGTAATGGCGGCGATCAGCGTTTTTTTTCTCGGTACTGTGACATTATGGCGGACACTTCGGACACTTTTGACACATTTTTGGGACCATTGGCATTTTTATAGCGATCAGTGCTATAAAAATGCATTGGATTACTATAAAAATGCCACTGGCAGTGAAGGGGTTAACAATAGGGAGCGGGGAAGGGGTTAAGTATGTTCCCTGGTTGTGTTCTAACTGTAGGGGGGGTGGCCTCACTAGGGGAAATGACCGATCTTCTGTTCATACATTGTATGAACAGAAGATCAGCATTTCTCTCCCTGACAGGACCGGGAGCTGTGTGTTTACACACACAGCTCCCGGTCACCGCTCTGTAACGAGCGATCGCGTGTGCCCGGCGGCGATCGTGCCCGAAGAAGAAAGTTATGAGACGGAAGCGCTCGTTCGTAATGGAGTAAGCACATTCATCACGCTGTAACAGACAGAAAAGCGCAAATCGTCTTTTACTAACAGGAAATCAGCTAAAGCAGCCCAAAGGGTGGCGTCATCCGCATGGAACTTCCCCTTTATAGTGCCGTCGTATGTGTTGTATGTCGCTGCGCTTTGCTAGAGCATTTTTTTTTTTCACGATTGTGTGTAGGCAAGGCCGTTTTAATGATCGGGTTGAAAAAAACGTTGTTTTTTCTAGACCCTTAAAAATGTCATTTTTTACAACCCGAAAAACGGTCGTGTGTACGCGGCATTAGAAGCCAGTTGATTTAATATTTTCCTTTACTGTCCCTTACTGAACCCCTAGGCATGGAAAACATTGACTACTGAATGCCAAAAGGAACCTCTTTAATCTTCAGGTTGGGCACCAGGGGCCAGATTCACATAGAATTACGTTGCTCCTGGGCAGCGTAACGTATCTGATTTACGTTAAACCGCCGCAGGTTTACAGCGTAAGTGCCTGATTCTCAAAACTCTTACCTGTAAACTTGCGGCGGTGTAACGTAAATGCGCTCGGCGCAAGCCCGCCCAATTTAAATGGGGCGGGCACCATTTAAATTAGGCGCGTTCCCACGCCGAACGTACTGCGCATGCTCCGTCGGGTAAATTACCCGACGTGCATTGCGCTAAATGACGTCGCACGGACGTCATTTGTTTCGACGTTAACGTAAATGGCGTCCAGCGCCATTCACGGACGAATTACGCAAACGACGTGGTTTTTTAAATTTCGACGCGGGAACGACGGCCATACTTAACATGGCTTAGAACAACTAGGGCTCAGCCCTAATTTTACGCGACGTAACTCGACGGAAACGATGTAAAGTTAGATCGACGGGCAGCGCGGACGTTCGGGGATCGCCGTAACTAGTCATTTGCATATTCTACACCGGCCGCAATGGAATCGCCACCTAGCGGCCGGCCTAGAATTGCATCCTAAGATCCGACAGTGGAATTCAATTACACCTGTCGGATCTTAGGGTTAGCTATGCGTAACTGATTCTATGAATCAGTCGCATAGTTAGGACGGCTGTAACACAGAGATACGACGGCGTATCAGGAGATACGCTGTCGTATCTCTTTCGTGAATCTGGCCCCAGGACTCTACATGATGTTTCCAATTTTTCTTGTGTTTGATCGTCTAAGGCCGCGTACACACGATCGGTTAAACCGATGAGAACGGTCTGATGGACCGTTTTCATCGGTTCAAACCGATCATGTGTAGGCCCCATCGGTTAGTTATCAATCGGTTAAAAAAAAACTTGTTTTAAATTTATCCGATGGATTCCTAACCGATAGAAAAAAAAAACGATCGTTAGTAGGCACGACCATCGGTTAAAAATCCACGCATGCTCAGACTAAATTAGGGGACGGGAGCGCTCGTTCTGGTAAAACTAGCGTTCGTTATGGAGATAGCGCATTCGTCACGCTGTAACAGACAGAAAAGCGCGAAACTTCTTTTACTAACACAAAATCAGCTAAAGCAGCCCCAAGGGTGGCGCCATTGGATTTTAACTTCCCCTTTATAGTGCCGTCGTATGTGGTTTACGTGTCCGCGTTCTGACACGATCGGTTTTTTAACCGATGGTGTGTAGGCACGACTGACCATCAGACAGCTTCATCGGTTAACCTGTCCATCAGACGGTTCTCATCGGATGGACCGATCGCGTGTACGCGGCATCAGAACCCAAAATGATTGCTCGGCTAATTGGCCCCTCACCAAGGTAGACCCACGACCTATGACGGTGGTAAGGACGTCAGAGACTATGGAGAACGGTTGAGTGTTTCTTGAAACCATCGCTGAATCTGCTTGCACTACACAATATAATCATTTTATTGCGTAATTGATTTGCTCTTTAAATTGACCTGTTCAATTCCGAACCCTCTAATAATACACTTAACAAGCTATTGGAAAAAATAAAAAAATAAAACTTTGAGTAACTGGAACCCTGCCAGTGAAACCTTGTAGCTGCAAAGCATAATCTGTAATTAAGCTAATTTTGCGATATTTGTGTCTTGGCGGCTTTGTTTCTGTGTTGTATGTATAATTCTTGATTGGAACATTCTCTTTTCCTTTGTGGAAGACCAAATCCAATCAAGGATGCACCAATTAAGAAATAATGAACAAGAATTGTTTTGGTCTATAAGCCACTGTGGCCATTTTCCCCTTTCCGATTGGATAGAACAATACAGACTTAATTTCACACAAAAGGTGGCGGTCTATGCGAAGATGGGATCAGGTGAGGGGGGCAAGAGCTTTCGGGATGCAGGCTTTATAAAATGACTCTGATAAATTGAGTATGATTAATGGAACACAGAATGGGTGAAGGGAAAGGAGTTGTGTTATCTAAAAAAAAAAGTCACTGAGATGGATTCAGGCATAAAAAGATAGGGCCAGATTCACGTAGCTCAGCGGATCTATAGATCCGCTCGATCTACGTGAATTAAGATCCGCTCCCGCAAGTTTAGGAGGCAAGTGGCTAATTCACAAACCACTTACCTCCAAACTTACGACGGCGGATCCTAAATCCCCCGTCGGAATTCTAATTCCGCGGCTAGGGGGAGTGTACTATTTAAATCAGGCGCGTTCCCGCACCGATTTAAATGCGCATGCGCCGTCCGGGGAATTTCCCGGCGTGCATTGCTCCCACTGACGTCGCTAGGACGTCAGTGGTTTCGACGCTTACGTAAACGACGTCCGTCCGTATTCGAGAACGACTTACGCAAACGACGTTAAAAAATTCAAATTCGACGCGGGAACGCCGGCTATACTTAACATTGGCTGCGCCTGATAAAAGAAGGGGTAAGTATACGCCGGGAAAGCCGCTACGGAAACGTCGTAAGAAGACTGCGTCGGGTCCGCGTACGTTCGTGAATTTGCGCATCTCGCTGATTTACATATTGTTTATCGTAAATCAGCGGGAACGCCCCCGGCGCCATTTTTAAATGGAAAAAAAATCCGACAGTGTAACACAGTGTAACACTGTCGGATCTAGCCCTATCTATGCGTATCTGATTCTATGAATCAGGCGCATAGATAGGACCAGTGTAAGTCAGAGATACGATGGTGTATCTGTAGATACACCGTCGTATCTCTCTCTTTGTGAATCTGGCCCTTACTTTTTAAATATTACATACATTATTTAAATAATTGTTGTGTATGGCATTAAAGCAAGTTTTGCGATAGTTTGGACAAATATACTGGGCCAGATTCAGAAAGAGATACGACGGCGTATCTCCTGATACGCCGTCGTATCTCTGAGTGCGCTCGGTCGTATCTATGCGCCTGATTCATAGAATCAGTTACGCATAGATATCCCTAAGATCCGACAGGTGTAAGTGTTTTACACCGTCGTATCTTAGGCTGCATTTTCTGGCTGGCCGCTAGGTGGCGCTTTCGTTTGTTTACGCGAGGAATATGCAAATTACTATTTACGTCGATTCAGAAACGAACGACCGCCCGGCGTTTTTTTTTACGTCGTTTGCGTTCGGCTTTTTCCAGCGTAAAGTTACCCCTGCTATATAAGGGGTATGTGCGGCGTATCCTATGTTCAGTATGGCCGTCGTTCCCGCACCGAGTTTTCAAATTTTGACGTCGTTTGCGTAAGTTGTTCGCGAATACGGCTGGACGTAATTTACGTTCACGTCGAAAGCAATGACGTTTTGCGGCGGATTTTCGAGCATGCGCACTGGGATGTTTTCACGAACGGCGCATGCGCCGTTCAATAAAAACGTAAAATACACGGGGTCAAGCAAAATTTAAATAAAACACGCCCCCCACATCCCCATTTGAATTAGGCAGGCTTACGCCGGCCCACATACGTTACACCGCCGTAACTTAGGGCGCAAGTTCTTTATGAACATGGAACTTGCGCCCAAAGTTAGAGCGGTGTAACATATCTAAGATACGTTACGCCGGCCGGACAGATACGCTCAGGTATCTGAATCCGGCCCACTATGCGTTATGGTGCGTTAAAGGGGTTGTAAAGGTTTTTTTTTTTTTTTCTAAATAGGTTCCTTTAACCACTTAAGACCCGGACCAAAATGCAGGTAAAGGACCCGGACAGTTTTTGCGATTCGGCACTGCGTCGCTTTAACTGACAATTGTGCGGTCGTGTGACGTGGCTCCCAAACAAAATTGGCATCCTTTTTTCCCCACAAATAGAGATTTCTTTTGGTGGTATTTGATCACCTCTGCGGTTTTTAGTTTTTGCGTTATAAATAAAAGAAGAGCGACAATTTTGAAAAAAAATGAATATTTTTTACTTTTTACCATAATAAATATCCCCCAAAAATATATAAAAAAACGATTTTCTTTCCTCAGTTTAGGCCGATACGTATTCTTCTACATATTTTTCAGAAAAAAATCCAATAAACGTTTATTGATTGGTTTGCGCAAAAGTTATAGCGTTTACAAAATAGGGGGTAGTTTTATGGCATTTTTATTAATATATTTTTTTTCTAGTAATGGCGGTGATCAGCGTTTTTTTTTTTTTTCCGGTACTGCGACATTATGGCGGAGACACTTCGGACATTTTTGACACATTTTTGGGACCATTGGCATTTTTATAGCGATCAGTGCTATAAAAATGCATTGGATTACTATAAAAATGCCACTGGCAGGGAAGGGGTTAACACTAGGGGGCGAGGAAGGGGTTAAGTATGTTCCCTGGGTGTGTTCTAACTGAAGGGGGGGGGGGAGGGACTGACTTGGGGAAATGACTGATCGCTGTTCATACATTGTATGAACAGAAGATCAGCATTTCTCCCCTGACAGGACCGGGAGCTGTGTGTTTAGATGAAGGAATTGAATAGGTATTTACTCGTTTTTTAACATAATCATTACACTATTCTGTCTGTCTACCTTGCAGACATTAATTTTAGGCAATTTTTTTTTTTCCTTTAGTGACCCTTTAAACTTTGGTTTTAAGTTTCCCTTGAAGTTTGATGAATCAGAACTATTAGTGATCAAATGACGTTCCACAAAGAACACAACAACGCATCGCACTGAGGCACATAGGAGTCGAAGTAACATTCTCCCCTGTGCAGTATCCATGACGAGGATGGAAAGGGTTAAGGTATACATTTCCTAAGATGAAGTGCCAGACGCGTCCGGTTTACGTTCTGTCAGCAGCCGCTCCTGCGGTGACACATTGTAAAGACGTCTAATATTAACCTGTCAGTAATATCCTCCTCGGCTCTCAGCTGATCAATACAATCTCCCAGTCACACTATTCTATTATTTATCCCTTCGCAGCCTCCCCCCTGGTCCCAGCTCCAACCTTCGGCGTTTCCTGGACCGAGAGCGACAGCGATCAGAGTAACACCGGACCTCGGCTTATTATCAGAGTTTCCAGGGAGATTCGTCTGCTTACCGTATTTATCGGGGTATGGCGCGCTCCCGCGTATAGCGTGCACCCCTAAAGTTGCCCCAATTCCTGTGGAAAAAAATATTTTTGGTGCTTACAGTTTTGGTGTCTTGCGCGGCGTCCATCGGCGGCCCTGTCGGGTCCGGCGTCCATCTGTGGCTTCGGGTGTCCTCTTCGTCGGGTCCGGCGTCCTCGCATCCTCCCCGCTCGTTTCCCGCGCCGAGTTTGAATACTGCGCCGACATATACCGAGCGCAGTACACTCGTGTATCGTCGGGGCAGGCTCTGCAACTCTCGCGCTGATATCCTTTACGTCCAGGACGTCAGCGCTGGAGGAGCCGAGACTGGCCGACGATACACGAGTGTACTGCGCTCGGTATATGCCGGCGCAGTATTCAAACTCGGCACGGGTATCGCGTATACCGCGCACCCACGATTTTGCCCTGATTTTCAGGGCAAAAAAGTGCGTGGTATACGCTGATAAATACGGTAATTATGATGGCTGTATTTGACGGGCCAGGGTGGCAAACATAACCCCCCCCCCATGGTTGGGTAGGAAGAGGGGTCAGAGCTGTTGCATCTATGTCCAGGCCCTTTTCCCAAGTAGGTATGCTGGGCCAATATTGTCCTCCTTTCCACTGCCTGCACTTAAAGGTTCCCCTTTCCGCCATATTGATGGTCTTGGATCCCAAGACATTGTTAACATTCCGCCTGCCCACTTTCTGGGTGATTGTACCCAAATCACACCCGCTATACAGGTTGGACGCAGATTCCACTTCTAAATATGCATGGTTGACCATCACATACACTTCATGAGTTGGTCTTGTCCTAGGGTGACCACATGTCCTAATTAGCACAATGGACAACAGAATGTAATCACAGCTTTCATCACTGCAGCCAGGTGGACTTAATTAGCATCTCAACAGTCTGTGTTACACATTGAATGAGACATTCTTATTGACCTGTTGGAGTCAGAATAAATCACCTGTAATATGTCAAGATATCCTGCAATACATGAATTATCATTCCTCAGTCATCCTATGCCCAAAAGGGACATAGGATGACCCTAGACCCAAGAGTCATTAGTGAAGCTGGCACAGGAGTACCCCACATCCTTCAAAAGTCTCTGGGTATCACGGGCCACTCCGTAAATCGGTATCATTGAACTTCATTTTGCTTGGCTCGTTGTAGTGTCGTACGAAAGTCCGATCGTGTGTACGAGTGCCGGATGGCAAAAAATGGTCTGATCATGAATCGGGGGTAAACCTTCCGGAGCTGAAGTGGTTAAGGAGAAGTAGGCAACTCATAGGAAGCAATCAATGAATGGTGCTTTCTGATTGGTTGCTTTAGCCTGCTGTGCATGTTGCTAGGTTTGTTCCTCTCTCTTCTCAAGCTCTGACAGTAAAAGGAAATGAAGATTCCACGTACCGATCTTTTCCTTTGTTTTCTTGGGATTTGAAAAAAGAGCTTGTTTTTGCTTTGAAGAGCGCTGTACACATGTTGTTACCAGCCAGGATTCCTTGTTCTCCCTGTAAATTATCTCAGCTGCATTTCAAACTGCAGAGCCATAGGGAGAGCCGGAATCCGCAGATCACAAGGCCGAGGTGGAAAACACTGCCGCATAAAGATTCACTAATCACTATGAAGAAAGTATAGATAAAACATTCTCCGTTCAGAACACATTGCTCTTTCACCGTGTCCTTTCTCAGTCTGAAGAAATAATGACAGACTCTCCATAATAAGCACCAGATCAGACTGTAATATTGAAATGTTGTAGCAAGTCACAGGGGGGAGCAGGGCCTGATATGTGTCAGGCATTTGCAAAGACAGCTAAGAACCGCATGTTATCTCTAAGTCAAGGGGCGGATCCAAGGGGGGGCAACAAGGCAATTGCCCCCCCCCCAGAAATTAGTAAAGGGTTGGCAGGTGAGCGGACAGGCCAGTCAGCGGGTGAGTGGGTGGGCCAGTCAGCAAGTGAGTGAGCGGGGGTGGGTGGGCAGGCGGGCTCAGTCGGCAGGTGAGCAGACGGAGCCGGCAGGTGGGGGGAGCAGAGAGATGACATCATCTCTCACTGCCCGCCCTCCATCACTGCAGTTCCGCCCTCAATGTGCAGCCGGGGGCAGCAGAGAGATTACATCATCTCTCTGCTGCCTGTCTTCACTCTGGCATGTGACAATCTGCACCTTGTAGCTGGCAAATGACAAACCGTGACGTGGCAAGCGACAATCTGCAACGTGTGGCAGGTGACGTGGCAAGTGACAATCAACAATGTGTGGCAGGTGACAATTTGACAATTCCCATGAATAAGTCACGTGGCGTTGACGTAACGCGTAGGGAGAGGAGCCGAGTGATGCTACTAGCGGTATTCTGATCCCATCAGAAATCGAGAGAGGAGATCGTTACACTGAGCTGTTATGCGCTTCTGATTCCTGGTTTTATGTGAGTGCTACTACATACACATTTGTTTGGCATTGGTGCCAACACCGCACAATGATCGTTTATTTTTTGTTTTATCCTATATATGGACACAACACCGAATATTATACACCAGCAATTGTGAACGGAGATCAATTGTCTCTTGATGAAGGAAGTGTGTGTGAGTGTACCTACTAGCAATACGGACATTACCTTCTCCAGTACACAGGACTTTTAGTGTCTATCACTTAGGGGATGTCAGTCATTATATCAGTATTGCACATCATCATAGGCCTGCGCACAGGGTCTGCCAGGTGTGCACGCCCTAATCACCCTGTGCTGCACATATCCCCCCTGCTGCTTGGCTGCAGAGAAATCTCTGTCCTCAGCCCCTTTCCCTGTCTCAAAAGTGAGATATCAGGGGATATCAGGGGAAATGAAAATAATTTGTTCCGCATTGACCTCAATGGCATGCAATACCGCATGTGGCCAGAGGTGGGGAGGGGGAGCCGGAGAGCCTCAGAAACAGCCGGAAAGGCTAGAGGACAGCTCGGCTGACCTCCGCAAACCTTCCGAGTCTTTCTGAGCATTTCCGAACGGCGACGTTCGGCTCCGGCGTCCCCCCTCCCAGGTCAAACATGGTACTGCACACCACTTTGGCCTGAATCCTGCTTGTTTTGCAAAACAACACTCGCAAACCGAGTTAGGATTTTTCAAAATACAGTGCTCGTATTGCGAAACGCTCGTTAAACCGCGTTACTCGCAATCCGAGGTTCCACTGTATATCCAAAAGACTTAACACCAAAACACAGGGGAAGTAACTTGGTACATACTGTACATAGCAGTATAGTGAGGAATGCAAAGACCTGTACCTTGGAGGGGGGGGGGGAGCAAACACTCAAAAAATGAATGGCCTAACAAAGGAGAGTCAATTCTGGAGATCAAGACTCAGAGGTTTTCCTACACCTTGAGTTAAAGGAACATTCTTTTAAGCGCAGTGAGATGCACATTTTGGACAGAGAGGACAACTGGTTCACAAGAGGCGTAAAAAGGACCATCTACATTAAAATGGAACAGCCAACATTGGAGACCATCTATGTCAAAGTGGAACTACCAGCATTATATATGGGAGTCAGATGGTGTTGAAGGCCCCCATCCCTGTTAAATGATGATTGTTCCAGTTTGCGATAGATGGCCTTTAATTATGTTTTTTTCCAGTTTGGCATAGGTAGCTTACAATGATGGAGGCTACCTACAGTATGTGAAACTGGAAAGGCCATCTATGTCAAACTGGAACCAAAATTAAACATGATTGGCGGTCTACTACATCATTCGTGTTCCACATATAATGCTGATTTGATATCTCTGCCTCAGCAATTTGACAACAATTCATACCTTCAGTCACGTATATCGAAAGATTTACCATTTAGGAAGCCTTCCTGATGCCAATAATGGGATTACTACAAGGTAGTTCCCCAATTTTCACACCTACCATCTTGTTTTCCGCCACACATAGGCCCAGATTCACGTAGGAGCGTGTATCTTTCTGCAGGTGTAGCGTATCCTATTTACGCTACGCCTCTGCAACTTAGACAGGCAAGTGCAGTATTCACAAAGCACTTGCTCCGTAGGTTGCGGCGGCGTAGCGTAAATGGGCCGGCGTAAGCACGCGTAATTCAAATGTGGAAGAGGTGGGCGTGTTGTATGGAAATGAATTGTGACCCCACGTAAATGACGCGCTTAACGAACGGCGCATGCTCAGTATCACATCGAATTTTCTCCCTAAGATACGCCGGCTCCACTCATACGACGTGAACGTAACCTACGCACAGCCCCATTCACGTACGACTTACGTAAACAACGTAAAAAGATACGCTTGTTCCGACGTCCATACTTTGCATTGGCTGCGCCTCATATAGCAGGGGTAACTTTACGCCAGACGTAAGCCTAACTTAAACAGCGTAGCGGGCGCAAGTACATTTGTGAATCAGCGTATCTACCTAATTTACATATTCAACGCGTAAATCTATGGAAGCGCCCCTTGCGGCCAGCGTAAATATGCACCCAAGATACGACGGCGTAGGAGACTTACGCCGCTCGTATCTTGGCCAAATCTATGCGTAACTGATTCTAAGAATCAGGCGCATAGATACGACGGCTCACATTCGGACTTACGACGGCGTACGCGGAGATACGCCGTCGTAAGTCCTTTAAGAATCTGGCCCATAGTGTTTTGCTTTTAGGCCAAAAAGTAACATTTTGGTCTCATCTGACCAGAGCACCTTCTTCCACATGTTTGCCGTGTCCCCCACATGGCTTCTCGCAAACTTCAAATGAGACTTCTTATGCCCCGTACACACGGTCGGAATTTCCGACAAGAAAAGTCAGATGTGAAATTCCGACTGTGTGTAGGCTCCATTGGACTTTTCCTGTTGGAATTTCCGCCAAAAAAAATTTGAGAGCTGGTTCTGAAATTTTCAGATGAAAAAATTCCAATCGGAAATTCCGATTGTCTGTAGCAATTCCGACATGCAAAACAATTCGACGCATGCTTGGAAGCATTCAACTTCATATTCTCGGCTCGTCGTAGCGCTGTACATCACCGTGTTCTTGACAGTCGAAAGTTCAGAGAACTTTTGTGTGACTGTGTGTATACAAGCCAAGCTTGAGCGGAATTCCGTTGGAAAAACCATCCAAGGTTTTTCCGTCGGAAAATCCGATCGTGTGTACGGGGCATAATGGCTTTCTTTAAACAATGTCTTTCTTCTTGCCACTCTTCCATAAAGGCCATATTTGTGGAGAGCACGACTAATAGTTGTCCTGTGGACAGATTCTCCCCCCCTGAGCTGTGGATCTCTGCAGCTCCTCCAGAGTTACCATGGGCCTCTCGGCTGCTTCTCTGATGAATGCTCTCCTTGCCCGACCTGTCAGTTTAGGTGGACGGCCATGTCTTGGTAGGTTTGCAGTTGTGCCATACTCTTTCTATTTTCGGATGATGGATTGAACAGAGCCCTGTGAGATGTTCAAAGCTTGGGATATTTTTTTATAACCTATCCCTGCTTTATACTTCTCCACAACTTTATCCCTGACCTGTCTGGTGTGTTACTTGGCCTTCAGAATTCTGTTTGTTCGCTAAGGTTCTCTAACAAACCTCTGAGGGCTTCACAGAACAGCTGTATTTATAATGAGATTAAATTGCACACAGGTGGACTCTATTTACTAATTAGGGGCCAGATTCACATAAGAGATACGACGGCGTATCTCCTGATACACCGTCGTATCTCTGTGTTGCGGCCGTCCTAACTATGCGACTGATTCATAGAATCAGTTACGCATAGCTAGCCCTAAGATCCGACAGGTGTAATTGAATTACACTGTCGGATCTTAAGGATGCAATTCTAGGCCGGCCGCTAGGTGGCGAGGCCATTGCGGTCGGTGTAGAATATGCAAATGACTAGTTACGGCGATTCCCGAACGTCCGCGCTGCCCGTCGATCTAACTTTACGTCGTTTCCGTCGAGTTACGCCGTGTAAAATTAGGGCTGAGCCCTAGTTGTTCTAAGCCATGTTAAGTATGGCCGTCGTTCCCGCGTCAAAATTTAAAAAACAACGTTGTTTGCGTAAGTCGTCCGTGAATGGCGCTGGACGCCATTTACGTTAACGTCTAAACAAATGATGTCCGTGTGACGTCATTTATCGCAATGCACGTCGGGTAATTTACCCGACGGAGCATGCGCAGTACGTTCGGCGCGGGAACGCGCCTAATTTAAATGGTGTCCGCCCCTTTTGAATTAGGCGGGCTTGCGCTGATCGGAATTACGTTACACCGCCGCAAGTTTACAGGTAAGATTTTTGAGAATCAGGCACTTACGCTGTAAACCTGTGGCGGTGTAACGTAAATGGGATACGTTACACCGCCGTGGAGTAACGTATTTCTATGTGAATCTGGCCCTAGGTGACTTCTGAAGGCAATTGGTTCCACTGGATTTTAGTTGGGGGTATCAGAGTAAAGGGGGCTGAATACAAATGCCCCCCCCACACTTTTCACATATTTATTTGTAAATATACCAAAACCATTTATCATTTTCTTTCCACTTCACAATTATGTGCCACTTTGTGTTGGTCTATAACATAAAATCCCAATAAAATACATTTACGTTTTTTGGTTGTAACGTGACAACATGTGGAAAATTTCAAGGGGTATGAATACTTTTTCAAGGCACTGTACATTGGTTTGAAGCCAAGTTCACTGGTTCTCTTTAAATAAATACGTCTCAGCGCTGGTTCATATTTAGGCCGATAGGCGGAAGAATTGTCAGGTCACAGTGTCTCTCTGCTGCCTGTTATACATCCATTGTGCACACCAATTAATTGTAATTCCGGTTCCATTGTACGGCACAAGCTGCCCCCTCTGTTCGTTGCCTTGTAAGCTGATTGCATACCGATAACTTCGGCACAGCCATCAGCCGCAAAACCCACAATACATCCCAACAATGTGTTGTGCTTATCCTATCCGGAGATTACCATTCCGCCCAATAGGCTGAAATAGAACCTACTGCTTCCTAATCCCCGTTTGTTTTGGTATCCTTTTTAGCAGCATTGTGATGCGGCGCCCCATTCTCTCCCCATAATTGCGCCTATCACAACTCATAATGGATACATAAAACATGACTCTTATTTCTTTGCCTGGTTTTTAAATAACTGTTGAATAATAAGAAGTAGAATTTCCCCATAAACTGCGGCGTTTATGAATGAGCAACGGGGAATAAGGGGCATAATGAACGCGGAGAATGGCTTAGTGCTGATTGTGTGGGAAAAAAAAAAAAAAACAGCGGCTGTAGAATCGTACGGGAAAGTTCTGCGCTTTAGCTGACGAGGCAATGGCATTGTATCGCAGCAAGGAAAAAAAAAAATAGCTTAAAGCTTAAATTTGCCCGCTACAAAGAAACGACCAAGGTTGCAGAGGAAGCAATATAAGGGGATTTAATAAAAGTCGGTGAATGTATCGGGGTCAGTGTAGCTAAATATACAGCTGAAGCACATACTGTACATAGCACTGCATCACCTGGTAAAATATTTGCTCGCCAATGTACGCAGGGCCGTCTTTAAGGCAGGGCAAAAGGGACAGCTGCTCTGGGCCCTGTCATTGTTGTGGGGCCCAAAGCAGCTGCCTCATACGTGAAATTCTAGTCCTTTGCTGTGTCCCAATATCTCAGTGTGAAGTGCTGCCACTAATGCTGTCCAGGTCTGCCCTATTGTTGTGTACAGATGACTCATTTGCAGACCCTGGGCTAGATTCACATACCTTTAGGCGGGCGTAGCGTAACTCCTATACGCTACGCCACCGTAACTTTGAGAGGCGAGTATGGTATTCTCAAAGATTTTGCCCGCAAAGTTACGGCGGCGTAGCGTATTAGGGCCGGCGTAAGCCCGCCTAATTCAAATGTTGAAGCTGTGGGTGTGTTTTATGTATATTAAGTGTGACCCCACGTAAATGACGTTTCGATCGAACGGTGCATGAGCCGTCCATGGACGTATCCCAGTGTGCATGCTCCAAATGACGTTGGCAAATCGTCAATGCTTTTGACGTGAACGTAAATTACGGCCAGCCCCATTCACGGACGAGTTACGCAAACGACGTAAAATTTGAAATATTCGACGCGGTTCCGACGTCCATACTTAACATTGGCTGCGCCATCTTTTTGGTGGTTTATCTTTACGCCTGAAAACCCCTTACATAAACGGCGTATCTTTACTGCGACGGCCAGGCGTAAGTTCGTGAATAGGCGTATCTAGCTGATTTACATATTCTAGGCGTAAATCAGCGTACACGCCCCTAGCGGCCAGTGTAAATATGCAGTTAAGATACGAAGGCGTAGGAGACTTACGCCGGCCGTATCTTAGCAACATTTAAGCGTATCTCAGTTTGAGCATACGCTTAAAGTTGCAACGGCGCGGATTCAGACTTACGACGGCGTATCTACTGATACGCCCGTCATAAGTCTACCTGAATCTGGCCCCCTGTTTTTACATGTAAAATAACCGTCATTCATATGTAAATAACGGGAACATTCATATATAAATGGCTGAGGCCAGGGGCATTCATATGTCAATAAAGGCGCCATTCATATATATATCTCGCCCCTCGCCCCTCTCTGTCGCGCTGTAAGTTGGTTTGCCCCTGTGTGAACCGAAACTTACCTCTCTTTCCTTCCTTTGCACACATAGGTTTCTATTTATAAAAAAATACACAGTGCTCTGTGCAGAGCGGCTTCATGTTCATTCACAAGCTGAAGCATAGGAAACACAGTTTCCTACCCAAAGCTCTTTAGCGCTACCCAAAGGGTGGCGCTAAAGAGCTGAAAAACCACAGTTTTGTGTATATTGGCTGAAAAAGTTCTGCCATCTTTATGCAGAACAAGTTCACGTCCAATGCCCTTTGGACAAAATTCCACGGATTTGTCCGATGGAAATCCAAATGTGTGTACGAGGCTTTACAGTGGGCGGTATGGCGCTGTAAATGTGTATGTGAGGCCCAAGCTGTCCCGATCCTACAGCAGTTCCTTCCCCTGCCCGCTGTAAGGATGACATTGGTTACCAGGCAGGAGATCTGGGAGAGGACACCAAGCTGTGACCAAGGGAGGGCTGGGCCGGGGGGGAAGGGTGGCAATTGCCTCCCAGGCCGCCCTGACTTATGGCCGGCAGCCACTGCCCGCTACCATTTTCTTTTTTATTCTGGTCTAGGAAGTTGGCAAGGACCTGCTAAGATCACTGTGGTGAGAGACCCTAACACCATAGCTCACCCACCCCATGTAAACTGCCCCAGTTATGAGGTTGCATTGATGGGCACTGGAGTTGATTGCACTGGTAAGGCTGCATTGAAAAAGCAGATGGGCCATGGATGGTGAGCTGATTCGGCGGTTCAATGGGCCAATTGACTGAACCTACCCCCCAGGCCTAAGGTTGCCAGCCCTCCCCTGGCTGTGACAGTGGCACGCTTGCAGTCCAGACAGGTCTGTCGCTTGATTCGTTTTCGGACCGTGGTCCGCCGTTTAGTGACCCATGAACTATGCAGTACAAGGGCCTGCTGGTTTGATGCTAATTGAATGCTTTGTTTCAGTTTGTCCTCCTATGACATAGTTTTGGTAAAGCTAAAGCAGACTGTACAGAGATGTTGCAAACAGATTGCATATAGGTAGATTCAGGTAGATTTGCCTAAACTTGCGGCAGCGTAGCTTAGTGTGTTTAGGCTACGCCGCCGTAAGTTAGCTAGGCAAGTACATGATTCACAATGTACTTGCCTGCTATGTTATGGCGGCGTAGCCTAAAGCGGGCAGGCGTAAGGGCGCCTAATTCAAATGTGTGTAAGGGGGCGTGTTTTACGTTAATGGGGCTTGACCTTACGTTTTTGACGTTTCATATAACTGCGCATGTGCCGGGCGCCTACATTTCCCAGTGTGCATTGCGGCTAAGTATGCCGCACGGGCCTATTGATTTCGACGTGGACGTAAATGACGTAAATCGCTATTCGCGGACGACTTACGCAAACGACGTAAAAAATTCGAATCTCGAAGCAGGAACGGCGGCCATACTTTAACATTACTATTCCATCTAATAGATGGAATAACTTTAGGCCTGATAATGCCTTATGGAAAGGCGTAAATGTACTGCGGCGGCCGGGCGTACGTTCGTGAATCGGTGTATCTACTAATTTACATATTCTACGCCGACCGCAATGGAAGCGCCACCTAGCGGCCAGCCTCAATATTGCAACCTAAGATAGGACGGCGCAAGCCATCGTATCTTAGATATGTTTAAGCGTATCTCTGTTTGAGAATACACTTAAACATAAGTCGGCGTAGATTCTGAGTTAGGTCGGCTTATCTACTGATAAGCGACCTAACTCTTTGTGAATCTACCTAATAGTGTATGACCAGCTTAAATGTTTTTGTCCGAATGACAGCGCCTCTTTTCCGCAGTTCACATCCAGCAAAACAGGAACGTTTGCTTAAACACCCGACAGCTTGCGAATGGCCTCGACTACCTGGCAGTAATTATTTTGTTCTTCTTGTCATCCTGTGTACAGCTGCTTCCTCCGCCGATAAACAGTGACCAGCTGAGATGCAGCGAGTTAAGGACGCGGCATACCTTCACTGGCGCGGAAGGACAGAATGCACATTAAGTCATAACGGCCCTTGGAACAGGTGGATCGTCGAATTCTATAGATTAGAGCTAAATTGCAGCAGCTTTTCATTTGGCACAAATGACGGCACATGTCGCCGACACATGAATCCCCTGCGCACAGGCAGAACACACGCCGAGTGAGGTGTGACAGGGCGGCGGAGTAACGCATTAAATTCGGCAATATTAGGATTAATCAGATGAGGAATTGACATTTAGTAGATGGCGTCCTTTGTCTTGAAGATTCGTTATTTTTATTTCCTAGCTTTGTTCGAATTCCCGCTAATAGGGACGTAATCAGCACCATGGCTAAGTGGGCTACATTCCTATCAGAGACTTACAAAAGCGACCAGAACTGAAAGCGCTAATCGGAAACCACCTCATATGGAAAAATTCTCAGATGAAGTCAGTATGATAAAACCATAAGGCCGCGTACACACGATCGGTTAAACCGATGAGAACGGTCTGATGGACCATTTTCATCGGTCCAAACCGATCGTGTGTGGGCGTCATCGGTTTTTTATCCATCGGTTAAAAAAAAAAAGCCAACTTGTTTTAAATTTAACCGATGGTTTCCTAACCGATAGAAAAAAAAAACGATCGTTAGTAGGCACAACCATCGGTTAAAAATCCACGCATGCATTACCTTTCCTCTTTCTTTCTTTCCTTCCTTCATTTATTTCTTTCCTTCCTCTCTTCCATCACTCTTCCTTTCTCTCCCTTTCTTCCTTCCTCCCTTTTCTCCTTTCTTCCCTTTCCCTACATTTCTCCTTCTTTTCCACCTTTCCCTTCTTTCCTGTCATGTTTCCTTTACTCTGTTCCCTTATTCCTTCTGTAACGGTCAGGGGTTAACGCCGTTACGATATCCCATTCCACCAACCCAAGACATCTTCCGACACTCCACAATCCAGCAGACAGGACCCATTGGATTTCCCCCCAGAATAACGAGACACAGCTCTGTTCTCTGGTTCCAAAACGAATGACACTTCAATGGCAAACTTAGGTTTCTTATATACAGTTAGAAAGCATGCTGCAGGAATCAAAGGGACAATGACACACTCCACCCACAACATCACACACTGGGTGCTAACGAGTCCCCCTCAATCCACATCTTAGACAGACTTTCTGACTCCGCGATAAGCTATTCTCACCTGCTACACAATCCACATTCCTTTAGTGAACATAAGTCAGACGTCTGACCTTTAGAGTGTGTTAACTCACAACACATATTAGCATCAATAGAACATTCACACAATACAGGGTTAGTTAGCATAGCACAATGAAATATCTTAGGAGTCAGGCTAAATTAACACAATAGAATGCAATCACAGCAAGCTTCCATCACTACAGCCAGGTAGTTAGAGGTGATTAACATCAATTAACATCTCAACAGTCTATGTTCCACATTGAAGGAGACACTCTATTGACCTGTTGTGTTCAGAATGAACAACTTGTAATATTTCAAGATATCCTGCAATACATGAATTATCATTACTGTCCCATCTCATGTAATCCATGATATCAGTTCTCAGTCATCCTATGCCCCTAGTGGACATAGGATGACCCTAGACACAAGAGTCATTGGTGAAGATGACACAGGAGTACCCCACATCCTTCAAGAGCCTCTGGGTCCCAAGGGCCATACCGTTACACCTTCTATTTCTCTCTCCCTTCCTTTCTTCTCGCTCTCCTGAATCACAAATGTGCATTCCAGGGTGCAGATCCACAAAGGAAGTACGCCGGCGTATCTAGTGATACGCCGGCGTACTTTCAAATTTCCCGCGTCGTATCTTTGTTTTGAATCCTCAAAACAAGATACGACGGCATCTGGGTTAGATCCGACAGGCGTACGTCTTCGTACGCCTTCGGATCTTAGGCCCCGTACACACGACCAAACATGTATGCTGAAACTGGTCCGCGGGCCAGTTTCAGCATACATGTTCGGTCGTGTGTAGGCGTGAGCGGGCCGAATTCCAGCAAACTTTTGCCCGCCGGGCCTTTTCCCAGCAGACAAATATTCCTGGACGTGTTTTAAAACCGTCCGCTGGAATCCTGCCCGCTCGGACATGTACGGTCGTCAGTACAGACCTACCGTACATGTCCGAGCGCCCGCCGTCCCTCGCATGCGTCGAATGACTTTGACGCATGTGTGGAAGCCTTTAAATGGCAGGCCCGCCCACATCGCCACGTCATCATCGCGGCGACGACGCGGACACGCCCCGTGTAATGTTTACGCGCGGACTTCTGTACGATGGTTAGTACAACCATCGTACAGAAGCCCTCTGGCAGGCATGTACGGTGAAAACGGTCCGACGGACCGGTTTCACCGTACATGTTTGCTCGTTAGTACCCGGCCTTAGATGCAATTCTTCGGCGTCCGCTGGGTGGCGTTCCCATCGTAATCCGCGTCGAGTATGCAAATTAGCTATTTCTGACGGTTCACAAACGTTTCCGTTCGTCTTTTTTCGGCGTATAGTTAAAGCTGCTATTTGGTGGCGTACGCAATGTTAAGTATGGCCGTCGTTCCCGCATCGAATTACATTTTTTTTTATTTTGTTTGCGTAAGTCGTCCGTGAATCGGGCTGGACGTAATTTACGTCCACGTCAAAACAATGACGTCCTTGCAACGTCATTTAGGGCAATGCACGGCGGGAAATTTAGGGACGGCGCATGCGCAGTTCGTTCGGCGCGGGGATGCGCTTCATTTAAATGAAACACGCCCCCCTACTCGCCGATTTGAATTACGCGCCGTTATGCCGCGAGAGATACACTACGCCGCCGTAACTTACGGCGCAAATTCTTTCTGGATTCAAAGCTTTGAAAAGTGAGTTACAGCGGCGTAGCGTATCTCACATACGCTGCGCCCATGCAAATGTACGTGAATCTGCCCCCAGGTTTCCAGGCCATGACTTTTTAAATGGCAAAGCACATTTAGGAATAAGTATTCCCCTTTAAAATCAAGTCCCCCCCCCCTCCTTAGAAAGTCCCTTTAAAACATATGCAAACATTTTCTTTACCATCAGCCATTAGCAGGACTTCTACAGAACAGATCAAAACCCATTTCTGTTGTTCCAAGTATTTCTATCTAAACTTTGTCTTGTTACTGTGTAAATTGTTAAATCAGAGCCTTTTTTTTTCTCTTTAATAGCCGGTGCCATTTAAACCCGAGCCTTACTTGTTTTCTTTAGTGATTACTGTGTGAGTAATAGCACAGCACAATCCCGCTAGCTCTCCATGGTCCTGAAACCAGAAGCCTTCATTAAATCTTTTTCTTTACTTCTCTTCCCAGACTAAATGCAGTGATCTCCTTTTCTTTGAACTATCTCCTCCTTTGCTTAATGTTTCTTGTTAACTGCAAAGTATTTAAAGGCAAGGCCTGCTGCAAAAAAAAAGATTTAATTAACTTAAAAAAATACTTTTAACTTTTTTTTTTTTTTCTTCCAACAGCCATCTTCTGCTTTGATCTGCACAGTTGCAAGTCTCGGATATTTTTTTTTTCTTAAAGTAAGGAACGTGGGTAGAGGAGCACGCCACTATCTTTCCAGCCAGTTTAAAGTTTGTTTGCTGTTGTTTATGATTAAGTTGCACAAACATCATTAGGAAATAAAAAAAATGTAAAAAATGTAAAAAAAAATCGCCTTCAAAGGGGGAAAGTTGTGCAAACGATGCCGAACTTTACAAGATGTTGCATCAAAAAATTGGTGTTTGATTCTGTTCACTTTGAGTTGAGACTTTGCATTTTCACAAGACTTTATGTTTTTTTTTTTTTTTTATACTTTAATGAAACATAGACATTTTAATGAGTATTAATTAATGTGTGGTTCGCCTTGGTTGACACAGACGGAAACATATGTGGTGCAGGGTGTACTTAAAGAAGAAGAATTTTAGTTAAAAGAAAAATAATTTCAGATCTCGTGTATGTGTTATTTTATTTAATTAGCTCCAATAGCTTCTGTACTGACGCCTAAAAAATTAAAGATAATTTGTCACTTTGTCCATTCAAAGCACTTAAAAAAATAAATATATTATACAGTGAATATAAAGGGGCAGATCCACAAAGATCTGCCCCGGCGCACCGTATCTGAGATACGCTACGCCGCCGTACCTTACTTCTCTTTGGTTCGAATCCTTAAAGATTTCGCGTCGTAAGTTACGGCGGCGTAGTCCATCTCTCGCAGTGTAAGGGCGCGGAATTCAAGTTGGGCGGGTAGGGGGCGTGTTTCATTTAAATGAAGAGCGTCCCCGCGCCGAACGAACTGCGCATGCGCCGTCCCTAAATTCCCCGCCGTGCATTGCGCGAAATGACTTCGCAAGGACGTCATTGTTTTGACTTGGACGTAAATTACGTCCATCCCGCGATTCAAGGATGACTTACGCAAAAAAAAAAATTCAAATTAAACGCGGGAACGACGGCCATACTTAACATAGCAGGTTTAACTATACGCCACGAAACAGAAGCTTTAACTATACGCCGGAAAAAGTCGACTAGAGACGTCGTAAAAGAATGCGACGGCCGCTCGTACGTTCGTGGATTGTCGGAAATAGCTAATTTGCATACTCGACGTGGAAAAAGACGTGAACGCCACCCAGCGGACGCCGAAAAGTTGCATCTTAGATCCGAAGACATACGAAGAGGTACGCCTGTCGGATCTAACCCAGATGCCGTCGTATGTTGTTTTGAGGATTCAAAACAAAGATATGACGCGGGAAATTTGAAAGTACGCTGGCGTATCAGTAGATACGCCGGCGTACTCGCTTTGTGGATCTGCCCCAAAAAGTCTACACACCCTAGTTAAAATGTCAGGTTTCTGTGATGTATAAAAAATGAGACAAAGATAAATCATTTCGGAACTTTTTCCACCTTTAATGTGACCTATAAACTGTACAACTCTGTTGAAAAACAAACTGAAATCTTTTTAAAAACATAAAAATAATGTGGTTGCATAAGTGTGCACACCCTATTATAACTGGGGATGTGTTCAGAATAAAGCAATCCCATTCAAACTCATGTTAAAGGGGTTGTAAAGGTAAAAAATGTTTTTCCTAAATAGCTTCCCTTAGTGCAGTCCTCCTTCACTTACCTCATCCTTCCATTTTGCTTTTAAATGTCCTTATTTCTTCTGAGAAATCCTCACTTCCTGTTCTTCTGTCTGTAACTCCACACAGTAATGCAAGGCTTTCTCCCTGGTGTGGAGTGTCGTTCTCGCCCCCTCCCTTGGACTACAGAGACCCACAAATAACAACAGAAAGATATGTACAATAAATGGGAAATGCCAGAATCATAAACAATAGCCAGGCCAGGGTCATACACAGCAGATCGGCAGATGGACAAAGGCATATTCCAGAAACATAAACGTTAGCCAGGCCAAGGTCATACACAGGGAGATCAGCAGATGGGGTAAGGAACACAGGACAGGAAGAGGATGGATGGTCAGGACAGGGAGACAGGATCAGGAACTCAGGTAGCAGATTTCAGGAACAGGTTCAGATAATCAGGCAGCAGGTACAGATCTGGGCACGAGGACGATACCAGGGCAAGGTATGTTTGCACTTGCCGGGTATTTATAGAAATGCCTGTAATTGGCCTCAAGTCACACCTGAGCGCAAAAGGTGCTGTCTGCTCCACACTGCCAGGATCCATCCACTGGTGGATGCCAGTACTGCGGCCCAAGAATGACATAACACCAGCAGGGAGAAGTTCCCCTGACAGTTCAAAACTGCCAGGAGACACCTGCTGGTGGACCTCAGTACTGCATGCCAAATGATAGATATTACCAGCGGATGGAACCTTTCCTGACAGATTGCTCTCTCCCTGAGCCCCCCTAGTTAGTGGGTAAGAGGCTTGCTCCTAGTCAGGGGAGGGCTGGCAACCTTAGGCCTGGGTGGCAGGTTCAGTCAATTGGCCCATTGAACCGCCGAATCAGCTCACCATCCATGGCCCATCTGGTTTTTCAATGCAGCCTTACCAGTGCAGTCAACTCCAGTGCCCATCAATGCAACCTGATAACTGGGGCAGGTTACATGGGGTGGGTCAGCTATGGTGTTAGGGTCTCTCACCACAGTGATCTTAGCAGGTCCTTGCCAACTTCCTAGACCAGAATAAAAAAGAAAATGGTAGCGGGCAGTGGTTGCCGGCTATAAGTCAGGGCGGTCTGGGAGGCAATTGCCACCCTTCCCCCCGGCCCAGCCCTCCCCTGCTCCTAGTCCGCTCCAGAAGCCCCTATCTTGGTTAGGTCTGTCACAGTAGGTCTTTCCTGACATAGTCGCATCCTACGGCACAAGCCATGGTCCCCAGAGAGCTTCGAAAGGATCAGAGGGATCTCATTGTTAAAAGGTATCAGTCAGGAGAAGGGTACAAAAGAATTTCCAAGGCATTAGATATACCATGGAATACAGTGAAGAAAGTCATCATCAAGTGGAGAAAATGTGGCACAACAGTCAAGAGGCCTACAGCAACATTAACTGCAGGAATATCTGGCAAATACTGACTGTGTGGTATATAGTGGGGAAAACAAGTATTTGATACACTGCCGATTTTGCAGGTTTTACTACAAAGCATGTAGAGGTCTGTAATTGTTATCATACAGCTCTTCAACTGTGAGAGACGGAATCTAAAACAAAAATCCGGAAAATTTAAAGTAATTAATTTGCATTTTTTTGCGTGATATAAGTATTTGATCACCTACCAACCAGTAAGAATTCCATCTCTCACAGAAATAAAAAAAAAAGCTCAATAAAATACCTCAAAGTGAGTCACAACTTTTAGGGCCAGATTCTCAGTGGGGATACGACTGCGTATCTCCAGATACGCCGTCGTATCTCTGAGTTGCGCCGTCGTATCTATGCGCCTGATTCATAGAATCAGTTACGCATAGATTTCCCTTAGATCCGACAGGCGTAAGTCTCTTACGCCGTTGGATCGTAACTGCATATTTACGCTGGCTGCTAGGGGCGTGTACGCTGATTTACACGTTGAAATATGTAAATCAGCTAGATACGCGAATTCACGAACGTACGCCCGGCCGACGCAGTACAGTTACGCCGTTTACGTTAGGCTTTTCCCGGCGTATAGTTACCCCTGCTATATGGTGGCGTAAGTGCGGCGTACCAATGTTAAGTATGGCCGCCGTTCCCACGTTGAAATTTGAAAAAGTTACGTCGTTTGCGTAAATCGTCCGTGAATGGGGCTGGGCGTCATTCACGTCGAAACCAATGATGTCCTTGTGGCGTATTAGGAGCAATGCACACTGGGAAATTCCACGGGAGCCGTTCGGGAAAAACGTCAATCACGTCGGGTCACAGAACATTAACATAGAATACGCCCCCTGTCCTACATTTGAATTAGGCGGGCTTACGCCGGCCGATTTACGATACGTCGCCGCAACTTACGGAGCAAGTGCTTTGAGAATACAGCACTTGCCCGTCTAATTTGCGGAGGCGTAACGTAAATCGGATACGTTATGCCGCCCAAAGATACACGGATCTACGTGAATCTGGCCCTTATTTTTTATGTCTATGTGATGCAAGATGAGCTTACAGAATAATTTTTATATGGTAATTGTTTGCTGTTGTTTATGATTAGACTGAACAAACATCATTAAGAAATAAACTAAAAAGTCGCCCTCAAAGGAGAGAAGTGGTGTAAATGATCCCGAACTTTACAAAATGTCGCATCAAAAAATAGCATTTTGATATTGTTCACTTTAATTTGAGGCTTTGCATTTTCAGAAGACACTTTTTATTTTATTTTATGAAACATAAACATTTTAATTAGTATTAATTAATGTGTGGTTCGCCTTGGTTGACACAGACAGAAACATATGTGATGCATGATGTACTTAAAGAAAAATTTCATTAGTAGATAAATGCCAATAAAATAATTTCAGATCTTGCGTATGTGTTATCTCTTATTAATTAGCTCCAAGCGCTCCTGTACTGAAGGTCACAAATTAAAGAGAATTTGTCACTGTGCCCATTTAAAATAATAAATTAGACTTTTTCATATGTTAATGTAAGTTCACAAGATTGGTTTACTTTCATAAAATCTTTCACATTTCTTATATTCACCTAGACATTGATGGATAAATATAAATAAATGCATATAGCGACAGGAGAACCTCATAAAACCCTATACATACACAAGTCATTTTTTTCTGTTCATATTAATGTTTTTTTTTTTTTTTTAAATCGATTTTAAATTGAGTTTAGGGTCATATGCGTTCTAAGTGCAAACTAATATCTACCTTAAAAAAACAATTGGGCAAAGTGACAGATTCTGCTGTCACCCATCCCTTCCTCCCACCCCCACACTAATACCCACCTCTTTGCTCTTCCTTGTCTTAAAAGTCACCTCCACATGAAAGCGTTTGGGTTTGTTGAATGACCCCTCAAATCCAAGTACTGCCTTCAGGGAATAGGTGAGCAAAGTCAAATGTTCTCCAATATCTAGAAGTTCCGGATATTTTTCAGCAATATATACAAACGAGAAGGAAAATGCACCAAACTAAGTGCAGTAAGTAGGCATTAATTTAGAATAATTTTGTACTCACAAAATCAGTGATAACACAGGCATGGTAGGGAAAAACGGCTGGTCCAGTGTCACAGCGTATCATCAGCAGCTACAGGGGCTTCACACCGGCTAGTCTCATGTCATGGCACCGTAGGAGATGAAGATGGAGGTCCAAAGTATTAGGGAGCCTTTGGGGGACCACAAGAGATCCAGGAGCCGTGGATGCTGCTTCAGAGCGGCGTGCGTTCCAGCGTGGAACGCAACGTATCGCCGTACGACCGGAAGTGACGTGGGGACTCAGGCCAGCCAATAGGATCTTTTTCAGCACAGGTGAAAGGAGTGCAGGAAGGGAGAGGGGAAAACCTGGTACTTTGTCTTTACTGGGCAAAGTAACATGTGGATTCAACTCTATCTAGCAACATTGTCATCAACATCGTACCTTTCCTTTCCCTTCTTCCCTCCATCTCTGCCTTCTTTTATTTTTTTTCGCTTCTCCATCCTGTCAGGACCTGGATCTAAAGCTGGATAGCACCCTCTCTGATTCTTTGTATAATCTTTCCTTGTTTCTGGTGAAGCTTGAACTCCTTACGCCTCCCATAAACTTCTAATCTAAGCCCTGTGTCTGTACTTCCTGTTTGCCAGATTATTTTGCTATCTCCAGTTGATATATATTTCTCCTTTGCATATCCACAGCTGTCCTTATCTCCACTACCACTTGATACTGATCTTTGGCTTGCTCCTTGACTAGGCTTCCACTTGAACTCAACCTATAACCAATTGGCTTGTTTAGTGACTATGCTTCTGTTTTATCTCTACCTGCTAAATCAGCTATTGGACCTCGGCTTTCTCATCTCCTGGTGGAGCAATCCTAAAGACCGCGACCTGGTATTAACACACAGCAAAACCACTATCAGGAGCTCCTCCAGGGTGACCTGCTTGTGTACTTATCCAGCTGGTCGGTGGGAGCCTCTCTACTGCTATAGCTATTGGTCTCCGAGCCTGACCCCAGACTGTGACGCTTCCTTTCTTCCTTTCTCCCAGCTCTTCTGTTCCCACATTATCTTTATTCTTTATATTTCCTACTTTCTTTTCTTTCATCATTTGCTCCCTTCTTCCATCCATCTCTTCCTTTCTACCATTCTCCATTCCTTTCTCCCTCTCTTCCTGACATCTTTCCTTCCTACCCAGGGCCGATCCTAGGGTCACAGGCGCCTGGGTGCAGAAATATTTCTGGCGCCCTCACATGGGCGTTGTCATTTTACTAACTCCTCCCCTTTACATTTCATTATACATCACATCTGTAGATGGACTAGGCACAGGAATGGGCAGGGGCTGTGTATCCTATGCAATCTATCATGCCATAAAACATCTAGAGCAGGGGCAGCCCAGAGCATGTGTAAAGGGATGCTGGGGAAGCCATCCCCCAGCACACAGCACACTGAACACTGTGACTCACCTCGATTCTCTCTCCGTGCAGCCTGAGATAGAGATGGTAGTGGAAGGCATTCCAACTGGAGTTGGTGGCGACAGTGCGGGATCCAAGACTCCCAGTGTTAGGAATTAATTTCTGCACATCAGCACTCAGCAGTCACTGAAAACTAGAACTCTCATGTCAGGAAGACATCTCCCCTGCCCTGAGCACTGGCAGGCTGGACGGGCTGCCCTATGCTCACACATCCATTCTGGACGGACACACACCTATTCTCAGAACACTAGTTCTGGACAGACACAAACAAGGAGAGAAGAATGGAGGGGAGAACTCTGGCACTTTGGCGCCCCCACCTCTGCAGGCGCCTGGGTGCAATGCACCCTGTGCACCCTGCCTAGGATCGGCCCTGTTCCTACCCCACTCTTTCTTTCCAGCCGTCTTACCTTTCTTACATCTTTTTTTTATTTCTTTCATCCCTTCCTCCTTTCCTTCTTACCGTCACTATTTTTCTCTCTCCCTTCTTTCTCTGCACTTTTCTTCCTACCATTTTACTGTTTCTTTATTTTTCATACTTTCTTTTAATTGATCATTTGTTTTTTTCCCCCTCCATCTCACCCTCCCTAGTTTATCCATTCCATTTTCTCTTCCTTCCTTCCCTTTCCGTTCTTCCTTCCTTGCCTCGTTTATTCTCTGCTCTTTTTTTATGACGCGGCGACGTGCGCGACGCTGTCATATAAGGAATTCCACGCATGCGTTGAATCATTGCGACGCATGCGGGGGATCCCTTCGGACGGATGGATTCGGTGAGTCTGTACAGACCAGCGGATCCATCCGTTGGGATGGATTCCAGCAGATGGATTTGTTCTGCATGTCAGCGAATATCCGATCTGCTGGAATCCATCCCAGGGGAGAAATATCCGCGGATAAATATCCGTTGGCGTGTACACACCATAGGATCTATCCGCTGAAACCCATTCGCTGGGATTTATCTGCGGATGGATTCTATGGTGTGTATGGGGCCTTATTCTTTGCTCTTCCATTCCTACCTTCGCACTTTTTTTTCTTACTTCCTTCATTTGCTTTCATCTTTCCTCAATCTCTTCCCCTCTACCTTTCTACATCCCTTCCTTCCTCCCGTCCATCTTTTTCTTCCTCTATCACTTCCTTTATTTTTCTCCTTTCTCAAATTGTGTCACATTTTGGCCTAAATACTTTACAGGAAAACATGACTGAAAAGTCATGTTATTGCTTCCTTCCTTTCTTTCTTTTATTTTTTTTCCTTTCTTTTCCTTTTTTCACTCATTCCTCCCCACTTAAATTTCTAGTTTCCTTCCCCTTTCCTTCCTTACCTTTTTTTCTTCTTTTTTTTTCCATCCCTTGCTCCCTACTTTTTTGCATCCCTTCCCTTATTCTTTGCTCTTTCTTTCCTACCTTCGTATCCTTTTTTTTTCTTCATTTCCTTTTTTCCTTCATTTGCTTTCTTGTTTCCTCAATCTCTTCCCCTCTACCTTTCTCCATCCCTTCCTTCCTCCCCTCCTTCTTTTTGTTCCCTTATCACGTCCTTTCTTTTTTCACAGGAACACATGACTGAAAAGTCATGTTATTGCTTCCTTCCTTTCTTTCTTTCTTCCCATTTTTTTTCCTTTTCTTTTCCTTTTTTTCACTCATTCCTCCCCACTTCCTTTTCTAGTTTCCTTCCCATTTCCATCCTTCCCTCCTTCCTCCCTTCCCTCTCCCCCTCTCTTTCCTTCCTTTTCTCTTTTTTCACATTCCTCCCAAAACACTTGGTAGGTAACACCAGTGAAAAGTCATTTTATCTCTTCATATCAATTTGTTCGAGTGGCTTGTACAATAGCGTAAGAGTGATTTTATCATATTTTATCATATCTGTGATAGGCCTCAGACTCTCTCCAGTGCTTCAATCTCATTTTTCCTCTTCTCTCCCACCCTCGGATGTAGACCTGTCTGTCTGCGGTCTGCGGTTAGAATGAGGCAAGCATGATACAATTACTGTGCTGTCGGCTTCCAGTCTGGCTTGTCATAAGAAAATGAACTGAAGGCATCGAGAACACACAATACATTTCAGGGGAACGCTGCGGAGGAGCAATCCATTTTCCATCACATCATCAATTGTCCTCACAATTACACGTGCGCTGAAAAGTTATGACTGGCATCTCGTGTGCACTAAGTGCAAAAAACAAGACAACCACGTTCATTTAAAGGCCAACGCCATTAAAAAGAATTGATATATCAGTTGTGCGGTTGTAGGAACGTATAATCACATTCTGGCTTTTTATATCTCTCATGGACACCGATGGTGGGATTTCCCCACCAGGATTCACAGTTCTGATTTTAAATGTGCATCTTTCTTTAAAATAATACCTTGTTATCATGACAGGAAGGTCTTTGTTTAGGTACTTCCTGCAACAGGGTGACAACACTATGTCCATGTCTCCAATGCTGTCACACAGTTTTCTAATGGAGAAGTTTGACCAATTCCCCTGAAGAGGTCATTCTTTGACGAAACGGGCAGGGCCTACATGTGCCGCCAGGACAAGGGGTGATCAGGAGCGGCGGCTGCCCTGGGCACTGTGGTATCATATGACCTGTGGGGAATCATGAGGAGATTGGGGGGATTTGTGTTAGGAGGGGGAATTTGGGGGGGGGGTCAGGGTATAAGAATTTTTCTAGAAGTGGAAATGGGGGGGGGGGGCATGTGCTAGAAGTGGTGATGTAGGGGGATTTGTGTTGGGAAGGGGAATGGGGGAATGGAGATTTGTGTTTTTTTTTTGCTAGAAGAGGTACCCCTTCATATGGTAGAGGGGAATTGTGCTAGGAGGGGGGATTGGGGGCTCGTGCTGGGAGTGGGGATTTGGAGTGGGGGCAAGCGGTTGTGTACTCCGAGAGGAACTTGAGTGCTAATTAATTATTATTTTTTTGGGGGGTTTGCTGACACATAATTCTTATACATCTTGGGGGTCGTGGTTTGGCATCATTGCCCTGGGCGCTAGATGACCTTTTCCCGGAACTGTGTGACGCCTTTACATTTTCTCACAGAAACCACCAGTGTTCGGAGATTGCCTAGTCCGGAAACCACTCTGTGCATTTCTTGAATGCAATTTTACTGTGGAAAATATGTACGTGCACTTCTATTATTAACCACTTCCTGCCAGTATAACATACATATACTGCGGCAAGGAGGCATCATGTACCTAGTACATGATCTGACACTTCTGGGTCTGGGGCGAGCATGGGGAAATCTCTGGATTGGAGGTGAATATTGCAGCAAAAGTTGGTTTTGTTATTTTATATTTAATGGATTATTTATATTCATATATATTTTGGCTGGAGTTCTAGAAAAGAAAAAACTAAAAGGAAAAGGCAAATGAGAGAAGGAAGGAAGGAAGAAAGAGAGGAAGGGCCAATGCATATAAGAATAAGAGAGAGGGGTAGATAGAAGGAAGGGAAGGAAGGGAAGGAGGAAGCAAGGAAGGTAGGGAATGTCATGGAAATTTGGATGTACGCTATGCACACAGCATTTCTCCTGTGCTAATAAGCACACATTTAGTCTAATGATATAATGCATCTTACCAATCATTCGATTTCCCGTTCATCCCCAGTAAACAGACATCACCACAGCTACGTTCTCAGCTCCGTCAGCATCCCTCACTGACTGAGACTAGCCATCTCGACCCTTTATTCGTAAATCACGAAAGCTTTCACAAACAGGAAGTGATGGCTCCTGTAGCCAATGACTTTCTCTATGGGATGTGACATCACAGGATGTGACCTCCGCACAGGAAATGACCAAATAAGGACGTGGCAACACAGTGTGTGACAATACAGGAAACCCTTCCAACGGGATTAGTTAAATACAAGCAACAACATGAATAATGGCTTAATGGGCCTGTCTGGACAGGGTAAGCGTATATGTATGTTTTTAACAACAGAAGCCTTCTGGCTTTCAAACATGGATGTTCTCCCTGAACATGACAATTCATAAGCTCCTGTATTACCGCTGATAGGAATCCTTATTCTGCGCTGTTCCAGAGAACAACGCATATCTGGATTATACTACTATTGCTAGGGATGGGAGGCTATCTGCCGGTGTACGCTGCGAATCCCGACCATGCTGATCAGACACAGCAGAGACAAGAGCGTACATCCGCCTATAACCGATAATGTCCTTGCAGAGTGAACATATCCCCCCCCAGACGAATGTCTGTGCAATGCACAGGGGCCCTTCGCCGGCGGACATATCCCCACTCTGCAAACATCTCTCTCCAATCTCAAGATGTTTTCCACTACCAGACGGAACTCAACCAGCGTCAGTCTGCCCCAGTCAGCTCTAGCACTGGGTGACACTATGACAATACATATTAAATACATCTTCATAACATTTCCACAACAGGAAGAAGAATAAAAGGAATGGAAAGGAAAGAAATGTAAATATAAAAATAAAAGAGAGGGGGAGATAGAAGGAAAAAAAAGGAGAAAGGAAAAAAAGAAAGGAAGGAAGGGGCATAAAAGAGAGGGGGAAATATAAAGAAGGGAAAGTAAATAAGGAAAGGAAAAGTTGATAAGGAATGCAGGGAAAAAGAAAAAGGAAGGAAGGGATGGAAAGCAGTGGCATAAAAAAGAGGGGGGAATAGAAAGAAGGGCAAGTAAATAAGAAAGGGAAAGTTGAAGGAAAAAAAGAGGGAAGGGAAGAACTAGTAAAGAAGGAAGGACGGAATGAAGGAAGGAAGAGAAGGGCATAGTATAAAAAGAAAGAGGGGAGATAGAAAGAAGGGGAAGTAAAGAATGGAAGGAAGGGGCATAGAGGAATAAAAGGGAGGAGGAAATAGAAAGAAGCAAGTACAGTAAATGAGGAACGGTGGAAGGTAAAAAAGAAAAGAAGGAAAAAAAAGCAATGAAGGAATGAAAAGAAAGAAAATTAAAAAAAGAAGTAAGGAAAAGGTTGATAGACACATGAGCTCCTCACATTGCTGCTTCTCTTTTCATTGTCCAGTCACAGCCTGGGCGTGGTTTCATGATTAGAGATAATGGATTGAATGATGCTGGCCATCAGACTGAGGACATCTAGTGGAATAAAAAAAAGGTACTGCGGAGGAGTTCTCTGGAGTGAAGGTAAATGTTGCAGCAAAAGTTGGTTTTGTTCCTTTAACCTTTTACTGCGATATTGATTTTTATCTTGTTGTTTTTGGATGAAGTTCTGCTTTCCAGAAAGTAGTGATTGTCCCACTTTCAGTTTATTCTGTTGGCCACAACAGCCCAATGGCCCAAATCAAGTTAACTAGTATTACATTTTTTTACTAATACTTCGGTGGAATTATTCTCCCCCCCCCCCTCATCTCACCTTTACAGAGTAGGTAAGGAAAATATTTTTTTTATAAAACGCTCGGCTTCATTCTCATGTAAATTGCTTCTTTCATTTCCTTCCTCTCTGTACGCTGGAAAAAAAATTGTCATGGAGACAAAGTCTACATCTGACCATCTGAATGGTTTTAACTTGGCTCTTGCAGGTTTTAGCGGCGTAGCTTGTGAAACGGCTCTGCTGACCTCGTTAAACGTGGTGCCTGGGTATGTACGGCAAAGCTATCTCTCCAGCCGGCTTAGGCCTTATCTGGGGCTTGTTGTAGCACTTTTTGAAAGCAGACTTTCCAATTAAATTAGAGCTTTAACTCTGCAAAGTGAATCTTTTTTTTTTTCTTTTTTTCCTTTCAAATCACCCTCATTACTTAGCTCTGGAATATTAGAGGATTCCTCTAGGTTTTACATTCAAGAAAACTATTATATTATGACGGACAGGGCCCAGTAAATGATTATAATGGTGTCGATTTCTAGTTTTCAATTTATATGGCCAGCAGTATAATGAAAAGCTACTGAGACCCGCACTTCCTCATAAAAAAAACCTTTCATAGTCCTTTTCCTGTTAGGTGAAAGTGTTTAATAAAAGTGGGTAAAAATTCATATAAGCCTTCTAGAGACTACAGCAACAGGAAACAGAAGAATTAGAAGAATGAAGTGAGGAAAGGGAAGGGGTGGGCAGGGGTGGAGGAAAGGAAAGGGGTGGGCAGGGGCAGAGAAAAGGAAAGGGGTGGGCAGGGGCAGAGGAAAGGAAAGGGGTGGGCAGGGCTAAAAGAAAGGAAGGGAAAGGTGTGGGCAGGGGGGACGAAAGGATAGAAAAGGGGTTGGCAGGGGTGGAGGAAAGGAAGGGGGTTGGCAGGGGCGGACGAACAGAAAGGAAAGGGGTGGGCAGGGGTGTAGAAAAGGAAAGGAAAGGAAAGGGGTTGGCAGGGGCGGAGAAAAGGAAAGGAAAGGGGTGGGCAGGGGCGGCAGAAAGGAAAGGAAAGGGGTAGGCAGAGGCGGAGGAAAGGAAATAAAATGGGTGGGAAGGGGCGGAGGAAAGGAAAAGAGTGGGCAGGGGTGGAGGAAAGGAAAGGGGTGGGCAGGGGCGGAGGAAAGGAAAGGGGTGGGCAGGGGCGGAGGAAAGGAAAGGGGTGGGCAGGGGCGGAGGGAAGGAAAGGGGTGGGCAGGGGTGGAGGAAAGGACAGGGGTTTGGCAGGGGCGGAGGAAAGGAAAGGAAAGGGGTGGGTAGAGGTGCAGGAAAGGATAGGGGTGGGCAGAGGCGGAGTTAAGGATAGGAAAGGGGTGGACAGGGGCAGCGGAAAGGAAAGGGGTGGGCAGGGACAGAGGAAAGGAAAGGAAAGGAAAGGAAAGGGGTGGGCAGGGGCAAAGGAAAGGGGTGGGCAGAGGAAAGGAAAGGGGTGGGCAGGGGCAGAGGAAAGGAAAGAAAATGGGTGGGCAGAGGCGGAGGAAAGGAAAGGGGTGGGCAGGGGCAGAGGAAAGGAAAGGGGTGGGCAGGGGCGTAGGAAAGGACAGAAAAGGAAAAAGGTGGGCAGAGGAAAGGAAAGGGGTTGGCAGGGGCGGAGGATAGGAAAGGGGTGGGCAGGGGCAGAGGAAAGGAAAGGAGTGGGCAGGGGCAGAGGAAAGGAAAGGGGTGGGTAGGGGTGGAGGAAAGAAAAGGAAAGGGGTGGGCGGAGGAAAGGAAAGGGGTGGGCAGGGGCGTAGGAAAGGACAGAAAAGGAAAAAGGTGGGCAGAGGAAAGGAAAGGGGTGGGCAGGGGCGGAGGATAGGAAAGGGGTGGGCAGGGGCAGAGGAAAGGAAAGGAGTGGGCAGGGGCAGAGGAAAGGAAAGGGGTGGGTAGGGGTGGAGGAAAGAAAAGGAAAGGGGTGGGCGGAGGAAAGGAAAGGGGTGGGCAGGGGTGGAGGAAATGAAAGGAAAGGGGTGGGCAGGGGTGGAGGAAAGGAAAGGGGTGGGCAGGGGCGGAGGAAAGGAAAGGGGTGGGCAAAGGCGGAGGAAAGGAAAGGGGTAGGCTTTAACGACGTGAAAATAACACGCATGCTCAGAAGCAAGTTATGAGACGGGAACACTTGTTCTGGTAAAACTAGCGTTCGTAATGGAGATAGCACATTTGTCACGCTGTAACAGACTGAAAAGCACCAAGACCGAAAAGCGCGAATCGTCTCTCACCAAACTTTTACTAACATGAAATCAGCAAAAGCAGACCGAAGGGTGGAGCCATCCGAATGGTACTTCCCCTGTATAGTGCCGTCGTACGTGTTGTACGTCACCGCGCTTTGCTCGAGCATTTTTTTTTCCACAATCGTGTGTAGGCAAGGCCGGCTTAAAGCGGGAGTTCACCCAATGATGTTTTTTTTCTCTCTTTTCCCCTTAGATGGATGCTCGTTTTGTCTAGGGGAATCGGCTAGTTGTTTTAAAATATGAGCCGTACTTACCGTTTTTGAGATGCATCTTCTCCGTCGCTTCCGGGTATGGGTCTTCGGGAGCGTGCGTTCCTTCTTGATTGACAGTCTTCCGAGAGGCTTCCGATGGTCGCATCCATCGCGTCACTAGTAGCCGAAAGAAACCGAACGTCGGTGCGGCTCTATACTGCGCCTGCGCACCGACGTTCGGCTTCTTTCGGAAAATTGTGTCGCGATGGATGCGACCGTCGGAAGCCTCTCGGAAGACTGTCAATCAAGAAGGAACGCCCAGTCCCGCAGCCCATACCCGGAAGCGACGGAGAGGATGCATCTCGTAAACGGTAAGTACTGCTCATATTTTAAAACAAATAGCCGATTCCCCTAGACAAAACGAGCATCCATCTAAGGGGAAAAAGTGTTATGTGCGGGTGAACCCCCGCTTTAACAATAATCGGTTTGAAAAAAACTTTGTTTTTTCTAGACCATTAAACACGCTCGTGTGTAAGCGGCATCAGAATTCACCAATGTTGGTGAAAATGCTGGTACATTCGTCCACCCACTTTTTTATTTTATTTATAAATACATTTCAGATCAGAAAAGTCCAGGAAATCGCCTATTCTAGTCAAAAAATAGGTAAAGAAAAAGTTTTGTCTGGAGTTGGGTTTCAACCACCAAAACTTCTTCCAGCAATTTCTAATATTTTGCTGAATTAGATTTAATAAAGAACATAATAACTTGCCTCCATTGTTCACAATATCTATGTAAAACGCAGCAATCTATCTTTTTAATCCAAACTCATTCAGAACAATAATTACCTTGATTACATCCTATACGGCAAAGTTAAACTGTTTAATCTTTGCATTCAACGTAACAAATTTATGTCACCATTTTTGCAGTTCTTTGGAATGTTGGTTAAATTACTCCTAATGAGGGGGATAGGAAACATTAGAGTTCTGCAGTAATTACAGAGTTTTAAAAATTATTTTCGAAGCCTTTAATAAGGACCTTTTTACTGAAGCGGTATTTCAATCGTTTTTTTTTTTTTGTTTTTTTTCTTGCGTCCATTTCGGTAATGAGTAAAGAAAAAAACAAAAGTGGAATTTTAAACTATTTAAAAGGATCGATCGCTCATCAGGTCCTTTTCAGAGTTTCAACTAATGGTGCCAAATCTCTTAAAAAGCTGACCGTGAGCGCTAAAACAATTTTTTGTTTTTGTACGTTTCTTTTTTTTTTTGGAAGCGGGAAATAGGAAACTTAGAGACAAGGGGGCAGTTACGATGATTTGAATAAGCGCAGGTGTTGGATACCTCCTGCCTGGCCAATAACAAACAAAAACAAAAAGTGGACCATTGAAGAGAATCACAAAAGCAAATTGTAAAAAAAAAAAAAATTGGCAAAAGCCAATCGGTACAGTAAAAGGGAAAAAAATAAAATAAAAAAATCGCAGACAATAAAATAAAAATAATGAACCTGCGGATTGCTTTTCTTCTTCTTTTTTCCATAGGTAATTACAGTTGTGTCAGACGATAAATCGCGCACCTCTTTCTCTCTCCGCTCGCTCTCGTTTTTTTTTCTATTCAAGACCGTCCAATGTGACATTAAAATGTTACATCCAAGCGGTTACTATGGTATTAGGCTGAAATTATGAATCTCTCTACCCCCTCGCGGCTCGACAAGCCATACGTAATTAAAATCTCGGAAAATGGAAGTTTCATTGTATGTGAGAAGCGAGGACATTACAGAGCTTAAGCAGGGATAATAGGCAGAGGTGTTTGGCAATGCGGCCAAACTGACATGAAAAAAAATAAAACTAAAGCTGAACTCCAGTCACCAAAAATATATTCCTCAGTCGTCATAAAAGGATATTACCTGGCAAAAGGAGAATTGTACAAAAAAACAAGCTTGGTTAAACCCACAAGTGCTTTTTTTTACCGCTACTATTCCTTTATATTGGGGTAGATTCAGAAAGCAATTGCATCTGCGTAACCATAGTTACGCAGCGCAATTGCTTAGTTGCGCCGGCGTATCGAATGCTCCTGATTCAGAGAGCTCGATACGCCGACTGAAGCCTAAGATATGACTGGCATAAGGCTCTTATGCCGTCGTATCGTAGGCTGCATTCTTACGCTGGCCGCTAGGTGGCGTTCCCGTAGTGGTCAGCATAGAGTATGCAAATTGCATACTAACGCCGATTCACAACCGTACGCGCGCCCTACGTACGAAGTTTACGTCGTTTACGTTCGTCGGGTTCCGCGTAAGGCTGCCCATGCTATTAGCAGGGGCAGCCAATGCTAAGTATACCCGTCGTTCCCGAGTCGCGAAATGTAAATTTTACGTCGTTTGCGTAAGTGAATCGTGAACGGCGCTGGACGCCATTTATGTTCACTTTGAAGCAAATGACGTCCTTGCGACGTCATTTGCCGCAATGCACGTCGGGAAAGTTTCCCGACGGAGCATGCGCACTACGTTCGGCGCGGGAACGCGCCTAATTTAAATGATCCACGCCCCCTACGGGATCATTTAAATTACGCGCGCTTACGCCGGCCATTTTTATGGAGCGCCTCCGCAAATTACGGAGCTACTGCTTCCTGAATCAAGCGTAGCGCAAGTAATTTACGGAGGCGTAGCATAAAAACGTAACGCAGCGCCTCCGTAAAAAGTGCGCGGCACTACCTGAATCTACCCCATTGGCTTTTGGAATTTACAAATGCAGCAATTTAAAAATCAGATGAAAGTTTTAGCGCTGGGAAACACTTTTTGATAGATAAAAAAGTGCATTTTATATACAATTCTATAGATCAGACCAAAATGAGGGACAAATGAGGAGGAATGAGGGACAGAGGGACATTGCTCCAAATCAGGGACAGTCCCTCGAAATCAGGGGCAGTTGGGAGCTATGCTCTATCTGACTTGCTGCGGCTTCTAATGAACATTGTGAGAGGCTCAGTGGGGCAGATTCACGTAGATCTGCGGCGGCGTAACGTATCGCATTAACGTTACGCCGCCGCAAGTTTTACGGGCAAGTGCTTGATTCACAAAGCACTTGCCTGTAAAGTTGCGGTGGCGTAGCGTAAATTCCCCCGGCGCAAGCCCGCCTAATTCAAATGATCCGGGTAGGGGGCGTGGATCATTTAAATCAGGCGCGTTCCCGCGCCGAACGTACTGCGCATGCGCCGTCCCTAAAATTTCCCGACGTGCATTGCGGTAAACGACGTCGCAAGGACGTCAATGGTTTCGACGTGAACGTAAATTCCACCAATCCTTGTTCGTGACCGACTCACGCAAACGACGTAAAAATTCAAAACTCGGCGCGGGAACGACGTCCATACTTAACATTGGCTGCGCCTCCTAATAGCAGGAGCGACGTTACGACGAAAACGACTTATGCAAACGACGTAAAAAACTACCGCCGGGCGCAACGTACGTTTGTGAATCGGCGTAAGTAGGTAATTTGCATACTCTACGCTGAAAACTACGGGAGCGCCACCTAGCGGCCAGCGTGAGAATGCACCCTAAGATACGACGGCGTAAGAGACTTATGCCAGTCGTATCTTAGGCAAATGTCAGCGTATCTAGCTTTCTGAATACAGAGGGCCATATTCTTAAACAAGTTACGCCGGTGTATCTACTGATATCTACGTAATTCGAAATTCCCGCCAGCGTATCATTGTTTTGTATTCACAAAACAAGATACGCCGGATTTAGGCTAGGATCCGACTAGTGTAAGACACTTACACCGTCGGATCCTAAATGTAATTCTCCGCCGGCCACTAGGTGGCGTTTACGTTCAGGTCTCATTTGTTTATGCAAATGAGCCTGATACGCCGATTCACGAATGAAATCGCGTTGCGTAACCGTGGCTAACGTCGTTTGCGTAGGCGTAAGGTTACCCCTGCTATATGAGGGGTAACCTTACGCCAGTCCCACGTAGGCCATGTTAAGTATGGCGCCGGGTCCGCGTAGTGTTTTCCTGTCGGGTACGTCGTTTTACTAAGTCGTTCTTGTATACGACTTTACGTCAATGACGCACACGTCGGCGTCATTGACGTTTTACGCCGAGAACTGGAGCATGCGCACTGGGCTATTTTAAGCCCGGCGCATGCGCAGTTCGTTCGAATCGGGGGCGCGCTTAATTTAAATACAAGCCGCCCCCTTGGATATACGCGGGGATACGCCGGGCCAATTACACTATGCCGCCCCAAACTACGGAGCAAGTGTTTGGGGAATACAGCACTTGCTCCTGTAGGTTGGGGCGGCGTAGTGTAAATGGCTTACGCGCCGCCCGCCTACAATCTACGTGAATCTGGCACGCCGGCGCAGATTTGAATTTATGCGGCGTATCTATGGATACGCCGGCGTAAATTCTATCTGAATCTACCCCACAGTGTGCAGCGAAATCGGAGTAAGCAGTTTAGTCTGGGAGCCTGTACAACTGTGCAAGACTGGAGGTCAGCTTTAATACCCATTTTATCCAGCAGGGGGGCGTCACATGTTTAATTTGACTGGTCTGTTGTCTGCACGGTTTCTCATGCGCCAATATGGCCGCTGCTATAGTTTTGTGAGTAACAGGTACACTTTAAATAAAAAATTAAAAAAAAGGTTAAAAAGCAAAATCGTCTTTTCTTCCATGTTTTGTATTCTTCGGTTCCCCGTTCGCAGGCAGCGGTTTATTTTAAGTGTCTGTTAAGATATTTGGATTTGCAGAAGCATGATAAAATGCTCATTTGCATCTCACAAACTTAACCTTCGGGTGGTATCAAAATCTCATTACCCCAAAGTAAAGTCTTTTAAATGCAAATGTTTGGCAGTCAGTCGATGATGGGGGAGGGGGGGGGGAGAATGGAGGGGAGAGCTTTGCGTTTTTCCTGCATCGCGCAAATCATTTCGCCGCTTTGCCTGGGAGCCGGAGTGGCACTTAACTCCCCGCCTCCCTGGCCTAGCTGACAAAAGAACTTCCAAGAAAACTTTTGGACGCCGGCGGTCTACGAGAAGCTCCGGTAAACAGTCGTTTCCTTTTAAAGTGTTCCCAAAGCGTAAAGCTTGATAAATATTCGGAAGGAAAGCACAAAACTCTTTGTATAAAAAAAAAAAAAAGAAGGATTCGTCGCAACTGACAGGTACCGCGCCTTCTCACAACACAGGTCTATGAATCATCCGGCTTACTAAAAACAATGCACTCCCAATGCGGGTGGTATCGTCTATCAACAGCTGTAAGGCCATGGCTGATCTTCTTTTTAGAAAGTAACAAAAAAAAAAAAGAAGAAGAAACTTATAGAAATATAAAATGAAAAATGACTTAAAGCGGTATTAACCCTTTCGCTGCACACGTGTTTAAAAAATAATTTTGGGCCTGAAGATTTCACAAATCCCCCAAACATTATGGCCCGGATTCACAAAGACTTACGACGGCGTATCTCCAGATACGCCGTCGTAAGTCCGAATGGCCGCTGTCGTATCTATGCGCCTGATTCATAGAATCAGTTACGCATAGATTTGGGCAAGATACGAGCGGCGTAAGTCTCCTACGCCGTCGTATCTTGGGGTGCATATTTACGCTGGCCGCTAGGTGGCGCTTCTGTATATTTCCGCGTTGAATATGCAAATGAGCTAGACACGCCGATTCGCGAACGTACGTGCGCCCGGCGTATCAAGATACGTTGTTTACGTAAGGCGTCAGACCGGCGTAAAGTTACCCCTCATAAAGCAGGGGTAAGTCATGTTAGGTATGGACGTCGGAAACGTACGAACAGCGTCGTATTTTACGTCGTTTGCGCAAGTCGTCCGTGAATGGGGCTGGGCGTAGGTTATGTTCACGTTGTCTAAGCATTGAGCGGGCGTAATTCACTTTGAAAATTCGACGTGATACTGAGCATGCGCGCATGCGCCGTTCGTAAAGCGTGGGGTCACGAATCATTTACATACAACACGCCCCCTACCAGCCTAGTTTGAATTAGGCGCGCTTAGGCCGGCCCATTTACGCTACGCCGCCGTAACTTAGGACGCAAGTGCTTTCTGAATACATTGCCTCTCTAAGTTGCGGCGGCGTATCGTAAATAAGATACGCTAAGCCCGCACAAAGTTACGCTGCCCCTACGTGAATCTGGGCCTATATATTTTCTGAAAGCAGACACCTAAGGCTCCGTACACACGACCAAACATGTATGCTGAAACTGGTCCGGGGGCCAGTTTCAGCAGACATGTTTGGTCGTGTGTAGGCGCGAGCGGGCCGAATTCCAGCAAACATTTGCCCGCCGGGCCTTTTCCCAGCGGACAAATATTCCTGGACGTGTTTTAAAACCGTCCGCTGGAATCCTGCCCGCTCGGACATGTACGGTCGTCAGTACAGACCTACCGTACATGTCCAGGCGCCCGCCGTCCCTCGCATGCGTCGAATGACTTAGACGCATGCGTGGAAGCCTTTAAATGGCAGGCCCGCCCACGTCTCCGCGTCATCGCCGCGTCATCGTCGCGGCGACGACGCGGACACGCCCCGCGTATTGTTTACGCGCGGACTTCTGTACGATGGTGTGTACAACCATCGTACAGGAGCCCTCTGGCAGGCTTGTACGGTGAAAACGGTCCGACGGACCGCTTTCATCGTACATGTTTGGTCGTGAGTACCCGGCCTCAGAGAATAAAATTGTGGTAGTTCTAATTTTAAATGTCGCATGATATTACCGCAAAGGTCTAGGAAACGCGATAATTCGGTAAAAAACACACATATCGTAAAATTTAGGGCAAACAAAATTGCCCAAATTTTGGTAAAATATAAAATACAAGGTTGCACCGAGTAAATAGATACCCAACATGCCAAAGCTGTCCTGATTATTTTTTTTGGATCTCTGCTCTTTGCTTTCCAGCCTGTAGGAGAGATGTGGGGTTCTTATTAACCCCGCATCTCTCCATAAAGAGGACCTGTCATGCACCATTCCTATTACAGGGGACCCGATCACCGCTGGAGTCCCGCGATCGGTCCCCGGAGCTGAAGAACGGGGAGAGCCGTGTGTAAACACAGCTTCCCCGATCTTCACTGTGGCACCGTCATCGATCGTGTGTTCCCTGATATAGGGAACCACAATCAATGACATCACACCTACAGCCACACCCCCCTACAGTTAGAAACACAGATGAGGTCACACTTAACCCCTTCAGCGCCCCCTGTGGTTAACTCCCAAACTGCAATTGTCATTTTCACAGTAAACAATGCATTTTTGATGCATTGTTTGCTGTAAAAATGACAATGGTCCCAAAAATGTGTCAAAATTGTCCGAAGTGTCCGCCATAATGTCGCAGTCATATAAAAAATCGCTGATCGCCGCCAATTTTTTTAGTAGTAAAAATTTTTTTTTTTATAAAAATGCAATAAAACTATCCCCTATTTTGTAAACGCTATAAATTTTGCGCAAACCAATCGATAAACGCTTATTGCGATTTTTTTTACCAAAAATAGGTAGAAGAATACGTATCGGCCTAAACTGAGGGAAATTTTTTTTTATATGTTTTTGGGGGATATTTATTATAGCAAAAAGTAATAAATATTGAATTTCTTTCAAAATTGTCGCTCTATTTTTGTTTATAGCGCAAAAAATAAAGAACCCGCAGAGGTGATCAAATACCACCAAAAGAAAGCTCTATTTGTGGGAAAAAAAGGACGCCAATTTTGTTTGGGAGCCACGCCGCACGACCGCGCAATTGTCAGTTAAAGCGACGCAGTGCCGAATCGCAAAAACTGGCCGGGTCTTAAGTGGTTAAAGACCGTCATTTCCGGTTTCGGCCAAGTGCGTCCTGAATTTTCGGTTTCGGCACCTATATGAAAATATTACATGCGTTGACTCGCCTTGCGCACAAACCGCGACCACAAAGCTTGTTGTGATGTTTCTTCCCGCGACGGGAAGAGATAACATCCTAAAACGCTCTGATGGCAATAACCAAAAAAATAAATAAAATAAAACTCGGAGTGACCTCCCCAAACTGTCAGCCGGGAAAACAAACTGCGCAATTAACCAGAGAAAGAACGTGCGGGCGAGAAAAAAATAGTTTCCACCTCTTTGGAGCCTTGAATGAAAATGAATATCATACCTTATTAGCGAGGAATGCCCAGGGCTGCAGATGGAAGGGAATATATTTAGCCAATTATCGAAGCCAAATACGGCCTTCTAATCTTCATCTTGGCGCTTGCTGACCACATTACGCCAAGGATCCGCTAATAGTATTACACTTTTGACAAGTGGCGCTGTTAAGTGCACCGATCAATACTGGATTTTGCAAAGTTATGACTGCAGGAGAAAAAAAAAAGATAGTGCTTCGAAAGGGGAGCGCCATCTTATAATGCATGTTTAATGCTGACTTGTTGCTGGTGTGTGAGAGATAACATCGCGGCCAGCTATTTAACCACTTGCCGACCACTTCACGCATATATACGTCGGCAGAATGGCTCCTGTAGGCAAAACAACGTACCTGTACATTGCAAAGCCCGCCGTGTAGGGTGACCACATTTCTAAACTACCATTCAGGGACACCCCCCCCCTTCCCAAAAATCAGCTTGTGCTGTAACGAATCACAGCACAGTGATTGGACACAAGAGGCGGGATTTATGATTTCTCCAATCACAAGCTGGGGGCGGGGACTGTGCTCCTCCAGGCATTCCCGGCCAGGACAAGTACTGTCAGTGAGTAAAGCGGTGATGTGGCGACCTTTTTTGGGGGCATCAGATTGGCCCAGTTTCATTCCGGGGCAATGTATTGTCCTGGAATGAAAGTGCCCGGGACTAGGGTGACCACGTGTCCCGGATTGCCCGGGACAGTCCCGCATTTTGCAGGTCTGTCCCGGGCACATTCATTCCAGGACAATACAGTGCCCCAAAATGAAACTGACACAGCCACCCCCCCCCCCGGGGGCCAATCTGATGCCCCCAAAAAAAGCCCCCCAAAAAAAAGGGCAATCCGGGACATGTGGTTACCCTACCGCCGAGCTCCGTGACCGTGCCAGCAGGACCTGTGGATTTGAAGTCCTTCTGTGTCCCGTGATCGTGTCACGGAGAAGCAGAACGGGGGGGGGGGGGGTGCCTATGTAAACAAGGCATTTCCCTGTTCTGCCTAGTGACAGGACAGTGATCTACTGCTCCCTGTCATCGGGAGCAGTGATCACTGCCGTGTCACTTGTAGCCCAGTCCCCTCACAGTTAGAATCACTCTATAGGACACACTTAACCCCTTCATCGCCCCCTAGTGGTTAACCCCTTCCCTGCCAGTGTCATTTATACAGTAATCAGTGCATTTTTATAGCACTGATTAGATCACTGTATAAATGACAACGGTCGCAAAATAGCGTCAAAAGTGTCCGATGTGTCCGCCATAATGTTGCAGTCATGATAAAAAGCGCAGATTGCCGACATTACTAGTAAAAAAATATATATATTAATAAAAAACCAATCAATAGCCAAATACGGCCTTCTAATCTTCATCTTGGCGCTTGCTGACCACATTACGTCAAGGATCCGCTAATAGTATTACACTTTTGAAGACGTTATAACTTTTGCACAAACCAATCAATAAACTCTTATTGTGTTTTTTTTACCAAAAATATGTAGAACAATACGTATCGGCCTAAACTGAGGAAAAAATATAATTTTTTTATATATTTTTGGGGGATATTTATTATAGCAAAAAGTAACAAATATTTCTTTTTTTTTCAAAATTGTCGCTCTTTTTTTGTTTATAACGCAAAAAAGTAAAAAACGCAGAGGTGATCAAATACCACAAAAAGAAAGCTCTATTTGTGGAGAAAAAAGGACGCCAATTTTGTTTGGGTTCAATGTCACACGACCGCGCAATTGTCAGTTAAAGCGACGCAGTGCCGAATCGCAAAAAGTGCTCTGGTCAGGAAGGGGGTAAATTCTTCCGAAACTGAAGTGGTTGATCACTAAACACACTGCAATGTATAGAATATTATACAAATGAAAGCGGAAGTAGGATGTACTACTCTCCAGGAAATAATTTGTTGGTATCCAGAGCCTTGATGTCATCCATGTTCAATGCTGAGTTATTGTTGGTGTGTGATAGATAACATCGTGACCAGCTATGTCATCACTAAACACATTGGCCCAGATTCAGGTAGCCTTGCGCTTTTTTTACGTAGGCGCAGCGCACCGTTTTTGCCCTGCGCCCCCGCAAATTTTCTGCGCTACCCGCGATTCACGGAGCAGTAGTTCCGTAAATTGCGTGTGCGCTCCGGCAAAATGCCCGGCGTAAGCGCGCGCAATTGAAATGATCCCGTAGGGGGCGGGAATCATTTAAGTTAGGCGTGTTCCCGCGCCGAGAGTAGGGCGCATGCTCCGTCGCGAAACTTTCCTGACGTGCATTGCGGTAAATGACGTCGCAAGGACGTCATTTGCTTCAAAGTGAACGTGAATGGCGTCCAGCGCCATTCACGATTCACTTACGCAAACAACGTAAATTTCTAATTTCGCGACGCGGGAACGACGGGTATACTTTAGCATTGGCTGCCCCTGCTATTAGAAGGGGCAACCTTACGCTAAACACGCCGTACGCAAACGAAGTAAACTGCGTACGCAGGGCGCGCGTACCGTAGTGAATCGGCGTTAGTATGCAATTTGCATACTATACGCTGAGCACAACGGGAACGCCACCTAGCGGCCATCGCAAGAATGCAGCCTAAGATATGCGGGCATAAGAGCCTTATGCCACGCATATCTTAGGCTGCAGTCGGCGTAACGAGGTTCCTGAATCAGGAGCATTCGTTACGCCGGCGCAAGTAAGCAATTGCGCTGCGTAACCATGGTTACGCAGGCGCAATTGCTTCTTGAATCTGGGCCATTGCAGTGTATATAGTGCTATACAAATAAAGCTGCAGGCAGATGCAGGATGAATACCATGCCAGGAAATAATATGTTGTTATCTGGAGTTCTTGATGTCATCCATGTTTAATGCCGACTTGCTGCTGGTGTGTGAGAGATAACATCAGGACCAGTTATGTTATCATTGAACACTTTGCAGTGTATAGAGATGTCTCATATTTTGCTGGTATTTTCAGAGGTGTTAAAGAGTACCTGTCTCCAGACCATTCATTTCAACCTTGCAATAAGATTGCACTCTATTGCCAAAAGTTTTGATATCCTCACCAAAAAAATATATATATATATATATATATGTTTTAAGTGGTATTAAAGGTTCAGCTTTAAAAAAAAATTTAATATATAACAAACATATTATACTTGTGGTTTCTGCACAGAGCAGCCCCAATCCTCTTCTTCTCAGGTCCCCCGCAGGCGCTCCTCGCTCCTTCCCCTTGACCAGTGTCCCCAATGGCAAGCCGCTTGCTATGGGGGTACTGGTGTGTGCGTGCTTCCGAGCCAGCTCTACGCATCCATAAGACACATAGAGCCGAGGCTTGGCCCCACCTCCTCTCTCTCCTCATTGGCTCACTGGTTGTAAATGACAGCAGCGGGAGCCAATGAGGAGAGGGAGTCCCGGGACAGCTCAGGCTCTCTTGCTCACCGCTGGATTGAGAGGGGGTACTGTTGAGTATTAGGGGTGCTGTAGGGGGAGCAGCACCCCTAACAGAGCCTTCTTTTGGTGGTATTTGATCACCTCTGCGGTTTTTATATTTTGCGCTAGAAACAAAAAAAGAGCAACAATTTTGAAAAATAAATAAATATATTTTTTACTTTTTGCTATAATAAATATCCCCAATAAAAAAAAAAACAATTCTTCATCGGTTTAGGCCGGTACGTATTCTTCTACATATTTTTGTTAAAACAATCGCAATAAGTCTATATTAATTGTTTTGCGCAAAAGTTATATAGCCGGATTCGGAAAGCACTGACGTATCTTCTGCTACGCCGTGTAAGTGCACTGATGCGCCGTCGTATCTATGCGCCTGATTCTTGAAATAAGAAACGCCTGAATTTTGGCTCCATCCGACCGACGTAAGTCTCCTACGCCGTCGTATCTTGAGCGCATATTTACGCTGGCCGCAAGGGGCGCTTCCATTAATTTACGCGTCGAATATGCAAATGACCAAGATACGCCGATTCGCGAACGTACTTGCGCCCGTCGCAGTAGTATACGCCGTCTACGTAAGGCGTATGTCCGGCGTAAAGTTATTCCACCTATAGGAGGCGCATCCCATGCAAAGGTATGGACGACGGAACAGCCGTCGGATTTTACGTTGTTTACGTAAGTCGTACGTGAATGGGGCTGGGCGTAGGTTACGTTCACGTCGTAGGCATTAAGCCGTCGTATCTTAGGGAGTATATGCGACGTGATTCTGAGCATGCGCGCATGCGCCGTTCGTTCGGCCCTTCATTTATATGGGGTCACGGTTAATTTAAATGTATCACGCCCCACTACCTTCCTACTTTGAATTAGGCGGGCTTACACCGGCCAATTTACGTTACGCTGGCGCAACGTAGGGAGCGAGTGCTTTGTGAATATTGCACTTGCCTCTCAGAGTTATGTCTGCGTAGCGCATATGAGATGCGCTACGCCGGCACAAAGTTGCGCCGATCTACATGAATCCGGCTAATAGCGTCTACAAACTTTGAAAAAGATTTATGGCATTTTTATTATTTGTATCTTTTTTTAACTAATAATGGCGGTGATCTGCGATTTTTAGCGGTATTGCGACATTGCAACGGACAGATCGGACACTTTTGACACATTTTTGCTATAAATATGCACCGATTACTGTGTAAATGTCACTGGCAGGGAAGGGGTTAACACTAGGGGGCGATCTAGGGGTTAAATGTTTGTTCCCTCAGCGTGTTCTAACTGTATGGGGACAGGACTGACTAGAGAAGGACACATTTCTTTGTTCTTACTTAGTAGGAACACACGATCTGTCTCCTCTCCCCTGACAGGAGAGCTGCCAGAGGGTGCGTCTGGCAGCCACCGGAGGGGCAGCTCTCGTGCATGCGGTCGCGCACGGCCGGCAGCAATCGGGCCCGCTGGCCTCGCTCATTGAGTCCCCTGCTGTGTAGCGGGCGCGAGTGGGCACATCCGGCGGCGCGCGCGCGCCCGCCCTCTGGCAGCTCTCCTGGGCAAAGCTGTACCCGTATGGGATTTCGCCCAGGAGAGCCATTCTGCAGCAGTAAAGTTATGTGCGCCGGTCGGGAACCGGTTAAAGCAACATGTATAGTTCAGGCAAAGTTCAGGACATGCATCAGAAGGCAGTGAAGAAATAACTAGAGCCTCGGAAAATGGAAGTCTCAGAGTGACCACAGTGCAGGTGGGAGATGGCGGGAGCCCAAGACTAGCGACACTTTTTTCAGCCACTTCAATAATTCTATATTAATGATACCGCAAGTAACTGACACAGGCACAGATTTACTGTCCGGCATCCTCGTAACTTATTTCATCTTATCTATTTCAAAATGATTATCAAACTCTGTGCCGGCACCGAGGAGCCAAGATGCCGGCGGGCAGAGGGCCTAATTGGAAGCCATTTTTAATGATGTCATTGTATATTAGCGAGACGCTGACTGTAATGCATTTTTCCTGGGTAGGAATTATGAAAACACATCTCCTAATTAATGTGAATGGAGAACACCGCAGCCTCTAGATCTCTGACTGCAGTGAAAAATGTAACCTGTATTAAAAGTTTGGGAAGGAGCCAGAAAAAAGAGCGACCGGCGGAGATGTGAAGGAGGGCTGAATGTGGTGGGGACGGGGGCAGAATTAGATGTGAAGGGGGCAGAATGAGATGTGGAGGGGGCAGAATGAGTTGTGGAGGGGGGCATAATGAGTTGTGGAGGGGGCAGAATGAGATGTGGAGGGGGCAGAATGAGGTGTGGAGGGGGGAAGAATGAGGTGTGGAGTAGGGGCAAAATGAGGTGTGGAGGGGCACAGAATGAGGTGTGGAGAGGGGCAAAATGAGATGTGAAAGGGGCAGAATGAGGTGTGGAGTGGGGGCAGAATGAGGTGTGGAGTGGGGGCAGAATGAGGTGTGGAGGGTGCACAGAATGAGGTGTGGAGGGGGCATAATGAGATGTGGAGGGGGCAGAATGAGGTGTGCAGGGGGGCAGAATGAGGTGTGGAGGGGGCAGAATGAGATGTGGAAGGGGCAGAATGAGTTGTGGAGGGGGGCAGAATGAGGTGTGGAGTGGGGGAAGAATGAGGTGTGGAGTGGGGGCAGAATGAGGCGTAGAGTGGGGGCAAAATGAGGTGTGGAGGGGCACAGAATGAGGTGTGGAGGGGGCAAAATGAGATGTGGAGGGGGCAGAATGAGGTGTGGAGTGGGGGCAGAATGAGGTGTGGAGTGGGGCAGAATGAGGTGTGGAGGGGGCATAATGAGATGTGGAGGGGGCAGAATGAGGTGTGCAGGGGGGCAGAATGAGGTGTGGAGGGGGGCAAAATGAGATGTGGAGGCTGTCAGAATGAGGTGTGGAAGGTGGCAGAATGAGGTGTAGAGGGGGACAGAATGAGGTGTGGAGGGGGGCAGAATAAGCTGTGGAATGGGGCAGAAAGGGGTGTGCAGGGGGGCAGAATGAGATATGGAAGGGGCAGAATGAGACATGGAGGGGGACAGAAAAATATATGGAGGGGGACAGAATGAGGTGTGCAGGGGGGCAGAATGAGTTGTGCAGGGGGGCAAAAAGAGTTGTTCAGGGGGCAGAGAGAGGTGTGCAGGGGAGCAGAATGAGATGTGGAGGGGGCAGAATGGAATGTGGAGGGGGCAGAATGAGGTGTGGAGGGGGGCAGAATGAGGTGTGGAGGGGAGAGAATGAGGTGTGGAGGGTGGCAGAAGGAGATATGGAGGGGGACAGAATGAGGTGTGCAGGGGGGCAGAAAGAGTTGTTCAGAGGGGCAGAAAGAGGTGTACAGGGGGGAAGAATGAGGTGTAGAGGGGAACAGAATGATATGTGGAGGGGGCAGAATGATGGAGGGGGCAGAAGGAGATGTGGAGTGGGGGAAGAATGATGGAGTGGGCAGAAGGAGATGTGGAGGGGGCAGAATGATGGAGGGGGCAGAAGGAGATGTGGAGGGTGGCAGAATGATGTAGGGGCAGAATGAGATATGGGGGGGCATAATGAGGTGTGCAGGGATGCAGAATGAGTTGTGCAAGGGGGCAGAATGATGGAGGGGGCAGAAGGAGATGTGGACAGGGGCAGAATGAAGGAGGGGGCAGAAGAAGATGTGAACAGGGGCAGAATGAGATGTGGAGGGGGCAGAATGAGATGTGGAGGGGCAGAATGAGATGTGGAGTGGGGGCAGAATGATGGAGGGGCAGAAGGAGATGTGGATGGGGCAGAATGAGATGTGGACGGGGCAGAATGAGATGTGGAGGGAGCAGAATGAGATGTGGGGGGGGGGCAGAATGAGTTATGCAGGGGGGCAGAATGAGTTGTGCAGGGGGGCAGAATGAGGTGTGAGGGGGCAGAATGAGGTGTACAGGGGGGAAGAATGAGGTGTGGAGGGGAAAAGAATGAGATGTGGAGGGGGGCAGAATGAGTTGTGCAGGGGGGCAGAATGAGGTGTGCAGGGGGGCAAAATGAGGTGTGAAGGGGGCAGAATGAGATGTGAAGGAGCAGAATGAGATGTGGAGGGGGGCAGAATGAGTTGTGCAGGGGGGCAAAATGAGGTGTGAAGGGGGCAGAATGAGATGTGAAGGAGCAGAATGAGATGTGGAGGGGGCAGAATGAGATGTGCAGGGGGGCAGAATGAGGTGTGAAGGGGGCAGAATGAGTTGTGCAGGGGGGCGGGATTATTAAGAGGGTGAAATGTGAACTAAAATATATAGATTTTTTGCACACGGAAGAGCCAGAAATAAAATACAATTTTACTTATATTTGGGTATTATGAATATATTCTAAAAAAAAAAAAAACATAATATTCAATAATTGTTATTATAAGGTTTCAAATAAACTGACTTGCAATTTACGTCAAGCAGCTTTTCTTTCTGTAATTTCTATGGTACACTGTGTGCTGCGACTCTGAAAGAAAAGGACTAGGCTTTTAGGTGTACTTTACAAGATGAAAGGAAGACGTATTATTGCTGCGAGCCTCCTATAGCGCTCTGTATGGTGCCAACTGTTGATCTGCAGCAGCTGGAAGATGCGGTGAATCAAAGAACGATATGGGTCATGTGATCGGCTATTAAGCCTCAGAAATGTAAAGTTTAATAACTAAAAGTATTAGGTCAGTTTCGCTGGGCGTTTGGTCAGGGCACTTGTCCCATCCCAATGAAGTCTCCGCTTTGGTAAACAGCGATTTAACCAAATACAGGCAATCTTAGAAGAAAACCTGTTAGAATCTGCAAAAGACCTGAGACCGGGGAGGAGGTTCACCTTCCAGCAGGACAACGACCCAAAACATACAGCCAGAGCTACAATGGAATGATTTATATCAAAGCATATTCATGTGTTAGAATGACTCAGTCACAGTCCAGACCTAAATCCCAATGAGAATCTGTGGCAAGACTTGAAAATTGCTGATCACAGACGCTCTCCATCCAATCTGACAGAGCTTGAGATATTCTGCAAAGAAGAATGGGCAAAAATGTCCCTCTCTAGATGTGCAAAGCTGGTAGAGACATCCCCAAAAAGACTTGCAGCTGTAGGCATTTGATGGGGCAAACTGGCAGCACACTGATGGCAATTGATGGGGAAAACTGGTAGCACACTGGTGGCAATTGATGGGGCAAACTGGCAGCACACTGATAGCAATTGATGGGGCAAACTGGCAGCACACTGATGGCAATTGATGGGGAAAACTGGCAGCACACTAGCGGCATTTGATGGGGCAAACTGGCAGCACACTGATAGCAATTGATGGGGCAAACAGGCAGCACACTGGCGGCATTTGATGGGGCAAACTGTCAGCACACTGATGGCAATTGATGGGGCAAACTGGCAGCACACTTGCGGCATTTGATGGGGCAAACTGGCAGCACACTGGCGGCAATTGATGGGGCAAACTGGAAGCACACTGGCGGCAATTGATGGGCACACTGGCGACAATTGATGGGCACACTGGCAGCAATTGATGGGGCACACTGGCGGCAATTGATGGGGCACACTGGCAGAACACTGGCGGCAATTGATGGACACACTGGCGGCAATTGATGGGGCACACTGGCAGCAATTGATGGGGCACACTGGCAGCACACTGGCGGCAATTGATGGGGCACACTGGCAGAACACTGGCGGCAATTGATGGGGCACACTGGCGGCAATTGATGGGGCACACTGGCGGCAATTGATGGGGCACACTGACAGCACACTGGCTGCAATTGATGGGGCACACTGGCAACAATTGATGGGGCACACTGGCAGCACACTGGCTGCAATTGATGGGGCACACTGGCAGCACACTGGTGGCAATTGATGGGGCACACTGGCAGAACACTGGTGGCAATTGATGGGGCACACTGGCGGCAATTGATGGGGCACACTGGCAGCACACTGGCTGCAATTGATGGGGCACACTGGCAACAATTGATGGGGCACACTGGCAGCACACTGGCGGCAATTGTTGGGCACACACTGGCAGCAATTGATGGGGCACACTGGCAACAGTTGATGGTTACAGTAGCTGCGGTTGATGGCACAGTGGCTGTGTTTGATGATTTTTTTTTTTCAGTTTGTTTGCGCCCCCCAAACATTTTGAGCACCAGCCGCCACTGGTATGAACCAACCCAAAAAATTACTGAAAAAAAAGAAAAGGGTCACTTTTGTAGAATAACGCAGGAATACAATGGGGCAAAGATGTATTTTGGGGTGAAGGTCCACTGTAATGCCCAGGTCTGATTTCTACACAGAAGGGCCGTTGTGCGCCAGTCATTCTTCCGCTGTGGAATGTAAACCTGAATATTATGTGCCGGATAATTCCCGTGCCGGGGGAAAATCACAGCCCTTTCAGTTCTGTTCCTGACTCAGGTAAACAGCGCAATGGATTTAATGCATAAATGGCCGTAATTACGTCTGATTCCTTTCTCGTTTTTTTGATACAACCACCTGCCGCTTCCTAGACTTCTATTTCATGGCTGCAATGTCACACTCGGGCAAATAGAATTCACTTCTCGCCTCACTCAGCGGGTTCCCGTGTGTCTTGGAACATCGCGGAGATGGAGAGAAAATGAGAATTAAAAGAAAAAAAACCCCAAATAAAATGATCATTTAGAAAAAGCTAACCAGGAGCGTTGGTAGGATCGCCACCCGCGGAGGTGCCGCCGGGCACAAAGAGTAACGCAGAGTCTTCAAAGCTCGGCAAGAATAGCATGGCGGGTCCCCAAGAAGAGGGGGACAAGGGGAGGAGAAACTAGCAAAGGGAAATGATTTGTTGCTAATGAAAACAAAGGGGCAGTTCAGGTTATGATTCCGGTAATTTGTATCCAGTGGTTTGTTAAAATGTTACCTGTTGCCCTGTACACACGATCGGATATCTGATGGAATCTAATCCGATGGATTTTTTCCTCGGATATCCGATGAAGCTGACTTTCATCAGTCGTGCCTACACACCATCGGTCAAAAATCCGACCGTGTCCAGCGCGGTGACCTAAAACACAACGACGTGCAGAGAAAAATGAAGTTTAACCACTTCCCGACTGCCGCATGTACATATACGTCGGCAGAATGGCACGTACAGGCACATTGGCGTACCTGTACGTACCTGCCTAGACGTGGGTCTGGGGTCCAATCGGGACCCCCCCCCCCCCGCTACATGCGGCGGTCGGATTCCATCGGGGAGCGATCTGGGACGAGGGCGCGGCTATTCGTTTATAGACGTTCCGTCACGATCGCTCCCTGGAGCTGAAGAACGGGGAGAGCCGTATGTAAACACGGCTCCCCCGTGCTTCACTATGGCGCTGCATCGATCGAGTGTTCCCTTTTATAGGGAGACACGATCGATTACGTCAGTCCTACAGCCACACCCCCCTACAGTTGTAAACACACACTAGGTGAACCCTAACTCCTACAGTGCCCCCTGTGGTTAACTCCCAAACTGCAACTGTCATTTTCACAATAAACAATGCATTTTAAATGCGTTTTTGCTGTGAAAATGACAATGGTCCCAAAAATGTGTCAAAATTGTGCGAAGTGTCCGCCATAATGTCGCAGTCACGAAAAAAATCGCTGATCGCCGCCATTAGTAGTAAAAAAAATTTTTTTTATAAAAATGCAATAAAACTATCCCCTATTTTGTAAACGCTATAGATTTTAAGCAAACCAACCGATAAACGCTTATTGCGATTTTTTTTACCAAAAATATGTAGAAGAGTACGTATTGGCCTAAACTGAGGAAATTTTTTTTTATATATATATATATTTTTGGGGGATATTTATTATAGCAAAAAGTAAAAAATATTGCATTTTTTTCAAAATTGTCGCTCTATTTTTGTTTATAGCACAAAAAATAAAAATCGCAGAGGCGATCAAATACCACCAAAAGAAAGCTCTATTTGTGGGGAAAAAATTTTGTTTCGGTACAAGATTGCATGACCGCGCAATTGTCTGTTAAAGCAGCGCAGTGCCAAATTGTAAAAACACCTCTGGGCATTTAGATGCATATTGGTCCGGGGCTTAAGTGGTTAAAGAGGAAGGAAACCCTCTGAATAAAAAAATAAAAGACACCCTGCAAGACAAATGCATAATGAGCTAATATGCATAGCATACTAGCTCATTATGAATTACTTACCTGAAATCGAAGCCCCCACAGCGGTCCTCGTTGCCCTCCTCCGTTGCCGCCTTCTCTCCTGGAGTGACTTCCGGGTATCGCAGCTCTGGCGCTGTGACTGCAATTACGTCATTCCCGCGCATGCGTGCAGGAGCCGCCAATCACGGGACGATCGCCGCTAGAAACTGCACGCTCAGTGCGCCCGCGCTGCTGTCTATGGCGCATGCGCCGTACACATTGGTGCCTGTCTTTTTTGCAAATATAAATAAATATAAACCTCCACGGTTTAGGAGATATTTCTTGCACCTACTGTACAGGTAAGCCTTAATCTAGGCTTACCTGTAGGTAAAAGTGGTCTGTAAGGGTTTACAACCACTTTAATGGCAGTCTTAGTCCGTAGGGTTCAATATTGAGTTGGCCCCGCCCTTTTCAGCTATAACATCTTCAACTCTTCTGGGAAGGCCGTCCACAAGGTTTAGGAGTGTCTATGGGAATGTTTGACCATTCTTCCAGAAGCGCATTTGTGAGGTCAGGCACTGATGTTGGATGAGAAGGCCTGGCTCGCAGCCTACGCTCTAATTCATCCCAAAGGTGTTCTATTGGATTGCAGGCCAGTCAAGTTCCTCCACCTCAAACGTGCTCATCCATGGGGCAGGTTCACATAGAAATACGGCGGTGTAACGTATCCCATTTACGTTACACCGATGCAGGTTTACAGCGTAGGTGCCTGATTCTCAAAAATCTTACCTGTAAACTTGCGGCCGTGTAACGTAATTCCGATCGGCGCAAGTCCGCCTAATACAAATGGGGCGGGCACCATTTAAATTAGGCGCGTTCCCGCGCCGAACGTACTGCGCATGCTCCGTCGGGTAAATTACCCGACGTGCATTGCGCTAAATGACGTCGCACGCCGTAACTTAGGGCGCAAGTTTCGTATGCAGAAAGAACTTGCGCCCTTATAGTTACGGCGGCGTAACGTATGTGTGTCGGCGTAAGCCCGCCTAATTCAAATGGGGATGATGTGGCCGTGTTTTATGTAAATTCACTGTGACCCCACGTATTTGACGTAGTTTACGAACGGCGCATGTGCCGTTCGTGAAAAAATCCCAGTGCGCATTCTCGAAATTACGCCGCAAGTCGTCATTGCTTTAGACGTGAACGTAAGTTACGTACAGCCCTATTCGCGAACGACTTACGCAAACGACGTAAAAATTTCAAAACTCGACGCGGGAACGATGTCCATACTTAATATTGGCTACGCCTCATATAGCAGGGGTAACTTTACACTGAAAAAAGCCTAACGTAAACGACGTAAAAAAATGCGCCGGGTGGACGTACGTTTCTGAATCGGAGTATCTACCTAATTAGCATATTCATCGCGTAAATCTACGGAAGCGTAAATATGCAGCTTAAGATACGACGGTGTAAGTCACTTACGCCGGTCGGATCTTAGGGAAATCTATGCGTAACTGATTCTATGAATCAGTCGCATAGTTACGACCGACCCCGCTCAGAGATACGACGGCGTATCCGGAGATACGCCGTCGTATCTCCTTTCTGAATCCGGGCCCAAGTCTATGGCCGCTCGCTTTATCACGGGAGCGCGCCCACAAGGACTCCACACAATGCGAGGGAGCTTGCATGAATGTGTGGAGTTCTTGCGAGCGGGGGCCAGAGACAGCCGCCGAGGGACTCCAGAAGAGGAGGATTGGGGCCACTGAAAACGAGCTGCACAGTGGAGGTAAGTATAACATGTTTGTTATTTTAAAAAGAATAAAACATTTCTTTACAAACCCTTTAAATCATATTAATTTGCTAAATCTTCTCTGAGCTCACGCTCACATGTACTTTATCTAGTATGATGATTGTATCGTGAGCGCCTTCATTTGCCCGGGAGTACCACGCATGATCGAGTGCTTACAAAATCGCCGCTCCGTCATACTGGCATGGCACAGTGTACCCACAGTTTTTGTCTGGGTTACCTGTGGTTTTCCATAGCCTTACGAAAGTGCGCCCCTATCAGTGGTGAATGGTTTGTCCCAACCTTCTAAAAGCAAACCTAAGGCCGCGTACACACGGTCGAACATGTCCGCTGAAACTGGTCCGCGGACCAGTTTCCGCGGACATGTCCGACCGTGTGTACGGCCTAGCGGACAGGTTTCCAGCGGACAAAAGTTTCTTAGCAAGCTAAGGTTAGTACACCTAATCGGACATGTCCGCTGGTTATGACGTGTAACCAGCGTCCCGAAATCCCGCGCATGCGTCAAATTGATTCGACGCATGCGTGGAAGCATTGCACTTCCGTCTTTGAGAACGTCGGTGTCTTCTACGTCACCGCGTTCTCTGTCCGCGGGGATTTTGGTCTGATGGTGTGTACACACATCAGACCAAAAGCTCCCAGGAGACATGTCCGATGAAAACGGTCCACGGACCATTTTCATCGGACATGTCTCCTCGTGTGTACGGGGCCTAAGGCTCCATTCACACCTAGGCGTATTGTCGCCTGTAGCGCGACGCTATTGCAGCCTGCAATACGCTGGAGGGGTGATTTAACATTGTCGGCTATGGAGATGGTTCACATCTCCACGCCGAACGCCGTACGCCTGAAGCTCAAAACAAGTCCCGGACCTTTTTTTCAGGCGGGTTTCGGCATTCGGCATAGCCGACAATGTTGATCACCCCTCCGGCGTATGTTAAACGCCATGTTTTGTCGCGGCAAATCGCGGGAGAAAACGCCGCAATTTGTCAAAACGCGGCAAATTGCGGTAACATACACCGCGTTCAGGTGTGAATGCAGCCTAAGAGTCGGTTCACACTGCAGCGGCACGACTTCGGGGGCGACTCTGCAAGACGTCCTGAGGACGACTTTAGAGGCGATTTGCATAACGACTTCTGTATAGAAGTCAATGTAGGTCGCCCCGAGCCGCCCCCGAAGTCGTACAAGAACCTTTTTCTAAGTCGGAGCGACTTGCGTCGCTCCTATTAGAACGGTTCCATTGCATTCAATGGGACGCGACTCGTCAGACGGCCGAGCCGCCTGACGTGTCGCCCCAGTGTGAACCGAGTCTAAAGGTGCAGCAACGCGATTGGCTCAACGCGATTGGCACTGCGCTGACAAGCCATTCACCTCTGCAGCTAGGGGTTCGGATCCCGGTCTCGGCTACATGTGAATTGAGTTTGGTGGTCTCAGCCCGGCTCCCGGTGGGTGTGCTATGCGAGGTAAGCCTGCGCTTAGTACGCCCACCCCCCTCCCACAAAAACCACCACACTTACACGCACTCGAAATTGGATTAACATGCACGCACTTTGACCACGCGGTCTCTAAAAAGAGAGGCGAAGGACTAACGGGGCTGGTTGAGCGGGCTAGATCCTCTCACTCCCTTATAGGGAGTCCCTCTGCCCCGTTGGGCTTCAAAGTGGAGCAGGTAGGGCGGGCTGTGTGGGAGGACCCCCTCACACACCCACCATTGCCACCCGGGGCATGGAGAAAGGTGGCAGATTGCCTCTGGGGGAGGCCTGCCTACTCCCAACTCCTGCAGTCTGGCTCCTCTCTCGAGTAAACGCACAAAATACACTTTAAAAAAAAAACAGTTTTTTCTTTTGGGATAAAGGTTTTTCATGAATAAACAAAAGCTGATTATTTTCCTCCCCTGCCAGTGTTATATGGTTTGTCTCATCCCTGTAAACAGATACATTTTGCTAGAGAGTTTGTGCTTTTGAAAAACAACAGACCCGCTGGCTGGATGACCAGATGAAAATAGAAGAAAGAAAGCCTAAAAATGAAAAGCAATGCAGCCATCACATGCAAGAATTAGTAAACTGCAATATAATAAATGTTTGCTTTTGGATTCAATGCCGCAAGGGAAGAACATGCAAACTTTTTTTAAACTTTGTAAAAAAAAAAAAACACAAGAGCGTTTCCAGTTTTACTTCTTTGCAGGCGCATTCCCTTAGTCCAGCTGATTATCGTTAATTCTTGGCCAGCGAATCATTTCCTCCGCCGCTGTTTACCTGCGGAGCGTCACTTTGCATTTTATCTCTCCCGGTATCTCAATGTTTCTGTTTCGGCTTCCAGCTCATCAATACTTATCATTATGATTTCTTCTTTTTTACTTTCATTTCTCTCCAGCAGACGGCTTTAAATCTCCAGATTATCCCACTCCTTCCAGGGAGCAATTAAACTTCTATGAGATAATGATGTTATTGCGGGAAAGAGAAAAAACAAATCCCCGTCTCGAAAACAGCAAGAAGCGAAGTCAAAGCTGCCATCAAAGAATGGGGGGGAAATTCAGTGAAATATGTTATTTACCGCTCAGAAAAAAAAAAAAAATGACATTGAGAGCGTTCTTTAAGGTCCGCTGCGTTATTAGCGTTCCGTTGGCTGACACGCTGACATCTTGTGACACTTCTGTGTTCCGGCTAAGCCTTTAACATTAATTGGGAAGTAGGAATTGTGAAACCCTTTTTAATGAGGTATCCTCTTGTACATTCTAACTTAACACATTATTTACAGTGATTCCACTAATGGTTCCATCCATCAGAGCGGCAGGAGAGACAGAGAGAGTGAGAGGAGAGCGAGGAAATAAAAGTTTAATACGGCAGCGAAAAGTGACTCCGAGTGAAACTGCCAACGCACGCCAACAATGGCATCCTGGAGGCATTGCAAAGTCAGAAGATACGCTACGCCGCCGTCACTTTTCTGGCTTTGGTTCGAATCCTGAAAGATTGCGCGCCGAAAGTTACGGTGGCGTAGTGTATTTCTGGCGGCGTAATTCAAATCAGCGATTAGGGGGCGTGATTCATTTAAATGAAACGCGTCCCCGCACCGATTGAACTGCGTTTCGAAATTTCCCGCCGCGCTTTGCGCGAAATGACGTCGCAACAACGTCATTTTTTTAACTTAGACGTGACTTACGTCCATCCCTATTCACGGACGACTTACGCAAAAAATAAAAAAAATTCAAATTTCGACGCGGGAACGACGGCCATACTTAACATGGCAAGTCTATCTATACGCCGCAAAATAGCAGCTTTAACTTTAGCTCTTTTTTCCTAATCCACTTCTTGGTTGACTGCATGAATTTTGGCTGTTTAGTCAGGCTTTTTCCGGCGTATAGTTACCCCTGCTATATGAGGCGTATCCTATGTTAAGTATGGCCGTCGTTCCTGCGTCAAATTTTGAAAATGTTACGTCGTTTGCGTTAGGCGTTCGCGAATAGGGCTTTGCGTAGAATGACGTCACCGTCGTAAGCATTGCCTTGTTCTGGTTTAATTTCACGCTCTTGGATACCCCCAAGGACGGCGCATGCGCAGTTGAAAAAAAATGTCAGTTACGTCGGGTCAAGACGTATTTACATAAAACACGCCCCATCACATCCATTTGAATTGCGCGCCCTTACGCCGCCTAAGTTACGCTACGCCGCCGTAACTTACGGCGGAAATTCTTTCAGGATACAAAAAAAACCCTGTAAGTTACAGCGGCGTAGCGTATCAGACATACGCTACGCCGGACGGAGGAATGCGTCGCGCTACGTGGATCTGCCCCGGAGAGTTGCTGAGTGTTTATCAAAAGGTCTCTGGTTTATTGAGCACAGATACATAGTATTTATGCAGTTGTAAAGATGATAAAGTGGGGGCTAGGAGGGACTTCCTATATGTTATCAGAAAAAGACACAAGATATCTCTAGCAAACATCTGCTTACACCCTAATAATGCAGGTTCCTGTTTTCATCTCAATGACGTATGTTACAGTTAGAACAGGAAATGTATTCTCGGACTTCGGTTTAAACCACAGGCCACAAGATAATGTATATGTAAGTGAGAAACAGATGTTGCCTACAGATATAGACATATTATAGCCTATGTCAGTGTTTCTCAACTCCAGTCCTCAAGGCGCCCCAACAGGTCATGTTTTCAGGATTTTGCTAAAAAAAGCCGAACGTCGGAGCGCAGGCGCCGTATAGTGCCGACTCGCAGTTCGGCTTCTTTCGGCAACTTGTGACGCACCTTATGCGCTGGGGGAAGCTTTTGTAATCACGTCAATCACTTAGCCTGTGCATAGGAATGCCCACTCCCGCGGGAGCCACTACCAGGAAGCCGGCGGGGAAAATAGCGATACAACGGTATGTACGAAAAAAATAAAAAAACATCAGCGTACAGTCAATTTTGAGAGTGAGCACAATGTAATGTTAGAAAATTATTTTTAGGGTGAACCTCCGCTTTAAAGGGATATTAAAGTCTTGTTTTTTTTCCCTTTAAAATAACATCACTGGGTCAAGAGAGAGCTCAGGTAAGTATTAGGGGGGACTGGGGGGGGGGGGGGGGGGGGGGGCATAAAATGCATGAAGGTAAAAAAGATTGTGCCTTTGCAACCACTTTAAACCCACAAGTGCTTTTTTTACCACTAATATTCCTTTATATTTGACATTTACAAATGCAGCCATTTAGAAACTGAATGAAAGGTTTAGCACTGGGGAAGAATGCAAACAGCAGGGCGCTGAGGTCAGTATCAAATAAAGATCACTTTATTAAAATAAGCAGCACACTTACATTGAAGTTAGCATGAAACAGCATGAATAGGAACACCTGAGACCAAGCAGCTGTGATCAGTGTAAGGCTGTAGGCATCACTGAGCCAACAGAGTCCGAGGATGTCAGGGGGCCAGCAAGCTAAATGTATGTATATTAGTAGTTCTCAGCTGAACACAAAGATGATAGCTGTCAAAATGCCTTGTGGATGTCGGGAGAGGAGTTGTGCATGACGCATGGCCATGCATCTGAAAAAGAGGGTGAAGTTCCTCGAAACGCATCATGCACAAACCCTCTCCTGACACCCACCAGGCATTTTGACAACTAGTTAAAGTTGATTGAGAGAATTTAGTTCCACTTTAAGGCTTCATACATACTAGAAAGCTGATGCCGCGTACACACGATAATTTTTCAGCATGTAAAAAACGACGTTTTAAAAAAAATGTAATTTAAAAAGATCGTTTTTAGGGTTCTGAAAAACGACAAAAAAAAAAAATAATTCGAGCATGCTGCATTTTTTAACAACGTTTTAAACAATGTCGTTTTTCGGGTTGTAAAAAATGATCGTGTGTGGGCTAAAACGACGTTAAAAATCCGCGCATGCTCAGAAGCAAGTTATGAGACGGGAGCGTTCGTTCTGGTAAAACTAGCGTTCGTAATGGAGTAAGTACATTCATCACGCTGTAACAGACAGAAAAGCGCAAATCGTCTATTACTAACACAAAATCAGCCCAAAGGGTGGCGCCATCCGCACGGAACTTCCCCTTTATAGTGCCGTCGTACGTGTTGTACGTCACCGCGCTTTGCTAGAGCATTTTTTTTTTAACGATCGTGTGTGGGCAACGTCGTTTTAATGATGAAGTTGGAAAAAAAATAGTTTTTTCTAGAGGCTGAAAAACGTATTTTTTTACAAGCAGAAAAATGATCGTGTGTACGCGGCATAAGAACTGCTTTAGAAAGCTGGACAAAAATTGTTAATGTTTTAGCCTTTTTTGGTGGTTTTTAGCAGTGTCAGCCTAGTGTGTAAGATATGTTTAGTAGTTTCAGCGTTACGGAGCAGGGCCAACGGCTGCCTTAACAATCAGTGAATAGCTGGTTGATAAAGCAGAGGTCCACACAAAAATGGAACCTCTGCTGTACGGATTCCCCCCCCCCCCCCTGTCACATTTGGCACCGTTCAGGGGGGAGCAGATACCTGTTTACAACAGGTATTTGCACCCACTTCCGGGCATAGATCCCCGCGTTATCTGCGGGAGTCTACGCCACGTCAGGTGCCCCCCCACAGGTCTCAGAATACAGCAGGGACCAGTGGCATTGCGCAGCGCGAGTCGTGCATGCGCAGTAGGGAACCAGGAAGTGAAGCCGCAAGACTTCACTTCCTGATTCCTTTACCGAAGATGGCGGCAGCAGCATCCGAGAACCGAGGCAGAGATCAGCGTCGGGTGCCGACATCGCGGGAGCACTGGACAGGTAAGTGTCCTTATTTTAAAAGTCAGCAGCTACAGTATTTGTAGCTGCTGACTTTTAAAAAAAAAAAATTGGGCGGACCTCCGCTTTAACCACTTAAGGACCGCCTAACGTCCATATACGTCGGCAGAATGGCACGGCTGGGCACAATCACGTACCTGTACGTGATTGTATAATGCCCAGCCATGGGTCGCGGGCGCGCCCGCGGCACGCTCCTGCGACCCGGTCCGAAGCTCCGTGAATGCATTTTTTGCTGTGAAAATGACAATGGTCCCAAAAATGTGTCAAAATTGTCCGACGTTTCCGCCATAATGTCGCAGTCACGAAAAAAATCGCTGATTGCCGCCATTAGTAGTAAAACATTTTTTTTATATGAAAATGCAATAAAACGATCCCCTATTTTGTAAACGCTATACATTTTGCGCAAACCAATCAATAAACGCTTATTGCGATTTTTTTTTACCAAAAATATGTAGAAGAATACGTATCGGCCTAAACTTAGGAAAAAATAGTTTTTTTATATATTTTTGGTGGATATTTATTATAGCAACAAGTACAAAATATTGCATTTTTTTCAAAATTGTCGCTCTATTTTTGTTTAAAGCGCAAAAAATAAAAACCGCAGAGGTGATCAAATACCACCAAAATAAAGCTCTATTTGTGGTAAAAAAAGGACGCCAATTTTGTTTGGGAGCCACGTCGCACGACCGTGCAATTGTCAGTTAAAGCGACGCAGTGCCGAATCGCAAAAACTGGCCTGGTCCTTTAGCTGCATTTTGGTCCGGGTCTTAAGTGGTTAAGGAGCGGGCTGGGAAGCTGGCCGCCACGTCCTTAACAACGGAGGAGTCATCCGCTGTCAGCGGGGTTCCAAAGCAACTCCTTCCTGGCCTGCCATGGATAGGGATTTTGGGAGGGACCCCACGGGGCTCTTCTCAAAATCCATACCAGACCTAATGGCCTGATGCAGTTTTTTTTTTACATTTTGGCATGGGGTTCCTCCTAAGTTCCATACCAGATTCAAAGAGCCTGGTATGGATTGGGGAGGGGAACCCCCACGCCATTTATTTCTCATTTTTTTATTGCTGCCAATGTTTATTTTTTTTATAATAATAATAATATTTTTTTTATTAAAGCTCAGGGAGGGCAAAACCCAGGAATAACATCAACATAATGCAATCGTGAGCAATTACATATCAACAATATGTAATTTAACCAACAATAGAATCTAAATACAAAGCAAAGGTATCGAAAGCTCACAGAGGTGGAAATAACTGGTATGTTTAATATAAACATTTATCTTTCGTAGCATGAGACTTATAACTATGCATAGTAATCTCAGGATGATACATGGGACCGCCCAATCCCCGCGGCTGTTTTTGCATAACTAGAGAAACTGAATAGAGAGAAAACTACTGTAGATATAAAAAGAAGAGAGGATAAAAAAGAAAAAGAGGGTGGAGGGGGTGGGGAGAGGAAAGAGGGGGGGGGGACACCAATGGCGCAGATGGGCAGACATAGCACTCAGTAGAGAATGTTTTATGATCTGAGGAAGGCCAACCCTTCATCAAGTTATAGCGTCTACAAAAAAGGGGATAGATTTATGGCATTTTTATCATATATATATTTTAAAATAGTAATAGTGGCGATCTGCAATTTTTATCAGGACTGCAACATTATGGCGGACACGTCGGACCCTTTTGACACATTTTTGGGACGATTGACAATTATACAGCGATCAGTGCTATAAAAATGCACTGATTACTGTATAAATGTCACTAGCAGGGAAGGGGTTAACACTAGGGTGTGATCAAGGGGTTAACAGTGTTCCCTAGTGTGGGTTCTAACTGTGGGAGGGGGGGACTGACGATAGGTGATGACAGATCGTGGTTCCTAGCTATTAGGAACTCACAATCTGCATCTCCTCTCCCCTCACAGAACAAGGATGTGTTTGTTTACACACAAATGTCCCTGTTCTGCTTCTCGTGCCCGCAATCGCACGTGGAAATGAAGGCCAGATATGTGTGGCTACACTCAGGAGACTGGGACCAGACTGTGTATGTGTTAAGTGAGATTTATTTTTAGGTAAATAAAGTCTATCCAATCACCAGCAAACATCAAGGTATAAGTGATCCAAAAACCCAGTGATAGAATACCTGACTAATAAATCTAACAAACAGAAAGCCTAACTACAACTATACAAAAATATACAAAATGGGAAACACAGAAAGGCAGTAAAAACTGGGAAGTGCCGAAAGGTGAACCCAAAACTGGGAAAAGGAACAAGGCAGCAGGGTATTGGATACAAGGTACAGGGCAGGAGCAAGATCAAGAGTACTGGCAACAAGATCTGGCAGCAGCAAAACACTGAACCAAGAGGCACCAAAAGAGAGCAACTAAATACCCTCCCAGCAGCCAGCATCAGGTGGAAACTTGATTACTTGAAACTGCTGGCTGCTGGTAGAAACCCGCTGGTGGACACTGGAACTACAACCCTCCACCCAGGGAACCATAGTGCCACCAGCAGGTGATTAGGGTCCTGACAAGGACATTCATCCCACTGTTTACCAATGTAAGAATCATTCTTCCCACTGACCATCAATATAAGGAGCATTCTTCCCATAGACCACCAATGTAAGGAGCATTCTTCCCACTGACCATCAATATAAGGAGCATTCTTCCCATAGACCACCAATGTAAGCAACATTCTTCTCACTGACCACTAATGTAAGGAGTATTCTTCTCACTGACCACCGATGTAAGGGGGGCTTTCTTCCCATTGCCCATCAATATAAGGAGCATTTTTTCCATGGACCCCAATAAATTGGTTCTAGCAGGGGTTTTCCTTAAAGCGGGAGTTCACCCGAAAAAAAAATTTAACATTAGATTGAGGCTCATTTTGTGAAGGGGAATCGGGTGTTTTTTTTTAAATCGAAGCAGTACTTACCGTTTTAGAGATAGATCTTCTCCGCCGCTTCCGGGTATGGTCTTCGGGACTGGGCGTTCCTATTTGATTGACAGGCTTCCGACGGTCGCATACATCGCGTCACGAGTAGCCGAAAGAAGCCGAACGTCGGTGCGGCTCTATACGGCACCTGCGCACCGACGTTCGGCTACTTTCGGAAAATCGTGACGCGATGTATGCGACGGTCGGAAGCCTGTCAATCAAATAGGAATGCCCAGTCCCGCAGCCCATACCCGGAAGCGGCGGAGAAGATCGCTCTCTAAAACGGTAAGTACTGCTTCGATTGTAAAAAAAACACCCGATTCCCCTTGACAAAATGAGCCTCAATCTTACGTTAAAAAAAAAAGTTTTTTGGGTGAACCTCCACTTTAATGCCTAGTACACACGAGAGGATTTATCCGCGGAAACGGTCCGGAGGACCGTTTCCGCGGATAAATCCTCTGGCGGATTTTGATCTCCTGGTTGTACTAACCAGGAGATCAAAATCCCTGCGGAATTCCATCCGCGGTGACGCGTCGCGCCGTCGCTGCGATGATGACGCGGCGACGTACGCGACGCGGTGATATAAGGAATTCCACGCATGCGTCAAATCATTACGACGCATGCGAGGGATGGGTTCGGACGGATCGATCTGGTGAGTCTGTACAGACCACCGGATCGATCCGCTGGAGCCGATTCCAGCGGATAGATTTCTTAGCATGTTAGGAAATTTTTATCCGCTGGAAATCGGTCGGCCCGAAATATATCCGCGGATAAATATCCGCTGGATCGTACACACCAGCGGATCTATCCGCTGAAACCGATCCGCGGATCAATTTCAGCGGATCGATCCTCTCGTGTGTACGGGGCCTAAGACTTATTATTGAGGGTTATTTTGAGGGTTCCTCTGTAGTAAAAAAATTTTTTTTGAGAAAGGCCTCTTTAGGATGTTCATTGGGCTAACTGCTAACCATGAGGCACCCAGGCCAGGGTTGTCAACCTCCCGCAGCATTTTTTACTGACAAAACATGGAACATTTACTGGCGGAGCACATTTTTTACTGGCAACCTGAAAAATTTACAGAACTCCTACTGAAAACTAACACAGTGAATATTTGAACAGTATAAACATGATATAGAAACACTGACAATACCTATAACAAAGTAATTTGCTTGATTTACACTTAATAAGTCAACACGGCATGACATTTTCAGTCCCGAATATTTACTGGCAGTTGTAAAAAAATCACAGATTTTTACAAACTGCCGGTAAATTTACTGGCGGTTGGCAACCCTGACCCAGGCTCTTTAATCCACTGAATCCAATACCAGAGGGTAAGCATAAAGCAAAAGATCTGAGCTGATGCCCATACTTTTTCTTTATTTTTTTTTCAATGATTTTATTATGTTACAATATTGCTAATTCCAGCAACAAAGCTGAGAAAACTGGGCCTGTGAAGCTGGGTTTTATTAAACTGAGAAAGGCTTTAAATGCACACCTGAGATTATGGAGTCTTCCACTTAGTCTGAGTGCAATTTATTTCTCAGCATTCCTGTCCACTTACATCCATTTCCTCTAATTAGTTTGCTTTGCCTTTTTCTCCAAGGAGCTGGCTATTTCGTTTAGCGATAGTATTTATTTGCTATTTATTTATTTCACTGACAAAATACCGCACTTAGTATTAGAGGAAAGAGAAGGAAAAATTAACCTGCAGTGCTCCTCTTTAGTATGACTGTCCGAGGCCCAATAGCGGAAAAGATGTGGTTGACCGCCACTGCAGTCTGAAGGACATTTGTGCATGTGCAAAAGCAAAAACACATGTATTTGCATGTTCCGATTCTTCTCCACTTTTCCTACTTTCCAGTTTCCCATCCAGAAGGCATGTTTAACAGATGAATGTAAGAAAAAAAACTTGCCGGCTAAAAAAAAAAAAATCATGAAAAAAGGCCCTTTGGTCTGGTATGGATGGGAAGGGACACCCCCATGCCAATTTTCTTTAAAAAATGGTGTGGGGTTCCCCCCAAAATCCATACCAACCCTTTAACTGGGCATTCAGGTCTGGAAAGGGAGGGGACGAGCAAGCGCCCCCCCTCCTGAACCATACCAGACCGCATACCCTCAACATGGAGGGAGTGGGTGTTCCCCACCCCAAAGCACCTTGCCCCCATGTTGATGGGGACAAGGGCCTCTTCTCGACAACCCTGGCCGGTGGTTGTCGGGGTCTGCAGGCGGGGGGCGTGGGCTTATCAGAATCTGGGTGTCCCCTTTACCAAGGGGGCCCCCAGATCATGGCCCTCACCATGTGAATGGGTACCGGTACATCTTACCCCTACCCCTTCACCAAAAAAGTTGTGAAAAACAAGAGTCGGTTTTTGACAAGTGCTTTATTAAAAAAATAGCTCTGTCTTCTCACACCGCCGTCTCCCCCAGTGCCTTCTTCTCCCGGAGCTGTCTGCTCCCACGCCACTGTCTTCTTCCTCGCCGTTGGTTACCCGCTAAAAACAAAATAGTCCACTCTTGTCCTGATGCTGTCTTCCTCCGTTGTGATGTCCCCCGCTGTCTGACATCTGTTATGTAGCCATGGGGCGTGGCCATCCAATGACGTCACCCAGAGAGCCCGCCCGGGTAACCGGCGGCAAGGAAGAAGACATCGGTGGGAAGGAAGAAAACGGTGGCGGGGAGGAAGAAGACAGCTCTGAGAGAATAAAGAACTTGTCAAAAGCCTGCTATTGTTTTCTTACATTTTACTGCTTTTATGGTGAATGGGTAGGGGTACCCATTCACATAGGGATGGGGGGTGGGATCTTTTCCATTAGCTTTTATTTCTTATTTTATTTTTATTCATTTATTATAATGCTTTTTTGTTATGGTAAGGGGTTCGAGTTCAGTTTAGGTTAGGGTTAGTATTAGGAGTTGGGGGTTAGGGTTATTTATTCATTTATTTTTTCTTTTATTTATTATTATACGAATACAGTAATAATAAATTAATAAATACATTTAAAATACACAAATAAATTTAAATCATAAATAAAAATAATTAAAGTCAATAAATTAATACAAAGTAACAATAAATAAATAATTAACCCTTAACTTTAAGCCTTACCCCTTAAAAAAAATAAATAAATAACTAAACCCCCTAACTAATGCCTCGTACACACGATCACGATTTCCGACAAGAAAACTGTTTTTTTTTCAGCAGGAAAATGGCTGAAATTTGTCTTGCATACACACGGTCACACTAATCTTGGATGAAATTCCGGCCGCCAAGAATGTGATGTACAGTACAACATGTACGATGGCTCTTCTGCTTGATTCTGAGCATGCGCAGGTTTTTCTCATCGTAATTGTAAGACGATTCCCGATAGGAATTTTTCCTGTATAAAAATTGAGATCCTGCTCTCAATCTTTTCTTGGCAGGAATTCTCACAGAAAAAGTGCAATGGAGCATACACACGGTCAGAATTTGCGACAAAAAGCTCACATCGCACTTTTCTCTTCGGGAATCACGACTGTGTGTACGAGACATAACACAAAAAAAAAAAATATTATTATTATTAATAATAAAGTATGTATTTGTTCAAGTCTGAGTGTTTATTGTTATTTTATTATTATTAACAATATTAATAATGTATTTAATATTTTAGAAGGTTAATGATTATTTAATGTATTATTACATATTATTCATATATTTTACTTATTTAAGATGATTTTTAGTTATTTGTGTATTTATTTTACATTTATTTATTCATATATATATTATCAATATTTTATTTTGAATTTTTTTTATTTGAGCAGAAAATTTAGAAAAAAAACATGCAGAAATGCACCAAAATATGCAAATTTTGCGGTATACAAACGCGCCAAAAACGTGCAAAAAAACTTTACGCTCAGGTGTGAATGCAGCCTAAGAAAATCATAAGGAAAAGGACCCATGTGATATCTTCAGAAAAGAAACAGGTAGGTTTCTAAAATAAAGTTTTCTAAAATAATCTTTGCGTCTTTTCCTTCTTTTAAACAAAACTGAACTTTTTACACGAGATTGCCGTAATCTTTGAATATTTGTCAGAGACATCAATAGCGCTTATCTCCCCTTCATTCTTCCTCCCGGCATACACCCGGCCTCCTGTTATGGCTCCCTTGCTTCGTGTCATTAAGAGAACCAAGGACAATGCTAAGTCTCAGCATCATTAAGGACAAAGCCGCGCCATTGATCTTTCTCAGACTTTCTTAATGAACTACATCTCTTGATACGAATGTTCTCAGTGCTGCGGAGGTGCAGGGCCTTTTATCTGATTGTAGCGAGTCCTTCCATCCTTGTAGCTTCTGAATTCTTTATCTCCTCCGCTCACGCTTCCTCCATGCAAATGGAATCTGCTGCGCCACAGACTTATAATGAGCTCACATTGCTGACACAACAGCGTGGACCGTGCATGCCCTGGCAGTGTGAGCCCACCTGGGAACCCTATATTGACTAAACTCAGCATTTTGGCCCTTACTGAATCATTTGTGTCTGCTTCAGGTTGGTATATTAACATTCCAATTCTTAGGGGTGTCGTGCACTAAATTAAAAAGACTGTAAATTAATTTTCGGCCTGTTTTTTTTTTTTTTTTTTTAACCTGAGGTGTGCATGAAAGCAATTTCACGTGAGATAAATAAATTGTAGGTTGAATGGACGGGCTACAAGTGACAGCCTCAGACTGCCTTTGGAAGCTAAAATCCAAACAGCTAGCTGTCTTATATATCAAAGAACCCAGGGCTTTTTTTCAGCGGGAACACGGGGGAACGCAGTTCCGGCACCTCCAACACTGAATGTATATAATGGCAAGAGTGCTGGGGTGTGCTTCAGAGTCTATTAATGCTGGTTGCTGGGGAAAATATTGTTGCTGGAGGGGATCTATTATTGTTGGAAGAGATCTACTGTTGAGGGAGGGGGTCTTTTGTTGCTGGCTGCTGGAGAGTCAATTGATGCTGGCTGTTGAGAGATATGTTGTTGTTCTGGGGGTACATTATTGCTGGGGGGTCAAGAAGTGACTCAGAAGGGGAGAGTTCCTGCACCTATTCTCTGAGAAAAAAAACCCTGAAAGAACCAATTCACCAATGTAAGGGGCTTTCTTTCCACTGACCACCAATGTAAGGGGTTTTCTTTCCACTGACCACCAATGTAACGGACATTCTTTCCACTGATCACCAATGTAAGGAACATTCTTCCCACTGACCACCAATTTAAGGGGTATTCTCCCCCCTGCCCACCAATGTAAGAGACATTCTTCCCCCTGCCCACCAATGTAAGGGGCATTCTTCCCACTGGCCACCAATGTAAGGGGCATTCTTCTCACTGCCCACCAATGTAAGGGGCATTCTTCTCACTGACCACCAATGTAAGGGGCATTCTTTTCACTGACCACCAATGTAAGGGGCATTCTTTTCACTGACCACCAATGTAAGGAGCATTCTTCCCACTGGCCACCAATGTAAGGGGTATTCTTCCCACTGGCCACCAATGTAAGGCCTCTTACACACGACCGAGTTTCTCGGCAAAAACCAGCAAGAAACTTGCTGGGATTTTTTTTTTGCCGAGGAAACCGGTAGTGTGTATATTTTCGACGAGGAAACTGTTGAGGATCCCGTCGAGCCAAAAAGAGAGCATGTCTTCTTTTTCCTCGACGGGAATGGAGAAACTTGCCTTGTCGAGTTCCTCGACAGCCTAACAAGGAACTCGACGAGGAAAACGATGTGTTTCGCCCGTTGAGTTCCTCGGTCGTGTGTACTAGGCTTAAGGGGCATTCTTCCCCCTGCCCACCAATGTAAGGGGCATTCTTCCCCCTGCCCACCAATGTAAGGGGCATTCTTCCCCCTGCCCACCAATGTAAGGAACATTCTTACCACTGCCCACCAATGTAAGGAACATTCTTACCACTGCCCACCAATGTAGCAAATGCAGCAATTTAGAAATTGGATAAAAGGTTTAGTGCTGGGAAACACTTTTTGATAGATAAAAAGTGCATTTTATATACATCTATATGGATCAGACCAAAATTAGGGACACATAAGGAGGAAAGAGGGACATTGCCCCAAATCAGGGACAGTCCCTCGAAATCAGGGACAGTTGGGAGCTGTGGAGTACCCTCCATCCATAGATATAAAAAGCTTTAGACGTATAACACATAGAAGGTAGCTGCTCTGTGATTGATAGCTGAAAGTCACTCTGGGCCGGCTGTATGCTGTCATTTCTCGTGTCTGGGTCATAGGTTCCTGATTACAGGCAGGTGAGGACACGGGGTTGGCTGGCTTATACACTTTGCTGGCATCCAACAAGATCTGCAGAGGAAGCAGACCAAGAATGGGGGATAATCTCAGCTGCTGGTTTATAGCAAAGGGGAATCAGGGATTAGCAGCTGGGGGGCAGATAGGGTCAGGGCAATAAATGTCTTATTATTTGCTGATACAGAGACCCCCGTACTATTCTCTCCTGGCTGGAAGCCGTATCAAATAAACGCATTTCTGAGCCTTAAACGAGCAGCTGTGTGATGAATTAACCTTTGCCATTTGCACACATCCAGAATGGTGAAGAACATGTGAGGAGGGTCAAAGGGGAAAAAATGTGCCATATTGTGCCAGCAATTAACCCCTATCCTTGTCTGCAAAGGTGATGATTCGAATTAGATCTCTGGGTTCTTGACAGGTAATGGTGTTGTTGGAAAAAAACTCTGGGCAAATGAGTATATATATATACTGAGAAAAAATATAAACGCAACACTTTTGTGTTTGCCCCTATTTATCATGAGCTGAACTTAAAGCGGAGGTTCACCCATAGCCAACACCTTTTCCCCTTAGATGGATGCTCGTTTTGTCTAGGGGAATCGGCAATTTGTTTTAAAATATGAGCAGTACTTACCGTTTTCGAGATGCATCTTCTCCGCCGCTTCCGGGTATGGGCTGCGGGAATGGGCGTTCCTTCTTGATTGACAGTCTTCCGAGAGGCTTCCGACGGTCGCATCCATCGCGTCACGATTTTCCGAAAGAAGCCGAACGTCGGTGCGCAGGCGCAGTATAGAGCCGCACCGACGTTCGGCTTCTTTCGGCTACGAGTGACGCGATGGATGCGACCGTCGGAAGCCTCTCGGAAGACTGTCAATCAAGAAGGAACGCCTGCTCCCGAAGACCCATACCCGGAAGCGACGGAAGAAGATGCATCTCGAAAACGGGTAAGTACGGCTCATATTTTAAAACAAATAGCCGATTCCCCTAGACAAAACGAGCAGGAATCTAAGGGGAGAAGAGAAAAAAAAAAAGAATTGGGTGAACTCCCGCTTTAACCACTTCAGCCCTGGAAGAATTTACCCCCTTCCTGACCTTGTACATAGGGACGCAGATCGGTCACCTCCCCCAGTCACCCCCCCACAGTTAGAATCACTATGCAGGGTACACATTTAACACCTCCCTCACCCCCTAGTGTTAACCCCTTCAATGCCAGTCACATTTATACAGTAATTAGTGCATATTTATAGCACTGATCGCAGTATAAATGTGAATGGTGTCAAAAGTGTCCGATGTGTCCGCCATAATGTCGCAGTCCCAATAAAAATTGCAGATCACCGCCATTACTAGTAAAAAAAAAATAATAAAAAATAATAATTCTGCCCCCTATTTTGTAGGCGCTATAACTTTTGCGCAAACCAGCCGCTTATTGCGATTTTTTTTTTTTTACCAAAAATATGTAGAAGAATACGTATCGACCTAGTCTGAGATTTTTTTTTTTTTTTTTTTAATTTGGCTATTTATTATAGCAACAAGTAAAAAATATTGAAGAAAAATAGGTGCTGCGCTAATATTAACTTGTTATAAAACATACACTAGTGCATAAGAGATCCCCAAATAAATCAAATAAATCAAATAAAAGGGGCATCAAGGTGCAAATAAAGTAAAAAATATTGATTTTTTTTTTTCAAAATTGTCGCTCTTTTTTTGTTTATAGCGCAAAAAATAAAAACCGCAGAGGTGATCAAATACCACCAAAAGAAAGCTCTACTTGTGGGAAAAAAAGGACGCCAATTTTGTTTGGGAGCCACATCGCACAATCGCGCAATTGTCAGTTAAAGCGACGCAGTGCCGGAAGCTGAAATTTCACCTGGGCAGGAGGGGGGTATATGTGCCCAGTAAGCAAGTGGTTAAAAAGCGGAGTGACCCTTTAATTCTTCTCTTATGTTCTGAATTTTTCTTCAAAATCATATCATGTATCATTTCCTTTAATATTGTATCTATCCAATTTCAAAGCCTGACCCCGGCCCGCCATGTCTGTGTGTACAGAGGAATTAGTCCCCCTCGATGCTCTGACGCCTCCAATCCCTTCTAAAGGGCACAGAATTTGTCTTTAACCTTTTTCGGCATTTCTGGCCTGGAAAGGTGTCTGTTTCCCGGCGTCTGAGTCTTCCCAGGCTGCCCTTATCATCCTCGCCTCGCTGTCTGCCGCCTAACTACTCCTTCTAGGGCACGAATTAATTCTTTTGCAGCGATAAGGTAATTTATTCCAAAAACATGTTTTCTGAATAATCATAAACTGTAATAGGAAGTGTGAAGAGACTTGTACGGCTCCGAATCTGGCGAGGTGAAGGCAAGTGTGCGTAACCCTTCCACTTCCAAAGAGATCGGAACGCGTGCAGAACCACAACAACAGAGGATAAAGGGCAACTCTAGCTGAACGACTAACTTCTGTGCCTTGCAAAAGTATTCACCCCCCTTGGCATTTTTCATGTTTTGTTGCCTCACAACAACCTGGAATTAACATGGATTGTTTGAGGATTGGCATCATTTAATTTACAGAACATGCCCACAACTTTGAAGATGTTTTTTTTTTTATTGTGAAGCAAACAACAAATAGGACAAAATAATAGAAAAAGTCAATGTCCATAACTATTCACCCCCCTAAAGTCAATACTTTGTAGAGCCACCTTTTGCGGCTATCACAGCTCCAAGTCGCTTTGGATAAGTCTCTATGAGCTTGCCACATCTTACCACTGGGATTTCTGCCCATTCATCCTTGCAAAACTGCTCCAGCTCCTTCAAGTTGGATGTTTTGCGGTTGTGAACAGTAATCTTTAGGTTTGGCCACAGATTTTCTATTGGATTGAGGTCTGGGCTTTGACTAGGCCAGGGGTCTCCAAACTGCGGCCCGAGATGTGGCCCTTTGCTAGCTTTAATCCGGCCCTTGGGACAAAATTCCTTCCACTGATATGAGGCACTATTCCTCCCACTAACACCAACAATGGGACACTTTATCTTCCACGGATACCAATGCTGGGATACTTTTCCTCCTACTAATAGGTGGAATACTTCTTCTCCTATTGACCACCAACCCTGAGGCCATATTTATTCTCACTGATGCTGGGCCCGTGACATTTTATGCCCCTGCTGGCCACAATCCGGCCCTCCTAAAGTCTGAAGGACAATAAAGTGGCCCTTTGTTTGAAAAGTTTGAAGACCCCTGGACTAGGCCATTCCAACACATTTACATGTTTCCCCTTAAACCACTCAAGTGTTGCTTTAGCAGTGTGTTTGGGGTCATTGTCCTGCTGGAAGGTGAACCTCCATCCTAGCCTCAAATCACACACAGATTGGTACAGGTTTTGCTCAAGAATATCCCTGTATTTAGCACCATCTTTCCCTCAACTCTGACCAGGATGAAAAACATCCCCACAGCACGATGCTGCCACCACCATATTTCACAGTGGGGATGGTGTTCTTTGGGTGATGTGATGTGTTGGGTTTGCGCCAGACATAGCGTTTTCTTTGATGGCCAAAAAGTTAAATTTTGGTCTCATCAGACCAGAGCACCTTCCTCCATACATTTTGAGAGTCTCCCAGATGCCTTTTCGCAAACTCAAAACGTGCCATTTTGTTTTTTGCTGAAAGTAATGGCTTTCTTCTGGCCACTCTGCTATAAAGCCCAACTCTATGGAGCGAACGGCTTATTGTCGTCCTATGTACAGATACTCCAGTCTCTGCTGTGGAACTCTGCAGCTCCTCCAGGGTCACCTTAGGTCTCTGTGCTGCTCTCTGATTAATGCCCTCCTTGCCCGGTCCGTGAGTTTTGGTGTGCGACCGTCTCTTGGCAGGTTTTCTGTTGTGCCATGTTCTTTCCATTTGGTCATGATAGATTTGATGGTGCTCCTAGGGTTCAATAAAGATTTGGATATTTTTTTATAACTGTAGCATTACCCCCCGGAGGAGCTGCTGGTTGTTTTGGGTGTTCATGGCTCCTCCGAATTCCAAGGGGTGAATGATGCGTATTGCATTTAGTAGAAGTCAAGAAATGTCCACAACAGGTGCTCTTTGCTGTGCTCTTTATTACCCAGCCAGGTAAAAACAATAACTTGTAGTGGCTTTGGCCAATTATGGCTCTCCGTTTTTTGCAAGCTGTGATTGGCCAAGCATGCGGGTCATAGTGCATGCTTGGCCAATCATCAGCCAGCAACGCCGCAGTGAATTATGATCTGTGAAACGTAACTCGAATTTGGCGCGAACGACCCGTTTTGTTCGTATTTCATACGTATTTCATTCGTGTTGAACATAAGTTCGACATGAATACGAAGCTCATCCCTACTTCCGAGCATGCGTTGATTTAATTCTGAGCATGCGTGGATTTTTGACCGATGGAGTTCCATACAGACGATCTGATTTTTCATCGTTTTTTTATCCATAGGAAAAATCTAAAACATGTTCTATTTTTTTTTCACCAACGGAAATCAAACCGATGGGGCCCACACACGATCCGTTTGTCCGATGAAACCGTCCATCGGTCTGTTTTCATCGGACAAACCGATCGTGTGTACACGGCTTTATTAGGTTGTTTTTTAACCAAAGACAAGTAGCAGAATACATTTTGGTCTAAATTTATGAAGAATTTTTAATTTTGTTTATTGAATGTTTTTCATTTTTTCCCCCCATAATTATTGTTTTCTGGATAATTTGTACAAACAAAAAAATGATCATACAGAATGTTTCAAACAATACTTACATTGGAAGAATGGTAAATACAGTATGTGCGGTTCATCTGATAATAATAATTTGTACTCTTGTGTAATAGTAATTGTTAAGCATGGATGAACAGTTGGATCATTTTACAGTTTAACATTTTAACAATTCCTTGTCAAAAACCCATTCTAACTGAGTAATTTAGAGTATAATAAAATTAGATGAAACTAAGAATAAAATAAAAACAAAAATATAAAAATTAAGAATAAAAAAGAAAAAATATAAAAATAAAGAGGGAAAGAAAAAGTAATGATTGAAACTGTTGTACATATGTGTAAGAAGAAATCATTTCAGCCCAGAAGCTATTTGGAATGACTGAATAATTTGGATATGTTTTATAACAAAAAGTAGAAAAAATATATATATATTTTTTTTAAATTTTCAATCTTTTTTTATTAATCCCCTTAGCACAGAGCGTACGCACAAATGCGGCCTCGGCTTTAGGGGGTTATAATGCTTGCAGCAGCAGGCATCATCCCAGTACCGTTTTTTAAAAGCGGGCGGTCAGCTTTCCAGGGATAACAACCGATGTGGCTAAAAGCCACTCGGTTGTTATCCCAGGGGAACGAGAGGGGACATCCCCCCTCCCACTGACTTCCGCCGCTCTTATCGGGCCTCCTGTCCCACCGGGAGACCTGATCCGCGATCCGCCACTTCCGGAGGCTAGAGACAGACTGGCACAAAGCCGGAAACAGCTTCATTTCAGTCTCCTGTATGTAAACACGGAAGTGACGTCACAACGTCACTTCCGGTTTACTCGGCTGCTAATGGCGCGGGTTTAAAAAAAAAATACAGTATTCGGAATCGCCGTTTTTGGCGATCTGAATACTTTGAAGTGCAAAGGAGGGACCCCAATCCCTCCATAAAGAGTACCTGTCACCACCTATTACTGTCACAAGGGATGTTTACATTCAATAAAAAAATTTTTTTTTTAAAACACAATGTAAAAAATAAATAAATAAATAAATAATGAGTAGCAGCAAAGGAAACGCATATGTAAGTCGCGGCCGCATATGTAAACAGTGTTCAAATCACACATGTGAGGTATCGCCACGATTGTCAGAGTGAGAGCAATAATTGGGCTGTCTTTACTGTTTCATTTTTTTTTAATTAATGAAAGTGTCTTATTCCCCAAAAAATTGTGTTTGAAAGACCGCTGCACAAATACCATGTGACATAAAATATTGCTACAATTGCCATTTTATTCTCTAGATTCTCTGCTAATATATATATATATATATATATATATATATATATATATATATATATATATATATATATATATTAGCAGAGAATCTAGAGAATAAAATGGCAATTATATATATATATATATATATATATGTATATAGGGCCAGATTCTCGTAGATCGGCGTAACTTTGTGCGGGCGTAACGTATCCTATTAACGTTACGCCTCCGCAACTTTTATAGGCAAGTGCCGTATTCTCAAAAGAAAGTTGCGGCGGCGTAGCGTAAATAGGCCGGCGTAAGCCCGCCTAATTCAAATTGTGAAGAGGTGGGCGTGTGTTATGTAAAATAACCATGACCCGATGTGATTGATGTTTTTCACGAACGGCGCATGCACCGTCTGTGGAAATCTCCCAGTGTGCATTGCTCCTAATACGCCGCAAGGACGTATTGGTTTTGGCGTGAACGTAAATTACGTCCAGCCCCATTCACGGACGAGTTACGCAAACGACGTAAAATTTTCAAATTTAGTTGTGGGAACGACGGCCATACTTAACATTGGTACTTTGCACTTACGCCTCATATAGCAGGGGTAACTTTACGCCGGGAAAAGCCTAACGTAAACGACGTATCTGTACTGCGTCGGCCGGGCATATGTTCGTGAATTCGCATAACTAGCTGATTTACATATTTCAATGCGTAAATCGGCGAACACGCCCCTAGCGGCCAGCGTAAATATGCAGTTACGATCCGACGGCGTAAGAGACTTACGCCGGTCGGATCTAATAGAAATCAATGTGTAACTGATTCTAAGAATCAGGCGCATAGATACGACCGCCCAGACTCAGAGATACGACGGCGTATCTGGAGATACGCCGTCGTATCTCTTTTGAGAATCTGGCCCATAATGTTTGGGGGTTCTTAGCAATTTTCTAGCAAAAAATACAAATTTTAACTTGTAAGCAACAAATCAGTCAGAAATAGGCTTAGGCACGAAAAGGTTATATAATAAAAAATGGAAAAAACAAACAAACCCAGTGGTGATCAAATACCACCAAAAGAAAGCACTATAATATGAAAAAAATAGTATTAAAAATATAATTTGTGTACAGCTTTGCATGACCGAGAAATTGTCAGCTTATGTAGCACAGTGTTAAATAGCAAAAAATGGCCTGGTCATAAAGGGGGTGTAACGGTCACCACCGTTTACGACCTTCCATCCACGACAGCTCATCTGACACACAGACAGACCAGCAGGCATCCCATTTTCCCAGAATCAAGATGAGACACGCAGCTCTGTACTTGTTCCAAATGTAATACATGAATTATGATTCCCTTGCCACTCCATGCCCAAAAGGCACAGGGTGGACTCAGACCCAAGAGTTATCAGTGACGCTGACACAGGAGTATCCTCCATCCTCACAAAGTCTCTGGATGTCCCGGGTCATTCCGTTACATCTCTCCCCTTTCGGTGGGAGACTGACACAGGAGGAGACCCCGAACGGGTTGACTCCGAAGTCAGTCAGTAGATCCAGTCCTCCAATGCTGGTATCCGTACCGTACCCCAAATAAATTGCTCCAAACAGAGCATTACTCACCCAGCCAACCTCTGTCTCTCTCAGAGAATCTGCCTGCCGCTGGGGAGAGGCCTGGACTGGCCCTTCTCCCTGGAGTCCTTTCAGCCGCTGGAGAGAAGACAGGGTGACTGGGCTCAGTTCATCATGCTGCTGGGGATCTGGGCCAACTGGCCACCATTCCTGGGGTATACCAGTGGAGACTGAAGTCCCATCCACTGGTAGGTGAAAATCCCCCGATGCTTGCAAAGCCAAGCCGACATCCTCCTGTCTCGGTGACGCACCATTTTCTGGGGTTGTGTCAGTGGAGACCACAGTCCCATCCACTGCCCCAGGAACTCCCTCTTCCATTAGTAGAGAGCAGAGGCTTGTGGCACTCTGCTCTGTTGCCAGCTCTTCTGCTGGGTCGCTTTGAGTGGAGACCACAGTCCCATCCACTCCCACAGGAACTCCCTCTCCTGCTAGGTGAGAGCAGAGGCTGGTGGCGCTCTGCTCTGTTGCCAGCTCTTCTGCTGGGTCGCTTTGGGGGGAGACCACAGTCCCATCCCCCGATGTCAGCTCAAGCTGCAGTTGTGTGCCGCAGCCAATATCATCCTGCCCTGCTGCCAGGGATTCAGCTGGGGGTAAATGCTTTACCACCACAGCTTGTTGCTGGGGAGAGGGGCCAATTGCCCCGGCTCCCTGGAACTCCACTTCCATGGTGACTGGCATCTGTACCTCTCCCCTCTCTTCAGTTGGTGCTGCTGTGACTTCTGCTGCTGCAGCACCTCTTTGCTCTAGCCAAGTGGCATCCACAGCCGCTATAACCCGGTCTATGATCTCCGGTGGAGGATTAGGTCCATACTGTGCCAGTCCACGTATAACAGCCCGGTCCCAAAACTCTTCATCGGGTGTCCTGTCTGTTACGCTGGGCCTTTCAGCTCTATCCATTTCGACAAGTTGTGCGATAATGTCCCTTCTCTTACGGTTGCAGGCCGATCTGCCCCGGCTCTCCAGTAAGTCCTTGAGGGAAGAGAGCTTCAGCCGTTCATACAGCGTCTCCATCGTCCTGTGTCCTTGTAGCCGTCCTTTAAGCGATGCAATTATCCCACTGCTGTGCCACCACTGTAACGGTCACCACCGTTTACGACCTTCCATCCACGACAACAGCTCATCTGACAAACAGACAGACCAGCAGGCATCCCATTTTCCCAGAATCAAGACTAGACACGCAGCTCTGTACTTGTTCCAAATGTAATACATGAATTATGATTCCCTTGCCACCCCATGCCCAAAAGGCACAGGGTGGACTCAGACCCAAGAGTTATCAGTGACGCTGACACAGGAGTATCCTCCATCCTCACAAAGTCTCTGGATGTCCCGGGTCATTCCGTTACAGGGGGTAAAAGCTTCTGGAAGTCAAGTGGTTAAAGTACACAAAATAAATAATGGAGACGTGGATGGATGGATGGATGGATGACTTTGCTTTAAATCTTACAAATATAATATAATATAATTATAAAAATATAATAAAATATTAAAAAGGAAATCGCGTTTTCAGTTTGTGGCGCTCAGATGCAGTGTAGCTCTTCTGTAAGTACTTCCATTTCTAGGACACAATACTAAGGTAACATACATTTCCCATTATTTATTCACAGCAGAAAACAGAATCGGTAAGATTATTTTTATTAGCCGATGTTGTTTAGCATAAAGGTTGCATTATTTTAAATGTGCGCGGCACTATACCTGTCAGAATAGTAATATTCCCTCTCCCAGCCACTATACTGTATATAGATACTGTATTATACTTCATGTATATAACGAACCACTCAGACTCTAAATACTAATTATACAGCCTGTCAGAAGACAATACTAAATTTACCCTTTGCATAAAATAACAACTACACACCTACAATTACATGCATTAAACACTCCATAGTTCCACCATAATACAATCAAAACATCATTTAGCGGCAGACATAACATAATGTAAATGTAGCAATACCTGCGGCGTCAGGTGATAGGATCAGCAATATCGTTTGTATGCGGATAAATGGATGTCCGTATGTATAACCCTATTAACTCTGTCAGGCCTCGTACACATGATCGGTTAACCAGAGGACAACGGTCTGAAGGACCATTTTCATCGGTCAAAACCGATCGTGTGTGGGCCCCATAGGTTATTTAACAATGGGTTAAAAAAAAGCCAACTTGCTTTAAAATTTAACCGATGGATTGGTAACCGATGGGTCAAAACCGATCGTTAGTAGGCACAACCATCGGTTAAAAATCCACGCATGCTCAGAATCAAGTCGACGCATGCTTGGAAGCATTGAACTTCGTTTTTTTCAGCACGTCGTTGTGTTTTACATCACCGCGTTCTGACAAGATCGTTTTTTTAACCGATGGTGTGTAGGCGCGACGGACCATCAGTCAGCTTCATCGGTTAACCTAGGACACCGGTCCTTCAGACCGTTCTCATCGGATGGACTGATCGTGTGTACGAGGCTTCAAAGTAGAACTCCAGGAGGAGCAAATATTGTCTAAATACAAGAGCCATGTCTATTCTTCTTACTGCTATCAATCTGTCCAATGAGGACAGAGACAGCGGCTGGAACCACTGGGGTCATACAAATCGCTGGATCGGGTGGGCTCATGTATAAAAAAAGGGTGTTTTTCATAGAATGTATTAAGGTGAAAAACCTTAGGGGCCAGATTCACGTAGCTCAGCGGATCTATAGATCCGCTCGATCTACGTGAATTAAGATCCGCTCCCGCAAGTTTAGGAGGCAAGTGGCTAATTCACAAACCACTTACCTCCAAACTTGCGACGGCGGATCCTAAATCCCCCAGCGGAATTCAAATTCCGCGGCTAGGGGAGTGTCATATTTAAATCAGGCGCGTTCCCGCGCCGATTTAAATGCGCATGGGTCGTCCGTAGAATTTCCCGGCGTGCATTGCTCCCACTGACGTCACTAGGACGTCAGTGGTTGCGACGTGAGCAGGACCTGCGACGCGCGTGTTCGTGAATCGGCGTACGCAAACGACGTAGGAAAATTCAAATTCGACGCGGGAACGCCGGCTATACTTAACATTGGCTGCGCCTGATAAAAGAAGGGGTAAGTATACAACGGAAAACCGCTACGGAAACGACGTAGGAACACTGTGACGGGTCCGCGTACGTTCGTGAATTTGCGTATCTCGCTGATTTACATATTATTTATCGTAAATCAGCGGGAACACCCCCGGCGCCATTTTTAAATTTAAAAAAAGATCCGACAGTGTAACACAGTGTAACACTGTCGGATCTAGCCCTATCTATGCATAACTGATTCTATGAATCAGGCGCATAGATAGGACCAGTTTACGTCAGAGATACGATGGTGTATCTGTAGATACACCGTCGTATCTCTTTGTGAATCTGGCCCTAGGACTTTACAATCACTTTAAAGGTTCAGCTTTTAAAAAAAAAAAAAAAAAACATCATACTTACCTGCTCTGTACAGTGGTTTTGCACAGAGCAGCCCTGATCCTCCTCTTCTTTGTGGGTCCCCAACTAGCGATCCTGGCTCCTCCCCCTTGAGCAGTGCCCCAATAACAAGCCGCTTGCATGCTCGCTCCTGAGCCCCGCTCTATGTCATAGCACCCAACTGTCCCTGATTTTGAGGGACTGTCCCTGATTTGGAGCAATGTCCCTCTGTCCCTCATTCCTCATTTGTCCCTCATTTTGGTCTTATCTCTAAAGTTGTATATAAAATGCACTTTATATCTATCAAAAAGTGGGGTCAACAGGGGGGTCAACAGTATTTAGCATAGAACACGCCCCCAACCAGCCTATTTTGAATTAGGTGGGCTTACGTCGGCCCAGTTACACTACGCCGCCGTAAGTTAGAGCGCAACTTCTTTGTGAATACAGGACCTGCTGCTCTAACTTACGGCGGCGTAGTGTATCTAAGATACGCTACGCCCGCCGAAATCTTTCTGAATCTAGCCCTATGTTTTTTTTCATGCCGAAAAATGATCGTGTGTTAGCGGCATTAGTCTTTGCTTTTCTCACTCTTGAAAGCATGCTGGTTTTGCTCATCACAAGCCTTTAGTCTGTTCTGCTTCTCTAAATCTTCTTCACTAAAGTTAAATTCGGGAATTGGCGTTTGCTTGGCGCAGTCATCCTCACACCTATCGCTCCTGTTACATATTTTCAAAATGAAAGCCAGCTAGAAAATAACTTTCTCCAAGACCTCCATCAACCCTGCCAACCAGTTACCTGGCAGAAAAGCTCGGAGACTTTCGGCACACATCCACCAAGGTGTCTTTGTTTGGCCTTTCCTGCGTCTGTCTTTGTACCCCCCCCCCCCCCCCCAAGGGTCGGTGGCAGCATCTCCACATCCCAGCTCAGAGTCCCCCTCTGTGATTTCTGCTTTCCGAGTGCCAGAAGTCTTGGCAAGCGCCGCTACAAAAAGCTTTTAAAATTCCTGGAGTGCTGCTAATTGTGGGCAGAATTAGCTGTACGCGCAAATTATTAGTGTACATACATATTCATCAGTGCGCAACAGTCCCAGACTGCCTCAAATATGTAACTACTGAAAACAGACTGCATAGCTTGTGATAAACTGCTTTCCAGCCGTATGAGATGGCTATTAAAGGACCAGTAAAGCAAGGACACTAATTATTATTATTATTGATGCTGTTACACAGTTGGCCAGATGTTGCTGATCGCGTTTGGTCTTTTCCAAGTATCGAATCCTTTCCAAGACCCTGGAATGTTTGACGATATTGGCTACAGGATGTGGTCCGTTCCCAACAATACAGTCCAATGTAGTTAGGGTTGTATTTACCATGATGGTACTATTAACCAAGTCCAAGTTGTGATGGCAGTTTCCTTATTTTGTTTCTGGCTACCTCTGGACATGGCCATGGTATTAAATATGCCTTGTAACCGCTATACCAAAACCCCAACCTTCCTATAGCGACCACACCACACAAAATTGTCCCCAAGAGGGGAACAACACGATGGGTTGGAGGTTAATACGGTCTCAACTAGCCAACGCTGGCTCCCGGGATCGCTGTGGCTCCATCCAGCCAACAGCACTACTGGCTAGCACCATTACCCTGGTGCTTCCCTGGGACCATGAGTGGTCCCCTTAATTTTCACATATATTCATCCCCCTATTCTTCACTGAGTTCACGTGCACCCCAACATGTGCTACAATTCGGCTCCTGTTTCCGGGACCCCCCAACCTACCATCACTTGTCTTGCCATCAAGACAAGTAGGTCTTTCCACACATGCGCCCCCCATGGCTACCGCACGGGACCCTGTCTGGCTGCGCCCGCTGTTCTCACCTAGCGGGATCTTTTTAGATGTGCTCCTGATGAAGCGGTGCATACCGTGAAACTAGTTGAGACCGTATTAACCTCCAACCCATCGTGTTGTTCCCCTCTTGGGGACCTCTATATTGGTGTTGCATATGATTATCACCATTTTAATTTTGTACTTTTGTCTTGCTCTATGTTTGAATAAAATGTATCTTTTGTTTTAAATTCATATCTTTATTTTCATTTCTGTACCTGTACCGCAATAGTCCTATTGGCCCCCTCTTTTTTTCTTGGCTCTCTGGTTCGGGGACCTTAGATCCAATTATTCTCTATTCAAACTTCAAGGATGATGGTACCTTTCACTGTAGTATCTACATACTTCACTTTAGAGGCTCTTATTCATATTGGATCACAAGGACGTCTGAAGAGAACTACAGCTCTTTTGGAAGGCATTAAATGTATACCAGTTGACATTTCCACTGTGCGTTTAGCTTTTTGTTTTTCAATGTAAAATTTTCAGGTTTGACTGGAGACTTTAACGCTTTTATTTCATTTTCCGGATCTGATCTGTAGACCGGCCTTTGATATATTTCTGAGGATCAAAAATTCTCCTTGACTTGGGAATGTGGGGCTGATACGGCTCTTGAACGCTATGAGCCGAGGTGAGCGGCTGAAAATGTTCATTTTTTTCGACTCCACTGTAATAGAGACCGGCAGTGGCGTGGACAAGACTGACAGGGCTTGAGAGCTTGAAAAGGGCAGAACTTCGGCCCGTCTGCGTGTGTTAGATCAAATGCTGCACTGCGGTATACTTTTGCTTAGTATTCTTAAATAAGAGCCTCCAGTCAAAAAAAGTCAGCGCCGCTTCTAATAAGGTCACCGCGAACATCATTCTAATAGAAGAGAACATTGCGTGTTGTGTATTTTATGCTGAAAAGGAGCAAACTAACCTTTCTGTAGCTGTCAAGAAAACATTCTGCAGAAAAAACAGCAACCTAGCCAAGAGGTGTAGGGTTGGTCGTGTGACTGTCTGGATCGGGCCTTAGAACGCCCACGCAGACACCTATGAGAATCTTGACAATGTAGGAGCATTCTTGTCAGCAATAGGGAACATACCCTAGCTCAAGGGTCTCTTGTCTTTCCAAGATACATTGAAATGTATTTATTGTATTCCCTTTCATTGCATGGGCAAATTCTGCCCGTTATAGGAGATGTCGACCATCACCATCCTTGACCTTAGCCACTTAAAGACCAGGCATTTTCTGGCACATTTTGTTTACATGTGAAAATCAAATTGGCCCAGTATATATATGTATATCTGTGTGTATGACTGTGTGTCCCAAGCGTGTTGAGATCCTACGGAGTAAAATGACCGCACCAGCGGTCTAGAGGCGATTCAGTTCGCATGTGTAGCGCTATACAAGTCATTCATTCATTTTGCTAGAAAATTACTTATAACCTTCAAACCTAATATATTTTTTTTAAACCAGAGGCCCTAGAGAATACATTGGTGGGTTTTGCAATTTTTTATGTCACATGGTATTAGTGCAGTGTTTTTTTAAACTACCGGTACATTTTTGGGAAGAAAATACACTTTTTAAAATTGTAATGCAAAAAACACAATACATAACCTCACACGTGTGGGACGATCGCTGTGTGCAAGTGTACTGGCTCGACGCACTAGTATAGGGGGACTGGGGCACTTAAAAAATGTATTTATTTTTTTACACTGTTGCTTTACATTTTTTTTTAGCACTTTTATTGCTGTCATAAGGAATATAAACATCCTTGTGAAAGCAATAAGCAGTGACAGGTACTCTTTATAGAGGGATTGGGGGTCTATAAGACTCCTCCTTTGCACTCGAAGGCATGCAAAATGCCAATACTTTCGACTTTCAAAAAGCGGTGCAGTTGACATCTAGGTAAACCGGTTTGATGTCATCGCTTTTGGGTTACCATAGCAGAGAACCGATCAAAGTAGATTCCGGCTTTTTATGGATCTCTGTGGGTTGGACAGTAGCTCTGAGCTCCCGGTGGGATGGAAGAGCCTGAAAGAGCCCCGGAAGGTGGCGGGATGAGGGGGAACTCCTCCCCCCTCGCCAGCACCCTTATTTGTTGGGTAGTCCCCAATACACATACTCATCTGCCCAGCGTACCCAACATTATCCTGCCCCGATCTGCTGCTCAGGTGCCTCCACCTGGGCCCTGTACTGCCACCTTCTTCTCTGATGTCATTGGGGGCCGGCTAGCTCTTCCAGAATGTTGCAGCTAGCCCATGACAATGCACACCGGACCCATCCACTGGACTCTGCTCCTACAGATTAATGGTATATATGACAGGGGTATTCCTGAAAGCTGTGGAAGTAGGGACAAGTCCAAGTCATTCTTGCCTAGTAGACATGTGTGATTCATTTTCCTACAAATTTAAATTTGGATGAAAATTTTGTTATTCAGGGAATTTGGATGCATTTGAATTTCTGAATCACAATAGTAATAAATTCATTTAAATTCAAATTTGAAAATGGATTTGAATTTGAAATGGAAACATATTGCAATAAATACAGTACGGTATAAAAGTGAAATAAGATGATTCCTACTTATGTGGCAGAAAAGAAAAGAAAAGAAAAAAAGAAAATAATTCTCTACCCTCAATGTTCAAACCTAGCACTCCTAAGCATTGGGATTGACTCATGTCCACATTCCTTTTACTGGCGGCCCGTCTAGTAGTAAATGGAGATCAGATGCCTCCCCAAACGTTACTGAAGTGACATCTTCGGGCCAACAGTATTATACATATGAACACCTCTAACTATAAATTCCCTTAGGCCCCTCTGGCATGTGCTTACTGTTACTGCGCTCTATCACTCGCTGAGTTACACAGTATGTGTGTTATACTACTACTATTTTTTTTGATACAGATACTGTTATAACCTGTCGTTAACACTGGGCTATGCCCCCATGAATTTGTTATCAAACTATGTGATGGTTATGGTTACCTCCATAACGTGCACCTTCCTCTTTTTCGTCTCCCCAAACCTTACTGTTGCACTCGACTAAATGGATTTCAGTCTCATACTGTATATCCTTCTGTATTATACTGAAATACAAATAAAAACCTAATGTTAAAAAAAAAAAAAATAGATCAAACTCGGCGGCTGTCTCGTCTTCTCTCCGCTTCATTGGGAAGCGCTCTCCCAAGGGGATGACCTTGCGGGCGGCCGGGCGTGCTCCCAAGTTCTGCATTCGGCGTCCATAGCCGCCGAGTGCAGGACTCGGCCCCGGCGCCCCGGCGCCCGCGTCATTGGATTTGATTGACAGCAGCGGGAGCTAATGGCTGCGCTGCTATCAATCTGTCCAATGGTAAGCCGAGAACCTCGGGGAAACATTAAGAGCGTTCTCGACGAGGGACTTTGCAGGGCTCAGGTAAGTAAAACGGGGAGCTGGGGGGCCAGTAACTGTCAGATGTTTTTTCACCTTAATGCATAGGATGCATTAAGGTGAAAAAACAAGAGGGTTTACAACCCCTTTAAAGGAATAGAATAGAATAAAAAAATAAAAGAATAGTATAAAACAGAATAGAATAGAATAAAACAGAATAGAATAGAAAATAAAAAGAATAGAATAGGATGCATATAGTAGCCTCCTGAAATTTGAATTTTCAAATCAATCTGAAAATAACGAATATAAGAAATTAATCTAAATATATGAATAAATTCTGAATTTGTTTTGTTTGGATTCGTGAAAAACATAACAAACAATTCTTAAACAAAACATATTTTTACATCATGCACATCTCTATTGCCTAGGCAAGTAAAGTGGTGGGGGAGGGGGGGGGCAGTGCTGTAGTAAAAAAATAAAATAATAATAAATGTAAAAAAACAGCCTTTTTGTTTTGCAGAGAATAAGGGGGGTTGCAGGGAGCGAAACCCCCTTTTGGAAGCGAAAGGCCACTTAAAGTCCATATTTTCTCTCTAATAAGCTGCCACATTGTAAATAGGACACCACACTAGACTTACATTAATAGCCCCACTAACAAGGTAAACCAGCATTCCAGCACACTTCACTGTGCTCCGCCAGCTCCCTTTACCTGTGCACTTCATTTTGCATTTAAATTTGGTTTTGCAGAATTGTTTTTCTTCCTTAAATAATGAGGAATGGACAGAAAGCATGGCAAATTGAAATAAATGACACTGACTCCAAGAAGGTGCAAGCCAGTCTGCAGAAAAAGAGGAATTGGGGGGGGTGGATGTGCAATTGGATTTGTCAATTTAGTAGCAGGCTAAGGGGAGAGCTTGGGAAATTTAGCCCAGCTGCCGGAGAATCCCACCCGAAGCTGTGAGTGGCAGCGAGGTTTATTGTCCGTGACCTCCTGAGCACTTAACATTGATGAGGAGTAGATAGGATTCCCTGCATTACCATAATACTGACAGGGATGGGGAGAGATGCTCCAATATTCACCATCAGGAAATGTCGGAAGAGCAGCGCCGGTAAAAATACGGAGACTGAAACATTTACCCCCTGGAAGAGGTCCTGTCAGTCTCATTATTTTTTTTTAAAATGGAAGTTCAGGCATAAAGTTTTACAGGAATCTAATCATGGATTGAATGTCAGATGAGGGCAGCTGTGGAACTGCGGCACAAAGTAACAGTGATGTTTTGCACATCATTTTAAAGTGTGCCTGTCACTTAAAGTGATGCTATTATCTTTTCATTTTTAATTTGGCACCCACACAAATGAGGTCAGCATAATGCATAGTGACTTATCAACATGTGTTAAAGTTTTAAAAACTTTTTTTCTGTATATATTTTGTAAGTATCTAGGTACATGGAGGCAGCCATAGCTGCTTGTTGTTTATATGTAGACTTTTAGGTAGATTCAGGTAGAGTTAGGCCGGCTTATCAGTAGATAAGTCGACCTAACTCAGAATCTACGCCGACTTATGTTTAAGTGTATGCTCAAACAGAGATACGCTTAAACATAACTAAGATAAGACGGCTTGCGCCGTCCTATCTTAGGTTGCAATTTTTCGGATGGCCGCTAGGTGGCGCTTCCATTGCGGTCGGCGTAGAATATGTAAATGAGTTGATACCCCGATTTACGAACGTACGCCCAGCCGCCGCAGTAGTTTTATGCCGCTTCCGTAAGGCATTAGCAGGCCTAAAGTTATTCCACCTATTAGGTGGAATAACAATGTTAAAGTATGGCCGCCGTTCCCGCCGCGAGATTCAAAATTTTTACGTCGTTTGCGGAAGTTGTCCGTGGATCGACATTTACGTCGTTTACGTCCACGTCGAAATCAATAGGCCCGTGCGGCGTACGTAGCCGCAATGCACACTGGGAAACGTTTAAAAAAAAAATCAAAAACGTGAGGTCAAGCCTCATTGGAATTAAACACGCCCCCCCCAACACATTTGAATTAGGCGCCCTTACGCCCGCCCGTTTTAGGCTACGCAGCCGTATATTAGCAGGCAAGTATATTGAGAATCATTACTAGCCTAGCCTAGCCTAAACACGCTAAGCTATGCTGCCTTAACTTTATTCCAATGTACCTGAATCTACCTATTTGCCTTTGTTTAGTAAAATTTCATAGAGTGACATACTTATTCTTTTTCCCAATGTAAGTCTACATACCGTAGATGAGGTGTGACCCTGCTTCAAGTGACCCTGCTGAACTGTGGGGTTGGCCCTGTACCCTCCGCTCTCATTGGCTTAGTTGCAGGAGGTTCCCCCATTTCTAGACAGCGGGTTCATGCTGCCTGCTTCACCCACACTGTTCTAATTGGCCAGAGGGTCTGTGACACCATATATGAGCATCACAAGTCCAGCCTCCTGTTCCCACTGCCTTGCCAATTGTTATGCCCCGTACACACCATCACTTTATGTGATGAAAAAAAATGAAGTTTTTAAAAACGTCACTTTAATTGACCGTGTGTGGGGGGAAACGTCGTTTTATGTCTTCTAAAAAACGACCAAAAAAAATTGAAGCATGCTTCAATTTTATGTGTAGTTTTTCAAAACGTCAACTTTTACTTCACAGAAATTGACCGTGTGTAGTAAAAAACGTTGTTTAAAACGACGTTTTTTCACCCGCGCATGCCCAGAAGCTACTTATGAAGCGAGCTTCAATGGAAAAAGTGGTGAGAACGTAACCTCGCTTTGCTAGAGCATTGTGAGAAAAACGATGGTGTGTAGGCAACTTCGTCTTTGAAAATTTAAGTTTCAAAAACGTCATTTTTTACTTCACAGAAAATGTCGTTTTTTTTCATCACATAAAGTGATGGTGTGTACGGGGCATAAGAATTCTTCGGATCTTTCAGAATCAATAAAGAAATCAACCCTGTTTGTTTCTGTCTAAAACTCCATGAGGATACCCAACTCCTTTTATGTTTTATGCTGAGGCCAGTCAACCCAGGAAACCATCCTCTCCTCTAAAACTCATTTCAGAACTCACTCATCTACTGGAAGGGTTTCAGCCCTGAGGAACACTGTCAGGTGCCAGCTCTCTCCATTCATGCTGATCGTCTGGCAAGAAGTTTCCATCACCTTCATCTTGATAAGCCTTTATCTTGGAGGCCCTTTCCAGAAGATGCAAGACGTTTGAGGTAGAGGCCATCATAGGTAGAGGCCATCTCCAGGGAGATTTAGAACTCACTACAGTACTTCATCTATTGCAATGGTTTCAGCCCTGAGGACAACTATTCGGTGCCAGCCTTCTCCATGCATGCTAATCGTCTGGTAAGAAGTTTCCATCACCTCCATTTTGATAAGCCTGCACCTTTGTTTCCCTCACCTTCATCTTGATAAGCCTACACCTTGGAGGCCCTTTTCAGAAGATGCAAGAAGTTTGAGGTAGAGGCCATCTTAGGTAGAGGCCATCTCCAGGGAGATTTAGAACTCACTCCAGTACTTCATCTATTGCAATGGTTTCAGCCCTGAGGAACACTGTTTGGTGCCAGCCTTCTCCATGCATGCTAATCTTCTGGTAAGGAGTTTCCATCACCTTCGTTTTGATAAGCCTGCACCTTTGGAGGCCCTTACCAAAAGTAGTTGCTCCTTCTGGCTGCAGTCGTTCTCAACCACTCTTTCTTCTTGGCTTGAGCATCAGCGGTTTGTTTGCTAAGCAGTGGATCCTGCACAATATCCCCCACTCTCACTGACCTGTGGCGGAAAGTATCCCTATTGGTAGGCACTTGTCACTACCTGATCCACGTCCTCTGCCTCTATCGGCTGGCTGTTGCATTCTATTTGAACATTACATCCCAGGGCTCTGGGCTTGTTATAGCCGTGCGCTTCTTTGCTCCTGTACCTAGTGCCTTGCACTGTTTCTGTTTTCTGACCCTTGCCTGGATAATAAATACTTTACTACTTGCTGCCTTGACCCTCATCTAGATAGCAGATATGGTACTTGTGGCAGACCGCCTGACACCCACCCTGGGGTCCTCCGCCAAGATACAGATTCCTCCACTTTACTACCAGGAACCGGGTCGTATAGCTGAATATTGCACCCAAAAACTAGATGACACTAACTTATGTGCAAACTGGAACGGACTATTGTAAATTCACACAGAATATATACCACACAAAATCTGATAATTTGATCACATTATCCTAAACAATGCAAACTTTAAACAGTAGTAGCATCAGTACACCTAACAGTACATCTAATGAACATAAGCAAAAACACTAAGCTAATCAACAGCTAGCAGCTAACAGTGATCTAAATAATAGTGAGCTAATCAATGGCCAGGCACAAAAACTTTGATTAGCCTGGGAGTGTCCACCCCAGACAATCTGGCACCAAGCGCACAGATACAAAACATATATTACACATGCTGTCTGTCAGGTGTTTGGCTTTCACTTCTGTAATTTGTCCACTGCAAAAGTCATCATAAGACTCATACAATGTTCCAGCAGTCTGAAAAAGTGGAATTATTTTATCTTGATAGATTTCCTGAGGGATATTGTTGATAAATATTTCTGTCCCAAGTGGAGGAGCTTCTCCAACCCAGTCTGCAGGAGGGCCACCATATTTCCTCTGACCATTAACCTGTACAAGATTAATATTACACCTTTCCATCCACTCCAGAAGGGAAGTTTTATTGTCTTAAATCAGACAATTTATCCAAGCCTCGCTTTCAGCATTCCTCACATTGTTGTCCATCATTAAAGAATGATTTGCTCCCTCCATGGTATCAGAGGCTGAGCTCTTTTCCATGCTCTAAGTGGAAGAAGCAGACAAAATCCCTGGTCTCCTCCATGGGCCATAACCAGGGGGTAGAAGGCTAGCCCCTAGTCCCCTCCAAAAGCCCCTGTCCCAGTTGGGTTTGTCACAGTACTGTTTGCCACCTGCATTGCCCCCTTCCTAGGTAAAGGGTATGCTACAAATTGCCACCTGCCCTGACCCTTGCCTGAATAATGGATATTCTACTGACTGCCTCCTACACCGATCCTTATCTTGGGAAAAGAATATGCTACCAACTGCTGCCTGCCTTGACCCACGTCTGAATAATGGATATACTACAAGAGGCATTATACCTTGTTCCTTATCTGGGTAAAAGATATGCTACCGAATTGTGCTGCCTGCCCTGACACTTGCCTGAATAATGATTTTGCTACTGACTGCCTCCTGCCTTGAACCTTGCTTAAATAATGGACTTCACTATTGTCTACTGCCAGCACTGATCTCTGCAAGCTTGGTGTCCAGTCAGTCACTAGTTCTGGTTACTCGGCCTGCCTAATGTGCCTACTTTGAACCTACTTTCTGCATTCTTAAACTATCTGACATAGTATGTAATATTTCTCTCTCTTTGGGGTGGCTTAATTCCTGGGGGCATCCAAGTAATAGAGACATAATAGCCTTAAGGTAAAGGTGGCAGCTACAGTGAAGTCACACGAAAGCTTCACTTTCAGAACAGGACATGAAACCGGAAAACCCTACAGCTGCAGCCTTTTCCCTGCAAAAGATGCCCACGAGTACCCCAGATCTTATAATATAATATAACTCCCAGGTAGCTTTAGAAAATGGGAGTCTCAGGTGTCAGAATGCACCTAGTCCCCTCTAAAAGCCCCTGTCCCAGTTGTTTGTCACCTGCATTGCCCCCTTCCTAGGTAAAGGGTATGCTACTAATTGCCACCTGCCCTGACCCTTGCCTGAATAATTGATATTCTACTGACTGCCTCCTACCCCAATCCTTATCTTGGGAAAAGAATATGCTACCAATTGCTGCCTGCCTTGACCCATGTCTGAATAATGGATATACTACTAGAGACATTATACCTTGTTCCTTATCTGGGTAAAAGATATGCTACCGAATTGTGCTGCCTGCCCTGACACTTGCCTGAATAATGATTTTGCTACTGACTGCCTCCTGCCTTGAACCTTGCTTAAATAATGGACTTCACTATTGTCTACTGCCAGCACTGATCTCTGCAAGCTTGGTGTCCAGTCAGTCACTAGTTCTGGTTACTCGGCCTGCCTAATGTGCCTACTTTGAACCATTCTGCATTCTCAAACTATCTGACATAGTATGTAAACTTTCTCTTTCTTTGGGGTGGCTTAACCGCTTCCATACCGGGCACTTACGCACCTTCCTGCCCAAGCCAATTTTCAGCTTTTAGCACTGTCGCACTTTGAATGACAATTGCGCGGTTGTGCTACACTGTACCCAAACAATTTTTTTATCATTTTGTTCCCACAAATAGAGCTTTCTTTTGGTGGTATTTGATCATCTCTGCGGTTTTTATTTTTTGCGCTATAAACAAAACAAGAGCGACATTTAAAAAAAAAACACAATATTTTTTACTTTTAATTTAATAAATATCACAATTTTTTTTAAAAAAAACATTTTTTTCCCTCAGTTTAGGCCGATACATATTCTTCTACATATTTTTGGTAAAATAGGTGCTAGATTTATGTCATTTTTATTTTATTAATTTTTTTACTAGTATTGGCGGCGATTTGCGATTTTTTTACTGTCACCGTGACATTGCGGCGAACACATCGGACACTTTTGACACGTTTTTGGGACCATTCACATTTATACAGCGATTAATGCTATAAATATGCATTGATTACTGTGTAAATGTGACTGGCAGGGACGGGGTTAACCACTAGGGGGCAAGGAAGGGGTTAATGTGTGTCCTAAGATGTGTTATAACTGTAGGGGGGAGGGGACTCTCAAGGGGAGGAGACCGATGTGTGTTCCTCTGTACTGGGAACACACATTGGTCTCCTCACTGCTGACAAGAGGTGGATCTGTGTGTTTACACACACACATCCACACTCCTGCCGTGATTACCGACAATCGCGGGCACCCGGCGGCAATCGCGGCCGCCGGGCACCCGCGCCGGGTCACGAGCATCGCCGCGGCCGCGCGCGCCCTAGATCGCCGGGAATGCAGGACGTCATATGACGTCCACCCGGATCGAGAAGGGGTCCCTGCCGCCGTCATTTCACAATTAAGGCGGTAGGGAAGTGGTTAATTCCTGGGGGCATCTAAGTAAAAGAGACATAATAGCCTTAAGGGAAAGGTGGCAGCTACAGTGAAGTCCCACGAAAGCTTCACTTTCAGAACAGGACATGAACCCGGCAAACCCTACAGCTGCAGCCTTTTCCCTGCAAAAGATGCCCATGAGTACCCCAGGTCTTATAATATAACTTCCAGGTAGCTTTAGTAAATGGGAGTCTCAGGTGTCAGAATGCACCAGAAATATAGCACGGAAGACATTTATAGGAGCAACGGCAGGTGGCACAGACAGGCTACTACAGATATTCAATGTACTTTATACTTACTTAAAAAATAGGCTTTGTTGTTTTACTGGAGGGTCTCATTAAAGCAAATTCAAAAGGTTCAACCCATGATAAAAAAAATTAATTCAAAAGAACTGCAAAGTTAAAAGTCATGCTGAAAATAATAATTCAGAATATAATTTAACACTTCTCATGCCTTGGAGGTGCCTAGCTTCCTACGGCCTATCTCAGAAGGAGTCAGTTGGCTCGTCTCATGCCGGGGTTAAAATCTTGCCTCCATTAATTGATTCGAAGTCCTTACCCGGCACTTTCTCTTTGATGTGGCGTATACAATAGAATCCATCAACAAGAAGACTGCCGCTGTACACAATGAATAATAATCAGAAGCAGGCGTTATCCATGGAACACCATGCCACGGAGGCAAATGGGACTTTAACATATCCACAATTTAGCCGCTGTCAACGCTTATTGAATTTTGATAGCTCAAATGAATAATATTGCATGGAGCAAGATTTGTGAAGATGGCAATAAGGAGACCTTTAGCAGACAGGGAGCAGATAAACAAAATAAAATGGATGTGGAAGAGCGGGGCATTGTGTCTTCACAGGGACGGGAAACCTGGACTGCAATAGCTAAAAATGAAAGAGGCAACTTAAAAAAAAATTTCGTCAATACTTTTTTTTGATTCAAAGTAAAAATGCACATCCGAATAATAATTTCAGAAAATCTGCATCATATTTATGCATTTTTTTATTCTTTTACATTTTATAATGACTAAGATGTTAACAATTGAATAAATATTATGGCCCAGATTCGCTGACGTATCGCAGAGCGGCGAGCACAGTATTCACAAAGCAAATGCTCCCAACGTTGCGCCGGCGTAACGTAAATTCGTAGGCGTAAGCCGGCCTAATTTAAAGTAGGTGGAAGTGGGCATGATCCATTTAAATGAAGCGTGACCCCATGCAAATGATGGGCCGAACGAACGGCGCATGCGCCGTCCCGTGGACGCATCCCGGTGCGCATGCTCAGAATCACGCCGGAAATACTCCCTAAGATACGTCGAATCACTGCCTACGACGTGAACGTAACCTACGCCCAGCCCTATTCACGTACTACTACGTAAACAACGTAAAATACGACGGCTGTTCCCTGGTCCATACCTTAACATGACTTACACCTGCTTTATGAGGCTTAACTTTATGCCGGACGTACGACTTACGTAAACCACGTATATTAATGCGCCGGGCGCAAGTACGTTCGTGGATCGGCGTATCTCACTCATTTGCATATTCAAATCGTATATCAATGGGAGCGCCCCTTGCGGCCAGCGTAAATATGCGCCCACGATACGACGGCGTAGGAAACTTACGTCGGTCGGATAAAGCCTATTTACAGGTGTATCTTGCTTTCAAAGTCAGGCGCATAGATAAGACGGCGCATATCTCGAGATACGTCAGCGTAAGTGCTACGTGAATCCGGGCCGTTATATCCAACTCAAGCCAAAACCTTAGTTTTGGCTAAAGCAAGAAGGTTAGGAAGCCTCTGTTGTGTTTCTATTGCTGTCTGTTTCTCTCTTGGGAAGATTTACCCTCACTTCCTGTCAGAACAGGAAATGAAAGAAATTTCTCCAATGGGAACACAGACCAAAATAAAAACCAAACAGTAAAACTAAAGGTAAAACTTTTTAATTTTTTTGAGGGAATCCTTATTTGTCAACAGGCTCACCAGGACTATTGTTACCATTGGAAGATTTTCCCTCTTGGAGTGCATCATTGAGCCGCCCTGGATTCACAGAAGAATGATGATGAGAAGATTGGAAGCTGAAGAGCACCCTTGTGTCATTTGTAATGTGGGGGGGAAGAGTGCAGCAAATGTGGGGGTGGGGGAGTATTGTTAGAAAACCAGGGGTGCCCAACCTGGATTTAAGCTTTAAATCGTAAGTTCACCTTTTCACCAAAAATTAAAAGGCTAACTAACTCTGAATATCCTGGCCACCCCTCTGGTAGCAGCTGAGATGCTGGTATAGTGGCCCACAGTGGCGGAGCGTCCTTTAAGGGCGTGCAGGCGCCGCCCCCTTTCTCCAGCCACCCCCCTCTGTGTATAATGAATAGATTCATGCATTGCATGAATCTATCAATGGTCACTGCAGCCAACCCCTATTCAGGCTTCCAAACCCCTTTTCGGACACCAGGTGTCTGAATTCCAGCGGCGGGGGGGGGTTTGAAGCACCTGATTAGAGCCATAGGCTTCAAAAAAGGTGGACTGCGAGCGCAAAGCATTGCACTCGCAGTTCACCCAGGTGTGTGTTGTCCTAATACCGAACCACCTCTCAGTCAGGTGTACGTGTCTGTTAACCATCACCAGATTGGCTGAAACAACAGGCACTACGATTGAATGCCTATCAGGAGGAGGGGAGGAGAAGCACGGAGGACACAGGAGAAGTGTCTGACCCGCTGCAACATCGCACCGCTCGCCGCCATCACCCGCTGCCTGACCCGCCACCGAGACAGGGTAAGTGCTGGGCCGTTTCCCGGGCAGTCGGTGATGAGGGGGCGGGGGGGTCACAGTGGCCCTATTTGATGGGCACAGTGACAGCATTTGATGTGGCATTATTTGATGAGCACAGTGGCACTATTTTATGGGCACAGTGGCTGCATTTGATGGGCACATTGGCAGCGCTTGATAGGGCACAGTGGCTGCATTTGATGGGGCACAGTGGCTGCGTTTGATGGCATAATGGCAGCATTTGATGGGCACAGTGGCAGCATTTGATGGCACAGTGGCAGGAGTTGATGGGCACAGTGGCTGCGTTTGGGCACAGTGGCTGCATTTGATGGCACAGTGGCTGCGTTTGATGGGCACAGTGGCTCAGATTGATGCGCCCAGTCGCTCCAATTGATGGGCACAGTGGCTGCATTTGATGGGCACAGTGGCTGCGTTTGATGGGCACAGTGGCTCAGATTGACGGGCACAGTGGCTCCAACTAATGGGCACAGTGGCTGCGTTTGATGGGCACAGTGGCTGTGTTTAATGGGCACAGTGGCTGCATTTGATGGGCATAGTGGCTGGTATTGATGGGCACAGTGGCTACATTTGATGGGCACAGTGGCTGCAATTGATGGGCACAGTGGCTGCATTGAGGGGCACAGTGGCTGTGTTTTATGGGCACACTGGCTGCATTTGATGACACAGTGAGGCTGCAATTGATGTTTTTTTTTCAGAATGTTTTAGTTTGTTTGTGCCCCCCTTCCCCAAAATGGTGGCCCATACACTGTCCACCACAATACACAGTTCCAGAGTGAGTATAATGCTCCCAATAGCAAGCAGCCACGGGACAATGCTGACTAATGACGCTCACCACACTGACCAATGAAAAGCACATCTGAGGTTTCTCCTTCCAGTAAGGTGTCCCAGAAGAAAGAAGCACTTTTCAGTGGATGCACTGACCAATGAGCTCTTGCCATTGCATGCATTATGATGGATTCTCACACTAGGTTTGTGTATTGTGTAAAAAAAGTGAACTTACACTTTAAGGTTTCATCTGTGTCATTGCACAGGTTAAAAAATCTTTTTGCAGAGCAAACTAAATAATGATCTCATAACTTTCGACATTCTGCAGGCCAGATGATTACGTACAGCATAACTGACCACTTACAAAAAAAAAAACTTGTACAAATTCCCTCTGGTCATTTCACGGAGCGATGCCAACGGACTGCAAATTGCAGAGAACAAGCGGCTGTAAATTAGCCCGGGCAGTGTTCGCATGGCAGCGCAGTATGAATCACTTCCAACGCCCATTCCCAGAATATCGGAATGCAAGGCAAGTTCTTCCTCCAATTTTGAAAGGGAAATTACAAGAGGGGCATGAATGAGATTGGTGTAATTGTTTCCACCAATATTTTATGTGTTTAATCAGAGCTAGAGGGCACCGAATCCGAATGATTTTCCTCTGATGAGGCTTGGCTGCCACACCGGTGGAGAAAAGGTACCAGATCTGTGATAGAAAATATAAACAGTGAATAAAATCAGAAAAGACAGATAGAAAAAAAAAGACGAAGCTTCCCAATTACCTTCGAAGAAGCAGTTGGTGGATTCAGCTAATTGCTGTTTCAGAGAGCTCTTCCTCCAGAGCAAGGACACATAAGTGCTTTATGGCACTGATTACAGGGCGATGCAGAGAAGAGTTGTCATACAAAATGTGATATACTGAGACTTAAGCAACTTTCAGAACCTCATAGTGGGTACTACATCAATACAGTAATAACATGTTTTGGCAAATCTCCTGGGTCACCATTCAGTAAGTGACAGTAGGTCATTGTTCTTTGGCCCAAGTGTCAGTAGGTTTATTCATGTTTGGCCCAAGTGTCAGTATTTCCATTGTTCTTTGGCCCAAGTGTCAGTTGGTCCATTGATGTTTGGCCCAAGTGTCAGTATTTTTCTTCGGCCCAAGTGTCAGTATGTTCATTGTCCTTTGGCCCAAGTGTCAGTATGATCATTGTTCTTTGGTCAAAATTGTATTATTCTCATTGTTCTTTGGCCCAAGTGTCAGTAGGTTCATTGATGTTTGGCCCAAGTGTCAGTATTTCCATTGTTCTTTGGCCCAAGTGTCAGTAGGTCCATTGATGTTTGGCCCAAGTGTCAGTATTTTTCTTCGGCCCAAGTGTCTTCGGCCCAAGTGTCAGTATGTTCATTGTCCTTTGGCCCAAGTGTCAGTATGCTCATTGTTCTTAGGTCAAAATGTTATTATTCTCATTGTTCTTTGACTCAAGTGTCAGTATGTCATTGATCTTTGACATTGTTCTTTCATCCAAGGTGTCAGTTTAACATCATTGTGAAAAAATCTGTGTCAGTGCCCTACCGTTTTGGGACCCACAAGTGTCAAGCCTCGTACACACGACCGAGAAACTTGACGGGCTAAACACATCTTTTTGCTTGTCGAGTTCCTTGTTAGGCTGTCGAGGATCTCGGCGAGCCAAATTTCCCCATTCCCGTCGAGGAAAAAGAAGACATGCTCTCTTTTTGGCTCGACGAGATCCTCGACAGTTTCCTAGTCGAAAAGTGTACACACGACCGCTTTCCTCTGCAAAAAAAAAAAAACAGCAAGTTTCTTGCTGGTTTTTGCCAAGAAACTTGGTCGTGTGTATGAGGCCTCAGTGTGTTATTGTTGTTGGACCCAGAGCCAGTGCATTGCTGTTCTGGGACTCCAAGGGATTTATTTACTAAAGGCAAATAGACTTTGCACTTTGCAAAGTGTACAGTGCCTTGCAAAAGTATTCACCCCCCTTGGCATTTTTTCGTGTTTTGTTGCCTCACAACCTGGAATTAACATGGATTGTTTGAGGATTTGCAAAACGCGTTGACTCACAGGGGCTCACTGCTGTCCATTTGGTGTCAACCTTCTGTTCACATCATAGTTTTATGTATCTTTTAGACATGTGCATTTGTTTTCGTCCGAATGCATATTTTTTCCGAATTTTGGGTATTTTCGTTATCGTTTTAACAAACGAAAACGAACGTGCAGAATCCGAAATTCGAAAGATCCGACATAAAAAATGCTTTATTTTTGGTTTCGTTGCTACAACAGTTCGATATAGATAGGAGATTCGACATGACGCTGACAATAGCAATCTGTGCCTATCGAACCTGTGGTCGAATGTGCCTAACCTAAAGGGGTTGTAAAGGTACTCCAATGTAACTATGGGCAGTCCTCCTTCACTTACCTCATCCTTCCATTTTGCTTTTAAATGCCCTTATTTCTTCTGAGAAATCCTCACTTCCTGTTCTTCTGTCTGTAACTCCACACAGTAATGCAAGGCTTTCTCCCTTGGTGTGGAGTGTCGTGTTCGCCCCCTCCCTTGGACTACCGGAGAGTCAGGACGCTATCTATGTTGCAGATAGAGAAAGGAGCTGTGTGTTAGTGGGCGTCCTGACTCTCCTGTAGTCCAAGGGAGGGGGCGAGCACGACACTCCACACCAGGGAGAAAGCCTCGCATTACTATGTGGAGTTACAGACAGAAGAACAGGAAGTGAGGATTTCTCAGAAGAAATAAGGACATTTAAAAGCAAAATGGAAGGATGAGGTAAGTGAAGGAGGACTGCACTAAGGTAAAGGAAGCTATTTAGGAAAAACATTTTTTACCTTTACAACCCCTTTAACTGTATTAGTCCAAGATTATTCTACATAGAGAGAAAAGACTCAACATTATAGAGACAGTGTTGGGGTAGACCATTCGACATGAACGACGAAGAGTCGACGAAGCAGCGAAAAACATACAAACGTTGAATCTGTCATTGAAGGCTTATGGTGTCTGTCGAAAGTTCTAAGAAGATTCGACAAGCAGCTAAACTGTACGACGCTGCAATCGTAAATTTCCGGTCAAATCCTCGGCCCATAGGCTATAGAAGAATTTGAATGTTGGTTGACTAGTAATAATAATTTATGAATATAATTATTACCAGTGTCATACAACATTAGAATTCTACTATAGCTTTTAGGCGGAACATTCGACCGAAAATGTACGATTCGACGTACAGTTTAGCTGCTCCGTCAAATCTTCTTAGAACATTCGACAGATACCATAAGCCTTCAATGACAGATTCAACCTTAATTAATTCGGATTTTCGAACGAATGCATTTTTTAACGAAACAAAATTAATAAAAACGAATTTCGGGAGTAACTAAATAATTTTATTTTTCGGATGAAAACGAAATTCTAAAACAAATTCTAAAACAAAATATTTCAGTGTGCACATGTCTAGTATCTTTCTGTGTTTGATGTATTTTTTTTAACTCTTTCTATACTTCATCTGTTTGTGAGCGATTTGTTATTAATAAAATACAATTGTTTAGTATACTCTCGTCCATTTTTCCTACAAAGTCCGACCCAGAGTCATTTTTTCACAAACTCGATCCTATACGGATGTGGCTTTAGGAGTTGTTCTATTTTTACTGAAAAACATCCCCACAGCATAATGCTGCCACCACCATGTTTCACTGTGGGTATGGTGTTCTTTGGGTGATGTGATGTGTTGGGTTTGCGCCAGACATAGCATTTTCTTTGACAGCCAAAAAGTAAAATTTTAGTCTCATCAGACCAGAGCACCTTCCTCCATACCTTTTCGCAAACTCAAAATGTGCCATTTGAGCTCTGCTTCCATAGCTGTGGGTGGAGGTGGGCTAAGCACACTGTCACTCGGTTCCATTGCCAACACTTCAGCCAGGATTAAATAGCTGTCGGCCGGTACTTCCCGATAGTCCAAGGCAAAGGGGGGGCCCAGGCCAGCTGCTGAGCAGAGTCTAGCAGCTGTCTGTAAGCGATCTCCAGCTCCCATTCCTGAACTGCTAGAACCTCCAAATCGTCCTGTGCCCAGAGCACTTCTGAGATGTTTAGCATCTGGTCTCTGTAATCTATTAGTTCCACCAAACACCACTTCAGATCGCTCCCGAAGTCAGATTCCTCTAACAGCTTTCCGTAAAACAGCAGCAAACAGCCATAGCCAAAACCTTCTGTTGGGCTGATGTCTGCTGTCCAAGGACACACTTGGGCTACATACCAGCAGAGGGCTCTGTAGCTCTCGTCCAGATACATCTCTGACTTGACCAGCCTGCTTAACTCAGTCATCCACTCCTTGTGCAGTTGTTCCTCCAATAACAGCACCCACACTTCATACTGCGACCGGTATCTTTCCTGGAAGGAGGGGAGAATTTTTCCCTGGTGGTACTGCTTGTGGTCTAGTGCTTCCTTCCATAGTTGCTGGTGGACGAATTCATACCATATCAGCAGGACATCCACTGACTCTGATCCCCTGTGCTGCATCCAGATCTTCCTCAGCCTCCTTCCAAATTTATTTTCCATGTCAGCTGGTATCTGTGCCGCTCCTCTTCTGCTAACTGGAACTCAGATCCCGGGTTGTGGTTTGGATGTCCCAAACTGCAGGTAGCATCCCACTGCTGCCACCGCCTGCATGCCTCTGCCAAACGGTGCCTCACTGCCTCCTTCCCTCCAAACCCTTTCAGCACACTGATAGCTAATACAAGCTGTTTACCCCAAGCATCAGATACAGCCAAGATGTTGGGGTAAAAGCCAAAAAAAATACACTTTTTTAAACAGAAATACGGGTTTTTATACACTTCAAAAATAGAGGCAGCCACCGCATGAGCAATAAAAAAAAATATTACATATTGGGGTAAACATCCCACATTGATTAGGTAACGAGGGAAAGTTGACAGAAGACTAATCACACCAGGAAGATTAGCAAACAGACAGAAACAATAGGTTACCCAATTAACAATGGGAGAGCGACACTTAGCAGTAAACATAATATAACACCTTAAAAAACAGATTACCTATAACAGCAAGAGACCCTGGCATCAGGTTGTTTTGAGCTGATTATAATCTTCTGCTTAGAGTATCTGAGTCTAGAAGGGAATTGAAGCAGCCAATGCTGGTTTGGGCTACCTATAGCCCAACAAACACAGAGGCCCCAAATCTGTATCTGGGTCCTCCAGTTCTCAGAATCTGTGCGTTTCAGGGAGACATGGACTTGAATCCAAAGTAAAAATACTCTAAGCACACACCTCCAAAAGAATAGATCCTCCTAAATTGCCAGGGCACATAGTCAGTAGGCAAGTGGCTAGCCTGCAGTCCCCTCTAAAAGCCCCAGTCCCAGTTGGGTCTGTCACAGCACCCCATTGTTGGTGTCAGTGGGAGGAATTTTGCCCCATCATTGGTGTCATCGGGCCCTAAAATGTGTGTTATCAGGAGGAATTGTGCCCCAACTTTGGTGTCATTGGGAGGAATTCTGGCACTTTATTGGTGTCATTGGGTGAAAATATGCCCCATTGTTGGTGTCAATGGATCACAATATCGCCCCAAGGGCCAGAAAAAAGCAACCAAAGGGCCGCATATGGCCCCCAGGCCACAGTTTGGGGATCACTGTTCTGGAGGAGCCCACAGGTATGGCATATACATGCTTACGTTGCTCCATACTAAAAGAATGTAACTATGGGCAGTCCTCGGGTTACAAACAAGCTAGGTTACGTGGGTTTGTATGTAAGTTGTAACAGGTAAAATAAGTGAAACCAAAAAAATTATTTTGCTGTCTGTTTCCCTGTTCAGAAGATTTCCCCTCTATGTGACAATTGGATTGTTGTTGTGGAAACAAGGATTGGTGATAAAGTTTCAGTGGAGACACCTTTTTCTCACGATAGCTTTTACAGGAGTACATTTCCCTTCCTATGTGTAGATTTCCTCTCACTTCCTGTTGTCTCTCTCCGTTTGTAAGTATGAGTCGTATGTAACTCGGGGGCTGCCTGTATGTAAAATATTCATACCTCAAATTCATATTTAAGTAAAGACTGTGGGGCAGATCCACATACATAGACTGCACCCGGCGCAGATGTGAGATATGCTACGACTCTGTAACTTACCTGGCTTTGGTTTGAATCCTCAACAAATTCGCACCGTAAGTTACGGTGGCGTAGTGTATCTCTCGCGGCGTAATTCAAATTGGGCGGGTAGGGGGCGTGTTTCATTTAAATGAAGCGCGTCCCCGCGCCGAACGAACTGCGTATGCGCCGTCCGTAAAAACTCCCAGGGTGCATTGCTCCAAATGACGTCGCAAGGACGTCATTGTTTTCAACGTGAACGTAAATGGCGTCCAGCCCCATTCACGGACGACTTACGCAAACAACGTAAAATTTTCAAAATTAGACGCGGGAACGACAGCCATACTTAACATTGAGTACGCCACCATATAGCAGCTTTAATTATACGCCGGAAAAAGCCGAACGGAAACAACGTAAAAAAATGCGACGGCCGGTCGTACGTTCGTGGATCGTCGGAAATAGCTAATTTGCATACTCGACGCGGATTACGATGTGAACGCCACCTAGCGGATGCCGAAAAATTGCATCTAAGATCCGACGGCGTACGAAGACGTACGCCTGTCGGATCTAACACAGATGCCGTTGTATCTTGTTTTGTGGATACCAAAACAAACATATGACACGCAAAATTCGAAATTACGCGGCGTATCAAGAGATACGCCGCGTAATTTCGTTGAGGATCTGCCCCTGTATGTTGCAAACCTATAGAATCTCTTCAAGCCATTGTCCTTCTTTAATCGCAGTTGGATACTTAGTTAAAATACTGTAGCTTTTTTTTTTCATTAATGGCTCCATTTTGATGTAATGTAGCGGGACCTACTGTCAATGGGACTTTTAGGAGCCCCGAAACACCATCTAGCAGATAATTGTGAATTCAAAAACCATCTTCGACGGCGCTCATTTGGACATATGCGAAATGTGATATGACAGGCTATGGGGGTACCAGACATTTGGAGTTGAAGGGATCCGACATTGTTTTGGGTCCAGGTGCCATCACATCTGGACACAGAATGAATGATTCAGACAGGGCAGGGACCAGGGAAATCGGCATCTGTCACCAAAAGCAGCGATGAAGGTGATACGCGGCGATAAATGTTTAATTTCGCAGCGCACTGTATGTCTGAGCACCTGCTGGGAAAGGCTCCTGTTGGATTTGCCAATGATCCCAACTCACTCCGGCAGCTTGGCATCCTTTGTGATGCCCGGGATTGTAAAGGTGATTGATTTGAGGGAATAAAACCCAGTGTGAAATGTTGGCACTGAGATCTTGGCAACCTATGGAGTCTGCTCCGCTCTATCTGCTCTCATATCCGCCATTCTCTGTACGACCTCATTACATTTATTAGCGTTCAGCATGAAGTTGGCAGGCCGCTAGATAACCCTCACTATTCCAACTGGTTTATTAAGGAATCATTGTTAAAAAGAACAATGTAGAATTATTAGTAAATCATAACCGTGACACAACGAGGGTCTGCTTTTGCTACAATAAATAACCAAATCTCAGCCAGGTAATGTAGACATGCTGGCAGGTTAATTGGCTCCTTTCTAAACTGGCCCCAGTATGTGTGTGAGATAGATTTTTAAGCTTCTTGAGGGCAGGCACTGGTGTGTACAATATGTAAAGCGATGCATAAATTGTATCATCATGAATCAATTAATTAAATATATATTTCAAGAAATGTTGCAATCTTTTTTTTTATAGTTCTTGCCTTTTGTTGTTCTAAAGAAATCATTTTAAGGGTTACCATGACCTTTTCTTAAACTGACTACTCAGTAGGAGGGCTTACCTTCATCTTCACTGTCTGAGCCATCGTGTTATGAAAAGAAAAGAAGCAGTCACATAATTTCTTTAATGTCAGGGCTCTAAATGTAACTCACCAAAAATGAAACTTCTACTACAGTGGATGCCTGAAATTTGACTTCAAGTTCTGTGTTAGGCCTCGTACACACGACAGGACCTGTCCGATGAAAACATGTCCGCTGGGATCATTTGGTCTGATGGCTGTACAAACCATCAGACCAAATTTCCCGCTGACAGGATACGCGGTGACGTGGCCGCGACGATGACGCGGCGACGTGCGCGACCCTGGAAGGTCAATGCTTCCACGCATGCGTCGAATCACTTTGACGCATGCGAGGGCTTTCGGCCGATCAGACATGTCCGGTGAGTCTGTACAGACGACCGAACATGTCCGACGGACAGGCTTCCAGCGGACATGTTTCTTAGCATGCTAAGAAACATTTGTCCGCTGGAAACCTGTCCGCTAGGCCATGAATCCGGTCCGGTCGGCCGTACAGACGACCGAACATGTCCGCGGAAACTGGTCCGCGGACCAGTTTCAGCAAACATGTTCGGTCGTGTGTACGAGGCCTAAGACAGAAAAATCAGAGAGTCAATCAGAGAAGCAGGGGACTCAATTTATGGGTGATGGCATTGCTGAAATGGGTATGGGATGCCTCAAAAGAACAGATCACTTTTGCCATCATCATTAAAGAATTGTTGAATCAATTGCACTTGGAACAAATGATGGACTCTAACATTTATGCCGCGTACACACGATCATTTTTCAGCATGAAAAAAAAAACAAAGTTTTTCAGCATGTAGAAAAAACTTTGTTTTTCCAACTTCATCATTAAAACGACGTTGCCCACACACCATCGTTTTTTAAAAATGATCTAGCAAAGCGCGGTGACGTACAACACGTACGACGGCACTATAAAGGGGAAGTTCCATTCGCCTTTGGGCTGCTTTAGCTGATTCCGTGTTAGTAAAAGACGATTCGCGCTTTTCTGTCTGTTACAGCGTGATGAATGTGCTTACTCCATTACGAATGGTAGTTTTACCAATTGGGGATTGGTCAGGGCTCCTCACATGAGCTCACTGTCACTTCAATTCCCAGCCCTGCCCCTCTTCCAGAACATTTTCCCTGGAAGCAGGGGAGGCGCCCATGAACTAAAAGACAGGTGGTCCCACCCACTGCTACACTAACCACTCCCTGCCCCCCCCCCCCAGATCAAAACAAACAGGCCTAGCCTGAAGCATTGACCTGCCTAAATTTACCTGCCTGGCAGCTATCACAAAAATCCTCACCTCTAACACCTACCTATGGTAGAGGGTGCTACATCAGCAAAAAAAAAAAAATACAAACAAAATAAAAAAACCTGATGCGCCACTTGGCCTTTCTTTGCCTTCACTGCTCTGTTTTTAAAATATGCCTCATAGATTTTGCCTACCTCCTGTGCTATCTGATTCCAGAAAAAAACATTCCTATGTTATACCATATACTACTGAGGAACCACCTCATGCCAACACATCACACTGTCTTTCTGCACAGACAATACGCTTAAAGTGGAGGTTCACCCGAAAAGTAAATTTTTAACCTTAGATTGATGCGCATTTTGTCAAGGGGAATCGGGTGTTTTTTTTAAAATCGAAGCCGTACTTACCGTTTTAGAGAGCGATCTTCTCCGCCGCTTCTGGGTATGGGCTGCGGGACTGGGCGTTCCTATTTGATTGACAGGCTTCCGACAGGTTTCCAACGGTCGCATCTATTGCGTCTTGATTTTCCGAAAGTTTCCAAATGTCGGTGCGCAGGCGCGGTATAGAGCCGCACCGGCTTCCTTCGGCTACTCGTGAAGCGATGTATGCGACCGTCGGAAGCCTGTCAATCAAATAGGAACGCCCAGTCCCGAAGACCATACCCGGAAGCGGCGGAGAAGATCGCCCTCTAAAACGGTAAGTACTGCTTCGTTTTTAAACGACCCGATTCCCCTAGACAAAATGAGCATCAATCTAAGGTTAAAAAAAAAATTCGGGTGAACTCCCGCTTTAATTTCGACCTTATGCCCTAGACAGTTAGTAGGTGCGTATTCACCCCATGCCAATGTGTATTTACAGCCTGGCTAGCATATTATTGGAGAAATTCTTTTTCATTTCAAAGCACTTTTGTTGAACATTGTGGCATGTTCTGCAGAGCGGCTTCAATCTCCCCAGTCTTTCTTTTCATTCAGCCAAAGACCAGCTTTACTCATGCAAATAAATATTACACGTTTACAACGAGTCACAGTTGGAGGAAGAAAATGCCATTAGAATGACAATAGCAGCAGGAGATTAAACTTGCATGTGACGCAGCTTTCATCGGGCACGGGGCCACCGGTCTGTATGATTTCTCCCATCTCTCGAGGCGCGATGTTTCGTGTAAATGCATCGGTGCATCTTTATAGAACGGCTTCTAGAACGTTTTTCTCTTCAAATTCGCATTCATGGGATTATCTGAGATGCTTTGTTGGATTCAAGTCTGTGTATACTGAAAAAAAGGTATTTAGAGCTAGCAGGTTCCATCCAAGCCAAAGGCCTGAAAACCGTGCTGGTCAAAGGTGGACATTTGGGTTCTTCCTGAATCCTGAGGACAATATTTGGGCCTAATCTGTATTTGGTTGGGAAAAGAGTTTGATTTGCTCATACCAAGAAGGAAGGTTTTTGGTTCTTCTAAAACGCACCAGAAAAACAAGACCTGATGGATTACTGAAAAAAAAAAAAAAGATTAGCATACCCCTGAACTCTGCATTCTGTACATAGCGTACACCTGAACCCTGCACTCTGTACGTAGCGCACCCCTGAACTCTGCACTCTGTACATAGGCACCCATGAACCCTGCACTCTGTACGTAGTGTACCCCTGAACTCTGCACTCTGTACATAGGCACCCATGAACCCTGAACTCTGTACATAGTGTACCCCTGAACTCTGCACTCTGTACATAGCGCACCCCTGAACTCTGCACTCTGTACATAGGCACCCATGAACCCTGCACTCTGTACGTAGCGCACCCCTGAACTCTGCACTCTGTACATAGGCACCCATGAACCCTGCACTCTGTACGTAGTGTACCCTTGAACTCTGCACAAAGGCACCCATGAACTCGGCACTCTGTACATTGTATGAACTCTGCACTTTGTACATGTCTCACCCCTGAACTCTGCACTCTGTATGTAATGCACCCCTGAACCCTGCCCTATGTATGTAGCGCATCCCAGATACAATCGAACCTTTGAGGGCAACCATACTGCTGATGTAGTCCACAATTAAATTGAGTTTAACACCACTCCTCTATAACTAAAGGCATGAGGACACCTGACAATCCCAGTAGGGGAAAGAGACCACCGCTCCAGATGAGTGCACCTCGGTGGTGAGTGTGGACTCAGAAAAATCCAGTGGGTGCAGGCAATGCACGAAGCATAAATAGAAGCAAAAAGGTATGAACAGCCGCACTCCGATAAATGTAAAAAACAATAAAAGCCTTTAATCCAGTAAAAAAACACTGCACAAACAGAGAAACAGCAAACGGTGGGATGATATAGCTGACGCGTTTCACATTGTTATACAATGCTTAGTCATTGTATAATGACATCCTTCGGACCGTTCTCATCGGTTAACCAATGAAGCTGACAGATGGTCTGATGTGCCTACACACCATCAGTTAAAAAAACGATCGTGTCAGAACGCGGTGACGTAAAACACAACGACGTGCAGAAAAAAATGAAGTTCAATGCTTCCAAGCATGCTTTGACTTGATTCTGAGCATGCGCAGGTTTTTAACCGATGCTTTTGCATACTAACCATCGGTTTTGACCTATCGATTATCAGTCCATCGGTTAAATTTTAAAGCAAGTTCAACATTTTTTGACCGAAGGATAACTGACCGATGGGGCCCACACACGATCGATTTGGACCGATGAAAAGGTCCTTCAGTCTGTTTTCATCGGTTTTGACCGACCGTGTGTACGCGGCCTAAGTAGAACAATTTCTGATTGGTTGCTGTGAGTTCTTGCAAGTTGCCTATTACTCTTTGCCGTTCGGAATAAGTCCTAATGAGACCTCAGAGTGCACCTTTAATAAATGAAAAATGATTCCGAAAATCGAAACAGACACAAACTGCTCACATCAACATCCCCGGAGCTCCCGATCAGAAATCAACCTGTTTACAGGAAAGTCACACATCGCAGAATTCTTGTGCCAAAGCGATCAGCACTTATAGCTCGGAAGCAGCTGAGAAGTCTCTGAAAATTCCCCAGAAGTTGCGCAGATCTCCATTTTAATGATGAGAACGTGACGCTACGCAGGAAGACATGCTGGGCTGCGTGCTCACTGACATAGAGACAGACTGCAAGAATTTCCGGGCACAGACAGAAGTATACATTGAGGATCAGGCATGGGGGAAGGGACTGGAGGATGGCGGATAGAAAGGGACTAAAACTTTGATTCAACATGCTGGCTGAATTCTAATGCCGCATACACACCATCACTTTATGTGATGAAAAAAAACGAAATTTTCTGTGAAGTAAAAAACAACGTTTTTGAAACTTCAATTTTCAAAGACGAAGTTGCCTACACACCATCGTTTTTCTCACAATGTTCTAGCAAAGCGAGGTTACGTTCACCACGTTTTTCCATTGAAGCTCGCTTCATAACTAGCTTCTGGGCATGCGCGGGTGTAAAAGCGTTGCTACACACGGTCAATTTCTGTGGCGTAAAAAACGACGTTTTGAAAAACGACACATAAAATTGAAGCATGCTTCAATTTTTTTTTGTCGTTTTTCACAAGACATAAAACAACGTTTTCCCCCACACACGGTCATTTAAAGTGACGTTTTTAAAAACATCGTTTTTTTTTCATCACATAAAGTGATGGTGTGTACGCGGCATAAGATTAGAAAATTGGACAATTATCAGTGCCAACATTTTACATAATTTTACATAGAAAAATATAGATATGAATTCTAGAGACAGATAAATTATTATTATTATTATTATTACAATAGAGAATTTATATAGCGCCAAGTGTTTGTACAGTGTAGAGTTTTATGCCCCGTACACACCATCACTTTATGTGATGAAAAAAAATGACGTTTTTAAAAACGTCACTTTAATTGACCGTGTGTGGGGGAAAACGTCGTTTTATGTCTTCTAAAAAACGACCAAAAAAAATTGAAGCATGCTTCAATTTTATGTGTCGTTTTTCAAAACGTCAACTTTTACTTCACAGAAATTGACCGTGTGTAGCAAAAAACGTTGTTTAAAACAAAGTTTTTTCACCCGCTCATGCCCAGAAGCTACTTATGAAGCGAGCTTCAATGGAAAAACGTGGTGGAACGTAACCTCGCTTTGCTAGAACATTGTGAGAAAAACGATGGTGTGTAGGCAACTTCGTCTTTGAAAATTGAAGTTTCAAAAACGTCATTTTTTACTTCACAGAAAATGTCGTTTTTTTTCATCACATAAAGTGATGGTGTGTACGGGGCATTACAATATAAAGATCAGGGCTTTTTTTTTTCTCCAGAAAATAAGTACAGCAACTCAATCACGACCCCCCGTCCCGTCCTGTCCCTTACACACACCCTCCAAACCGCATTAAATAGGGGGTGTGGTCAAATTTCACTAACAGTGGGGGGGTCTTAACAGGGTCATTAAATACCAGAAGTGCATTACATACAGAGTGCAGAGTTCAGGGAGGGGGTTACATGCAGACTGCAGAGTTCAGGGTGTGCCACACACAGTGTGCAGAATTCAGCCTTCTTACACAGCTGCTTACCTCTGCATCCCCCATCCACCTCTCACGTTTACCCCTCTTCAGCTCTGACCTCTGCATGCAACCCCCCCTCTACTGCCCCCATCTTCTCCCCATCTCCTTAAAAGCTCCACCGTCTTCCACATGTCTTATTTTTGTTTCTGCATTAAGCTGAAGCACCCAGCCAGCTCTAGTTCCTCATCGCATACTAGTTGGCTCCACCTCTCTCACTTGCGGGGAGATAATCCAGTGGTGATGTTGGCATTTTCCCTGCACCCCATGTACCTGCATCTCCCTTGTCCCCATCCTTCATTGGAGTCACTCAGGAGATTTGATCTGTGGGAGCTGTTGAGGAACAAGCTGTTACTTGTAAGCATAGAAGCCAGACTTTTGTGTTTTCAAGTAACAGTGGTCAGCAGGGAGCAGAGGGACTGACCCAGAGGTGGTGGAACTAAGTCCCACGTCCCACGTCTCTGCTGGGTCCCTAGCTTGGCACTCTAAATACTTCTCAAGCTTCACCCCACTGGCCTGCTCTGTCCCTGGCTTGACACACAAGGCTGCTCTGCAAGCATCATCTTTGCTGGGTGGGTCCCTGGCTTGATTCCCACTTGAGTGTCCTGTTTCTTCACTGTCCCCGGTTGGTGAGAATGCCGATCCGGTACTTTCTTCAGTTACTTACTGTGGTACCTGGTAATAAGGCAGATAGTCCCTTTACTGGCGACAGCTTCCCCTCTACCTCTATCACCTGACTCCACCTGAATATATAGGCTCTCCCAGTTAGCCAAGGGATCTAAGAAAACTCCTGTCCATTGGCCGAGACACCCCATATACCTGACCAGATCTTGAGTTGGCCTTCTCATATCTAGTACCAGCAAGTACCTGGCCACCTAGTGGTAGAATAGAAAAGTGCAACAAGGCCAAACTTAGGGAGAAATCAATAGATCTCTAAAAATCAACCAGGATAATTATTCCTGGCAAGTAAACTTGTGAGGAGCTCCTTGTTTAAACTTCAGGGTGCTACATCTAGATAGATAGATAGATAGATAAAAAGGTTGTGTTCTGTATACACATCTCATTTACAAAGGTAGCCGTGAGCTACATGTGACTCATAAGCACCAGGTTGGGCAGCACTGCTGCAAAAGTTCCTAATTTTTGTGTTGATGGTAAATGAGAAAATCTGTATATTTTTGAGAAAATACAGCTAGCCAGGTTCTGGTGCATTTTGTGTTTTCTTTGAATGGTTGCAAACCGATAAAGAAGGTGAACCGTAGGATTAAAACCAGCGTCCTGTAAAAACTGACAAAGCGGGTCATTTCCAGAGCCAAATCCCTAAATCCTTCCTTCTCTCCTTCCTTTTCAGAATTTCCATTCCCGGCTGACTTTTTTGGCAACTCTTGCATCGGCGTTAAATTTGACTCAACCGCCGACAGATAAAAAAGGATTAAAATTCGAACACAAAAGCCGCCGGTGTGAATACCGGCCAAAGATTATTGCAGCTCTTCCGCGACAAAGACCCAGAAGAAGAAAGCCTACTCGGCTGAGGCCCTCTCGGCACACGGACGCACTTTATTTATATATATATATATATATATATATATATATATATATATATATATATATATATATATATATTTTTTTCCATGACCTGCTTAACACCATGATTAACCCCAGCCAGCAATCGAAGACTTGTGCAACCAAGGGGAAGAAAAGGAAATGGATTCCATTTTCAGTGTGATAACCAGCAACGCACTGGAGATGAAGTGAACGAGACACAGCGATGGATGCGTCAGCCACCCTCATCCCCCCCCTTCGCAGGGATCACGCGGTGCATCGCAGCACAAAGCAATGAGGGAGCCCCACTGTTGTGCTGAAAAGGACAGTACGGGAATTAAAGGCGCGATTAAACCCACGTTTCTATCTCCTTTATAGAGACAGAGCTATTAACGGCACTCAAAAATAAAGGCGTAGAAGTTGCGGGAACTCAAAAGATACTGTACTTCCCGCAGAGCTGAGAGTAATCCAGGCGTTTTTGTAACTTATGCCAGTGCAGCAGGGAGCCGCGGAAACCTGCGGCAAAGGGAAGGCAGCAGCACGCTATCGGATCACTGTAAAACGGGGACCTGTAATAAAACCTAATAAAAGAAACGGCTAAAGTGGTTTTCTGTGTTACGTATAAATAAAGTGTATCTGTACCTATTGGACACGTTGATTTATGATTCTATCCGTAAGTAATGCTCCACTTTAATGTAACATAATTACATACTAGGGCCACCGCCTGGTCCACACAGAAGAGATGTATCATCATTACAACACGGGAAGATAGAGCAAATCAAAGAAGGGATCCTTTCATTAGGATGTTTATCATAAGGTTTCAGATCCTGGCATTATCTTGTTTGATAAACCCTCCTCCACGTCTGATTTTCCCGTGTAAAGTGTATTCTGGAATTGCTAAATTCGATTATGCTCAGACTGCATAGAGGGAGATGATTTCTTTCTTTCTTTCTTTCTTTCTTTCTTTCTTTCTTTCTTTCTTTCTTTCTTTCTTTCTTTCTTTCTTTCTTTCTTTCTTTCTTTCTTTCCTCCCTTCCCTCCTTCCATTTTTCCTTCCTATCACTTTCCCTTGCTTCCCTTTGTTTTCCTTCCTCTCATCCCTCCTTCCTCACTCCTTTCTTTCCTCTCTCCCACTTTACTTTTGTCTCTTTCTTCATCCCTTTTTTCCTTCCATGTTTCTTTTGTTTTTTATTCCTTGCTCCTTCCTTCCTTTCTCCCTACCAGCCTTTTTCCCTTTCCTCCTTCCTTTTTTCCTTCCTCCCTTCTTCCATTCCTCTTTCCTTCTTCAATTTTATCCTTCCCTCCCTCCCTCCCTCCTTCCTTTCTTTTCTCCTGCTCTAGCTTTATCCCTTTCTTCATCTCTTTCTTCCTCCTTCCTTTTGTTTTTCCATCCTTGATTCTTCTTTCTCCATGTATACCTTCTTCTCCCATTCCTCTTTCCTTGCTCCTTTTTTTCCTCCACTCTACATATGTCCATTTATTTATCCATTCTTTCTTTCTTTCTTTCTTTCTTTCTTTCTTTCTTTCTTTCTTTCTTTCTTTCTTTCTTTCTTTCTTTCCTCCATTCCTTCCTTCCATTTTTCCTTCCTATCACTTTCCCTTGCTTCCCTTTGTTTTCCTTCCTCTCATCCCTCCTTCCTCACTCCTTTCTTTCCTCTCTCCCGCTTTACTTTTGTCTCTTTTTTCATCCCTTTTTTCCTTCCATGTTTCTTTTGTTTTTCATTCCTTGCTCCTTCCTTACTTTCTCCCTACCAGCCTTTTTCCCTTTCTTCCTTCCATTTTTTTCTTCCTCCCTTCTTCCATTCCTCTTTCCTTCTTCAATTTTATCCTTCCCTCCATCCTTCCTTTCTTTTCTCCTGCTCTAGCTTTATCCCTTTCTTCATCTCTTTCTTCCTCCTTCCTTTTGTTCTTCCATCCTTGATTCTTCTTTCTCCATGTATACCTTCTTCTCCCATTCCTCTTTCCTTGCTCCTTTTTTTCCTCCACTCTACATATGTCCATTTATTTATCCATTCTTTCTTTCTTTCTTTCTTTCTTTCTTTCTTTCTTTCTTTCTTTCTTTCTTTCTTTCTTTCTTTCTTTCTTTCTTCCCTGTTATTTTTTTGGGAATAAAGATTGCATAGTGTAAGAGAATATATGGGGTTTAAAGTGAACTTTTCAATAACATTACAAGCCTGCACCTGTACCATTTATCAATAACAAGTCATCCTGGAGCATCAGTCTGCTGCAGTTAGGGGCAAGAATTCCCTCAGTCTCCTCTCTCCCACTGATTAAACTGTGCATTGTAAACTTGTAGCAACTCACATGGTGGAAGGCTGCAGCAGAGGCTTATGACGCGTATAGACGGTCGTTTTTTGTGATAAAACAAAACGACGTTTTATGTGATGAAAATAAACGACGTTTTTGAAACTTCATTTTCAAAAACGACGTTGCCTACACACCATCGTTTTTCAAAATGCTCTAGCAAAGCGCGGTTACGTTCAGCACGTACGACGGCACTCTGTTCCATTGAAGCTCGCTTCATAACTTGCTTTTGAGCATGCGCGGGTTTAAAAACGTCATTTTCAACGTCGTTTTGCCCACACGCTATCCTTTTTTTTGACACAAAAAACGCCGTTTTGAAAAACGACACAAAAAATTTCAGCATGTTCGAATTTTTTTTTTGTCGTTTTTCAGAAGACATAAAACGACGTTTTCCCCACACACGGTCATTTTAAATGACGTTTTCAAAAACGACGTTTTTTTTCATCACAAAAAACGACCGTCTGTACGCGGCATTAGACTGGTCTGTGTAAGGCACTAGAATTTAGCTAAATGTTTCATCTCTAAGCTGCCATCTCTGTTCAGGAAGTAGATGGTGACCTTGATACCTGAACAAAGGGCTTTCTTATGTAGCACCCTGGGGTTTAGTAAGGAATGCTCCTCACAAATTTACTTGTCATGAATAGTTATTTTGGTCGATTGATAGAGATCTATTGATTTCTCCCTACGTTTGGCCTTGTTGCACTTTTCTCTTATACCACTAGGTGGCCAGGTACTTAGTGGTACTAGATATAAGGAGGGCAACACAAGGTCAGGTTATGAGTATATAGGGTATCTCAGCCAATGGGCAGGGGTTTTCTTGAATCCCTCGTCTGCTGGGAGAACCTATGGGCCAAATCCACAAAGATCCGGCGTAACTTATTTTTTTCCATTTAAGTTACACTGCCTTAAAATTTCTACCTAAGTGCCCGATCCACAAAGCACTTACCTAGAAATTTTGGGCTGTGTAACTTAAATTCCGCTGGCGCAAGGCGTTCCTATTCAAATGGGGGCGATTCCCATTTAAATTAGGCGCGCTCCTGCGCCGGCCGTACTGAGCATGCTTGTTACGTCATTTTCCCGACGTGCATAGCGCGAAAATTACGTTACGCCGAGCTTTGTGGATTGCGACGGGTCAATAAAGTTGCGTCGGGAAAAAAAATTCAAAATTTAAAAAAAATCGCGTCGCTGGACAGAAAGGTCTGCTTTTACATGGTGTACTAACTTTACACCTTGTAAAAGCAGCCCTAATTTTGCGTATGCAAACTAAAACTTACGGAGAAAAAACGAAGCTGAAAAGCTTCGTGGATCTCCGTAAGTGCTAATTTGCATACCCGAGGCGGCATTTCGACACGAAATTCCCCCAGCGGCGGCTGCGGTACTGCATCCTAAGATCCGGCAGTGTAAGTCCGTTACACATGCCGGATCTTCTGCCTAACTATGGAAAACTGATTCTGTGGATCAGTGGATCAGTTCCATAGTTAGGAACAGGGATACGACGGCGTAACAGCAATTACGCCGTCGTATCCCTTTTGTGGATTTGGCCCTATATATTCAGTGGAGGTCAGGTGATCTAGGTTCTGTGCCACCTGGATGGCTGTCTGGGTGGACGTGTGTCGTACACCCCTGGCTGCTAGGCCGAAGATTGGGCCTATCCCGGGGGCATCTGGCTGCCAGGCTGTGTGAGGGCCTATCCAGGTGAAAAAACATGAAGGTTTACAACCCCTTTAAAGGTTCTGCTACTGATGACTTGTTGCCAGATACCACAGCATACTTTCAGAGGTCTAGTGGAGTTAATACCTTGATGGACTATGATGGGTGGTCCTAATGTTATGGTTGATCGGTGTATATCTGGTGCTAGGTCCACTTTAAGGATGCATGGATGTATTGAAAATGAAAAGCCAATAAAGTTCTGTTTCTGGCTTTATACTTTGGAAATAATTGAAGTAAAACAGGTAATATGACATTCCATTTGAAATGTTATCGTGGATATTGGTTCATTTCTACTTCCTAATGAAATATAGCGTGTGGCGAATCCATACATACAGAAATATATAATGCTACATCAGTGACTAAGTGGCCATTCCTGTGGTGTCATTTGAAGTTCTTAATCAACAGGAAATGAAAATGGGAGGCTAATTTGTCTCATTTCAGCTCCATCCCAGCTCCGTCCTTATGTCCTTTGCCGAGACGCAAATGAAATTGATAAAATCTACAGAGCTGAAGGTCTTCTATTATATGGATTTATTAGACAAGACAGGCCAAAGGAATGAGAGAATTGTGCCATTTTTGTGTATTCTTTATTTATGTATTTCATGGAAATAGAAATACAGATAACAGAATCAGCCCGTCTTCATTGTGTTCCCGAGGGTCTGAAAGGAACCTCTCATTTTATAGATGTAAGGGAATGAATCTGTTTAAACTAAAATTTGAACAAAGTTTCACAAACACCTGAATAGCTGGCACAAAGTTCCCAAACCATTGGGTGGATTGACCCTACCCCCTCTCGACTGAAATTCAGAGGGGTCATTGGGACCTTCCCGCTGAAATAAACATTAAAGGGATCATTGGGACCTTCCCCCCATAGTGATCAGGTAAATGGGTAATTGGGACCCTTTCTCTCTAGAGTGAACTAGTAGAAGGGTTTTAGACACACCTTCCTCCTTGTGTGAACTGGTAGAGGCTTAGTTGGGACCTCCGTCTACAATGAACCAGTTAAAAGAGTCATTGGGACCTTGCCTCTAGACTAAACTGGTAAAGGGGTCATTGGAACCTTTTCCCCCTAGAGTGAACTGGTAGAATGGTGTCATGAACCTTGGAATACTGAGGTATTTCTCCTTTGATTCTATTACACAGTGGGGGGTCTTCTGCCCTGTCTTAAAGGGGTTGAAAAGGTACAATTGTTTTCCCTAAATAGCTTCCTTTACCTTAGTGCAGTCCTCCTTCACTTACCTCATCCTTCCATTTTGTTTAATTGTCCTTATTTCTTCTGAGAAAAACAGTCAAACACTGAATAATGCTTTTCTTCCACAGAGCCGTCTGGAGGGGGGGGGGGTTAGCCTTAAAGTGGTTGTAAAGGTACAATTTTCTTCCCTAAATAGCTTCCTTTACCTTAGTGCAGTCCTCCTTCACTTACCTCATCCTTCCATTTTGCTTTTAAATGTTCTTATTTCTTCTAAGAAATCCTCACTTCCTGTTCTTCTATCTGTAACTCCACACAGTAATGCAAGGCTTTCTCCCTGGTGTGGAGTGTCATGCTCGCCCCCTCCCTTGGACTACGGGAGAGTCAGGACGCTCTCTACGTTGCAGATAGAGAAAGGAGTTGTGTGTTAGTGGGCGTCCTGACGCTCCTGTAGTCCAAGGGAGGAGGCGAGCACGACACTCCACATCATTGAGAAAGCCTCCCATTACTGTGTGGAGTTACAGACAGAAGAACAGGAAGTGAGAATTTCTCAGAAGAAATAAGGACATTTAAATGCAACATCGAAGGATGAGGTAAGTGAAGGAGGACTGCACTAAAGTAAAGGAAGCTATTTAGGAAAAAAAATTGTACCTTTTCAACCCCTTTAAGGCTAACCCCCCCTCCAGATGGCTCTGTGGAAGAAAAGCATTATTCAGTGTTTGACTGTTTGTTTATGTACTTTAATTACCCCCTGGGGCTTCTCTGTGTCATTACACATATCAGTCCTCCTATTCAAGCTATCGGACCAATCCCTGCTGACCCTGTTTAAAGCCTTCATTTGCATGGCCAAGAGGACCTAAGTGAGGACTAGAGTGTACTTTACAAATGACCAATAGGAAAGTGGTTGTTGGGGTGAGGTGTTTAAACTGCTATGTATAAAAGTGTGCTGTGTGCATCCAATAAAACCGATTCCTGTTTGAACTTACATACAGCCTGCCTGGTGTTTGTTCTGAGCTATCACTACTGGATTTGAATTACACATAGCTGTAGTTCAAATCCTGGAGCATTGGATGACCGAACCATCAGACATTGCGATCTGCAATCTGATTCAATAGTAGCAGAGGAGTATCGGGAGAGTGGAACCGAGCGAGCAGGGGCTCGTTAGAAATGGTCTTCAAGATGTCTTCCTTCTGGGGTGAATTGGCCCTTCCTCTTTAAGTTACTGTAGTCCAAGGAAGGAAAACCTGTGACGGGATCATGGGCGGCTAAGGTCTGTGTAGTCCGATCCAATAGAAGAGCTACTGTAGCTAAAATTACTGAAAAAGATAATGCTGGTTCTGAAAGAAAGCTGTCAGATCATACAGAGCATCACAGTTTGTTGTGTATGGGGCTGTGTAGCTGCAGACCAGTCTGAGTGCCCATACTAATCTGTGTCTACAGCCAAAAGTGCCTACACGTAAGCAGGGCTGGACTGGGACAAAAATGTGGCCCTGGACTTCATGCAGACTGGCCCACTTTGACATGTCTCTCCTATGGCGGCTGGACAATTCCCGCACCCCCCCCCCCCCGGCCACCCAAGCCCCCTCTCCCCCTTCACTAGCCACTATCCGTTCTACATTATTAGAGTAGAACAGTTGGTACTGGTACTCTTATAGGCAGTACCAGTGGGGAAGCTAGACATTATTTCACCTGGGGGGCAAAGAATCAGTTCAGTGTTCCCCCTTATGGGACAAGATTAGGCAGAAGTGAGAAACTCCTAGGCCATAGCTGTTGAGTCAGCTGTCTGTCCCCCCTGCTCCTCTGGTCCTCCCCCGGATTCTCTGTTCCCCCCAGATGAGCGCTGCGGGGAGGGAGAGGAGGTGAGCTCTGCAGGGAGGGAGAGACAGAGGGGGGGGCGGCGGTCCGCTGTCACTGAAGCCGGCCCACTGAGCCATCGGCCCACCGGGAAACTCCCTGTAGTCCCAATGGCCAGTCCATCCCTGCACGTAAGCATCAGAACTGGACCACGGTGCAATGGAAAAAGGTGGCCTGGTTTGATGAATTAAAAAATGGTTTGAGGAACATGACGACACCGTGGATGTTTTCCGCGGGGATTTTGATCTGATGGTGTGTACAGCAATCAGATCAAAATCCGCCAGTGGACATATCCGATGGAAACGGTCCGGCGGACCGTTTTCATCGGATATCCGCCCGTGTGTACAGGGCCTTAAAGTTGAGCCAGTAAAAGTATAGGGCTGCGTCATCCCTGGTTTTAGAGCCAACCACTCACAGCTTTGCCCCCTAACCCATTGGAGCACCAATGAGACTGGAGGCCGCCTCCAAAAGAACCAATAAAAGTCTGATAAATTTGGCTATAATAATTGAAATAGAGCTAAAGGTATTAGGACAAGCTGGCTTTTTTTATATATTATAGCACAGTTGAAGCTTGTAGTAACATTTCAGAAATTGATTTAACTGGCTGCCTGAAGCCGTTCTTCAACAAAGCAAAAATATAGAGGGAATGGAAAAAAAAGGAACAAACGGGAACGCAATCCATTGTTATTAAGCCTTCACAAAAGGTTTCCTCTTCCTACAGCACATTTTGAATTTCCCTTTGTATAACCCATTATTCGTACACGGAAAGAGGTCACGAACGACAGTCTGGTCTATTTGTTTGGCCGATTTGTCCTCATTATTTTTCACGGGCTCAGAAGAGTTTTTGGCCTCATCTTGCCGCATGCCTTTCTTACATATCTATATCGTGAGGGTGACATGTCGGCCTGGGTGTTGACTTCTTAATGCTGACAATCTAAAAATAATTGCCAGGGGTATCAGAAGACGAGCTTCAAAGCCTTTCCCTCTTCGTTCTCATGCTGTCCAGACACCTGGAGATAAGACGGGGAGGCCTCGCAGGCACCTTGGAATGAGATTCTCCCAGCAATTTTGCTTCCTCTGGGCGCTGGAGTGTTGCAACATCAAACCCTCTGTCCTCATTAGAAGGCACCGCATGTGCGTGACATCTTTATTCACGCGCCTGGTGACTTCAAAGCCTGCAGGAGAGCTCCTTGGTGGATTTAACATAAAGCTCAGGAGGAAGATGAAAAGAAGCCAGTGAGTTCTCTTTTTAATGAGATGCTGGGGAGAGGACAGGCAAGGTGCACAGGTACATAGCCGCCAGCCATAATGAAAAGAGCCTTGCCCAGCATGACAGCAACAGTGATGGACATCATGCAGCATGCTTTCTCTAATAGTTCTACCCTTTATAGGAATATCTAGAACAGTGTCGCTCAGCTGGCAGCCCATGGACCATATGGGGCCCTCAAAACTTGTCATGCAGGCCTCCTGAGATTTAGGTGGTAAATATTTATTTTGTTGCCCGTTATCTTTCTATTGAAGATTATGATATCAGGCCTTTGACAGGACCAAGTGTATGTTACTACCATGTTTCCCCAAAAATAAGACCTACCCTGAAAATAAGACCTAGCGTTATTTTCCAGGAGGGCTGCAATATAAGCCCTACCCCGAAAACAAGCCCTAGTTAAAAATGCTTGTAAAATCCTGTAATCCACTCTATTACAGTAGTATATGATGTACAATGTGTGTGTGTTTCTGTAATATTATTGTGGGGAAGAGAGCTCCGGCGGGTCACAGAAGCGCAGAATGGCGCTATAACAAAGGTATTTGGCAATTATATTACAGGAACACACACATTGTACATTATATAATACTGTAATAGAGTGGATTGTAGGATTTTACAATCATTTTAACTCGGATCACACTGGGAATTCCTGGCAGGGAGGGAGAGGGGGAGAGAAGACGGCACATTACATGGTAAGACCTACCCCGAAAATAAGCCCTACTGTGTCTTTTGTTGGCATAATTAATATAAGACCCAGGCTTATTTTCGGGGAAACACGGTAGCAGGGCTTTTTTTCAGGGGGAACTTGGGGGAACTCAGTTCCACCACCTCTGGCTCAGACTCTTTGGTGTCTGCTCACTACAATCACTTGTAAACACAGAAGTCTGGTTTCTGTGTTTACAAGTGACAGCTCTGCACTCTGTGGGGCAGATTCATCAAGAGATACGACGGCGGATCTCCTGATCCGCCGTCGTATCTGTGAGAGCCGACGGTCGGATCTGTGAGATCCCACGGTCGGAGCTATGCGACTGATTCATAAGAATCAGTTCCGCATAGATCTCCCTTAGATCCGATTGGTGTAAGTGACTTACACCAGTCGAATCTTAGGCTGTAATCTCCCGCCGGCCGCTAGGTGTCGTCGCTTTTTTTTACACGTCGCATATGCAAATGAGGAGAACCGCCGATTCACGTCCGTACGCCCGCCCGTCGCTCTTTTTCAACGTCGTTTGCATTCGGCTTTTTCCGGCGGATAGTTACCCCTGCTAATATGAGGGGTAGCTAATGTTAAGTATGGTCGACGTTCCCGCGCCGAGTTTTAAATTTGTAACGCCGTTTGCGAAAGTCGGTCGGGAATACGAATGGCCGTAAGTAACCTAGCTGCCGAAAACAATGACGTCCTAGCGACGTCATTTGGAGCATGCGCACTGGGCTTTTTCGCCGGCGGCGCATGCGCAGTTAAATCCGCGCGGGAACGCGCCTGATTTAAATTGTACACTCCCCCTAGCCGCGGAATTTGCATTCCGCCGGGGGGAGTTAGGATCCGACGGTGCAATTTGCGAGGTAAGTGCTTTATGAATCATGCACTAGCCTCGCTAAATTGCACCGGCGGATCGTAAAACACGTAGATCTAGTGGATCTAAAGATCCGCTGATCTACATGAATCTGGCCCTGTGTGTAACCCCCTGAACTCTGTACTCTGTATGTAATGCAATCCTGGTATTTAATACCCCTTTAAGTCCCTTCTACTGTTTGTGAAATCTGAACGGGGTCGTGGTTGAGTTCCTGCACCTATTTTCTGAGAAAAAAAGCTATGGTTACTAGGCATTGTTTTTGGCATCATTTGCATAGGTGGTAATGGTTGATGGTTATCGGAGGCCCATGGGGTTAGAATCTCTGTGGGGATTTTATTGCTGTTTGCACCCCCACTGGAGTATAGAGCCTGTCAATGTATTACTAAGGCCTGGTACACACGAGGGGACATGTCCGATGAAAACGGTCCGCGGACCGTTTTCATCGGACATGTTCGCTCTGAGATTTTGGTCTGATGGTTGTACACACCATCAAACCAAAATCCGCACGGACAGAATACGCGTTGACGTGACAACGACGAGAAGGCGACGTGACGGCGACGATGACGCGGCGACGTGCGCGAACCCGGAAGTTAAATGCTTCCACGCATGCGTCGAATCACTTCGACGTCATGCGCGGGTTCTCAGGCCAGCGGACATGTCCGGGTTCTCAGACATGTGTGGGTTCTCAGGCCAGCGGACATGTCCGATCGGTCATACTGACCATCGGACATGTCCGGCGGACATCGTTGCAGCGGACAAGTTTCTTAGCATGCTAAGAAATTTATGTCCGCCGGAAAACGGTCGGCTGGACAAATGTCCGCTGGAAAACGGTCCGGTCGGCCGTACAGACGACCAAACATGTCCGTGGTGCCATTCTGCCGACGTATATCGGCGTGAAGGGGTCCTTAAGTGGTTAAAGCACTGTATAAATTGACAGCGCTGTATAAATAATAAATAATACGTACATTTTTGAAGACTGCACAAGTCCTTCTCATAAAAGCGCCTAAAGAAATAGCAATTGTTATTCACCACTGCAACTCATCAGAAGATATAGTGCTCACCCATATCATACAGTACATCCTCTCTTCCTAGTGCTGTCCTTATTGCCTGTCGTTAATAGGAGCAGCTTTATGGGACTGCAAGTGGCACCAGAAGGACCACAACTAACAATCAAATTTACAGTAAAAAAGTCAGCAAACATCGTGGGGAAAAACAGTCACAGCACTTATATTGGTTTTCCACAGAAGTATATTATAGTTAAAAATCATATAAAAAATTATAACTAAATAATTGCTCAGTCATAAAAACACGAGTAAGAACATGTTATATATCAACAAATTGCCCCCCTGTGTAGGCGACAAATTGTCACAGAGAAAGAAAGTGGAGGGGGGTAGGAGGGAAGCTCTCTGAGTGTAGTGCAGCCATTCTCAACCAAGCTTCCGTCGAACCCTAGGGTCCCTCCAGTAGTTCCTAGGGGTTCTTGAGCCGTGACTGATTGACTTCCCACCTAAAGGCGCCTGTACTATTCTGGAAACAATGGCACTTGGCAGAGCAAGGGGCGTGACGCTAGAGATCTTTTTAGCAGATTGCAGAGAGAGGACCTGTCACAACTGACCAAACAGACCCACAATGATATGATTTTATCAGGTGTTCCGCCAAGACCTGGAAATAACTTTAACTACTTCAGCCCCGGAAGAATTTACCCCCTTCCTGACCAGAGTACTTTTTGCGATTCAGCACTGCATCGCTTTAACTGACAATTGCACGGTCGTGCGACGTGGCACCCAAACAAAATTGACGTCCTTTTTTCCCCTCAAATAGAGCTTTCTGTTGGTGGTATTTGATCACCTTTTGGTGGTAGAAGATGAGAAGGCTATAATGTACTAGGAGAGAGGTGGCTGTGCTATGGAATGTACTTTTCCTGGAGTAGTTGAATTTCCTATCAAGTGTAATTACTTCCCACCCGGCCACTGCGAATGTACGGCCGTGTGGGTGCGCTCTCCTTCTAAGGCCTCGTACACACGACCGAACATGTTCCGCGGACATGTTCGGTCGCGTGTACGGCCGACCGGACAATTTTCCGGTGGATCGGACAGGTTTCCAGCGGACAAATGTTTCTTAGCATGCTAAGAAACATGTCCGCTGGAAGCCTGTCCGTCGGACATGTTCGGTCGTCTGTACGACTTACCGGACATGTCCGCTCGGCCGAAAGCCCTCGCATGCGTCAAAGTGATTCGACGCATGCGTGGAAGCATTGACCTTCCAGGGTCGCGCACGTCGCCGCGTCATCGTCGCGGTGACGGCGCGGCCACGTCACCGCGTATCCTGTCCGCGCGGATTTTGTTTGATGGTGTGTACAACCATCAGACAGAAATCTCCGAGCGGACATGTCCGATGAAAACGGTCCGCGGACCGTTTTCATCGGACATGTCCCCTCGTGTGTACGAGGCATTAGTGGACGTTCAGGAATGTCCCTCAGAAGGAGGGGGGTCGTGCGCGAGCCCACGCAGGGGCACGATCCCGATGCACTCGTGTCACCCGGTGCATCTCAGATCAGCGGGAGGGCTCTGTGATTGGCCCTACTGATCACATGATGGCCATGTCCAGTCACAGCCGTCATGTGATGTAAACAGAGAGCCGGTTGCTAGGCAATCGGCTCTCCTCACACATTAGTTGTCGGAGAGGAGAGCACATCGCTGCAGCTGACTGGTGATCATAAATTATAGATTTTTACACACTGATCACCAGCCTAGTAAAACACAGATGTCACCACACAATGTCCCCAAAACACATGTCCCCACATAGTAAAAACACCTGTCCCCCATATATGTAACAGTAAAATCATATGTCCCAATGATTATCTGCACACATATGTCCGTGATCACCTGCGCACATCTGTACATGATCATCTGCGTACATCTGTCTGTGATCACACAAACCAATTATTATACACTTAACAGGATTTTTTTTTACCCGACATGTAGCAGAATACATTTTGGCTTAAATTTATGACAAAATTAGATTTTATTGGAATCCTTTTAAAATATAAAGAATGTATAGCAAGAGCAATCCGCGCTAACCCCTATTCAACTAACAAAGTGCAAAAAATGTGTACAGGGACACCAATAATTGGCGAAGACAATAAACGTAATAAATAAAATGAAAAATAATATGTGAGTAAAGGTGCAGAACCTGAATACTAGGCTTAAAACACGTGAAAAATTAAAACAAATAAGTGCGCAACCCAAATAATTAATTGATTAATGAATGCAAATGTCCTTTACTCTTGAAAAGGAAAGAGACCAACCAAACAAATTAAATATTGCATAAATGGTTTAGGGGTACAGTCCTTATAACATTGACAAAGAGGATCCAACTTCCATCCACTAGCAGGGATGATGCAGGTATCTTCAAATACAATCCCACCATCCAAGGTAAGTAAATGGCCGCTTACCAGATCAGTAGGACCCCCGCAGGAATCAAAAGGAAATGCAGGAACGTGTGCATAAGAAACTAGAGCAAAAAAAGTTCAGCCAGCCTAAGCCGAAACTGGCTGAACTTTTTTTGCTCTAGTTTCTTAAACCTGTATACCAAGAGCTTTTTAGATGTAAGTATTTTGTTTCCTTTGAATGGAATAAAGTGACCCCCTTTTTTACCAAATACTGCACCATGAAGCCTTGTTTTTCCTCCTTATGCACACGTTCCTGCATTTCCTTTTGATGTGGATACCATCCCTGCAGAGATTTGAGACAGCAGCGTCCCCCGAATCATCTGTGGAGGAGTGGACCAGGACTGAGTGTTTGGAACAAGCCGAGGATACTCTTTTGTGCAGAGCCTGTTTGATCCCTGCGGGGGTCCTACTGATCTGGTAAGCGGCCATTTACTTACCTTTGATGGTGGGATTGTAATTGAAGATACCTGCATTATCCCTGCTAGTGGATGGAAGTTGGATCCTCTTTGTTAATGTTATAAGGACTGTACCCCTAAACCATTAATGCAATATATCATTTGTTTGGTTAGTCTCTTTCCTTTTCAGGAGTAAAGGACATTTGCATTCATTAATCAATTAATTATTTGGGTTGCGCACTTATTTGTATTCATTTTTCAAAATATAAGAATAAAATAATGGCCCAGATTCTCATACATTTACGTTGCTCCTGGGCAGCGTAATGTTTACAGCCTGATTCTCAGAACACTTACCTGTAAACTTGGGGCGGGCACCATTTAAATTAGGCACGCTCCCGCGCCGAGCGTACTGCGCATGCTCCGTCGGGTAAATTACCCGACGTGCATTGCGCTAAATCACGTCGCCCTGACGTCATTTGCTTAGACGTTTACGTAAATGGCGTCCAGCGCCATTCACGGACGTCTTATGCAAACGACGTAATTTTTTTTAAATTCGACGCGGGAACGACGGCCATACTTAACATTGGTTGCCCCTCCTAATAGCAGGGGCAACCTTACGCGTCGCGTACGCTACGGAAACGACGTAAATTCTCAGCGTCGACCGCACGTATGTTCGGGAATCTCGTGTAATTACCTCATTTGCATAGACGGGGAAAACGACGATGCGACACCTAGCGGCGGGAAAAAAAATTGCTTTTAAGATCTGACAGCGTAACAGCCTTACGCCTGTCAGATCTAATGGGTATCTATGCGTAACTGATTCTAAGAATCAGTCGCATAGATACCCGGGGCCAGATGAGGAGTTACGATGGCGCAAATGGTGTTGCGCCGTCGTAACGCCTTTGAGAATCTGGGCCAATGTGTTTTTTTTCCAAATTTCCGCTATTTTTTTGCTTATATTGCAAAAAAAATAAAACAGAGTCTTGAATAAATACCACCAAAAGAAAGCTTGATTTGTGCGAACAAAATTATAAAAATTTCATTTGGGTACAGCGTAGCATGACCGCGCAATTGTCATTGAAAATGCGAGAGCGCTGAAAGCTGAAAATTGGTCTGGGAAGGAGGGGGGCGAATATGCCCAGTATTGATGTGGTTAAAGGCACATTGCAAATGAATAATAAATTGTTTTTGAAAAGGAAAAATGCTGCGAGTAACAATTTAAAATACTTTTTGTCTGTGCTTTTACCTGAATTTTTTTAAGTTGGTGACAGGGCCCCGGATTCTCGTACGAGTTACGCCGGCGTATCTCCAGATACGCCGTCGTAACTCTGAGTCCGAGCCGTCGTATCTATGCGCCTGATTCTTAGAATCAGTTACGCATAGATTTGTATTAGATCCGACCGGTGTAAGTCTCTTACGCCGTCGTATCTTAACTGCATATTTACGCTGGCCGCTAGGGGCGTGTACGCTGATTTACGCCTAGAAATATGTAAATCAGCTAGAGATGCCAATTCACGAACGTACGCCCGGCCAACGCAGTACAGATACGCCGTTTACGTAAGGCTTTTCCCGGCGTAAAGTTACCCCTGCTATATGAGGCATAGATGAGGCGTACCAATGTTAAGTATGGACGTCGTTCCCGCGTCGAATTTTGAAAATTTTACGCCGTTTGCGTAAGTCGTTCGCGAATAGGGCTGGGCGTCATTTAGGTTCACGTCGAAAGCATTGGCTTCTTGCGGGTTAATTTGGAGCATGCGCACTGGGATACTTTCACGGACGGCGCATGCGCCGTTCGTAAAAAGCGTCATTTACGTGGGGTCACATAAAATTTACATAACACACGCCCACATCTACCACATTTGAATTAGGCGGGCTTACGCCGGCCTATTTACGCTACGCCGCCGCAACTTTCGTTTGAGAATACGGCACTTGCCTGTAAAAGCTGCGGAGGCGTAATGTAAATAGGATACGTTACGCCCGCACAAAGATACGCGATTCTACGTGAATCCGGGCCAGGGTCTCTTTAGGTAGAGTGGTAGATTTTGGTCAGTGTTACTAGAAAATTCTAACCCATCCACGAACTGTACCAAAGCAAACTTGGAAAGTTACTGGAAAGTTCTTTCTTTTGCTGCAACGAGTCTCTGGTGCCTCAACTCCACCACTAAACTCTGAGCAATCGTGATTGGTTGCTGTTGGAGACAAAAACAGTTAATCGTTCAGCCACTTTTATATACGAAGCCCAAGTTCCCTGCGTCGCCAGAGCTCAAAGATAAGGTTCCGTATAGTCTATAAAGGATTACTCTGAGATTATCACCTACTCCTGCACTTCATCCACTTGAAGGGACTGGGATTGTAGCTCCTCCCCAGAGTGTTGGCTTAGCGACAGTGCAACCACCGCAGCGCTCGTAATACACAACAAAGGAAAGAGCGGAGACACCGCGACATGTCCAGCATTATTATACTCGAACCCATGCCCGCAATGTAATAAAACTCTTTGTACTCTCGCGGCTGCCACTCCAAGCCCCCATGGTGATAAAGTATTAATCTAGGCCGGGAATTAGACTCTCCTGCCAAGAAAAATTCTTTGCAACAAATACACTTCAAAAGCTAAGGAGATGGGAAAAAAAAACAAGAATATCTTTATTTAGCGGGGGGAAAGGTGTTATTGACTGGTTAGACGGTTTGATGTTATCGTCTTGGGCTGCTATCAGGCCAGGCTGCAGACAGAATATCATGCAGCGTTTTCTGTTATAATGAAAAGAAAAAATAAATTAGCTTTAATATGACCCCACACTGGTGAATTGATGAGATCATTAAAAGGAAACTCTGACCAAATGACTTAGGCTGCATTCACACCTCCGCGACAAGATACGCCGCGTACGCGGCGTATTTTGCCGCGAGTGTGTAACTTTTTTTTTTTTTTTTCAACAAAGCCTTCCCATTGCTTTGTATGGCCGAACGCCAATGCCGCCTGAAAAAAAGGGTCCGGGACTTTTTTTCAGGCGGCAGGCGTACGGCGTCTATGAGATGTGAACCATCTCATAGACAGCAATAGGAATTCTCCCTTCCAGCGGCACGAGCGTCCGGCGTCGGGCGTTTTGTCGCGGAGGTGTGAATGGGCTCTTAAAGTGACACTAAACAATATCCTTGTTCTACAAAAACAACCCACACACAACCACTACTTTTAGTCCTGCTCATTACCGGCTTTGCCCCCCCGCCCCCCACCGCTGCCGCTGCCATTGTAGCATATGCACAGATCTGCTGAGGGGCTCTGAGACATTCCCTGTGATATCCCATGGAGACCTCCCAACTTTTTGAGATGTGAACGAGGGACATCTATTAGCAAAAGTATGTAGGACACACCCTGGGCCACGCCCCCTTAGCCACTTCAGCCCCGGAAGAATTGGCTGCCCAATGACCGGGCCATTTTTTTCGATTCGGCACTGCGTCGCTTTAACTGACAATTGCGCGGTCGTGCGACGTTGCACCCAAACATAATTGACGTCCTTTTTTTCCCACAAATAGAGCTTTCTTTTGGTAGTATTTGATCACATCTGCGGTTTAAATTTTTTGCGCTATAAACAAAAAAGGAAACAATTAAAAAAAAAAAAGAAGCAATATTCTTAATTTTTTTCTATAATAAATATCTCCAATATATAAAAAAAACAAATTTCTTTCTTAGGCCAATATGTATTCTTCTACACATTCTTGGTAAAAAAAAATCGCAATAAGCGTATATTGATTGGTTTGCGCAAAAGTTATAGCGTCTACAAAATAAGGGATAGATTTAGGCATTTATTCTTATTAGTAATGGCGGCGATCTGCGATTTTTACCATGACTGCAACATTATGGCGGACACATCGGACACTTTTGACGCTATTTTGGGACCATTGTCATTTACACAGCGATCGGTACTATAAAAATGCACTGATTACTGTGTAAATGACACTGGTAGGGAAGGGGTTAAACACTAGGGGCCAGATCCTCAAACGAATTACGCCGGCGTATCTATGGATACGCCGCGTAATTTCAAAGTTCCCGCGTCGTATCTCTGTTTTGTATCCACAAAACAAGATACGATGGAATCTGGGCTCGATCCGACAGGCGTACGTCTTAGTACGCCGTCGGATCGTAGGTGCATATTTACGCTAGGTGGCGTTTCCGTCGAATTCCGCGTCGAGTATGCAAATTAGCTAGATACGGCAATCCACGAACGTACGTCCGGCCGGCGCATTTTTTTTTTACGTCGTTTGCATTCGGCTTTTTCCGGCGTATAGTTACCCCTGCTATATGAGGCGTAGTCTATGTTAAGTATGGCCGTCGTTCCCACGTCGAATTTTGAAAATGTTACGTCGTTCGCGAATAGGGCTTTGCGTACAATGACGTCACCGTCGTAAGCATTGGCTTGTTCCGGTTTAATTTCGAGCATGCGCACTGGGATACCCCCACGGACGGCGCATGCGCCGTTAAAAAAAAACGTCATTTACGTCAGGTCACGACGTATTAACATAAACACGCCCCCATCACATCTATTTGAATTGCGCGCCCTTACGCCGCCTAAGTTACACTACGCCGCCGCTTACGGCGGGAAATCTTTGAGGATACAAACAAAAAAGTAAGTTACGGCGGCGTGGTGTATCTGAGATACACTACGCCCGGTGGAGAGAAGCGCCGCGATTCGTGGATCTGGCCCTAGGTGATGAAGAGGTTAAGTGTGTCCTAGGGAGCGATTCTAACTGTGGGGAGGCTCGGCTACAAGTGACACAACAGTGATCACTGCTCCCCTAGTCCTGTCACTAGGCAGAACAGGGAAATGCCTTGTTTACATCTCCCCGTTCTGCTGCTCCGTGAGATGATCTGTACTCTGACTGCCCTATGAGACTGCAGGACCCCTATCTAGCAATACACACCAAACTGAGCATGTGCAGAGTGACTTCAAAGGCTCTGCCTTATCAGGCGATGGATTGGGGACAGTAAAAGAAGGGGGGATCAGAGGAGACAGGATCAAACAGTTTTTTTTTACACAATGCAGAGGATTAACCCCTTAGGTTCCACAGTGAGTATAACAAGCTTGATTTACTGCATATACACACTGATTTAACTGTTAAAACCGGGGATGTCTGGTCACCCTATAGTAGTGTGAACCCGGGCCTCAGGCGGATTCTAACCACTTTAAGTCAAGGATGTTTTAACCACTTCCCGACCGCCGCTTGTAGATATACGTCGGCAGAATGGCACGTACAGGCACATTGGCGTACCTGTACGTCCCTGCCTAGATGTGGGTCGGGGGTCCGATCGGGACCCCCCGCTACATGTGGCGGTCGGGTTCCCTCGGGGAGCGATCCGGGACGACGGCGCGGCTATTTGTTTATAGCCGCTCCGTCGCGATCGCTCCCCAGAGCTGAAGAACGGGGAGAGCCGTATGTAAACACGGCTTCCCCGTGCTTCACTATGGCGCTGCATCGATCGAGTCATCCCTTATATAGGGAGACTCGATCGATGACGTCATTCCTACAGCCACACCCCCCTACAGTTGTAAACACACACTAAGTGAACACTAAAACCTACAGCGCCCCCTGTGGTTAACTCCCAAACTGCTACTGTCATTTTCACAATAAAGAATGCAATTTAAATGCATTTTTTGCTGTGAAAATGACAATGGTCCCAAAAATGTGTCAAAATTGTCCGAAGTGTCCGCCATAATGTCGCAGTCACGAAAAAAATCGCTGATCGCCGCCATTAGTAGTAAAAAAAAAAAAAGGAATAAAAATGCAATAAAACTATCCCCTATTTTGTAAACGCTATAAATTTTGCGCAAACCAACCGATAAACGCTTATTGCGATTTTTTTTTTACCAAAAATAGGTAGAAGAATACGTATTGGCCTAAACTGAGGGAAAAAAAATTGTTTATATATGTTTTTGGGGGATATTTATTATAGCCAAAAGTAAAAAATATTGAATTTTTTTCAAAATTGTCGCTTTATTTTTGTTTATAGCGCAAAAAATAAAAACCGCAAAGGTGATCAAATACCACCAAAAGAAAGCTCTATTTGTGGGGAAAAAAGGACGCCAATTTTGTTTGGGAGCCACGTCGCACGACCGCGCAATTGTCTGTTAAAGCGACGCAGTGCCGAATTGTAAAAACCCCTTGGGTCATGTAGCAGCATATTGGTCCGGTCCTTAAGAGGTTAAAACGGCCTAAGGTTGTGAAATGGTTAAACTACTGAACTGTTACAGAAAATTCTAAGCCAGCTTCATAAACGTCAATGTTTTTTTAAAGCTAATTATCGAACGTCAGCTTTTGATAAGGAGTCTCCTTGACCCGTGAATGTGGTAGGCCAGAAGCCTTTACAAAATGGAGGCGCTTTCCCTGCCTTAGTCTCCTCCATGTGGAGAAGGGTCCGGGTCTTCAAGCACCCGCCAGCCGGGCCTCTCTCACACGGCGTGTCATTGTCTTGTAGATATGGCGGGGATAAGAATGCAGAAGAGCTGCAGGAAATTTACAGGTGATAGAGTTCAGCAGCTCTGTCAACAGCCAGGAAATGAAAGCGCGGGGGGAGAAGAAATGAAGATTTATGAAAAAGCTGAGAGTGTATTATGTGTGTGCTATTGATTTAAGACGATTGTGGTGCCAGAGTCCAAATAGCTTTCACTTGTTTGGGCCCATCCCTGACAAAAGCACTTTTTCATCTGTTGACAAGGCCTCGTCGCCATGGCAACAGAGAGCTGGTGATAAAGGCCTAGATATGTTTCGATAAGGCAGGTATAATAGAAGCCTTTTAGCAAAGTTCACGGATCTTTTTTTTTTTTCTGTTCTCATTTCCTCTTGTCTCACCATAAGATGTGTTTTATTGTGTTTTTTTTTTTCTTTAGTTTAGACGTCCGTGCAATTTATGTAGAAAGCAGACTTCATTGTTTAACCCAAATTGTGCAAAACGACCAATTTCTCCTAAAAATAAATAGTCAGTTCAGTCACAAATAATGTTAAACTGATGCCTAGTATACACGATCGTTTTTCCCGTTGGGAAAACTGCCGTGTTTTCCTTTGGTCGGGAAAACTGGCCGTGTGTATGCGCCTTAGCAGTTTTCCCGACAGGAAAACTGCGGTTTAAAAAATAACATGTCCTCTTTTTTCTTGCCGTGAATCACAGCGTTTTTTTCCCCGCAGTTTTCCTATGGGAAACACTGCGAGGGAGCAAACACACGGCCGGTTTTCCCGACCAAAGTTCTCCTCGCAGTTTTCCTGTCAGGAAAACCGGCCGTGTGTACAGGGGAAAAGGGACTGAGCCGGTTCTTGGTTTTCCCCTCGGTTTTCCCGGCGGTCTTTTGATCGTGTGTACTAGGGCATAAGGTTTTGTTATATATCGTTATATCTATCATGGACACGGGCGTTGGATTCATTGTATTGGCTCAGGCATTTTCAGTGGTTATAAATTTCTGAAACGCAAAATGAGCAAAGCATATCCCTCTATAGTGTGTATTTTCATTAACCACTTCAGCCTTGGGGGATTTGACTGCCCAATGACCCGGACATTTTTTTGCGATTCAGCACTGATAATTGCACAGTCGTGCGACTTTGCACCCAAACAAAATTGACGTCCTTTTTTTCACAGTAAATTGAGCTTTCTTTTGGTGGAATTTGATCACCTCTGCGGTTTTTATTTTTTGCGCTATAAACAAAAAAAAAAGCAATGGGCTAGATTCAGCAAGCATTTACGGCAGCGTATCTCCAGATACGCCGCCGTAATTTCAAATCTGCGTCGGCGTATCGTTACGCCGATTCTCCAAGGCAGATACGTCTAAAAAATAGGCTTCCTTCGCCGACGTAACTTGAATGCGGCGGCTTATAATTGTGTGCAATATTACGTTGGCCGCTAGGGGCGCTTCCGTTGTTTTCGGCATGGAGTATGCAAATTACCTAGTTAAGTCGATTTAACAAACGTACGTGCGCTCGGCGGTAGTTTTATACGTCGTTTGCGTAAGGCGTTTTCGGCGTAACGTTGCTCCTGCTATTAGGTGGCGCAGCCAATGTTAAGTATGGACGTCGTTCCCGCTTCGAAATTTGAATTTTTTACGTCGTTTGCGTAAGTCGTTCGCGAATAGGGCTGGACGTAATTTACGCTCACGTCAAAACCAATACGTTGTTGCGCCATACTTGGAAGCAATGCACACTGGGATATGTACACGGACGGCGCATGCGTCATCCGTACAAATCGTCAATTACGTCAGGTCATCATACATTTACATAAAACACGTCCCCCTTCCACATTTGAATTACGCGCGCTTACGCCGGCCCCATTTACGCTACGCCGCCACAACTTACGGAGCAAGTGCTTTGTGAATACAGCACTTGCTCTTGTAAGTTACGGTGGCGTAGCGTAAATACGATACGCTGCGCCGCCGTATCATTGCGCGCCCCTACCTGAATCTACCCCATTAATTTTAGGCAAATATTTTTTTTCCTTTACAACTCCTTTAACCCTCCTGGCGGTATTCCCGAGCGTGACTCGGGGTTGATTTTTTAGGCTGAGATCGGTAACCCCGAGTCACGCTCGGGGTAGCTGTGCAGAGCCTGCAGCGCGCGCTGGCTTACCTTCTCCTGGATCCAGCGATGTCACCGCGCTGTGTGAGCGAGCGGGACCTTGCTCGATTCACACAGTGTCCTCCTGTGCCATCGATCTCCGTTCCCTGCGACGTTACGACGCACGGGAGCGGAGATCGGTGCCAAATTCAAAAACGTAAACAAACACATTACATACAGTATACTGTAATCTTATAGATTACAGTACTGTATGTAAAAAAAACACACCCCCCTTGTCCCTAGTGGTCTGTCCTGTGTCATGCATGTTCTTTTATATAATAAAAACGTTTCTTTCTGCTTGCAAACTGTAGATTGTCCATAGCAACCAAAACGGTCCCTTTATGTCAAAAATGGTTTTAGATCAGCTAGAAAACAGCGATAATAAATTATAATCACTTGCAGAATTGTGCGATAGCGATTTGTGGGGAAATTCGTCATAAAAAAAAAAATAATGACAGCGACAATTCTGCAACTGAGCAAATTTCAGTGATTTTGAGTTGATTACATTATTGAATAATTTTTATTAGAATTATATTATTATTTGTTATAATTATTTATAATTATTTATTATATTATAATTTATAATTTTGTTTTTAAAAAAATGTTATACCCGGGATGCCTATTAAACTCTGGTTTGGTCAGATTTAAATGAGTTATTCCTAAAAATTACAGGCCTACAGTATAAAACACCAAATTTCCTTGCAAATAATTGTACCGCTTTTAGCATGTTTTTTCTGAAAGAATTATACCGCCAGGGAGGTTAAGTGGTTAATGACCATTTTAAAAAACGGGCGGCAAGGGTTGCATTATTCCCACTGACAACCATTGTAAGTGGCATTTTTTCCTTGACCTCTAATGCATTGCTTTTAATGGGTTCTAAGGCCTCGTACACACGGCCGAGGAACTCAACGTGCCAAACACGTCGAGTTCCTCGCCTTCTCCCATAGAACAACGAGAAAATAGAGAACATGTTCTCTATTTTCTCGACGAGTTCCTCGGCGGCTCCATCGGGCCAAAAGTGTACAGACGACAGAGTTTCTCGTCAGAATCCGGCTCTGACCGAGTTTCTCGCCGAATTCTGCCGAGAAACTCTGTCCTGTGTACGAGGCCTCAGAGACCTGAAAAACATTTTAGTGGTTCCTCCGGGGTAAAAAGTTTCAGAAAGTTTGGGAAAGGCCACCTGATAAAATAAAAGATTTTGCGTTCAGGTCCACAAAAAAGAAAAATACAATACCCTCAGGAAAGCTAAATATATTGCAGGAATTGTAGCAACTTTTTGCTGGCGATTGGAGTTTTTATTACAGTTCCAGCATCTCTTAAAATGTGAAGAATCTTTGAAGATATCGCATCAAAGTACACCTTTCAAACTCAGCTTCCTAAAGTATGAATACCGAGTTTAACTAAAGGAAATGTGATTTAAAACAACCTTCTCCGACCCTGGGACCTTCAAAAAAACTCTCACAGTCTGTACATTAGTCCTTTCAAAGAGGAGGTGAGCCAATTAGAGGTGGAGGGCGAGGAGCATTCTGGGAAAATCCGACTACCAACTTTACTTGCTTGGTGTGGCGCAAAGAAAGGAAATAGGAAATCATGAAAATTTAATGTGCTATTGTGTTACTTTTCACTGACACATCATAAGCATTTTTCACAGCCAACTTACAAATAGGTCATACATTTTCCCACCCGCGTTTGGTTGTATAAAGAGTACGTTTTCACAGGTGAAGCCTGAAAATGTATAGAATATTTACAACGTATATGGAGCAGGTGAGATCACGCTGGATTTTATTCTTCCCAAGAAGTCTCACCTAAGGTGTTGAAAAGTCTGTATAAATGAGACTTGGCATAATACAGATGGAAGCCCTACAGGGGCAAAGACACCTGCATGACCGCCTTCAAATCTTACCTGCGGGTGACCAATAAACAGATGTTTTCGAGTTTTTAGAATATTATTATTTTTGTGCAACCGACAGAATTTTGAGAACTGCGGCGGGACGTTTTTGAAACTCATACAGGCGGAATTACAGACATTCAATGCAGTTGGAAATACATCAATCTAGTAGTTTCCTAGCTGGAATATTTGAGGAGGCAATTGCGCAATTGTGCGTTATAATTTGTAGCGTTACCCCCGTAGGAGCTGCTAAGGAGATGCCAGGATCCGTTTTCCAGTAGTTTCCTTACAGTCAAGCACACAATTTCAACCACTCTTTAACCACTTGCTTACTGGGCACTTAGGCCCAGATTCACAGCGGAGATACGACGGAGTATCTCTGATACTCCGTCGTATCTCTCAGAGTATCTATGCGACTGATTCATAGAATCAGTTACGCATAGATATCCCTAAGATCCGACAGGTGTAATTGTTTTACACTGTCGGATCTTAGGATGCAGTACCGCGGCCACCGCTGCGGGGAGTTCGCGTCGTAAACCAGCGTCGGGTATGCAAATTAGGAGTTAAGGCGATCCACGGCGGTTTTCCGCGTTCGCTACGTCGCCGCTAGTCTAGTTTCCCGTCGCAAAGTTATTCGTCGTTTGGGGTGCCTTAACTTTACACAGCACACGCATTGCTGTATAAAGTATGGCCGTCGTTCCCGCGTCGAAATTTACAATTTCACGTCGTTTGCGTAACACGTCCGGGAATACGGGAGTACGCTACGCGCGTCGCCGTTCGAAAAAATGCAGTCACTTCGCGCAAAGCACGGCGGGAGTTACGTAACGGAGCATGCGCAGTAGGTGCGGCGCGGGAGCGCGCCTAATTTAAATGTTACCCGCCCATTCGATTTGGACCGCCTTGCGCCGGACGTATTTACGATACACCGCCGCAAGTTTCCAGGTAAGTGCTTTGTGGATCGGGCACTAAAACTTGCGGCGGTGTAACATAAACGGCTTACGTTACACCGGCGCTATTGTACCTGAATCTGGCCCTTAAACCCCCCCTCCTGCCCAGACCAATTTTCAGCTTTCAGCGCTCTCACTCTTTGAATGACAATTTTGCTGGTATTTGATCACCTCTGCTGTTTTTATTTGTTGTTAACAAAATAAAAAAAGACCAAATAAAAAAAATACAAAATACAAAACCGTTTTATATTTTGTTATAAAATTTTGCAATCGGGTAATTTTTCTCCTTCATTGATGTACACTGATGAGGCTGCACTGATGGGCACCGATGGACTGCACAGATGGGCACTGATGGGCTGCATTGATGGGCGCTGATAGGCATGACTGGTGGGCATTGATAGGCGACACTGGTGGGCACTGATAGGTGGCACTGGTGAGAACTGAGTGGTGACACTGAGAGGTGGCACTGATGGCATTGATAGGTGGCACTGGTGGGCACTGAGAAGTAGCACTGATAGGTGGCAGCATAGGCCTAATCCCCCTGTGCAGCACAGATTCCCCCTACTGCCCAGGCTCCCTCCTCTCCTATCGGCTGTTGCTGCAGGGATGTTTTAGGAGTGGGGAAGGGGCCAGTAAATATGTAATTTACCAGCCCCTCCCTGTTCTGAATGAACATCGTGAGTGATCGGTAGTGTGTGTTTGGGCTTTGGGGTGCACACCCTAATGCAATAGGCTGCGCACACCTATGGGTGGCAGTGATGGGCACTGATGGGTGGCAGTGATGGGCACTGATGGGTGGGAATGATGGGCACTGATCGGCACTGGTAGGTGACACTGATAGGCTGCACTGCTAGGTGGCGCTGATGAGGCACTGAATGGCACCACTGGTGGGCATTGATAGGTGGCACTCGTGGGCATTGATAGGTGCTACTTTTTTTACTGGTGGGCACTGTGGATACTGGCAAGTGGCACTGGCAGGTGGCATTGGCAGATGGCACTGGCAGGAGGTACTAGTGGGCACTGATGAGGTGCCTGTGTTCCTTCCTCTTCGGGACCGATGTCCCTTGCACAAGAGTCGGTGATCAGCTTTTTTTCCTCCTCAGGCTGTCAGCGTGAGGAGAAAAAAAGAAAGATTATTGAGCTTTTGTTTACATCACGTGATTAGCTGTCATTGGCTGACAGCTGATCACGTAGTAAGGGGGCGTGTGGGGAGCCAGGAAACGGGAGGACGTCTATTAACGGCCTCCCGGCAATTCAGGTACGCTAAATTTATGCTAAAATTAGAACTTGGATGGGTAGTGGGTAATGGTAGGATACTCCAGTAACCCTTAGTAACAATGTAAGGACAATGAACATAAGCTTCATTCATATTATAGGAGTGACATCACCACCCTCTAATTAGAAGCTCGTTGTTATAGGAATGACATCACCGCTCTCCAAACATAAGCTTTAAATTATAGGAGTGACATCACCACCCTCTAAGTAGAAGTTCGTTAGTACAGGAGTGACATCACCGCTCTCCAAACATAAGCTTTATATTGTAGGAGTGACATCATCACCCTCTATGTATAAGCTTGTTGTTACAGGAGTGACATCACCGCTCTCCAAACATAAGCTTTATATTGTAGGAGTGACATCACCGCTCTCCAAACATAAGCTTTATATTGTAGGAGTGACATCATCACCCTCTATGTATAAGTTTGTTGTTACAGGAGTGACATCACCGCTCTCCAAACATAAGCTTCATATTATAGGAGTGACATCACCACCCTCTAAGTAGAAGTTCGTTGTTACAGGAGTGACATTACTGCACTCCAAACATAAGATTTATATTGTAGGAGTGACATCATCACCCTCTAATTAGAAGCTCGTTGTTACAGGAGTGACATCACCGCTCTCCAAAAATAAGCTTTATATTGTAGGAGTGACATCACCACTCTCCAATTAGGAGTTTGTTGTTACAGGAGTGACATCACTGCACTCCAAACATAAGCTTCATATTATAGGAGTGACATCATCACCCTCTAATTAGAAGTTCGTTGTTACCGGAGTGACATCACTGCTCTCCAAACATAAGCTTTATATTGTAGGAGTGACATCATCACCCTCTATGTAGAAGTTTGTTGTTACAGGAGTGACATCACCACCCTCTAATTAGAAGTTCGTTGTTACAGGAGTGACATCACTGCCCTCCAAACATAAGCTTTATATTGTAGGAGTGACATCACCGCTCTCCAATTAGGAGTTTGTTGTTACAGGAGTGACATCACCGCTCTCCAAACATAAGCTTTATATTGTAGGAGTGACATCACCGCTCTCCAATTAGAAGTTTGTTGTTACATGAGTGACATCACCGCTCTCCAAACATAAGCTTTATATTGTAGGAGTGACATCATCACCCTCTATGTAGAAGTTTGTTGTTACAGGAGTGACATCACTGCAGTCCAAACATAAGCTTTATATTGTAGGAGTGACATCACCACCCTCTATGTAGAAGTTTGTTGTTACAGGAGTGACATCACCGCTCTCCAAACATAAGCTTTATATTGTAGGAGTGACATCACCACTCTCCAATTAGGAGTTTGTTGTTACAGGAGTGACATCACCACTCTCCAATTAGGAGTTTGTTGTTACAGGAGTGACATCACCTCTCTCCAAACAAATAAGTCCAAATGTAAGTTCTATTTCATAGGAGTGACATCACTGCCCTCCAAACATAAGTTCTATGTTATTACAGTGACATCATCACCCTCCAATATTTTGCTTTCCAATTGTTAGTTCTTCGGAGGGCCATCCTTTAAATCTAAGTTCTATTTTTCAGAAAAAGAAACAAATCCTCTCCTAATGGTTACATTGTATCTTCCATTATATAGTTTAATATATAGAATAAGTCCATCCCTGCCCCCTCATTTTACTGCGCCTATTTATAACCTCAGCCGTCTGGACGTATTTGTCACCGGCTTGTGAACACGACCTTGTTTTTTTTTTTGAGCTGTCACTTTGTGTCCTGCCCTCCTTCGGAGACACTTGGAATCCTCTTCCCTCCTCGCCACCCTCTCCATTTATTATACAGCATTTTAAAAGCCTCCTTCCTTTCTAACGCACATTCTTGTTTTCTCCATTTAAAAAAAAAAATAAAAAAAAAACACATGTAAAGATGGAGAATAATCCTTTGTCTAGGCTAAACCAGCAATCCGCCTTAGAAAAAAACTGCCCCGTAAAACCGCGTACGCACCCCGCAAAGCTTCCACCCTAATTATCTGTTCATATAAAGACAGTGTTCTGCATTGTTCTACCTGGCTGATCCTCTCCTATGAATGATTCTTTTTTATTTATTTTTTTATTTTTACGTCTCCGTTTTTTTTTTTTTTTTTCAACCAGGCAAAGCGTTAATTTCTGTTCGATTTTGCTCTTTTTTTTTTCACCTTCTCCTTCCCCCGCTCGTCTCCCTCCCTCTCTTTTTCATTTACTGTCATTTTTCTTCCTATCCGCTGAGCCCCTGACGCTCCTCTAATTGACAGACGGTTTTTAAAAGCACATTGGAAGGCGTCTGTCCTTTTAAATAGACTTCAGCCTCATCAGAGGATGTAGAGTAACATTCCATTAAAGAGAATCCCTAACACATAGAAAGCCCCATTAGAACCTGCCTGCTGCATTTCACCGGCTCCTCGTCTGTGCAGTTTTATTATTATTTTTTTTTTTCATCCTATTTTTTTGTAGGGGAGATAAAAAAAACGCCCAGATAGATAATGCGGTCAGTCGTGAAGCTGTAATGGGCTTGTCAATGCAATCTGTTTAAGGTTACAAGTTGTGCTCTGAGAACCTGGAATGTGATATGTATAGATTGGTGAGAAACATGTCATATGGAGATTTAAAAAAAAATAGTATTTTCCTGTGTAATGCCTCTGGGCCTATTTATACTATCATGTGGCGGTAATGATGCCTGTTAAATATGTAGCACTGCCCCCTCGAAGAGCTGCTTTGATTTACCTGTTCATCTGGACCACCCTGACCCTGTGAACACTCCAACCCACCTGACACTCTAGGTTCAGACATCTTCTTGCAAGCACCTTAATGCCTTGAACACACGATCGGAATTTCCGTTGGAAAAAGTCAGACGGAATTCTTTCATCGGATATATCCGACCGTGTGTGTGCCCCATCTGACTTTTTTTCTGTCGGAATTTAGAAAGAGAACATTCTCTTTTTTTCCGATGGAAATTCCGTTCGTCTGTAAGGAACTCCGACGGAGAAAAAAACACGCATGATCAGAATCAAGTTGACGCATGCTCGGAAGCATTGAACTTCATTTTTCTCGGCTCGTCGTAGTGTTATACATCACCACATTCTTGACGGTCGGAATTTGGTGTGACAGTGTGTATGCAAGACAGCTTGAACGGAATTCCATCTGAAAAATCCATTGGAGTTTATCCTGACGGAAAATCCGATTGTGTGTACAAGGCATTAAATGACACCCGGGACATGGAGAAAGGTGGCAGATTGCCTCTGGGGGAGGCCTGCCTACTCCCAACTCCTGCAGTCCGGCTCCTCTCTCGAGTACACGCACAAAATACACTTAAAAAAAAAAATAATAAAAAAAAATGACACTCCAACACAAGTCATATAGATATTCTCTTAAAGCGGAGTTCCGCCGAAAAAATAATACATGGACACTTACCTGTCCTGGGCGCCTGTGATGTCGGGTCCGAAGCCCATTTGTCCCTCGGCTCTCGGGTGCTGCCGCTGCCATCTTCGGTAAGGGAATCAAGAAGTGAGGCCTTGCTGCTTCACTTCCTGGTTCCCTACTGCGCATGCTGTCTTCTGGGACCTGTGTGTCTCCCAGAAGTCAGCGGCGGGGAAGGAGTAGGCGCCGGACGTGGCATAGTCAGCAGCTACAGTGTTAGTAGCTGCTGACTTTAATTTATTTATTTTTTTTGACCGGAGCTCCGCTTTAAATAAAGGGGCCGGTTGGCCATTTAACCAAGAAGTTGTTATGTGATCATTTTAAGTAAGTATAGATTATTGGTGGGTCATGGTTTGGGTTAATTCGGGACATCAGCAATACACCAGTCATGTGTAAATCATGTTAAATATCATAATTACAGGGTGTTCCAGGTGTGCCTACACATTACATGCCAACAGTGATTTTTCCCACTACAGCTCAGTCCTGGAATCAGAGGTGTGAAGACAGCAGCAGTATCATTATTTCTAAATACATACACCACCCAGCAATGTATGCAGTTAGATGCTCTAAATCGCCAATCCCCCCTGACAGTCTCCTGCCTTGTCGCTCTGTACCCTCATTCACTTAGATCCCCCCCCCCCCCATCTCCACTGCCATGTGCTGAGCAAACACGGAGGCACAGCACAGTTACTGCTGGGTGCTGCTGACCCTGTGCAGGGAGGGTGTGCTGAGCTGAGCTGATGATCTGTTTGGGGAGGTAAACACTTTCATATCAGGACTCAGGAAGATTTGTTTGCAGGGACACAGAGGCATAACTGGAACCTTCCAGGGAGGCCCGGAGTGACAGGACAGAGGCAAATAACGGAGGGCCGGGCATGACTGTGTGATGAGTAGGACAATAGAGGGTTTAGGAAGGAAGGAGGTGGTTCAGGGGAGTGGCCGTAGGAAGTCTGGTGGACTGAGGAGGAGGAGCCCTTTATAAGGGGGGCAGGGGCGCACGTGGGGCACTCGGAAAAAGTTTAGCACGCTGGGAGGCAGGTTTTTCTCTGCTCCCTGCTTTCTTTACAATGGAGAGCGTGAGCGTGAGCGTCCCCCTCAGAGCCCATATTATGTAACTGGCCTCAGCCAAGAAATCAGCTAGAGAACAGAAGATTCAGGACCTCTCTGCCTGACTAGCTAAGGTAGCATGGAAATCCAAGCCTTCAGCTTCCACCAAAAATGTTTGAGACTCCATAGCCTCTGAATTAGAGCTTCTGGCTACTGAACAGGCTGAAAAGGCCTCTTCGCCAATCAGGAAGCGCGGGTCTAATACCCGTCACCTGATTGGCTGAAGGCACAGCTATTGGACACGAAGCAAAAAGGAAGAAGGGGCGTACGGGAAGGAGGACACAGGAGCCATTGCCTGACCTGCTGCCCATCCCACAGCTCGCCGCCATCACCCGCTGCCTGACCCACCACCAAGATGTGGTAAGTGCCGGTCAGACATTGGGCGGGGGTCACAGTGAGGCTGCATTTGATGGGGCACAGTGGCTTTTGTGCTCTTGCACCTACTGCAACAAAGAGCCATTGCTGGGGACAACCTTTGAGGCCTTCTTGCTAAACACCCTACACCACAGAATCCCTATTTCCTACATTGAAGCCTGCAAACGGATAAGTAGCTATTGTATCACTTGTAGTCCTATAGGAAGATCTGCTGCTTATGTTCCATCTAATACATTTGTTGTTACTTAATATGCCTTGTGGATATCAACATACTAATTGGGATATACTGCTGTGCTAAGGACTGTTTGCTAATGAATACTTAAAAGGTCAGCAACCCTAAAATTACCTGAGCTATATTGCCTCTCATGTGCAACTACTATTACATGTGCAATATTCACCTCATATATGCAACTATAATTATCTGAGCTATATTGCCTCTCATATGCAACTTCTATTAGGTGTGCAATATTTACCTTATATATGCAACTACTATTAACTGCGCTATACTGCCTCTCATATGCAACTACTAGTTGTCACTACAACTCCTATTTACTACGAGCTTGACATAAGTACAAATTCCTTATAGGCCTTGTCCTAACTGTTTGAACATGTTCTCTCTAACTTTTCTATGCTAGGGGTTGATGGTAGGGCTGCAACTAACGATTATTTTCATAATCGATTAGTTGGCCGATTATTGTTTCGATTAATCGATTAATCGGATAATAGCCTTAAAAAAAAATAGCATTTTTACTTTTTTTTTCTAGGCCAATTTGTTGTTGGGCGGATTACAAAACACACATTTCCGCATAAACACATCATATGCTTTTCTGCAGCTTCTCCACTAAAGTATATTGAACCAAAAAAAAACAAAATAGCACCGCTTTGCGTTAAAAAGTCCTTGCACTTTCCAAATACGCAGCAGCTGAAATAAAATCATGGATGTGAACGTGTCCCATAGGAAAAAATGTAAATGAACTGTAGTGTGTTTCTGCAAAAAGTACCAAAAAACAGAGGTGTAACCCCGGCCTGAGATGTTTAGTAACATAATGGGGTTTAAAAAAACAAAAATAAGTACAAAAAGAGCAAATAATCACTACTGTAAAGGGTTCATTTTTTTTTACTGTGGGACAGTGAAAGTAATATTTACAGTAGAGATTTGCTTTTTTGTACTATAAAGGGCTCATTTTAGTCTTTTTAACACCATTAACACTGGCCGATTAATCGACTATGAAAATTGTAATCGATTATTTTCAAAATCGATTAGTTGTCGATTAATCCATTAGTTGTTTCGGCCCTAGTTGATGGTATTTTATACCATCTCCCTTAGTGGCCTAATACATCCCTATATGCTCAAAGTGATATGATGTAGAGGACCCCCAAACTCCTGTTTGTGTGGAGTGACGCCTGGGGTCCCGTACTGATAATCACTTGCATATAGAGGTGTATTGGAATCTTGACCTTTAAAGTATCTTATATAATTTTAATCACTAAGCTCTGGTCGCATGTTGTAATGCGTCTATCCTTAGTAGCTCAACACCTTTCTTTATGTGACAGAGAGATGATGTAGAGATCCCCCAAACTCCTGTTTGTGAGGAGTGATGCCTGGGGCCCAATACTGAGTTGTCACATAAAGAAGCGCATTGAAATCCTTGCTAACCGCAGTTGTGGTTCACTCCGTTCACCAGTGCTGTTACAAGGTGGCAACTCTTTTCTTCTTGGGAATGGGCTGTAACACTGGGTGGATCTTGTAGAAAACTGGCAACGCAAGTTCAAAAGCAACGGGGTTCACTTCTCTTTTAATCTCGAATGGTTCCACAAAATTTGGTCCTAGCTTTCTGGAAGAACAAGAGAGTTTAAGATTAATAGAGGACAGCCATTGCTTGTCTCCCACTTTATAGATGGGGTTCTCTCTCCTTCTCTTGTCATATTGCCTCTTGAAGTCTTCTTAAACCTTCCACATGGTTTCTTGGAGGACTTGGTAATTTGTTTGAATGAAACGTATCCTGTCTTGAATGGCTGGTACTGGAGATTCAGGAATGGTGTTGGGTAGGGATGGGCGAATGGGGGTCCGAGCATAAGTTCAGGCCAAATTTTTGGGTCGTTCGACCATTTGTTCAGCCCCGAACTGACCACAATGCATTGCAGCGCTGAACAGTGCATTGCAAGCCCTACTTCTGAGGTGACAACTTCCAGAATGGGGATGAGCTTTATGTTCGAATCGAACATGAGTTCGACTCGAACGCAAACACCCCAATTTGGGGTGTTTGCGACAAATTTTGAAAAGCCGCGGAACACCTTTAAAAAGTCTATGGGAGACATCAAAAGTGTTAATTTTAAAGGTTAATATGCAAGTTATTGTCATAAAAAGTGTTTGTGGACCTGGGTCCTGCCCCAGGGGACATGTATCAATGCAAAAAAAAGTTTTAAAAATGGCAGTTTTTTCGGAAGCAGTGATTTTAATAATGCTTAAAGTGAAATATTCCTTTAAATTTCGTACCTGGGGGTACCCCGTGTTTAGAACTGTCCCTGCACAAAATGTAATTTCTAAAAGAAAAAAAGTAATTTAAAACCACTCGCTGCTATTCATGAATTGTCGGGTCCCGACAATACAGATCAAAGTCAGATCAAAGTCATTGAAAAACGGAGTCACCCGTCCACGTCATTGGGTAACCCCCCGGCCACCCTATGACGTGGACAGGTGACCCCGCCCCTCTTACGTGTCATGGGGGTTTCGTTCCTCGCTGGAAAATGAGTGGAGACTGCAGCGTCGCTGGAGAATGGATCATCGTTGGACATCGAGAGATGGGATTACATCACTGGAATTTATTTTAAATGTTTTTCATTTTAAATAAAGGACTTGTCCAGCTGTGTTTGTGTGTTTTTTAATTTTTTTTACACTTTCTTTGTGAAATGGTAGGGGTATAATGTACCCTGTTACCTATTCACATGAGGGGGCGGGATCTGGAGTTCCCCTTTGTTAAAGGGGTCTTCCAGATTCTGATAAGCCCCCCGCCCGCAGACCCCCACAACCACTGGGCAAGGGTTGTGGGGATGAGGCCCTTGTCCCCATCAACATGGGGACATCCTCCCCATGTTGAGGACATGTGGCCTGGTGTGGTTCAGGAGAGGGGGGGGCGCACTCTGTCCCCCCCCTCTTTTCTGCGGCCGGCCAGGTTAACGTGCTCGGATAAGAGTCTGGTGTGGATTTTTGGGGGAACTCCACGCCATTTTTTTTTAAATTTGGGGTGGAGTTCCCCTTAAAATCCACACCAGACCTGAAGGGTCTGGTATGGATATTTGGGGGGAACCCCACGTCATTTTTTTTAAATTGACGGCGGGGTTCCCTTTAATATCCATATCAGACCTGAAGGGCCTGTTAATGGAATTTTGGGGGACCCCCACGTTTTTTTTTTTATGAATGAATCATCTCTGAATTGCCAGAGCCGACAAGTTATTAGAGCCGCAAAGCCGGTTTTAAATGCCTTATTTTCTTTCAGAAATGACACTTTGTGCAGGGACAGTTCTATGTACGGGAAACATGCGCTTTTTCACATGCTGACTTTACACCCCCCCCAGGTACGAAATTTAAAGTAATATTACACTTTTATTGTTTCACTTTTAGCATTATTAAATTCACTGCTCCTGAAAAAACGGCCGTTTTTAAAACTTTTTTTTGCATTGATACATGTTTCCTGGGACAGGACCCAGGTCCCCAAACACTTTTTAGGACAATAACTTGCATATTAGCCTTTAAAATGAACACTTTAGAGATTTCAAATGTTCGAGTCCCATAGACTTTAACGGGGTTCTAAAGTTCACACAAACATTTGGCGTGTTCGCAAGTTCTGATGCGAACCGAACAGGGGGGTGTTCGGCTCATCCTTACTGGGCAGGAAGGGGGTGAAAATGCCCGGTATGGAAGTGGTTAAATATTTTTATCCATTCAGACTTTTTGTGGCTTGGTTTCTCCCATTGCCCCTACCCCATTTTGGGAGGTACATCCTGATATGAGGTTTCCGATGGACATTTTCCACCTCCGCTCTGTTTTTGACTTCATGATGCTGCTTTGGTTCCTTCTTATTATTTGAGCCATAATCTCTCTTGGTTGAAACATACAACATATGGGGTCTGTATTTTCTTTTAAAAAGTTTTAACAATAGAAAAAGATGAATACAACAAATACGTGCAGCAATGTGATGGTTACATTGAGCAAAAAAAGAAAAAAAAGAAGTCAAAATAAGGAGGAAGACCCCAACCGGGGGATGCTATATACGTGACGCATAATTAGTCAGTACAATAATATTAATAATAAATATTAAAAATAATAATATATATATATATATAAATAAATGGAAGGGAAGAAACAGCAGCGACCATAAAAGTCAATCAACATAAAGGAATATATATAGCCCTGTAACAGCTGCATCTGGATTAAGGATAAGAAAGACAATTAATGTTAAATTCTCATGTTTATGCTTTGTTTTGCCATTAGTCTTTCTATTTTTTATTTTCCATTCTGTATTGCTGTAACCATCGTCAATTGGACCGTATTTTCATCTCTGCTTATCTATTTATTTATTTTTATGCTTTTTCCATATGTCTGTAAATGTTTTCAAATATGATCAATATATGAATGTTGTATTTTGATTCAGTTTGTAATTATGTGCATATTACTATTGTAGATTAAATGTACATTTCTGGAACTCTTCAGCCCATTGTCACTGAAGAAGACTTCTACCTCAACTGTTGAAACGCGTTGGCTCTCCTCTGTCTATCTGACAGTGGAATTGTGTAAATCCAGTCATTTGTTCTTTGCTGCTCTTTCCACTATATGTTTGTTTTTATCTTATCTTTTGCATTGTATAATAATATTTTTTGTACCAATAAATTTGTAATTTTACTATAACAATCATTGTTCATGGTCTGTTATGTGGAATGTTCATGAATATATATCTCACACTAGGTATGTTCTGTTAAATATCACTATGGTTGTGTGCATTTTAAGTTTTAATTTAGCGCTGCAGTTTCATAACTTCTGAGAGTATACATGTCAGTTCTTGCTTTGCCTGAGGACTTTGATCCATGGGAGTGTTTCAACCATTCTTGACCACGTGATATTTTGTGATTTTCTAGTGGATATATGCCAGTTGGCTTATCTGTGCCTTCCATTTTTTATTATCTTTTATTTGAGATCACCTCTCACATGGTAGCAACAATGGAAAACTTCAATGATGGAGAGAAAAAATTCCTTGTTGATCTCTTCATCAAAGCAAGAAAGGAACTTGTGGCCGGGTAATAGCTCTTGAAACTTTGTTTTGTAGGCAGGGTATTTATTTATTTTTATTTTTTTTTGGGGGGGGGGGGTTGTTTTTTTATTTATTTTTTATCCTGCCTTGCTGCCAATAGTGTAATCTCTATTACCTGTACAGATTATATTTAAGTATTTAAGCTATCACAAAAAAAATTCTCTGTATTTTTAATTTTCTCTCTATATTTATTAACCTAAAAAGCCTAAATGTTTTGTATGTTTCATTGTGCATCAGATATGTCTTGTTGTAATATTATGGTTTATATTATTTTTTTTTTCTCTTAGTTTGATCTTTGAGTCTCCCGGGGAATATTTAGGAGACATCGGAGAACTGTCCAGCCCTGCTGCCATTAGAAATGACACCCAGCTCCAAGCTCAATCCGAATCCGAGAAATATCTTTCTACCATTGACAAAGCAATTCACCATCTGGATGATATGAAACAGGCCCTAGCTGGCACCAGCAAGGAGGGTGCTGATAGGCTCTATACGGATCGCACAAATTTCAAGGTACAGATCTAAAGAATTATGGGAAGCTTTCAGTTTTCCAGAGCTCAGTTGTATTTTAGAAGTTTGCAGCATGCTAATGTAACGGTAGGTACCCCCTGTAGGAGCCAGCAGTATTTAAATGTCCCTTGAGTGTTTTCTCTGTATTGTCCTGCAGCCAGGCACACAGTTACTCTTTTGACTCAATGAAGACTAGGGGTATGCTCTTCTGATGCTTTAATGTACAACTTGAACTTGGAGAGGAATAGGGTAACTGTGGGATACTCCAGTAACACTTAGTAGCAATTTGAGGTCACTGAACATCCTTCTTTACAACTATGAGCCACGTCCTTGTACAAGTAGACAATGGCCTGAGCTTTGTAGTAGCAACTTGAGGACAGGGATGGACTGGCCATTGGGACTACAGTGAGTTTCCCGGTGGGCCGATGGCTCAGTGGGCCACTTCAGTGACAGCGGACTGCCGCCCCCCTCCGCTCCTCTGTCTCTTCCTTTCCGCAGCGCTCACCTCCTCTCCCTCCCCGCAGCGCTCAACTGGGGGGAACAGAGAAGCAGGGGGAGGATCAGAGGAGCAGGAGGGACGACAGAGGAGCATGGGGGAGGGGACAGACAGCTGACTCAACAGCTATGGCGTGGGAGTTTATCACTTCTGCCTAATCTTGTCCCATAAGGGGGGGCACCGAACTGATTCTTTGCCCCCCGGTGAAATAATGTCTAGCTGCCCCACTGGTACTGCCTATAAGAGTACCAGTACCAGCCATTCTACTCTAATAAAGTAGAACGGCCAGTAGCTAGTGAAGGGGGAGAAGGGGCTTGGGTGGCCGGGGGAGGTGCGGGAGTTGTCCGGCCGCCATGGGAGAGACCTGTCAAAGTGGGCCAGTCTGGATGAAGTTCAGGGCCAAATTTTTGTCCCAGTCCAGCCCTGCTTGAGGACATACATTTTACTCTTCTGATAATCTGAGCCCTTTCACTAAGAATTACATAGGTTGGGCTCTTTAGGACACAAGGGGGTCAATTCACTAAGAGATAAATACTGCATGAATTTTTGAGTTAAAATAACTCATGACGTATTTATCTCAAAAGCAGTCACTAAAAAACATGCATTATTTTTTTTTGCAGACTAACATTGCACCAGAAGGCACACAAAAATATTGTGAAACTATCAAAACATTCATCTCCCGTTTAAGAAATGTTAGAATTTATTTTCATTCCTGAGCTCAGAGGAGAACATTGTCACACTGATGCGTTGTATCATTTTCACTACCTGGCCAGTGCAGAGTCCTTCAAATTGTTATTTTGTACATTTCTAAAATACCGCCAGCAAACACCAGGTGATAAATAACGAATGTGTGTGTATTTTTTGTGATTTTACTTTAATGATCCATCTCATGTTGTTTTTATTCATTTTTTTTTTGTGCGGTATTTACAGTATCTCACTATTTTAACAAATGTGCAGTATTTACCTCACATTCTATATTTTGCTTTGATGAATTTACTTATTTTATCATTCGATATTTCTGAAAAATTAATCATGTGATGTGACCTTCATTTCACATGCAATAACCTTTAGTGAATTGACTCCTATAGCTGGATTCAGATAGCTTTACGCCGACGTAACCCAGTACTGAGGGGTCTGTACTGGGGAAGGGGGGGGGGGGGGTTGCCGGTACTGAGGGATCAGTACTGGGGAGGAGGGGAGTTGTCTCTATTTAAGGGTCTGCACTGGAGAGGAGGGGAGTTGTCTCTACTGAGGGGTCTGTACCAAAGGGTCTGTACTGGGGAGGGGGTGTTGTCTGTATTGAGGGGTCTGTACTAGGAAGGAGAAGGGTTGTCTGTACTGGGGAGGAGAGGGGGTTGTCTGTACTAAGAGGTCTGTACTGGGTAGGAGGGGGGTTGTCTGTACTAAGAGGTCTGTACTGGGGAGGAGGGGGGTTGTCTGTACTGAGGGGTCTGTACTGGGGAGGAGGGAGTTGTCTGTACTGTAGGGTCTGTACTGGGGAGGAGGAAGTTGTCTGTACTGAGGGCTCTGTACTGGGGAGGAGGAAGTTGTCTGTACTGAGGGCTCTGTACTGGGGAGGAGGGGGGGGGGGTTGTCTGTAATGAGGGGTCTGTACTGGGGAGGAGGGGGGGTTGTCTGTACTCAAGGGTCTGTACTGGGGAGGGGGGGTGTTTGTACTGAAGGGTCTGTACTGGGGAGAAGGGGGGGTTGTCTGTACTCAGGGGTCTGTATTGGGGAGGGGGGGGGGTGTTTGTACTGAAGGGTCTGTACTGGGGAGGAGGGGGGGTTGTCTGTGATGAGGGGTCTGTACTGGGGAGGAGGGGGTTGTCTGTATTCAGGAGTCTGTACTAGGGAGGGGGGTTGTCTTTACTGAGGGGTCTGTTCTGTACTGGGGAGGAGGAGGGGGGGTTGTTTGTACTGAGGGGTCTGTACTGGGGAGGAGGGGGGTTGTCTGTACCGTGAGGTCTGTACTGAGGAAGGTGGGGGAATTCTATACTGAGGGGTGTTTTCCGGGGAGGAAAGGGGTTTCTATCACTTATGCCTTGTACACACGGTCGGAAACTATCTAAGGTCCGTCGGACTTCCGACAAAAAAAGTCTGATGGAGGCTACACACGGCCGGACTTTCCGAGCAAAAAAGCCTGTCTGACTATTTTTCTCGGAAAGTCCGGTAGTGTGTACGAGGCATAAGGGGTCCATACTGAGGAGGTGGGCTGATGGTGGGGGGGGGGGGGGGGGTTAAGGAGAGGGGTACATACACCACTGGTCATACAACTTTTTTATCTTCTGTTTTGACAGTGTTGCCTTCAAAAGTAAGAAAATCCAAACCAAAAATAAAAACCAATATAGTTTTTTTTTTGTATAACACTAGCTTCTTTAACTTCCATTCGCTGTTAGTTTATGTGCCCCTCTGTCTAAATCATTCATTATCCTTTCTGTTTACAGAATTTTGGTAACATAGTGCTCGAGGAACTAGCTAAAACTACAGGAGATACAATCACTCCTAATGAAAAGGCTACCTGGGATAAATTCATGAATGCCATGGTGGATGCTCTAAACTAAGGCTCATACTAAATGTGTGCATATTTCCTACAGATTATTGCATTGTGAAAAATAAAATATTTAAAACAAAACTTTTGGAGTTCTTTTTCACTATTAATTGTATTTAAAAGTAGATGTATTACATAGGCAAGTACTGCAACCTTTTTACTGCAGTGTGCAAAGAAAAGAATAACCCTCCTTTAAAATAATCACATTTTGTTGCTTTGCAGCCTGAAATTAAGACACATGTTTTGTTTTATCCAGCTGCATTTACTCAGCTGGATAAGTAAAAGATAAGACCGACATGCAGGGCTTACTGAATTTTATTAAGTTAAGGCCTGGGGGGGGGGGATAGCTGCTGAAAACATTACTTCATTTGTTAGGATTTCTTACAATCTCTAGCCTAGCCTGCATACATGTGCATGGGCAGCACTCCTCTCCCCACCATCCAGGATACCGATATACCCCCGCACAAGACACTCTACCTCTATCCTCCGCAGAGCCTCACAAGACTAAATTCCACACGCCGGCAGGAGATTCAGTTTGCTGTTCCTGGGCCGGACTGAAAGGAAGTGAACACTCAGTGTGTTCACTTCCTGTCAGTCCGGCTGGGAACAGGAAACTAAATCTCCTGTACCGCGTGGTTATGGTACCCAGCCAACCGGACTGCAGGAGAAAGCAGCGGTGCGGCAAAGGCCCGCCGTGCTGGGGCCCCTGGCCAGCTCGGGGCCCCAAGCAGTTGTTTGGTTTGCCTGTCGTGTTCCGACGGGCCTGCCGAAATGTCAGCATAAAAAAAAAAAAACGCAATCACAGAGCTGGAAAAAGGAACTCCTTGTGTCAGCATTTTGTTGGACTACATTTTGCTTTAGTTCCAGCCTTTAGTCTGTTGGGAATTGTCTCGACTAACTTTGCACATCTAGACTTTGCAATATTTGCCCGTTCTTCTTTGCAGAATTGCTCAAGTTCAGTTAAATTTGATAATGATCATTTGTGGACTGCAGTCTTCAAGTCATTTCACAGATTTTCAATGGGATTTAAGTCTGGGCTCTGACTAAGGCCCCATACACACGAGAGGATTTATCCGCAGATACGGTCCAGCGGACCGTATCCGCGGATAAATCCTCTCGAGGATTTCAGAAGATTTCTATGCGATGGCGTGTACACACCATCGCATTGAAATCCGCGCTGAAATCCTCTGGCGATGACGTGTCGCGCCGTCGCCGCTATTATGACGCGGCGACGGGCGCGACGCTGTCATATAAGGAATTCCACGCATGCGTCAAATCATTACGACGCGTGCGGGGAATCCCTTTGGACGGATGGATCCGGTAAGTCTGTACAGACGAGCGGATCCATCCGTTGGGATGGATTCCAGCAGATGGATTTGTTGTGCATGTCAGCAAATATCCGATCTGCTGGAAATCCATCCAGGGGAGATATATCCGCGGAAAAAGATCCGCTGGCGTGTACACACCATAGGATCTATCCGCAGAAACCCATTTGCTGGGATTTATCTGCGGATGGATTCTATCGTGTGTATGGGGCCTTAGCCATGCAAGGACCCTTTTCTCCTTGTGTGGTAATTTTGTGTGGTAATTTTTTGCTGTGTGCTTTGGGTCATTGTCATGTTGGAAGGTCATCCTTCTTCCCATTGACAATTTTCTGACAGAGGCCCCATACAGGCCACATTTGTGGAGAATTTGTGATCTTGTTGTCACATGCACACCATGACCACTCTTTGTTTTAAATTCCTGCAACTGCTTCAGAGTTGCTGTAGGCCTCTTGGTAGCCTCTCTGACCAGTTTCCTCCTGACTCTTTCATCCAGTTTGGAGCAATGTCCTGATCCAGGGGGGTTCTGTGTTGTACCAAATAACTATTATTTCTTAATAATAGACTTCAGTTTGCTTATTGGCATTGATAAAGCCTTTGTAATATTTTTGTGAAAGGGAAAAAACGCATATGTAGGGTCCATGGGCCGCACACCTCAAAAGTGCAAAAACAAAATGGAAAGGTCCCCTGGTGGGGTTTTTTAGCGGCATGATGTCCTGAATTTAAGAGATTAGTTTTAAAATATTGAAATTCAATCTTTACTAGGTTTATACAATACAGAAAAAATACAACATAGTTGGATCATTTAAAAAATAGTAAACATAGTACACTCTGGTTATACATGATTTAAAGAGATATACCAACCGTGGCAAATAATCAACAACAATACAGTGCATGATAAGCCGTAGTTCAATTAACTTCCATATGAGTACCCCGACGTGTGTCGACCAATACTGTCACGGTCTTCTTCAGGGAAATTGTACTTCTGATGAAATATATTAGAAGAAATATTAAAATTCTATCCCTCTAACAAAAAAGTAGACATCTGTCAAAAGGATAGTATTGGAAATATATTTACCACTCAAAGATTATTGGGATGGCTTATAACCAGAGATCATGGCTAAAATGTATAAAATGATCCAAAGACCCTCACAGAAAAGCCCTCCGTTCCTCTGGGAGCCAGCCAGAAGAGGCTTACAAGGAGTCACATGTGTGGACCTTTGGGGGGGGGGGGGGGGAGAAAGGAGCAGATGACACCTGTAATGGTTAAATGTTTAAATTAGTGTAAATACTTATTGTATTTAAACAGCATAGGTAGCATCAATTGGGCTGTAACTCCACCCACGTATTGAGATCTAATGAGATCATCAACATGAGCATGTATAAAGAGTGTGTCTTATAATGTATTGTATTACTATATCTAAATACACCAATGCTGGTGTATTATACTAATGTAAATAAGGGTATACCAAAACCAAAAGGTTGGTAATGGTAGAATGGACCTCATAGTGATATCAAAGTAGTGAAAATGTGTGAAGGGTAGTGTGTTAGAGGTGAATGGTATAAATAAATGAATAAATAATAATAAAGAAATAAAAAATGTAAAATATGTAAAAAATAATACAAAAGTGGGTGTGTTGTCTGGCGTGTGTGAAGTGAACTGTGTGAGGGTGAGTGACGAAAGATGTGTGTGTGCCAAAAGGAAAGGTGAATTCAGGTGAGTGAAATAAGTGAGAGTGAGTATTGGATAAGAAATGTGTGTTAGAAGGTAAATATCAGTGATAAGTGTGTGTCCCTTTCCCTATCTATCTCGAGATCTTTCTCTCTCTTTCCCTCTCTCTCTCTTTCCCTATCTATCTTGATCTCTCTCTCTTTCTTTCTCTCTCTCTCTTTCTTTCTCTCTCTCTCTTTCTTTCTCTCCCTCTCTTTCTTTCTCTCTCTCTCTCTCTCTTTCCCTATCTATCTCGATCTCTCTCTCTCTCTTTCCCTATCTATCTCGATCTCTCTCTCTCTTTCCCTCTCTCTCTCTTTCCCTATCTATCTTGATCTCTCTCTCTTTCTTTCTCTCTCTCTCTCTTTCTTTCTCTCTCTCTCTCTCTCTTTCTTTCTCTCCCTCTCTTTCTTTCTCTCTCTCTCTCTCTTTCCCTATCTCTCTCTCTCTCTCTCTCTCTCTCTTTCCCTATCTATCTCGATCTCTCTCTCGCTCTCTCTTTCTCTTTTTCCAACAAGGTGTTGGAAACATTCCTCAGAGATTTTGGTCCATAGTGATGTGATAGATGCCATTGGAGTGCAGTGACCTCATTGTTCAGTGATGAGATGATTGGAGGTTTGTGACATGGTGCATTATCCTGCTGGAAGGAGCCATCAGAAGACGGGGACACTGTTGTCATAAAGTCATAAACCTCCCACTATAATTATATCAATTCAAATGTGAAAAAAATTATTGCGAATAATTGGGAAAACCCCATGGATAATCCAAGTATTACTACACTCCAATCTTATTTAAACATATATACTGTGCAATCTTCATACACATATAATATTATATGAATAGTGGTGTAAACCTCCAATCCATTCCAAAATGCGTTGAGTTGAATATTAACACATTTTGGAATGGATTGGAGGTTTACACCACTATTCATATAATATTATGTGTGTATAAAGATTGCACAATATATATGTTTGAATAAGATTGGAGTGTAGTAATACTTGGATTATCCTTGGGGATTTCCACCGTCATTCACAATTATTTTTTCACAAATGAATTTATTATAATTATAGGGCGAGGTTGTGTTGCATTTTTTCTTTTTTTTGGGGGGGTCTCTAAGGGGAGCACTGATATAAGGGAACTCTTATCTAATGGGCGGCCCCTATATTATGAAGGGGGGGGCACACTGATGTATGGAGAAGACATCCTGATGTAAGGAGGGGGGCACACTGATGTACGGAGAAGACACATTGATGTAAGGAGGGGGGCACACTGATGTATGGAGAAGACACACTGATGTAAGGGGGTATGCTGATGTAAGGAGGGGGGCACACTGTTGTAAGGAGGGGGCACACTGATTTATGGAGGGGGGGGGGCACACTGATGGAAGGAAGAGACACACTAAGGGAAGGAGGGTGGCACACCGATGTAAGGAAAGGAGTACACTGCGTACGGAGAAGACACACTGATGTAAGGAGGGGGGCACACTGATGTATGGAGAAGACACACTGATGTCAAGGGGCGTGCCGATGTAAGGAGGGGGGCACACTCGTCTGCAAGTCGTACAGAATACGGCCGCCAGACTGGTGACTGGGAAAAGGACATGGGAATCAATCTCACCTTCGCTGAGAACCCTTCACTGGTTGCCAGTAAAAGACAGAATTGTATTTAAAGCACTCTGCCTGACACATAAGTGCATCCATGGGAAGGCGCCGCAATATCTTTGCGACAAGATAGAACCTCACAATTCTAATCGCGTTCTGCGATCCACTGACCAAAATCTGGTCAAGGTGCCAAAAACCAAATACAAGTCCAAAGGAGAAAGAAGGTTTGCTTTTCAAGGTCCGAGACTATGGAACGCTTTACCAACCAGCATTCGGTTGGAGGAAAACCACCTGACTTTCAGAAGACAGATCAAAACTCTGCTCTTTTGATGTCATGAGACACGAAACATCAAGCGCCCAGAGGCGATTCAGTTCGCATGTGCCGCGCTATATAAGTTTTTCATTCATTCATTCATTCACTGTTATAAGGAAGGGGGCACTCTGATATAAGGTGGGGGGCACTCTGATGGAAGAAGGAGACACACTAATAGAAGGAGGGGGGGCACACTGATGTAAGGAAGGGAGCACACTGAAGTAAGGGGGCACACCAATGTAAGCAGGGGGCACACTGATGAGTAATAAGATATGAAACTATTACATGAGCAACATTTGTGAACACAATCCAAAAGAAAGACTGCTCATTGCTATGGCCCTAAATCTCCCAAACTTTATGTACAAGCAGAAAGGACACTCAACTCTCGAAATAAATGCCTGACTGTTGGAGGGGTGAAATGTGTCAGCGGGATCATGGAGTAGATTGTCGTCTCTGCTTGTTTGGAATGATAACTATTCAAAGAGTTGCAGACATAGCAGTGTGCGATCTTTCTCTTGAATTGTATAAATGCTTGCAGGTAGAAATGGAGCCTGGGGACGGGTTTTCGGAGCTTGGGAGAGTTTTTCAGCTTTATTCAACAAAGTTTGTAAAGGCCGTATACTTGCTGTTTTCTGCTATAGAAGAAAAAATAATTAAAAGTGTAACGTGTTAATTGATTTTGTTTAGCAATTTCAGCATCCGAATTATTTTAAAGCAATCTCTTCTTTTTTTAATTAGACCAAGGGTTCTCTTTTAACTCAGCAGCATACATTTTTCATGAGCGCCATGGCCCTCGTCGTTTGATCCCCGAGCCAAAGATCACCGGGACAAGAGAGGTTAATTGCTTTTATTTGCAATTTTTTTATTGCCTCACTGACAAAATCACAACACCACCGTATGGGGCTGCGTGCATTCGTCGCTTTGAAGTTTCTTCTGAAGCCCCCCCCCCAGGGCCAATGCCTGCTGACAGATTCACATCTGAACCCGCCCTACTACTGAACTTGAAAGACAGGAGGGAAACAAAACCGAGGAGAAAAAAATAAAAGTAACAAAAATAGCTAAAGCCAGACGTGACAAATAATGCAATAGAAATATGTGTTAACAACTCGAAACCCGCTTACTGAGTCTCTGCAAGGCTTTTCTCTATTTCATTCTATCTTCAGGGGTTGTTGAGTACAACTGAGACAGAAGAAAAATGCATAGCGGCTTTAGAAATGCCATTTGAGAAAACAGAATAAGGCAGTTCTGTAGACGGCTTTTATTGGGAAAAGAATGAAAGTTAAAATAATTCTCTATGTTAAATGACTTACTGTATCCAATCTCCTCTTTAACCTCTTTAACCTCTTGAACATTAATAGAAAAAATGTATCTGTAGCCAAAACATTTTTTGTCCAAAGATGCCCCCTGCGCTCCTTCACCCAGAGTGGGGGCGCTCTAAAGCCTCGTACACACGATCAGTCTGATGAGAACGGACCGATGGACCGCTTTCATCGGTTAACCGATGAAGCTGACTGATGGTCCGTCGCGCCTACACACCATCGGTTAAAAAACCGTACTCGGCGTACCATCATCTGTCACATTATACAAAAAATTGGGCTAACTTTACTGTTTATTTTTTTTTTATTCAATTATTTTTTATTTCCCCAAAAACATTGTGTTTGAAAGACCTCTGCACAAACACCGTGTGACATTAAATATTGCAACAATCACCATTTTATTCTCTAGATTCTCTGCTAATATATATATATATATATATATATATATATATATATATATATATATATATATATATATATATATATAAGTATGGGGGTTCTAAGTAATATTCTAGCAAAAAATACGGATTTTAACTTGTAAGCAACAAATGTCAGAAATAGGCTTAGGCATACAAGGGTTTGATAACGCTTTAATAAACAGCTAATATAGCTTAGTAAAGTTCCCAGCAGTTTATTTGTGTCTCTCCAGTCTTACCACCCAAAAATAAATAAAAAAACACCAAAGAGTAAAAAGGAGATCTGGATGTCCTAAGACTTTTCTTGCGGTTAAGGTTGTCTCCAGCATCAACAAACAAGCTACACGTGGTTTTTATCTGTCTCTTGTAAGATTAAGGCTTTGCCATAGTGAAGCATGACCTCTGATTGGTTAGAAAGACTAAGATAATGCTTAGTAGGGGCAGGGAGGTCAAGCTATGGCCTCTGCTCATGGATTCCAAAAGAGAGGAGGCCCTCCTTACTGACATACAAGAAAGAAGGTGAAAAAATGAATCACTGTCACTCAAACGGGACAAGGAGGTCAAGCCATCTTCTCTTTTTTTTTATTTCCATAATAGAAAAGTGCTAGGTACTGGCCTTGAAGAAAGATGATCGGGCCATATTATCTGTTCAAAGATTCCAGAAGATAAGCGGTTGTAAGCACTGGCATAGGGAAGGAGATGAGACGCTATCCTCTGAAAGGAACAGGGACGTCAAGCCATGTCCTTTGTTAATGGATACCGGAAGACAAGGGCAGTTGGTCAAACCATCTCCTTCCTCTGTTAAATGATTTGATAAAAGAAGGGGTGCTAGATGCTGGCATCGGAGAAGAGTGGTCAAGCCATAGCCATTGTTCATAGTTTCCAAAAGATAAAAGGCTGTAAGTACTGGCATAGGGCAGGAGGATGAATCACTGTTATCTGAAGAGGGCAGGGTGATCAAGCCATGTCCTTTATTAATGGATGCTGTAAAACAAGGGCAGTTGGTCAATGTGATGAACTGCCTGGCACCCTGCCTGGATGCCTCTGGCAAGATACAGCTTCCTCCACTCTTGAACCAAGAACAAGATATTATAGCTGAGAATTGCCCCCAAGTACTAAACAACACTAGCTTAGGTGCAAACAGGAACTCTAAATTGAAAACTCTCACAGAATTTATACAACACAAGATCAGATAAGAGATTGATCACATTATCCTAAACAATGTAAACTTAAAACAGTAATATCTTCAGTACATCTAACAGTACATCTAATGAACAGTTAACATAAACACATAAACATCCCACATTGGTTTGGTGATAAGATAAAGGAGACACAATATTAATCACATTTCCAAGAGGATTACCAGACAGACAGAAACAATAGGTGATTAAATTACCAATGGAAATTCACACTATACAGGTTTACACAAAGCAGCAGGGGACACCAGCATTGTGTTGTTTGAACCGATTATAATCTTCTGCTGTGAGTCTCTCAGTCTAGGAGAGGGTTGAAGCCATCAAGACTGGGTTGGGCTGCTGATTCCATACCCCAACAAAACACAGAGGCCCCAAATCTGTATCCAGGTCTTAGGTTCCCAAAGTCCATGTGTTTAGGGGAGACATGGATCTGAATCTGAAGAAAACCCAGGGCCCATAGTCAGTAGGCTACACTGCAGCCCCCCCCCCCCCAAAAGTCCCTGTCTCGGTTAGGTCTGTAACTGTCAAGCCATCTCCCCTGTTACGTGATTCCATAATAGAAGAGGTGCAAGGTACTGACATTGGAGATGGATGGTCAAGCCATAACCTGCTCATAGATTCCAGAAGATAAGGGGCTGTAAGTACTAGCATAAGGCAGGAGGATAAACCACTGTTATCTGAAGGGGACAGGGTGGTCAAGCCATATCCTTTGTTAATGGATGCCAGAAGACAAAGGCAGTTGGTCAAGCCATTATCTCTGGTAACTTATTCCATAGTAGAAGAGGTGCTAAGTACTGGAATTGGTGAAGAGTGGTCAAGTCAAATCTTCTGTTCATATATTCCAAAAGATAAGAGGCTGTAAGTACTGAAATGGGGTAGGAGGATGAAGCATTACCATCTGAAATGGACAGGGAGGTCGGCTAAGCCATGTTCTTTGTTAATAAATGCCAGAAGACAAAATGGCCTTGTCATTTCCTCTGTTCATTAATGCTAGAGGAGAAAATACACTAAATCCCTGTACACACGGGCCAGAATCTCGTCGGGAAAAAACTGTTGTTTTTCCTGACGAGATTCTTGGCAAGAATATCTTGCCGCCAGAGTGTACAGACACTCCTTTCAAAAGAACCGCGGTTCTTTTGGAAGGCAAGAACGCAGTGACGTCATCGAGTACGACGAGCATGCGCTCGTCACATTCAATGCCGTCGCCGCCATCTTGCTGCACCCTACCTATGCCTAGGAAGCTACCACGCATCTGTTAAAGTCATTTTGAGTATGCGCGGGTTTCCACGGCGACAGGTGAGTATACTCTCGGGTTTCTCGGCAGGAAAACACTTCCGAGAATCATGACGAGAAAATAGAGAACGTGTTCTCTATTTTTCTCGTCGAGATTTTAGGCAGTTTTCTTGACAAGAAACTTGAAAGCCTCATACACACGCTCGGAATACTCAGCAAGAAAGCCCTGCCAGAAGTTTTCTTGCTGGTTCTTGCCGAGTAAACCGAGTGTGTGTATAAGGCTTAAGTCCTGGTATAAAGCAAGGGAAGGATTTGCTGTCACCTGCAGGTGCAGGATGTTGATTTCTATTATTAAATGGACATGCATTCTTCAGCTAGTAAATATTACATCTGAGCAGACCTAAGATACATACATTTACGTGGACTGCTGTGATTTTGGTTGCTGGGGCTGCCTTTGAACTCCGGTCCAACTTTGCAAAAGGCTCTTCACCTTCTTGACTCTCGTACAGTAGGTGGTCACAGCTAAGAACTAAACATATAACATTCCTATGTTTAGACAGGACTGGAGGGTTCCGTAAACTGGTTTGACTTTGAACCTTGTCAGTTGGGGGGCTGTGCTCTTCTTTCCGTTTGCTGCGTTTTTGAAAGTTTTCAAAGAAAGAACGTTAGCATGCCGGGAATGTCAGAGCCTCCAGATGAAAAGGTAAGACGATGTCAGGGGTCTCTGCAAATACTGAGCAAACAGCAATAATGAAATGTTCACAATCGAAGACAGCTCAGCATGTTGAAGACTAACTGGGGGAGCAGAGTTTGGCAAGGCCTCTCCCGATGTGCTGCTTCCGAAGTTTTCTTCTTTTTATATAAAGATATACAAAATGAAAAAAGAAGTCTGTCAAGGTCATTCAGATGTTTATTGGTTGACAGCTGAACAGGAAGCCGATTAATTTTCCCCCATATTTGTATGTTCCTTAAAGTGGATGTTTTTTTGTTTTATGTCACAATGTAGAGAATAAGATTTCCTATCATCTGTGCCCAGTCTTGCCACACAGAGTTAATCCAGCTCTGAGCAATCCTCTTTTTATTGTTCAGGGAAATAAACCAGATAAAAACCAAAGTCCTTGCTTGAGTGACAGGTTATTTACATATCTCGTGCACTGCTTGCAGACATACACAGCTTCTGTAAAAAGTGCTCAATTGACATCCCCCTCCCCTCTTCCCTCCAGCTCTATGTATATTCTGATGGCTGTTGCATTTTCTCATGGCACCGAACTGTGACTCACCCCCTATTTTGAAAACATTTAATCAAAACACACATCGAATTGTGCACTTTTTTTCAGAAGCAAGGACTTTGGTTTTTATCTGGAAGTCTGTTGTATTTCACTCAGGGCCGTTTGAAGACATTTGGGGGCCCCAGGCAAAAAAAAAAAAAAAAGTGACATTTCAGTTTTTAAGTTGAGAAGCGGCGGGGGGGATATGATTGGGGTTTGGGGGGTTGGCGACTTACCTCTATCCTCGCACCACGCACCATGTTGGTGTCCGCACAGGGGCCCCAGCAGGGAGGGCCCTTGCTGCATCGCTGCGTCCTCCTGCAGTCCGGTCGGCCGTGTAATATTACCGCGCGGAACAGGAGATTCAGTTTGCTGTTCCCGGGGCCAGACTGAAAGGAAGTGAACACTCAGTGTGTGCGTTTCCTGTCAGTCCGGCCGGGACTATATTTTGTAGTCCCATGCTTTTAGTATGTGAGAATAAACTTTATTTTACTGTTGGGGCATGGAAGGTTTCGAAGAATTTACTGGACCCTGGTTTCAATACAATTGAGAACCACTGCCATAGGGTATCACCCTGAATCTACTCGGGCTACTGATATCATATCCAAGATGGCAGCACCCAGCAGCAGGTCCTGGGCTTTCGGATGTAGAACCTTCTAGTGTGCTAGGTGTAAAATATATATATTTTTTCAGTATAGACAAATTTATGCAGGCCTGGCTGTTTTGTTTTTTGGGTTGGAAGATATCCAGGGCTGGATGACTCACAGGCAGCATCACTAAGACCTCCTACTTTTTTACAGAACGTGCTGGAACCTTCTGGAAAGATAGGAGGAGAGGTAAGGTGGAGCTGCCTGGAGTATTCTGAGGGCCCTGACCAATCCCCAACTTGGATTGGCAGGGGACAGGCCTCCTCAAATACTCAGGTTCAGCCCAGCTGGGGAGGAGTTGTTCGGGTGGAAGCTAGAGCTGGAGTGTTAGGCTGTTGTAGCCTTTGAGGGAACTTCCTAGTCTGGGGGGGTTGACATTTTGCCTGGGCTCAGGTGTGGATGGGACCTTCCTACAATCAATGGATGTGTCCTGAACAGGAGGCACGGGAGCAAGGAGAGGACAGCAGAACACTGCCAGGCAAGTCTCCAGGAAGAACAGCAAGTTGCAGCCAAGAGGGCTGGTGAGTGACACACAAAGGAGTGCTGGGAGACATGCCCAAGAGGACTGGGAGCAAGCAGTCTGGGATGGGTGCGGAGCCAGTAAGGAGGACCGTGGTGGCACAGTCAGTGGAAAGAGGCAGCTGCAGCCAGAAGGGCTGACAGGGCCTTAAGAGGTGGTGCTGGCATCAGTAGCCACGTGGGACAACTAGCACTAGGACTTTCATTTTTGCTACACCATAGGGGCCTGCTGTCCCTGCCTGGAAAGGACATTTTGCTTTGGGCCTGGCTGATGGGGTCTGGCAATGGGGTCTCTTTAATGATAATCATGATATGTAGCGATCTGCCATATTGAAAATGTTTTTGAATACGTCTCTATACTTTTTCACAGAGTGCTTTCCCAAATGTGATTCCTGTTCATGGAATAAACAAACCAGCGCGCTTGTTCCCGAGCTGCCAACCCCACATAGACATGCATTTAAACATGGCTAAGCCTGCGCTCTCCCCGAGTGGACGGCCACATCAATTATATATCTCTGGATGAGCCCGCGCAAGGCTGCAGCACCTGTTTGATCTCCTCTGTAGTAGTGAAATCAACTGAAAAGCAGTACGTATCTATAATTCAGTTGTTGATCCAAGCAGAGGTATCCCGACTTGTAAATAATCCAATATTTTTTTTCCCCCCAAGAACAGCAGCCCCGCCGTCATTTTCATATTCTCTTTGGCAAATGAAGACGCCGCTGGAACGATGTTAATCTCATCTCCCGGAGGGGCCATCAATCCGCTCAGGATTTCTATCTGAGGACCGTCGGCGCAGTTAATAAAAGATTTAAATCGATCAATGCCTCCCCGGCTTCACTGGATGAGCGGACTAAGAGAACCGGTCATGTAACATTGATGCTGCTGAATAGGGATGAGTGGATTGGGTTAGCTGATACTGATTTCACATCGATTTTGCTGCAGACAAATATTTGCCAAAGTTTGAAATTTTCGCTCGTTAAGCTGCTTAACCACTTAACCACTTAAGGACCGGACCAATACGCAGCTAAATGACCCAAGGGGTTTTTACAATTCGGCACTGCGTCGCTTTAACAGACAATTGCGCTGTTGTGCGACGTGGCTCCCAAACAAAATTGGCGTCCTTTTTTCCCCACAAATAGAGCTTTCTTTTGGTGGTATTTGATCACCTCTGCGGTTTTTATTTTTTGCGCTATAAACAAAAATAGAGCCCAAGCATCAGAGGGCATTGTTGTGGTTGGATGGAGGGGCAATAACAAATGTTCTTACTTCCCCCCTGCACCGACCCCCCCTCCCTTTTCTGCCTGCTTCTGATCCCCCCCTGTGTGCCCCCTGTCACTGTGCTGCCTCCCCCCATGGCGCTACTGGCTTACCTGTCTCTTAAAAAATTAGCAAATTGTAAAATAAAATACATTTTATAACATTTTAACAGTCTATTAAAAAAGATTAAAAAAATAAAAAAATGTTTAAAGATTAAAAAAAAAAACTATTTAACCACTTAAGCCCCGGACCAAAATGCTGCCTAAAGACCCAAGGGGTTTTTACAGTGCGGGACTGCGTCGCTTTAACAGACAATTGCGCAGTCGTGCGACGTGGCTCCCAAACAAAATTGGCGTATTTTTTTCCCCACAAATAGAGCTTTCTTTTGGTGGTATTTGATCACCTCTGCGGTTTTTATTTTTTGCGCTATAAACAAAAATAGAGCGACAATTTTGAAAAAAATTCAATATTTTTTACTTTTTGCTGTAATAAATATCCCCCAAAAACATATATAAATTTTTTTTTCCCTCAGTTTAGGCCAATACGTATTCTTCTACCTATTTTTGGTAAAAAAAATCGCAATAATCGTTTATTGGTTGGTTTGCGCAAAATGTATAGCGTTTACAAAATAGGGGATAGTTTTTTTGCATTTTTATTTATTATTTTTTTTTTACTACTAATGGCGGCGATCAGCGATTTTTTTCGTGACTGCGACATTATGGCGGACAATTTTGACACATTTTTGGGACAATTGTCATTTTCACAGCAAAAAATGCATTTAAATTGCATTGTTTATTGTGAAAATGACAGTTGCAGTTTGGGAGTTAAACACAGGGGGCGCTGTAGGAGTTAGGGATCACTGTGTATGTGTTTACTAGTGTAGGGGTGTGTGGCTGTAGGAATGACGTCATTGATCGTGTCTCCCCTATAAAGGGGATGACGCGATCGATGCGCCGACACAGTGAAGCACGGGGAAGCCGTGTTTACACACGGCTCTCCCCGTTCTTCAGCTCCGGGGAGCGATCGCGACGGAGCGGCTATAAACAAATAGCCGCGCCGTCGTCCCGGATCGCTCCCCGAGCGGACCCGACCTCCGCATGTACCGGGGGGGTCCCGATCGGACCCCCCACCCACGTCTAGCAGAGGACGTAGAGGTACGTGATTGTGCCTGTCCGTGCCATTCTGCCGACGTAAATGTACATGAGGAGGTCGGGAAGTGGTTAAAGAAGGGCTAATTCACACAGGTTCTCTGTTATATGTTTGTGTCCGCTAACAATGATTTTAGTGTATTTGTTTGTGAAAATATTGTTTTAATACATTTTGGGGGGGGGCCTGGGGGGCCCTGTCAGGTAGTCTGTATGGGGGCCCCGTGATTTCTAACAGCAGCCCTTATTCAGAGGCCAGGATGCGGCCATGCAGCAGTGCACTGCGACCAAAGAGTAAGTGCGCCAAGTGAACCAGAGGAGCTGGGCAATGCAGTCAGACGGACTGGTAAGAAGGGCAGAGATGCTGCTAACAAGGGAACCCGGCGGCCCGGCATTTTCAGTTACCTGTTCATGTTATGTGAACTATCGTTTCTGTTTAATAAAAGTGAGCTGCCACGACATAAAATTCATTTTGGACTGGCACAACTCATTGGAAAAGCACCCACCACATGAGTATAATCTGCTCAAAACCACCATTTTTCTCAGGGTTGCATGTTGCATTTTATAGGTGTTTTAAGCCAGAGTAGAAATACATTAAACCTTGTATTATGCCTCGAAACACATGTGCTTTACATACATTATTTAAATGTCATGACTAGTGAAGTGACAAGGAAGAATTTGACACAGGTTGTATAAGGGTATCGAAAATGTATGTAAAATATGTGTAAAAACACCTGGAAGGCACACGGTAACACATCCAAACCGCATCACAAATGGTTTAAAGCTGAACTGTTGCCAGGGAAGATCATTCATTAACCACTTCCTGCCGGCCGTACGACTTTGTACGGCCGCAGTGTGGATCCCAATTGCCGGGAGGCCGTTTATTTACGGCCTCCAGCCACTGGGGGGGGCGCGCGAGCGCCGGCGGCGGTGCGCACGTGCCCGCCGCATCACTGAGATGCTGATGAGCATGCCTGGCAGCCACGATGTCCGCCAGGCACTCGCAATCGGCGGTTACACAGACAAGGACGTGGATCTCTATGTGTAAACACAGAGATCCACGTCCTGTCAGGGAGAGAGGAGACCGATCATGTGTCCCTTGTACATAGGGACACAGATTGGTCACCTCCCCCAGTCACCCCCCTCCCCCTACAGTTAGAACATTCACTAGGCTACACATTTAACCCCTTCCTCGTCCCCTAGTGTTAACCCCTTCCCTGCCAGTCACATTTATACAGTAATTAGTGCATTTTTATAGCACTGATCGCAGTATAAATGTGAATGGTGCCAAAAATGTGTCAAAAGTGTCCGCCATAATAACAACAAATCGCAGATCGCCGCCATTACTAGTAAAAAAATAAAAATAAAAAAATAATAATTCTTTCCCTTATTTTGTAGGCGCTATGGGCCAGATTCTGGTACATTTACGGCGGCGTAACGTATCACATTTACGTTACACCGCCGCAAGTTTTACGGGCAAGTGCTTGATTCACAAAGCACTTGCCTGTAAAGTTGCGGCGGCGTAGCGTAAATCCCTCCGGTGCAAGCCCGCCTAATTCAAATGATCCGGGTAGGGGGCGTGGATCATTTAAATTAGGTGCGTTCCCGCGCCAAACGTACTGCGCATGCTCCGTTTTGAAATTTCCCGCCGTGCTTTGCGCCAAGTGACGTCGCACCGACGTAATTTTTTGAACGTCAACGTGAGTTACGTCCATTCCTATTCACGGACGACTTACGCAAAAAAAAAAATTCTAAATTCGACGCAGGAACGACGGCCATACTTAACATGGCAAGTCTATCTATACGCCACCAAACAGCAGCTTTAACTATACGCCGGGAAAAGCCGACTAGCGACGACGTAAGAGTTTGCGACGGCCGCACATACGTTTGTGAATCGCCGGAAAAAGCGAATTAGCATACCCGACGCGGAAAACGACGCAAACTCCACCCAGCGGGCGCCAAAGTATTACACCTACCATCCGAAGGCGTACGAAGCTGTACGCCTGTCGGATCGAAGCCAAAAGCCGTCGTATCTTGGTTTGAGGATTCAAACTAAAGATACGACGCAGCAAATTTGAAAGTACTCCGGTGTATCAGTAGATATTCCGGCGTACTTCTTCTGTAAAATCTGGCCCTATAACTTTTGCGCAAACCAGTCGCTTAATGCGATTTATTATTTTTTTTTACCAAAAATATGTAGAAGAATACGTATCGGCCTAAACTGAGAAAAAAAAAGTAAAAAATATTGTTTTTTTTTTCAAAATTGTCCCTCTTTTTTGGTTTATAGCGCAAAAAATAAAAACCGCAGAGGTGATCAAATATCACCAAAAGAAAGCTCTATTTGTGGGGAAAAAAGGACGTCAATTTTGTTTGGGAGCCACGTCGCACGACCGCCCAATTGTCAGTTAAAGCGACGCAGTGCCGGAAGCTGAAATTTCGCCTGGGCAGGAGGGGGGTATATGTGCCCAGTAAGCAAGTGGTTAATGGTTCAGCATCCCAGTCCTCTGGACTTCAGTGCTACAGATTGGGAAGGGTTCATCTGGCATTGCCCATAACCCATCTTGATGAAAAGGGCACTGCCCATTTGCTTGAGAAAATTGAGTACTGTCCATGATACTTTTTTTATTTGCACTAACATATCATTTTTCATGGACGAGTTTTCGGGGTGTGTTCCCTTCTTCAAGGTCCAAGCAGTACTGCTTGGACCTTGAAGAAGGGGACATACCCCGAAAACTCGTCCATGAAAAATGATATGTTAGTGCAAATAAAAAAAGTATCATGGACAGTACTCAATTATTTTCTCTGTCACAATTGCACGAATACGGCTACAATCACCTCTTGAAAAAAATATAATTCAAATGGTCTTGCACTGGTTACATTCTTCATAAAATTATCTCCTGAGTCCTGACAGGTCACATTACACAACAACAGGATAATTCTCACAAAAGAAGCCTTTTATCATTAAAAAGCCATCCTCAAGCTCCAGTCTAGTGACTTTGTCAAGCCTGAGTAGATGTCATCAATCTGGTGCAGGCAGGAGGAAGCATTTCCTCAGTCTCCCCCACACCCCCCACACCCAGTGATCAGACTGCTACGTTGTAGAGATGCACGATTCTAGCTAAAATGAGAATCACGATTTTTAAAATGAGCACTTTTGATTTTTCATGTTCGTGTCCCATAGACTTTAACGGTGTTCGAATGTTCGAACACATTTTTTGCCTTTACGCATGTTCTGGTGCGAACCGGGGGGCGGGGGGGGGGGTGTTCGGCTCATCCCTAGTATACTGTGTGATCGGGTTTTGGAGTTCCCTAAAGGATAACTGCTGTTGGGAGTTCCATCATTGGAGTCCACTAAGTAGGCTGAACAGCTGAGGTGGTTTATACCTAAAGTGGGGGGGTGAGTGCTCACCTTGGAAGGTCTTAATATCTGGTAAGAAGATATATTTGCCCTATCTACGCACCTATTGTAATTGGAAGGATACTTTCTTTTAGACATGTGAAAATTTGTTTAGTTACCAACTAGTTTTTTAACAAATTTTGACAAATTTGTTAATTCCGAAATTTCTGATTTTCTGAATTTTTTCATTTCAGAATTTTTTAAATTCGGAAATTTGGAAATTTCAGGAACTTGGAAATGAAAAAAATAGAAATTTCAGAAATTCACAATTTCGGAAATTTGAAAAATTATAAAATCTAAAATTTCTAAAATCAGAAATTCGAAAATACAGAATTCGAAAATTCGCAAGTTCGGAAATCTGGAAATTTGGATTTTCGAATTTCCGAATTCCAAATTTTCGAATTTGCGAATTTCCAAATTTACAGAATTTTCAATTTTCCCGAATTTCCAAATGGAACGAAAATTAACACATTTTTTGGCAGTGCACGTCTACTTTCTTTGTTTTCACCTTGTGTATTATAAATGTCCTTCTGACTTTTATATCTTATATAAGTCCACACATCTATTTTAAGATGGACTTTTGTTTGCCTAATCACAAATAAGGCTGGGTGGACTGTGCATCTCTTCTGTCCTGAACTACACCAGGCCACACGCCGCTCAACATGCAACGGGTGACTTGCTCCACCTGTCTGAGCACCTAGGGGTAGATCCACAGAGAAATAGATGGGCGCAGAGTATCAGAGATACGCTACGCCGCCGTACCTTACCTGGCGGAATTTCGAATCCTCAAAGAATTTGCGCCGTAAGTTACGTCGGCGTAGTGTATTTCTGGCGGCGGAATTCAAATCGGCGATTAGGGGGCGGGTTTCATTTAAATGAAGCGCGTCCCCGCACCGAATGAACTGCGCATGCGTTGTCCCGAAATTTCCCACCGTGCATTGCGCTAAATGACGTCGCTAGGACTTCATTTTTTTAACTTAGACGTGAGTTACGTCCATCCCGATTCACGGACGACTTACGCAAAAAAAAAAAAAAAATTCAAATTTCGACGCGGGAACGACGGCCATACTTAACATGGCAATTCTAACTATACGCCGCAAAACACCAGCTTTAACTATACGCCGGAAAAAGCAGACGTAACAAAATGCGACGGCCGCACGTACGTTCGTGGATCGTCGTAAATCGCTAATTTGCATACCCGATGCGGAAAATTACGCAAACTCTACCCAGCGGACGCCGAAGTATTGCATCTACGATCCAAAGGTGTACGAAGCCGTACGCCTGTCGGATCGAACCCAGATGCCGTTGTATCTTGGTTTGAGGATTTAAACTAAAGATACGACGCAGGTAATTTGAAAGTACGCCGGCGTATCAGTAGATACGCCGGCGTACTCTCTCTGTGGATCTACCCCCTAGTCTCCGCATTGATGAGGACAAGAACCTTTTTCCCACATCCCTGGCCCAATGGATGTGGAGGTCTGCAGGGAAACTTTAAAATAAGGAGCTTCCTTATGTAAGTGAGTAAGTACCCCTAGTTATTCATTTACAAAAATAAGTAGTAAACAAACACGTCGAAAAGATCTTAAAAAAATTGATTGTCAATAACGATGAACGACACGGACAAAAACAAAACATACCAACCCATCAATTTGTCCAATCCCGACAGACTCCTCATAGCAAATTACATTTCCCGCCCAGTCAGCTGAATGTAAACAAAGGGGTTGGGGATCATGGATGATGTCATTGACCAATGTTGGCTGTAAAAGTTTCTTTCTGTTTTCACGTTGAGAGAATTCTCACTTAGAGCTTAAATAAGAAAAAAACGTAATTTCATCTTAGATTGAGCCGTTTCGGGACTAAAATAGTTACTCCGCATTTTCCGTTTAAATAGCCTAATTTATTCATCGCAATTTATTTCACTACATGGGGGGTTTGGAATAAAGATTTCAAAGTGACAGAAATTCGAGATATTCTAGATTTTTGATCTAATTATATTTTTTTCGGCAGTCAGAAGTCAGCCATTGATTGACAGGTGAGTTAAATAATATTTCAGTCACTGTGACAGATGAATCTGTACATGACAGAGATATGTTAATGCATGGGAATAATTATGGGCGCTCGTGTGACATATGTGCTGCATTGGAGTGCTGGCTTCCAGGAGACAATATACTATCTGGTGTTATGTTCACCAATGTGTGTGTGTGGGGGGGGGGGGGGCTCTCCTCCGGTGAAGTACCGCCATGAAAGCAGAGGTCAGACGCTGGGGCATAATGTGCTCCAGGCATACCTAAAACAATTAAATATAAGGAAGAGCAGTTGCTGCTTATTAGGGCAGATCGCATTGGGACGCCTGTCTTTACACACACATGAACTTTAATGACATCCCAGTCTTAGTCTGTAGGGTTCAATATTGAGTTGGCCCCGCCCTTTGCAGCTATAACAGCTTCAACTCTTCTGGGAAGGCCGTCCACAAGGTTTAGGAGTGTGTCTATGGGAATGTTTGACCATTAGTGCATTTGTGAGGCCATGCACTGATGTGGACAAGAAGGCCTGGCTCGCAGTCTCCGCTCTAATTCATCCCAAAGGTGTTCTATCGGGTTGAGGTCAGGACTCTGTGCAGGCCAGTCAAGTTCCTCCACCCCAAACTCTCTCAACCATGTCTTTATGGACCTTGTTTTGTGCACTGGTGTGCAGTCATGTTGGAACAGGAAAGGGCCGTCCCTAAATTGTTCCTACAAAGTTGGGAGCATCAAATTGTCCAAAATGTCTTGGTATGCTGGTGCCTTAAGAGTTTCCTTCACTGGAAATTAGGGGTCAAGCCCAACCTCTGAAAAACAACCCCTCACCATAATCCCCCCCCTCCAACAAATGATTTAGACCAGGGCACAAAGCAAGGTCCATAAAGACCGTAAAGGTCCGTAACGGTGCGTAATTCAAATCGGCGAGTAGGGGGCGTGTTCCATTTAAATGAAGCGCGTCCCCGCGCCGAACGAACTGCGCCGTCCCTAAATTTCCCACCGTGCATTGTGCTAAATGACGTCGCAAGGACGTCATTGTTTTGACGTGGACGTAAATTACGTCCAGCCCCATTCACGGACGACTTACGCAAACAAAATAAAATATTTTCAAATTCGACGCGGGAACGACGGCCATACTTAACATTGCGTACGCCACCAAATAGCAGCTTTAACTATACGCCGAAAAAAGCCGAACGGAAACGACGTAAAAGAATGCGACGGCCACTCGTACGTTCGTGGATCGTCGGAAATAGCTAATAGCTAATATTGCATACTCGACGCGGATTACGATGGGAACGCCACCCAGCAGACGCCGAAGAATTGCATCTACGATCCGAATGCGTACGAAGACGTACACCTGTCGGATCTAACCCAGATGCCGTCGTATCTTGTTTTGAGGATTCAAAACAAAGATACGACGCGGGAAATTTGAAAGTACGCCGGCGTATCAGTAGATACGCCGGCGTACTTCCTTTGTGGATCTGCCCCAACATGTTCTCTTTTCCTCCGATGGAATTCTGTCGGAATTCCGATGTGAATTTGGTCCGATCCTGTGTACAGGGCATAAGTGTGTTTGCTGTGAGGAAAGAGGGAGGGGGGCTCCTCCAGCAGCCCTCCTGCTGATAAGATTGTCCACTGATGAGAAGTTTGAATACACCTGACCTGTGTGTCTATTGTCAGTGGACAGTTTAACCCGCCCTGAATCCAAGGGTCGGTGGAAGTGCCTCGGAGTTGGATATCTGGGTACATGTGTGATAATAAATCAGTTTGATGTTGTTGTTCACCCTACACTGTGTTACGGCTGGTGACTGGGTGAGCTAAGGGGTCTTGGACAGTGCTGGTTCTGGACAGAGGAAGCATTGACGACAGACTCAGTCCTGTTGAGGACAAGGGTTTGTGACAGTAACTAATAATAATGGCTCTAGAATTATTACTCTCACTCCTGTTTATGCAACAACATGTAACACATATAGTGCAATCAGCGTATTTGTACAAAGGTGACCTCGACATGCATGTTTATATTCGAATTCATGTGTACATGGGGGCAGGGAGGGCTCCAAAAACAGTTACGCTCTTGTGTTGTGACGCTTTCATTTTTTATGCTTTTTTTTTTTCATTTAAATTCATTTTCATCATGTAGGGGTCCAAAAGCAGAGAAGGGGTCCCAGGAAACATGTCTGGAAGTTGTGCAAGGGGTTGTAGTTATTAAGGGGTGCACTGCTACTTGTTTAAACAAAGGAAAACGCCTTGGAAAGAAAACGAATGCAGCCACCACATCTAAGAATTGGTAAGCTGCAATATATTACATTTTTGTTTTTGGCTTTAATACCGCTTTATGTTGTATTTTCCGATGTAAGCAGTATAAAACTATTTGACAATTCCTAGATTTAATAAAAAAACACTTTTTGTTTACAATAGAGTAAATGAAATAGTTTATTCTTGGAGAGGGATTTCTCACATGAATGTGCAGAACGTTCCTGTTTCTGCAGACATGAAATACGGATCTTTGTGAAGTCGGGTAATCTCCGGGAAGCCTGATACTGTTTTTTTTTTTACCGTTATCAGACTTAGAACGCAGCGTCTGTTGGCTGTCGCGGTAAAGCTTTCGCATTTGCCATTTTGAAACCATTTTTTTGCAGGTTTTGAATGGTTATGAAGAACTGGAATAAGAGGCAGAAGAAAAGAATTTGGGATTTGCAGAAGCACATTGGCTCTGTCCTACTTTAAAGCAGTATTTTTATTATTTGACACAATTTCACGTAACGGACTTAGGGCAGCCCATTCAATTCAGTGGGCTGCTCTGCAGCTGAAAATCACACAAAAAGGTGCATAAATCTTTTTTTTTTAATTGTTCAGCATCAAAGGGCATTGTACTATATCACAATGTGTTTTGGCACAAGCGCAGTGGCGTATCTAGGGTATGGCAGCCATGGCAAGTGCCATGGGCGCCATATGTTGAGTGGCTGGGCAGCAAGGCACCTACCAGGGTCTGAGGGTCTCTTCTTCCCTTCTCCCGAGCATAGGCAGGATCTCCTTTCAGCACCTTTGCTAATGGACAATGGCAGCGCTATCCCTGCTGCGTTCAGCCACAGCCCCCCTGTTCTCCCAGGCTCTCCCATTCCATCTGGGCGGATTGGCAGCGCACAAAGAAGAAGGAGGAACATCAGTTTCTCCCTCTCCTCTGTGAAAACTGAGGCCTTAAGTGATGAAGATTTCATCACTTCCAGTATTGGTTCTGCATTTACCTGGCCTTGGAGGGCAGAGGAGGGATCAGGGGTCTAGCAAACCCCAGATTTCTCCATAAAGAGGATATGTCACTACCCAAGGTATCACAAGGGATGAAAATTATCACTAGTTTTGTTAGCTGTTTTTTTTTGTTACGGTTATCTGAAAGATGGGTTTCAAATGTTTCGACAGGGGCGCAGTTTCAGTGCTTGCCATAGGCGCTATTTTCACTAGATACTCCTCTGCACAAGCGTAACCATCTGGTGAGGTTGGGTGACCCAGAGTATTACAACCATACAACTTTCCATGAACACAGTGGATAACAGGCCCCATCTCTATGAGATCGGTCCCTCTCAATGCCGTGGGGGTCCCAAACCTGGATCCTCAATGGATATTGAACTGGTAGAATGAGAGCAGGTAAAAAGCCCATCTGTGAAACTAATGGCAACACTCCCCTTCCGGAATTCGCATCGTGTGTATGGGCCTAAAGCTTCGTACACATCCTTTGATTGTTGGACGTTTCTTGCTGGCTTTTGCCGAGAAACTCGGTCGTGTGTACGAGGCCTAAGGATGATTCAGAGTCATCAAGTTGGATGATCATCAGATAGCACCTAGTGTGGTGAGTCTAAAGATGATTCAGAGTCATAAAGTTGGATGATCATCAGATAGCACCTAGTGTGGTGAGTCATAGGATGGGTTTGGAATCATCAAGATGGACGAACATCAGGTAGCACCCAGTGTGGTGTGATAGACACAGAATATCAACCAAAAAGTGAGTAAAATAAATATTTGATCCCCAAGCAAAACATGACTTAGTACTTGGAGAAACCCTTGTTGACAAGCACAGAGGTAAGATGTTTCTTGTAGTTGGTGATCAGGTTTTCACACATCTCAGGAGGGATTTTGGTCCACTCTTCTTTACAGATCTTCTCTAAATCCTTAAGGTTTTTTGGCTGTTGATTGGCAACTCAAAGTTTCAGCTCCTTCCATAAATGTTCATAAAGGATTAAGGTCTGGAGACTGGCTAGGCCATACTACACTAAAGGACTTTTTGGGGGGTCTTTGATCTGCTTTTTTGGTATGACCCCTGAGCTTTTTACTGCCTCTCATTCTACCAGTTCAAGACTAACCTTGGAACCCACAGAAGATTCAGGTTTTGGGACTTTCACTGCATTGAGAGCGACTGATCTTGTTGACATGGGACCAGGGCTCTAGTCCTGTGGGATTGCGTGGGAACGGAGTTCCTGCACTTTTTCCACAGCAGGAACTCAGTTCCCTTTGCATGACTAGAGCAGCCTCAAGCAGCCGAGCCACCCGAGCCAATTCTTGACTAAGCGGCGATGCCCAGCTCGAGTCACTGTCAGGGGCAGGCGAACCTTAGTAATCCTTTATGTTACTGGTTGCTTCCTGTATATGGATTCATCGAGTAGTGTGCGGGTATTCCGTCACTTCCTCGATGCCGAAATGTCTCCTGGGAGCTTTTGTCATTGTTCCCAGGAGACATTGCGGAGGTCTGCCGCGAGTTATCTCGGGATTTAGAAAGAACTTGCGGTTTAGTAATTATGCATATGAGCGTATCATTTTTTTTTTTGGTGGGGGAGTGGATTTTGGGTGGGAGTTCCCACACTTTTTTCCCCAGGACTTGACCCCTGCATGGGACCTTTTCTGCACCTTTGTTGGCGGAAGGTTGTGTGGCTCCACCTGTCTAGGTCACAGCAATCTCACCAAATGTAAGTAATTTATTCTTTACCAACTATTTATTCTATACTAACTATAGGAAAACATTCAAGTAACGGTGAATAAGTGTATCCGGGATTGACAGCGTTAAACTCTTAGCTGTCGTTTCCGACATCCCATTGAATTTGTTGCCATCTCAAAGGGCACTTATACTAACAGGCCAAAACACCATTCAACTGGATCCAATCGTTTAATGACAACCTCGGTGACGGCTCCTCAGTCTGACCTAACTGCCGTCACAGAGTTAAATACATCAAATAATAACAGCAAATAATTACGCCGGCCAGCCGGCTGCAGAAGGTAATTTTCTTTCTTTTTCCAAACAGAAAGGAAGAAAAGTGTTATTGATTCGGGTAATTGTAATTCTCATCATTCTTCTCTTGTGTAACCTTTACATTCATAACAGGCTGATGGCGATTCCACCCCCCCCCCCCCCCCCAGCACTGGTACACGGCAATGAGAGAGAGAGAAGGGGGGACAAGGTGGGCCAACACAAGTGGCCTTTGCTAATCCAATGGAACACGTGGCTATTTACTAAAGGATCTGCTGCAACTTCCGTGACCTCTGAAACTGTTTATATACTGACAGATCAGGACTGCCGGCGACAAGAATAGGTAGAAAAATTAAACCTGAGAGCAAACCGTCGTAACGTCTGGTAAAAGAGGACTTCCAATTTAAATAAGAAGTCTCCGTCTGCTTCTGATCTTCGAATTAAAGGTGAACCCCCGGGCACAAAAGTTTTTATTTCAATATATATTCTTCAATAACCACAAAGGATATACATTGGGTATTAGAAAATAATCACCCCCACCCCCCGAAATGTAGCCTCAAATGAAGACAGACACAGTTTTTGTTTTATCTAGCTGTATTTACTCATCCAGGTGAAACATATAATACCAACATTTTAGAAAAAAAAAATTGTTGGACCGCCTGTTGCTTTAACCACTTCCCGACGCCCGTACGACTTTATACGGCCGCAGGGTGGTTCTACTTCTCTGAGCCGCCGTGTTTTTACGGCCTCCGCTCCTCCTGGCCACTGGATTGGCGGTTACAGAGAGAAGGACATGGATCTGTATGTGTAAACACAGAGATCCACGTCCTGTCAGGGAGAGAGGAGACCGATCTGTGTCCCTTGTACATAGGGACACAGATCGGTCACCTCCCCCAGTCAGTCCCCTTCCCCCACAGTTAGTAACACTAACACTATATAGGGTACACATTTAACCCCTTCCTCACCCCCTAGTGTTAACCCCTTCAATGCCAGTCACATTTATACAGTAATTAGTGCATATTTATAGCACTGATCGCAGTATAAATGTGAATGGTGCCAAAAATGTGTCAAAAGTGTCCGATGTGTCCGCCATGATGTCGCAGTACCAACAAAAATTGCAGATCGCTGCCATTACTAGTAAAAAAAAAATAATAATAATAATAATTCTGTCCCCTATTTTGTAGGCGCTATAACTTTTGCGCAAACCAGTCGCTTATTGCGTTTTTTTTCTTTTTTTTTACCAAAAATATGTAAAATACGTATCGGCCTAGACTGAGAAAAAAAAAACAAATTAAAAAAAAAATTGAGCTATTTATTACAGCAACAGGTAAAAAATATTTTTTTTTTTAAAATGTTCGCTTTATTTTTGTTTATAGCGCAAAAAATAAAAACCGCAGAGGTGATCAAATACCACCAAAAGAAAGCTCTATTTGTGGAAAAAAAATTACGTAAATTTTGTTTGGGAGCCACGGCGCACGACCGTGCAATTGTCAGTTAAAGCGACGCAGTGCCGAATCGCAAAAAGTCCTCTGGTCAGGAAGGGGGTATATGTGCCCAGTAAGCAAGTGGTTAATTACAGTCTTTAGTCTGTTAGGATTTGTCTCTACTAACTTTGCACATCTAGACTTAGCATTATTTGCTCACTCTGCAAGTTAAATTTGATGGTGACGGTTTCTGGACTGCAGTCTTCAAGTCATTCCACAGATTTTCAATGGGGTCTCAGGCCTCGTACACACGACCAGTTTCCTCGGCAGAATCCATCAAGTGAGGCCCGGAGCAAACAAGGAAGAATGACTGTAGTGGAGGGCCGGGCATGACAGGGTGTTCAGGACCCAGCATAGCAAGGGTTAAGCATTGAGGGGTGGAGAGCAAGCAGAGGAGAGAGTTGGGGGGTGCGGCATTATAAAGGAGAGGCGGGGCCGAAGAAGGGAACACTTTCCCGGGTCATTTAGTGAAGGAGGCAGTTTTTACGCTGCTCCTTCATAATGTCCTCTGGAGAGTTGCTACCGGTGAGTCGGCGTGCCGCGGCGGCGAGCGAGGGATACGGATGGCGGGAGCGCAACGTGCTGGTGGACGAGGCCAGAGGATCGGGAGCCGGACCGAGCGGGGACGTGGCTCCACGCAGGCGGAGGTCGCGGCCTCCGGCTTGCTATTCACCGGGCATGGCTATCGGGGCTGTGCGGCAGGTGAGGAGTCCTCCGGGGGGTCGATCCGCCCCCCTGGCGAAGGAAAGCAGGCTGACGTCGAGTGCAGGGCCTGGGCGGCTGCCACGCCGCCGGGCTAGCTCTACGGGCGGGGCTCCACGCAGGCGGGGGTCTTGGCCTCCGGCCTGCTATGTACCGGGTGTAGCTATCAGGGCTGTGCGGCAGGTGAGGAGTCCTCCGGGGGGTCGATCCGCCCCCCCGGCGAAGGGAAAACGGCTGACGATGAGCGCGGGGCCTGGGCGGCTGACACGCCGCCGGCCGAGCTCTACGGGCGGGGCCACGGGCCAGACGGGTGCCGCTTCCCCGGTGGACGATCGTGGGGAGATGGATGGTCCTCCCTCTCGCGCGGGGCCGGCGTCATCGCGGACGGGGGGCGGGGCAGCATGGACACACCGGCATGGCTGCTGGGCCCTCTCCACGTGGGGCCGGCGGTTCCGCGGTTGGGCGTGGCCTATCGGGCGGGCGTGGAGGATAACGAGAGGGCGGCGGGCTGGGCTGGACGGTCTCAGGCGCTCACCAGGCGGCCAGAACAGCGCGGTACGGAGGGATGGGGATGCGGCGGTGGGCCGGCCTGTGCAGAGGGGTGACTCCACGGCCTCCAGGTTCGCTTCGCCTGGGGGCCTGACAGCGCCACCGATCCCAGTCGGGGAGGACAGAGGCGAACTGTCGGAGGAGGAGGGGCCAGCACGGGAAGCGGCGATGGAGATCCATGCGACGGCTGTTGGGGCGGTTCCCAGTCGGCCTGGTGAGTTTGATTTCTCTAATAATGTTTTACTATATGAGGCATTGTATGATTCATTGGGTGTTGCTAGAGGTGGGGCGGCAGGGGTGCCGGCACCCCCGCAGCCAGCTGCGGCGGCCGGGCCTGGGATGGCGGGCATTACGCCCGCCATGGCGGGGTCAGGTGCGCTGCTGCGGGATTTGTTGAGGGGCCTCCGAGATTTGGTGGGCCGGGTGGCAGAGGGGCTGGGTTCTGCTCCACAGGTGGCGCCCAGGGCGCCGGCGGTCAGCATGTCCGGGGGGGCGGGCATGTGCGTAGCGGGTGACAGGGTTGTGGTCGATCCCTCGCCTCCGTTGGTGGCGGCTGTAGTGCCGGCCTCGGCGGGGATGGGGGCTCAGAAGACAGGGGGGGCCCCTGTGACAGCTGTTCGGACTGACCTGGTAAGTTGTGCGGATGCGGTGGAGGGCGAGGTGTATGTGTGTTGTGAGGGTCCGCCGGGGTCGCATTTGAAGCAGGAGGTCAGAGATAAGATTTGCAAAGGTGAGTATGTGGAGATCTTTTCACTTTTGCCATTGGAGAAGTTTGACCTGGATGTGGTGTACCCTGACGACTCCAAGTTGGAGGACGGAGAGGAGAGGCGTTATAGGTTGATCCCTCGCACGTATGGGAATTGGCTGCAGGCATTCACAATCATGGCCAGCGTCATAGGGGAAAAGAACCCCGAACAGTGTTCGGCGTTGTTTTGCTATATGGACGCGATCGGGGAGGCACACAGAGTGTATGGGGGTTTAGAGTGGTTGCGATATGATGAGCAGTTTAGGCGTAGGAGGGCGGGGAGGCCTTCCCTTCATTGGGATCACAGGGACATCGGCCTCTGGAGGCGGCTTATGGCGTCGGCAGGAGCCCTCACGCAGTCTTTTCGAGGGGGGGCCGGGGGTGCTAGCTCCTCAGGTTCGGCGGCCGGGAAAAAATGGAGGGCTTGCCGCCAGTTCAATGTGGACTCATGCGAGTTTGGGGGGACCTGCAAGTTTCAACACGTGTGTTCAGGGTGTGGGGGATTCCACCCCTTGTCTAGGTGCTTGTAAAACAGGTACGTGCGCGGGGGACGCGGTTCAGAAGAGGGACTACTCCGGCGAGGGGGAAAAGGGTACAGCCTTGCTCAGGTAGATACCCGGAGTGGGCGGCTGCGGAGCTGCTGGCTTCGGGTTTTTCGGGACGGGCTTCGGATACCATGTTCATTGGCAGGGGTACCTCCAGTGTCTCGGGGCTGGAATCGTCTCTCTTCACCCGGGGGGGTGGTGGGGGAAAAAAAGGAACCGAACAAAGTCGGTCTGATACACTACTTGTTTTTCCAAAAGGGGGGGTCGGGTAACGGTCCATTGCCCTGGCGTCGGCACGGTGTCCTACACATCGTTCGACGCGATGGTCAGGTGGGTTGGAGGGTACGGCCGTGGTTCGCTGCCCGGATAACTTTTTCGGCGTGGGGGCCGCCTTACTCTGAGGTGGGTGTGATTTCCAGAACGACATTGTGGCACATCGCGGGCCGTTCTGGGGTTTCCGTTGGCAGCCGACGGGTCGGAAGGCCCACGGCGGAGATCAGTTCTTGGGTATCGGGATCACTTCGGGGGTAATGGAGTTATGCTTGCGTGAGGACATGTTGGAGGTGAGGGGGTGTTTCGGGGTTCGCGGAAGGGCAGTTAGGGGTGTGCAATCGCCCTTAGGTAGGGGGAAGTTTTCTGGTAGTTTCATCCCCATGGGTAAAGTTTTCTTGCCGACAGCGGTTGGCGGCGATGGCTGGGGTATGTCTTCGACTTGCGTCGTTCGCTGGTCCAGGGAACATCGGGATAATCTGTAGGTATGGTATTGGTTCCATGGCGTCCTGAGTTGTCAGACGGAGTGGATGTCCGGCTCGGTGAGTAACTTCGGTGTGGAGCTGGGCGCGGGTTAGTGGGGACCCGCGGTTTAAGGGGCGTTGTTTCACGGGCAGGGGTGCGGGGAGCCAGGGCCACGGGCGTAGGGTGGTGGCTGTATTCCTTCACAACTTGGTCTTGTGGGAGTTGGTTCACAGGGGTACTGGCCAGGGAGCTTTGGAGGGAGACACGCGGTTATCTGGTGGTACGATGGACCTGTGATGACATGGGCGTGGTTGGGTGGTTACCCACGTGTCGGGGTCCTCGCAACCGGTCATTCGTTGGCGGCAGCATTGGGTGTTGAGGTGCTGGCAGTGGAGTATTTTCATCTATGCCATTCATCTCCTGGGCGTCGTTAACACGCTGGCTGACGCCTTGTTCAGTTTCAGCGGGACAAGTTCGGAGAGCTGGCAACGGCCGCGGAGGCGGACGGGGTTCTTTGCCCGGGGGTGGATTTGGGAGCTGGCTTTGGAATCACCGCAGGATGGATCCGGCGGCCGGGAAGGAGGCCGCATGGGCTGCCTACGCCGAGGTATGTAGGGGATGGTTGGACTTGGGGGCCGCGAGGCGTGGCCCGGAGGTGCGTAGCAGGGTGGTGTATCTGTTACAGGTATGTGGGAGGGGGGATCCGCGTTTGGATCAAGAAATAGCTGGCAGGCTTATCTTTTCTTGAAACCCTTGGGGTTCGGGGTTTGCACAATTGATTTCGGGGTAAACAGGCGTGGAGGGGTTACAGGCAAGGGTACAGCGAAGGATGCGAGGAGGCCTGTTATTTGTCCTAATCTGGTGGCCATCGCGGTACCGGGGAGGGGGTGTGCTCATGGTGGTACGGGGATCTGTTAATCACGGCGGCTTTTCCACTGTCTTTCTATGGGGGGGGGTTTTCCCATTGGTGGGCTGGTTGGCTCTTCCGTGGGGGGGGCTGTTGGAACAGAGTGTACGGGTTGTGGGGGACAAGGTGTGTGTTCGGTCACAGCGGTATATGACCGACCAGACAGACGGGGGGGGTCTCCGTGGTTCTGGTTTTCGTTACTGGGGTCCTGGGTATGCACGGTGGTAGCAGTCAGGGTTTGGGAGGATCGGGCCGGTTGGGGGGTGGTCCGTTGTTATTGCTGGCAAATGGGTCATATGGTCACGTTTACGATTTATGGCGGAGGGTTGGTAGGGCTTGTAAAGACTCAAGGTAGGGGGTCCGCTGAGGCTTCTCACTTTTTAGCACCAGGGCGGCTACTGACGCTGCCGGGTGTGGATTGGAGGACGCCGCGGTGTGGTGGATTGGAAGGGGGGAATCTAGGTTCCGGTATTATGTGCGGCCATTTTGGGGCTGTCTAGCATATTAAAAAAAAAAAAAAAAAGTTCTGCTTCGGAAAACTAAATTGGTCCGGCGGTGCCGCTATCGGGGCAAAAAATTTGTCTTGTTTCAGATGGAGGGTCTGCACGCCTCATCGGGATAATTAGCCATTCGTACATCTGTTGGGGGGCCAGGAGAACGGATGTGAGCCCTGAGGGCAAGCCTTTGGGTATCACGAGGGGGGATACGGTGGTTGGGGGTTCTTGGCGGGAAGTTGAGCAGAGTTGGGTGTGACAGGGAACGTTACGCCGGATTGGATAGGCCACCTGTTATGCTGGTGTGACAGGCTGGTGGCGGCGATTTGGGGGGCCTTAAGATAGGGGCTCTTATCGCGGATGTACTCGGGCAGGTGGAGCTGCAGGCGGCTTTTCCGGGTATTGTACTGCTGTGGTCGGATATTGTGGCAGTTATGGCGCGTCAGGGCGGGTTGGTGGTCCGGCATTTGGAACTGGAATGCAATTGGGGCATTTACTGGAGGGATGGGGTGCATCTCTCAGATTTGGGGTTTGCTCTTTGGTCCTGGGGTCTTCAATTAGGGATCCAGCGGGACATGTGTGTGTGGTGGGGCCCTTAAGGTGGAGGTGTCATCCTTGCGGGCTGTGGCGGTGTTTGTCTGTTGGTCTTTCACGGTGGCAGTAAGAAATGTGATGGAAAAGGGGTGGGGGGCTCATCGGTAGTATGTGCCCCTCCGGTGTATTCCAGCTGAAGGTTGGCTGGAATACCGTAATGGTTGCACTGCGGGCGGGGGTTGTCTCCGAGCGGACTACACGGACTGGAGGCCTAAGGTGTTCTATGTGCCCGCAGTGCATTGGTTATAAATGTGTTTGAGTTTGGGGGGCTGCCCAGAAAGACCAACAGACTGTGTTAATGATGTTATGTGTTATCGTTCTTGATTAAGTTTTTAATTGGAGTTTTAACCCACATTGTTTAAATAAATAGGCTGTTATGGCCACTTTTACTCCAAACCAAGGTGTGGTCTCGTTACTTTAGAAGTTAAGTATGGGGTGGGAGTAGTAGTGGTGTAACGGTTTTAAGGGTGGGTAACTCTGAACTACACCAGTCAAGTGAGGCCCGGAGCAAACAAGGAAGAATGACTGTAGTGGAGGGCCGGGCATGACAGGGTGTTCAGGACCCAGCATAGCAAGGGTTAAGCATTGAGGGGTGGAGAGCAAGCAGAGGAGAGAGTTGGGGGGTGCGGCATTATAAAGGAGAGGCGGGGCCGAAGAAGGGAACACTTTCCCGGGTCATTTAGTGAAGGAGGCAGTTTTTCCCACCCTCCCTCCCTGTTTTGTTTTTTGGATATGTGTGTTTGTTGTTGTGTTTTTCTCTTTTGCAGGTGCACGGGACAAGGGTCGTCATGACAGCTGTGAGATGGCGGTGTTTGTCTGTTGGTCTTTCACGGTGGCAGTAAGAAATGTGATGGAAAAGGGGTGGGGGGCTCATCGGTAGTATGTGCCCCTCCGGTGTATTCCAGCTGAAGGTTGGCTGGAATACCGTAATGGTTGCACTGCGGGCGGGGGTTGTCTCCGAGCGGACTACACGGACTGGAGGCCTAAGGTGTTCTATGTGCCCGCAGTGCATTGGTTATAAATGTGTTTGAGTTTGGGGGGCTGCCCAGAAAGACCAACAGACTGTGTTAATGATGTTATGTGTTATCGTTCTTGATTAAGTTTTTAATTGGAGTTTTAACCCACATTGTTTAAATAAATAGGCTGTTATGGCCACTTTTACTCCAAACCAAGGTGTGGTCTCGTTACTTTAGAAGTTAAGTATGGGGTGGGAGTAGTAGTGGTGTAACGGTTTTAAGGGTGGGTAACTCTGAACTACACCAGTCAAGAAACTTGGTGGGAGAGTTTTTTTGCCGAGGAAACTGGTCGTGTGTACGTTTTTCATCGAGGAAACTGTCGAGGAACTCGTCGAGCCAAAAAGAGAGCATGTTCTCTATTTCCTCGACGGGAATGGAGAAAATTGGCTCGTCGAGTTCCTCGACAAGCCTAACAAGAACTTGACGAGGAAAACGATGTGTTTCGCCCGCCGAGTTCCTCGGTCGTGTGTACGAGGCCTAAGTTTGGGCTCTGACTAAGCCATGCAAGGACATTCGCCTTTTTCGCTTCAACCACTGTGTACTCATTTTTTGCTGTGTGCTTTGGGTCATTCTCATGTTGGAAGGTAAACCTTCTTCCCATTGACAACTTTTTGGTAGAGGGCAGCAGATTTTCCATAAGAATTTGAAGGTATTTTGCCCCGTCCATTTTTCCTTCTATCCCGACAAGTGCTCCAGTCCCTTCTGCAGACAAACACCCCCATAACAGGATATTACCCCTTCCCATAACAAGAGATTACCACCCTCCATAACAGGATATTCCCACCCTCCATAACAGGATATTACCACCACCCATAACAGGATATTACCACCACCCATAACAGGATATTACCACCCCCCAAACCAGGATAGTACCACCCCCCATAACAGGATATTACAGAAGACAGCGGGGGGGGGGGGGCAGAGAAGGGGACAGACATGGCGTAGATTGACGCAGATACTGCGGCGATCTATACCCGGAAGTGGGAGCAAATATCTGTATTAGACAGGTATCTGCTCCCCCCTCCCCTGAAAGGGGGGATTCCGAAAAGCAGAAGTTCTATTTTTGGGTGGAACTCCACTTTAAGGTGGTCAGATGAGACTAAAACTTAATTATTTGGCCTCAACATGAGCAGAGATGGCTGGAAAGGGTGGGAATAGGCTACGGGCTCAGAGCGTCCTGCTCCTTCAAGAGGCCTCTCCTCCTGTTACATCATATCCGCCGTGCGTTCAACTCTGGTCAGCGTGGACTTCCTGGTGCTCACAGGGAATCAATGCCCCTTCTCCTTCAGCATTCCGGATCTCGGGCGGCCCCTGCCGGACTGAGCGAGTGGTGGGTGCTAAGCCTTTCCTTTTTTTAAATCTTGGGAGTGTTTTTTTTTTTTTGGAATCTTGTGAGAGTTTTTAATCTTGTATGAATAAATCCAATGTTCTAATACTGCACTTAGATGGCACTTTTTTTTTGTATGTTATTACACTATTTTCTCTCCAGGTTGAATGTTCTTTATAGGGAGTATCGGAAGACTACAGCATTATGGCCACTAGATAGAGCTGATGATCACAGTAAATTAGCATGTATTTCCTATGATCATCAGCTCCATCTAGTGGCCATATTGCAGTACTTTTAAATTAATTCTATTCTGTATGAAATAAGAACATTCAAACTGCAGAGAAAATAACCTAATAACATTTGATTGCTACCCATTTGCACAGAACAAATGTACACGCAGTTTCACAGGATAAAAAGCTCAGGTTTTTGTTTTTTTTATAAATGCAACCCATAGTGTTTGTAGACTTTCTCTAAGAAACACCATATTTATTTCTGGGCAATGCTGTTTCCTTTTAGGTCTTTCTGGAAAGCACAGATCTTTAATTACATTTTCTATGTTTTGGGCTAATTAGATTTGAGAACATTGCAGTATCCCTATCTTAGTTTTCATGACCTTTTTTGTCCTTTAAGGCCCATTCACACTTGCAAATGGGGCCACTTGGGGGACTCAATGTGATTCCCTGTGATTAGCTGTGGTTGGGAGGCCCCATTTAAAGCAATGGGCGGTTGACAGTGCCCGCAGCTAATTGTGGCCATTCGCATGTAATCGGCATGCAGCAATTACCTGTGAATGATCAACCCTGAATATAGACTTCCTGTGTCCAGGTTACAGACAGTCTGCATTCAGGAAAAATGATCACTACATGATCAAAACAGAATAGAATGAGTCATGAAAGTACCACATTATGGCCACTAGATGGAGGTGATGATCATAGGAAATAAAGGCTTATTAACTATGATTATTAGCTCCATCTACTGGTCATGATGTGGTATTTTCCTTATTCACTATTACCTGGAGAGAAAATAGCCTAACAAATAAAATTCTTGCCCCCATTTGCAAAGAACCATTTATTTATATGCTTAGTGCCTTAAGCTTAAACTCCACTCAGTTAAACTAATCAAAAGTTTCAAAAGACAGCAAAATAAGTGAAATATGCAGATATGTGAAATTCAATTTACATCTCCTTCATCTCCCCCCCCCCCCCATCCCGTCTTTCAGTCCGATGCTTACGCATGAATGTTGATGACTCGCTTTCATTTCTCACACTTTGCACTATTGCGACTGTTTGGAAATTGCAGAAAATTTGCAATAACCCAATTATGTAATTTGAACCTTCTAAAGACTCACCGCTTTGTGTCTGGCGACAAAGAGACTTCCTCGTCAACTTCACAGAGCCGCTTCTAGTTTTATGTTTCCAAATGCAAAGAGCCGGATATTATTGGGCTAGAGATGGTGGTAGAAGTAGGAGAGAATTAAAGGACGAGTAGATGTGGTATCAAACACTTGCCGACCGCCTAACTGTAAATGTACGTCATTCATTTACAGTTGAATATCGGGGTTATGGCTGCAGCTAGAGACCATAACCTGGTATAGCTTTTTCCTTTAGGCTGACAGCTTTTTGATAAAAGTGATCCCAGCAGGGGATTCGCTACGGGATCCCTATTATAGGCAGCGAGCGGAGCGGAGCCGCTGGTAAGTTCTGAACCGATCTGGTGCGGCCGATGGCTAGGCAGGAAGTCGAGTGAGGGCAAGATGGCCCCCACTTAGCTCTATGCCCTTGGAGGACCGGAGCAACATCTAGCGTCCAGTGACGGCTGTTGACTAGTCTTTTGGGAGAGTGGCAAACAAACCTCCCAGCCTCCCCCCGGATCAGCCGATCAATCGATCATCCCGCACTACTTACCCAATCCTGGTAGCGGGCGGCATCCCCACTGCTTCTCCTCCAAGGCAGGTTCCTGAGCAACTTTCCAGCTGCTTCTCCTTCTCAGCATCTTCCCAGCTGCTTCTCCTCCTTTGCGGCTTTCCTGCTGCTTTTCCTCCTCGGTGGCTTCCTGGAAGGCTTCTCCACTGCTTCTCCTCCTCGCTGGCTTCCCAGGCGGCTCCCCAGCTGCTTCTCCTCCTCAGCGGCTTCCTAGGTGGCTTCTTAGCTGCTTCTTCTCCTCTGTGGCTTCCCGGGTGGCTTTGGTGGCTTCCTAGCTGCTTCTTCTCCTTGGTGGCTTCCTGGGAGGCTTCCCCACTGCTTCTCCTCCTCGCCGGCTTCCTGGACGCGTCCAAACTGCTTCTCCTCCTCTGCGGGTTCCCAGCTGCTTCTCCTCCTCGGAAGCTTCCTGGGTGGCTTCCCAGCTGCTTCTTCTCCTCTGTGGCTTGCCGGGTGGCTTCGGTGGCTTCCTAGCTGCTTCTCCTTCTTGGTGGCTTCCTGCGCGGCTTTGGTGGCTTCCTAGCTGCTTCTCCTACTCTGCGGTTTCCCAGCTGCTTCTTCTCCTTGGCAGCTCCTGGGTGGCTTTGGTGGCTTCCTAGCTGCTTCTCCTTCTTGGTGGCTTCCTGCGCGGCTTTGGTGGCTTCCTAGCTGCTTCTCCTACTCTGCGGTTTCCCAGCTGCTTCTTCTCCTTGGCAGCTCCTGGGTGGCTTTGGTGGCTTCCTAGCTGCTTCTCCTTCTTGGTGGCTTCCTGCGCGGCTTTGGTGGCTTCCTAGCTGCTTCTCCTACTCTGCGGTTTCCCAGCTGCTTCTTCTCCTTGGCAGCTCCTAGTTGGCTTTGGTGGCTTCCTAGCTGCTTCTCCTCCTTAGTGGTTTCCTGCGCGGCTTTGTTGGCTTCCTAGCTGCTTCTCCTCCTTAGTGGTTTCCTGCGCGGCTTTGTTGGCTTCCTAGCTGCTTCTCCTCCTCGGTGGATTGTGTTCTGCTGGGAAACCTTGGATCTTGCCATTTAGGTGGATGTTACTTTGATACGAACCAACTACCTAAACATTTTTGGTGACCAAGTTCATGGAAATGGTATTCCCTGATAGCAGTGCCCTCTTTCAGCAGAATAATGCACCCTGGCACACTGTAAAAATGGTCCAAGAATGGTTTGAGGAACACAACGACGAGTTTAAAATGTTGACCTGGCCTCCAAATTCTCCAGATCTCAATCCAATTGAGCACCAGTGGGATGTGATGGAAAAAACAAGTTTAATCCATGGAGGCCTCACTTCACAACTTATTACAGGACGTGCTACTGATGTCTTGGTGCATACCTACCAAGGTCTAGTGGTGTCCATGCCTTGATAGGTCAAGACTATTTTGGTGAAAAAAGTGGGACCTACTCAATATTAGGTGGGTGGTCATTGTGTGACAAGAATATCTATATTCTATGTTCTATACCAGGGGTCTCCAAACTTTCTAAATAAAGGGCCACTTTACTGTCCTTCAGACTTAAAGGAGCGGACTGTGGCCAGTTGGGAGTAGAAAAGGTCCCAATGTCAGTGCAAAAAAAAAACAATACCCCCAATTTTTTTTTTAGTGGGAGGAATTATGCCCTATCAGTGGCGTCATCGGACCCCATTGTTGGTGTCACTGGGAGAAATTGTGCCCCATCGTTGGCGTCATCGGGAGGAATTTTGTCATATCGTTGGTGTCATTAGGAGGAATTGCCCCCCATCTTTGGTATTAGTGGGGTGAATTATGCCCCATTGTTGGTATCAGTGGGTGAAATAGTGCCATAAGGGCCAGATAAAAGGGGCATCTGGCCCCAGGGCCACAGTATGGACACCACTGGTCTATACTCATATGTATATCAATACATAATTTTTCATCATACTGACCATGTTTTATGTTTATTCTTGTAGCCCTGATGAAGGGGGAGTGGTGTTGCCCTTAAAACGTCCTGGCTGTTTTTTTTTTTTTCTTACATTTTTTACCAAAAATTGTAATTATCTTGGACGCGTTCATCCGGTTTTGGTCATTTTTGAACACAGAGGCCCGGATCCACAAAGAAGTTACGTTGGCGTATCTATTGATACGCCACGTAACTTCTAGGATGCTCCGGCGTATCTTTGTTTTGTATCCACAAAACAAGATACGCCTGAATGTGGGCTAGATCCGGCTGACGTACGTCTTAGTACGCCGTCGGATCTAAGGTGCATATTTACGCTGGCCGCTAGGTGGGGCTTCCGTTGATTTCCGCGTAGAGTATGCAAATTAGCTAAATACGCTGATTCTCAGAACGTACGTCCCCCCCGCGCATTTTTTTACGTCGTTTACGTAAGGCTTTTTTCGGCGTATAGTTACCCCTTCTATATGAGGCGTATCCTATGTTAAGTATGGACGTCGTTCCCGCGTAGAATTTTGAAAATTTTACGTCATTTGCGAATAGGGCTTTGCTTAGAATGACGTTCACGTCGTAAGCATTGGCTTGTTGCGGGTTCATTTCGAGCATGCGCACTGGGATACCCCCACGGACGGCGCATGCGCCGTTCAGAAAAAACGTAATTTACATCGGGTCAAGACGTATTACCATAAAACACGCCCCCATCTCATTCATTTGAATTGCGCGCCCTTACGCCGACACAGTTACACTACGCCGCCGTAACTTACGGCGCAAATTCTTTGAGAATACGGGAAATAAAGAATAAAGAATACTCAAGAAAGAAGATTTGTTTCATTTACATGTGATGCATTGATTGAACACTTATTGGGACTTTTTACAGATTCTGAGGGGTCTTTTTTTGGACGTAGAGACACTTTTGGAATTTAGTATTATATATTTTTTTGAATAGTTATATTTTTAATTATTTTTTTTTCACAGAATCACGTTGGTTTTCCATTTAGTAGCACTGAGTGGTCTAGCGCCCTCTACACATTTTTTCAATACGCTGTAAGTTACGGCGTCGTAGTGTATCTGAGATACACTACGCCGGCCGTAAAGAAGCGCCGCGCTTTGTGGATCTGGCCCAGAGTTATTATAACTCTGTGATGGAAATTGCTACATTGTAACATTCCTTTGAAATGAAATCTTCAACCCTCTATACGGTTACTGCCTTCTATGCCACCTTGTCTATACGGGTGACAGTTATTCAAGCATTCGTCCTCTTATGGAATATGTCTTCCACCTCCCTGACGGCTCCCCCTCCTCCCGTGCCTTCAGGCTGTACATATTACGGGTTGTAAGTCTTCTCTGCTTTTGTTTTGCCACTTAGATTATGAATTGCTTCTAATTCATTCATATGCGTCTGCGAGATGAGAGGTCATCCATCACACGCACGGCGGGATGACTTAGACACCTTGCCATATTATTCCACCGAGGGCGTTCATCAGTGCCTAAATGATTTCATTCTTTGGGGAGAAATTCGAATAGTAATAGAACGTGGCTGATTTGAGGTCTCGTGAGAAAGAAATGAACTGAAATTCTTCATTTAAGAAATTCAAATTTGCTATCTAGAGCTACACAATGCAATATTAATGGCCGGGAATCCTCTGCTAGTAAGTTAGTTCACCTATTACTAAAAATGGCAATAGCATGACAAAGAAAGACTATGCATGTACTAGAGACTGGTGACATCACTGAGAATGCAGCCTATCCATTCACTAGAGACCGGTGACATCACTGAGAATGCAGCCTATCCATTCACTAGTGACCAAAGACCTTACTGAGAATATAAACTGCTAAATACCTTTTCCCATCAGCAGTATATTGCAGTCTTGTGACTTCTATCAGTGTCTGGTTAAAGCTATTAGGAGAAGTTTTCATTCAACTCTGAGGCCCCGTACACACGACCGAGTTTCTCGGCACAATTCAGCCAGAAACTCGATCAGAGCTGGATTCTGCCGACAAGGAACTCGTCGGGCCAAATAGAGAACGTGTTCTCTATTTCCTCGTTGTTCAATGAGGAAAGTTGGCCCGCCGAGATCCTCGGTGGCTTCAACACAGAACTCGACGAGGAACTCGATGTGTTTGGCACGTCGAGTTCCTCGGACGTGTGTACGGGGCCTCACTGTCCTATGAGGCTGCATGACCCTCTATCTGGACAGTGCTGATTGGCCCTGTGCCGATTCTTTAACCCCTCCCCCCCAAAAAAACTCTCTAGCAATACACACCAAACTGAGCATGTGCAGAATGCCCCCAAGGCTTTGTTCTACCAGGAGATGGATTGGGGACAGTGGAAGAAAGGTAGGATCACAAAAGACCGGATCAAACAGCCTTTTTACACAAAGCAGAGGATTAACCCCTAAAGGTTCCATGCTTTACTACATATACAGACTGATTTTACTGTGGTGGGTTTAGTAACACTTTAACTACTTGCCGACCAGCCTCCCCTGCGCGAGAGCCTGTAGCTATAAGTCGGCTCTCGAAGCGGGCACTAGGGGGCGCGTGCGCGCCCCCCGCTCGTCCCTGACTCCCGTGCGCATGCTCGGCGGGCGCGATCGCCGCCGGGAACCCGCGATTGCTCGTTACAGAGCAGGGCCCGGGAGCTGTGTGTGTAAACACACAGCTCCCGGTCCTGTCAGGGGAGAAATGCCTGACCGTCTGTTCATACAATGTATGAACAGCGATCTGTCATTTCCCCTAGTGAATTCACCCCCCCTACAGTTAGAACACACCCAGGGACATACTTAACCCCTTCTCCGCCCCCTAGTGTTAACCCCTTCCCTGCCAGTGTAATTTTTATAGTAATCCAATGCATTTTTATAGCACTGATCGCTATAAAAATGCCAATGGTCCCAAAGTGTCCGAAGTGTCCGCCATAATGTCGCAGTACCGAAAAAAAATCGCTGATCGCCGCCATTACTAGTAAATAAAATAAATATTAATAAAAATGCCATAAAACTACCCCCTATTTTGTAAACGCTATAACTTTTGCGCAAACCAATCAATAAACGCTTATTGCGATTTTTTTTTTACGAAAAATATGTAGAAGAATACGTATCGGCCTAAACTGAGGAACTTTTTTTTTTATATATATTTTTGGGGGATATTTATTATAGCAAAAAGTAAAATATATTAATTTTTTTCAAAATTGTCGCTATATTTTTGTTTATAGCGCAAAAACTAAAAACCGCAGAGGTGATCAAATACCACCAAAAGAAAGCTCTATTTGTGGGAAAAAAAGGACGTCAGTTTTGTTTGGGAGCCACGCCGCACGACCGCGCAATTGTCCGTTAAAGCGACGCAGTGCCGAATCGTAAAAAGTGCTCTGGTCTTTGACTAGCAATATGGTCCGGGGGGTTAAGTGGTTAAGGTGACAGCACTCCACGTCCTTTGCCTAGAGTCACACGCTCTCTCTTGTGAATCCATTCAATTTTCATTATGGCGTTTGCCTTGTGGGCCCTGGTATCCTTTTCGGAGAACGTGTGAAGTTACCCGTATCATTTCCCTGTGAATGAGTCTGGAATAGAGAGGAAGGAAGGAATTTTCTTTTTCCACCTAAATAAAGCAAATCAGCATAAAAGCCATTCCTTTCCATAATTGGGATGTCGGTGGAGGGTGTCTCGGGGTCCTCCCGCTCCGCAGTTAATAAGCAGTCTCTGTGCGGATGATAGATGGTGCGTCCAGCGGAGGGGGGGGGTTTCACTCCTGCACCCATAAATTGTTTACTTTGCAGATGAGGAATTATTTTCTCCCTGGAAGCAGCCTGCAGGTGAGCCCCGGAGCCAGTCCATTATATTGGCAAACAGCCGTGCTTAAAATAAATCCTCTTGCAGCAGCTGCGGCCCCCCGCGGCCCGGACCTGACTCCGCGCCGCGGCACCGGCCCAACGACGTGACATTCAATAATCCGGTGCACAGAGCGCCATGAGCAGCAAGGTGAACTGACTCCCCCAAGCCTATCACATTGTAGTTTACAGCAATCAGATCATTGAAATTGTTCTTAATTGGGTGCAAATATTGGGATTCATTTATTGAAGCTGGAGAGTGCAAAATCTGGTGCAGCTCTGCATAGAAACCAATCAGCTTCCAGGTTTTATTTTGAAAGCTTAAAGGGGTTGTAAAGGTTTGTGTTTTTTCACCTTAAAGCGGGGGTTCTCCCTAAATTTTTTTTTTTTTTTCTAGCATGTCATTCAGCATAGTAGCGTGAGCTACAGTATGCCTTTATATATTTTTTTGGCGCCATACTCACTGTTTAATCGCGTAGTAAAGTTTCAGGGGAATGGGCGTTCCTATGCAGAGGGCTCGTGATTGACGGCCGGCTATGGCGCGTCACGCTTCATGGAAATAGCCAAAATAGGTGTTTGCTCTTCACGGCGCCGGCGCAGTCAGCTCCGATGTCTATGCGCAGGCGCCGTATAGTGCCGGGAAGAGCCGAGACTTACTCAGGCTATTTTCGTGAAGCGTGACGCGCCATACCCGGCTGTCAATCACGAGCCCTCTGCACAGGAACGCCCATTCCCCGCGGGGAGTCTGAAATTTTACTACGCGATTAAACAGTGAGTACGGCGCGGAAAAAAAATATAAAGGCATACTGTAGCTCGCGCTACTATGCTGAATGACATACTATAAAGTTGTTTTTTAGGGTGAAACACCGCTTTAATGCATCCTATGCCTTAAAGGGGTTGTAAAGGTACAATTTTTTTTCCCTAAATAGCTTCCTTTACCTTAGTGCAGTCCTCCTTCACTTACCTCATCCTTCCATTTTGCTTTTAAATGTCCTTATTTCTTCTGAGAAATCCTCACTTCCTGTTCTTCTGTCTGTAACTCCACACAGTAATGCAAGGCTTTCTCCCTGGTGTGGAGTGTCGTGCTCGCCCCCTCTCTTGGACTACAGGAGAGTCAGGACGCCCCCTGACACACAGCTCCTTTCTCTATCTGCAATGTAGAGAGCGTCCTGACTCTCCTGTAGTCCAAGGGAGGGGGCGAGCACGACACTCCACACCAGGGAGAAAGCCTCGCATTACTGTGTGGAGTTACAGACAGAAGAACAGGAAGTGAGGATTTCTCAGAAGAAATAAGGACATTTAAAAGGAAAATGGAAGGATGAGGTAAGTGAAGAAGGACGGCACTAAGGTAAAGGAAGCTATTTAGGAAAAAAAAAAAAATACCTTTACAACCCCTTTAAAGCGGGAGTTCACCCGAAATTTTTTTTAACATTAGATTGAGGCTAATTAAGGGGAGCAGAATCGGGTATTTTTTTAAAAATCAATGCAGTACTTACCGTTTTAGAGATAGATGTTCTCCCGCCGCTTCCGGGTATGATCTTCGGGACTGGGCGTTCTTATTTGATTGACAGCCTTCCGACGGTCGCATACAGCGCGTCACCAGTTGCCGAAAGAAGCCGAACGTCGGTGCGGCTCTATGCGCACCGACGTTCGGCTACTTTTGGGACGGTCGGAAGGCTGTCAATCAAATAAGAACGCCCAGTCCCGAAGATCATACCCGGAAGCGGCGGGAGAACATCTATCTCGAAAACGGTAAGTACGGCATTGATTTAAAAAAAAAAATAGTTTCTGCTCCCCTTAATTAGCCTCAATCTAATGTTAAAAATTTATATTTTGGGTGAACCTCCACTTTAAGGTGAAAAAACACCTCCCTCTCCAGTGCCTTCTCAGTGTATGTATGTGTATTCTGTGTGTATGTACACTGTGTGTCTGTATGTGTATTCTGTGTATGTATACTGTATGTGTGTGTGTGTGTGTATACAGTACTGTGGGGCCCCATAATCTCCTATTGCCGGGGGGCCCCATAATCTCCTATTGCCCGGGGGCCCCATAATCTTCTATTGCCCGGGGGCCCAATGAGTTGTCAGTCCGCCCCTGGGATAGATTGATAGCAGTGCAGCCATTGGCTCCGGCTGCTGTCAATCAAATCCAATGACGCAGCCGCCAGGGGGCGGGACCGAGTCATACACTCGGCGTCTATGGACGCCGAGTGTATGACACAGGAGCGCGGCCGCAAGGTAACCCCTTCAGGAGAGAGCTTCCCAGAGGGTGTTATCTATTGCGGGGAGCAGCCAAGACAGCCGCCGTGGGACCCCAGAAGAGAAGGATCGGGGCCACTCTGTGCAAAACAAACTGCACAGCGGAGGTAAGTATGACATGTTTGTTATTATTTTTAGGGGTAGGGTTAGGGGTAGGGTTAGGGTTAGGGTTTCCCATTGAAGAATATGGCTAGGACTCAGGAATTGGAACAGGGACCTCCCCCAAAGGTCAGAAGGCGGGTTCCCAGAGTTCAAAGGTCACAGGGCGTGGCTGACCCACCCCCTACCATGCAGAGCTGCACCATATTTTGTACTCTCAACTTGTAGTAAATCAACCCCATTGCTCTTTTGCTTTGGCGAGAAACTTGTGAAGGCGGTAAAAATAAAAAATAAAAACTTCACCTTAAAAATATTTCACATTTTTGGTGAATGCTAAAGAGTTAAAGGGTGAGTACTCAATACTTAAAGGGTAACTCCACTTTTGCAGGGGAAAAAATAGCAAACAAAGAAAAAATAGTCATATTGTCATTGAATCTTATTAAAGTGATACTAAAGGATTATTTTTCTTCTTTTTTTTTTTTTTAAATAACAAACATGTCATACTTACCTCCACTGTGCAGCTCGTTTTGCACACAGTGTCCCCGAACATCCTCTTCTGAACTCGCCACTGAGGGACCCCAAAAAAGAGGGTTTGCGCTCCCCCCGCAAAAAAAGGGGGTCACCTTCCCTTAAAGCGGAAGTTCCATTTTTAGGTGGAACTCCACTTTAAGGCTACATTTACACTCTGTGCAAGTTGGGAATGCGTGCAAAATTGTGTGCATGTATAAGGAACTGAAATAGATAGATAGATAGATAGATAGATAGATAGATAGATAGATAGATAGATAGAGACACACATAATATTCTGTCCTCAGGCTCTGTGTGTAAATTGGGATCAGAAATCTGTCAGCTGGAAACATATCTAGCACACGGGGTCTCTTGTACACACATGCAGCGTGCTCGGTTATCATGCATGATTGCTGTATACAATATCATATCCCATCGGGGCCTATTAGCTCAACTGGAGACTGTAAACACAAGCTAAAGGATTCCTCTCCGGCTGCTGAGATTGTTCTGTGATCGTCTCTTCAGAGGAAAATGCTAACATAGACAAGAGATTCTTTTTTTTTTTACATGGATTTGAACCAAAAGCAAACCACAAAGAACTTACAGAATTGTAACTTCCAGTATGGGAGGGAAGAACAAAGAGAGAGAAAGAAAGAAAGAGAGAAAGAAAGAGAGAAAGAAAGAGAGAAAGAAAGAGAGAAAGAAAGAGAGAAAGAAAGAAAGAAAGAAAGAAAGAAAGAAAGAAAGAAAGAAAGAAAGAAAGAAAGAAAGAAAGAAAGAAAGAAAGAAAGGGGAGAGAGAAAATGAAAGAAAGGGAGAGAGAGAGAATGAAAGAAAGTGAGAGAGAGAGAGGGTGGGTGGGGGGAGAGAGAGGAAGAGAGAGGGAGAGCGAGAGAGAGAGAGAGAGAGGGAAAGAGAGGAAGAAAGATAGAAAAAAAACTGAGATTTTTTTTTTTACATGGATTTGAACCAAAAGCGAACCACAAAGAACTTACAGAATTGTAACTTCCAGCATGGGAGGGAAGAACAAAGAGAGAGAAATAAAGAAAGAGAGAGAGAGGGAGAGAAAGAAAGGGGGAGAGAGAAAATGAAAGAAAGGGAAAGAGAGAGAATGAAAGAGAGAGAGGGTGGGGGGAGAGAGAGGGAGAGAAAGAGGGGGAGAGAGAGAGAGGCGAGAGAGAGAGCGAGAGAGAGCGAGCAAGGGAGAGAGAAAGAGCGAACGAGAGAGAGGGAGACAGAGAGAAAGAAAGAAAGAAAGAGACAGATAAAGAAAGAAAGGGGGTGAGAGAGATAGAGAAAGAGAGATAAAGAAATAGGTAGAAAGAAAGAGAGAGAGAGAAGGAAAGAGAGAAAGAAAGAGAGAGAAGGGAAGAGAGAGAAGGGAAGAGAGAGAAGGAAAGAGAGAGAGAGAGAGAGAGAGAGAGAGAGAGAGAGAGAGAGAGAGAGAAGGAAAGAGAGAGAACGAACAAGAAAGAAAGAGAAAAAAGAGAGAGAAAGAAAAAGAGAAAACGGAGGGAGGAAAGGAAAAAGGTATAGAGGAGAGAAAGGCAGGAGCAAGGATGGAAGAACAAAAGATGAAGAAAGGGACAAAGGTAGAGCAGGAGAAAAGAAAGGAAGGAGGGTGAAGAGTGAATGGAAGAAGGAAGGAAGGAAGGAAGAAGGGAAAAAGAAAGGGAAAGATGAAGAAAGGGACAGAAGTAGAGCAGGAGAAAGGAAGGAGTGAGGAAAGGGGGCAAAAATAGGCAACAAAAAGAAGGAAGGGAGGAACAAGAAAGGAAAAAAAGGGAAAGGATAAAAAGGAAGGAAGGAGCAGGCAAGGAAAAACAGAATAAATTCGGAAAGAAAAGGATGAAGAAAGCGACAAAGGTAGGATGGGAGAGTGGGAAGAAAGGAGTGAAGAAGGAGGGATGGGAGGAAGGAAGGTGAGAAGAAGTAAGGAACAAAGGAGGGAGGGAGGGGGTGGAAGGAAGGAGGGAGAGAAGGAGGGAAGGAAGGAAGGAAAGAGAGAGGGAGGGAGAAAGGAAAGAAGGAAGGAGGGAGGAAGGGAGGGAGGGAGGAAGGAGGGATTGGGGAAGGAAGGAGAGAGGGGGGAAGGAGGGATGGAGGAAGGAAGGAGGGAGGGAGGAAGGGGGGATGGAGAAAGGAAGGAGGGATGGAGGGAGGAAGGAGGGATGGAGAAAGGAAGGAGGGGTGGAGGGAGGGAGGGAGGAAGGAAGGAGGGAGGAGGGGGAAGGAGGGAGGAGGGTAGGAGGGATGGAGGGAGGGAGGAAGGAAGAAGGGAGGAGGGGGAAGGAGGGAGGAGGGTAGGAGGGATGGAGGGAGGGAGGAAGGAAGAAGGGAGGAGGGGGAAGGAGGGAGGAGGGTAGGAGGGATGGAGGGAGGGAGGAAGGAAGGAGGAAGGAGGGATGGAGGGAGGAAGGAAGGAGGGAGGGAGGAAGGAAGGAGGAAGGAAGGATAGAAAGAAGAGAGGGAGGGGAAAGGGTTGGGAGGGTGAAAGGATTAAAAGAAGAAAGACAGGAAAGAAGGAATTAGGGCTGAAGATAAAAACTGAGCAAGAAAGGAAGGAAACTGATGATGTCTAATCATATGTTCTGCTCAGCCCCATTTTGTGAATAATGGGAATGTCAGAGCTGCATTCAGAGACTACAGATAATTTATATCAATCAGTTCTGTTTCTTGAATCCTCCTTTATTCCATCGGTCAGCTCAGGGACAATCACTGTCAGCCTAATCTGAAATTTCAGCTGATGTGCGGGAGAAGATCACATTCAATAAACTAACCAGTAATCATATTAGTATAGGTGAATAAAAGCTTTAACAGCTTTTCATTGCATAAAATAAACAAAGTGTTGTTATGTTCTCTGGGAATTACATGGAGTTTTTTTTTTCTTCAAGGATTTGAAATAGGAAAAGGTCCATTTATAGAAAAGCGGAACCCTCAGCGGACTGGAAACCTTGGTACGAAATCCGGCCTGTCATTCACCTCTCGGCTGACATTGTGTAACGCGTACTGACAGCGCACTTCCCATGAGGCCTTGCAGTATGTTCAATTCTACTTTTCTGCCCATTTTAGTTGTAGATGCAATTTTGTCATTCTTCCAGAGAGTTCCATGTTCTCCCTCCATCCTTGTGCCCCTCTCAGGGAAAAGATCAGGATTTCAGAAGATGGGAAGAGTGTAGTAGATTAGGAGCTATAAAAGGTGGAATAGAAATTCTGTTACATTTATTAGCAATGACATACAGTATACGCACGATGGAATAGACATTTATAAGTAGAACACGATTGTATACATAGCAGCATTTAAAATAAAAACTAAATCTGGAAGTTTTTTTAAAGGGGTTGTAAGGGTTTGTTTTTTTATTTTCTAAATAGGTTGCTTTTAGTGCATTGTTGGTTCACTTACCTTTTCCTTCCATTTCCCTTCTAATTTTTTTTTTTTTGTCTGAATTTCTCACTTCCTGTTCCTCCTCAGTAAGCTTGCCCCCATCATCCGAGCCGTTCTGGCTGGGGGTTAGTCAGCGAGCTCGCCCCCCTCCCTTGGGACTACATCCCTGCGGGGAGACGCTGTGTTCACCCCCTTTAAGGCCATATGCTATGCTGATACTTATCAATATATGTACAGGTTTATGTTTGCATTTAGGAGTTGCTTGACACTATTGAGATAAAATAATATAGATTGATACTGTAAATAGATAGATACTGTAGATATATAGATAGTAGGGTGAACACATTTACAAAATGCCATTCAGGGACACACCCCTTCTTTCACCTTCCCCAAAAAAAGATGAAGGGGGGGGGGGGGTAAATGTAGTCTCGGGGTTGATGGGGAATTTGGCAGCGGGTTATTTGTCAGGTGAATGTGCCGCTTGCCACCAGATAAAGTGCCGCTTGCCACCCATAGCCTGCCGCCAGATGCAGTGCTGCTGTCACTCCCTCTTAGGGTTGCCACCTGTTCGGGATTCACCCGGACAGTTCGGGCTTTGAATCATGTGTTCGGGTTTCAGGCAGACTGAAACCCGGACACATTATTCAGAGCAGGCTGTGGCTCCCCAGGTAAGCAAGATAGTCACACACAAATCTGTTGCTGTCCGGGAGCTGCGGGTGGCTGTTTGGGCGCAGGTTCGGTATCATTGGGGGGGCAGGGCAATGATGTCCGCAATAACAATTTGGCCACACCCAATGTTCGCTGTGGCACGCTATGCAAAACTACTCTCCTTTGGGGACCCAAAGGTGCCTAAGACCGCTAATTTGTTCAGGTTTGGCTTGAAGCAAAGGTGGCAACTCTACTCCATCTGCATGAGCCCCGGGCATTGAAGGAAAGGAGTGGCATCACTATCTGGAGAGTGAAGATCACACCAGTCCCTGCTGCTTGCCGCTGGGTGCTGGAGAAGGAGGAGGTGCCGAGGTGGGTGGGGACAGGCCCTAGGCGCAGACCTCGCTCCCTGTCTCACTGTCTGAGATTAAATTGTCACTGGTGGCAAGACGCCAGGCATCGCTGGTCCTAGCAACCAGTTCCGGAAATGTAGTTACTAGCTAGTAGGGGGTTACTGTGTCCTTTATTTCATTCCGGGTCACTGTATTGTCCCAGAATGAAGGTGCCTGGGACCTAGGACAGACATGTCAATTGCGGGACAATCCCGGGCAATCAGGGACACGTGGGCACCCTGATAGATAGATAGATAGATAGATAGATAGATAGATAGATAGATAGACAGAAAGACAGAAGGACAGGCAGACAGACAGACAGACAGACAGACAGACAGACAGATAGACAGACAAATAGATAGACAGATAGACAGATAGACAGATAGATAGATAGATAGATAGATAGATAGATAGATAGATAGATAGATAGATAGATAGATAGATAAATAGATAGATAGATAGATAGATAGATAGATAAATAGATAGATAGATAGATTGTCTGTCTATCTGTCTGTCTGACAGACAGGTAGATGGATATTGGTGTTGGTGTCGATCTTGGTGTTATTGGAACACTTATTTCTGTCCCTGCATTTCTGCATTCCAGGGACGATCAGCTCTACTCATCATAATCTCTATGCAGTACAATTATGATAAACCAGAAGTATTCGGAGAAAAATGATTTACACCCCAAACTCCACTTCTCCACAGTATGCTGAATACATTACATTCATGGAAGTCAAAGTCTCAGCCTGTACAAAATGGAATGACTTACAGTATGGGAGACTAAAACAAATAGAGAGAAAGAAAACGATTTAGGAAAAAAAACAAAATAAATATATAAAATGAAGAAAAAAAAAAAGAGAGAGAGAAGTGAGGAAGGAACAGCAAAAGAAAAAAGAAAGGAAGGAATGGATGACGAAATGGACAAAAGTAGAGCAGAAGAAAAGAAGGAATGAGCAAAAGAAGAAGAAAAGAGGGGGTAAAAAAAGAAAGGAAAGAGTGAGAAAGGAGAAAGGAAAAAGTGAGGAAGGAGGGACAAAATGAGGAAGGAAAAAGGAGAGAAGGAATAAGGGAAGGAAGAAAGGGAAAAAGGTAGGAAGAGAGAAAGGAAGAAGGGAAGAACTAAGGAAAGAACAGATGAAGAAAGAGAATGGTAGAGCAGGAGCAGGGCCGTTTGAAGACATTTGGGGGCCCCAAGCAAAAAAAAAAAAGCGACTTTTCAAGTAGTTGAGAAGCAGTCCGGTCGGTCGTGTACCATTACCGCGCGGTACAGGGGATTCAGTTTGCTGTTCAGGGGGCCGGATTGAAAGGAATTGTGTGCACTTCCTGTCAGTCCGGCCTGGAACAGGAACCTGAATCTCCTGTATCGCGCGGTTATGGTACACGGCCGACCGGACTGCAGGAGGACGCAGCGGTGCGGCAAGGGCCCTCCCTGCTGGGGCCCCTGGCCAGCTCGGGGGCCCCAGGCAATTGCTTGCTTTGCCTGTTGTATTCCGACGGGCCTGAGCAGGAGAGAAGAAAGGAGCAAGGAAGGAGGGGTGGAAGGAAGGAAAAAAGAGGGAAGAAAGAAGGAAAAAAGGAAGGAAAAGGTGTAGGGAAAGAGGAATGCAGGCAGGAAGGAAGAAAGGAAGGATGAGGCACGGGATAAAGGAAGAATGGCAAAATGGAATGAGTGAGGAGGGATGAAAAAAAGGAAGGAAAAAATGTAGAGATAAGGAAAAGAAAGGGGGATCAAGAAAGAAAGAACAAAAGAAAGGAAGGGACAAGGGTAGAGCTGGAGAAAGGAAAGAGTGAGGAAGGAGGGGGGGGGGGGGGCAGGGGGGAATATGAAAGAAGGAAGGAAGGAAGGAAGTAATGAATGAAGGAAGGAGGGAGGGAGTAAGACATGAAGCATAAATGAAATACACAGTATTAGAAAAATAATTTTAGAAATAAAAGGGTAGGAAGGGAGAAAGAAAGGAGGGACAAAATGAAGGAGAACAGAAGGAGGAACGGTATAATGAAGGAAGGAAGGATGGGGAAAAATATAGGGAGGGAAAATGGTAGGAAGAACAAAAGAAAGAAGGAAGCAAGGGATGGAAGGAAAGAAGGAAGAAACAAAGGAAGGAATGGGAAAAGTTAGGGAGGGAAAAGAAAAGAAAAAGATGATAGATTTATATGTATAGATAGATTATAGATAGATAGAAAGATAGAAAGATAGATAGATAGATAGATAGATAGATAGATTATAGATAGATAGATAGATAGATAGATAGATACATAGATAGATAGATAGATAGATAGATAGATAGATAGATAGATAGATAGATAGATAGATTATAGATAGATAGATAGATAGATAGATACATAGATAGATAGATAGATAGATAGATAGATAGATAGATAGATAGATAGAAAGGTAGATAGATAGATAGATAGATAGATAGATAGATAGATAGATAGATAGATAGATAGATAGATAGAAAGGTCGATATATAGATAGATATTATGTATTGAGATGATCTTGTTCCTGTACTTGGCTGTGTCTTTAATAGTTGCTTACCATGACGGATCCACCAACAGATCCTTTTTACAGATAATTCAATTAAGAAGAACAAAGTCTCAGTGAAGAAATGGGATTTCTCATTCATTCTGTGGTTAGAAATGGATGACAGCTCACATACCGTCATTTACACCACTTACAATGTCTTTAGGTTGTGAAAAGTAATTATAAAATGCATACACAGGGAACAATGGCGGCGTGTCGTAGATGCCAGCGATCACTAACAATAGGTCCCATCCTCCATCATACCTGTACAGTCAGCGTGATATTCTTTCATTCTTCGACCCCGAGCTTTGCCAAGACCAACCTCCAGCAAATCTTGTAAAAAAAAAACAATTGTTAGCGACCTGCCCGAGGTCTGTCTGTATGGTTTGGATGAGGTTCACATCCATGAATGCACGTTTCATACAGCGAGTTTTCGTGCTTCACACATGGGGCAGCCTATTCATTTCAATTTCCTTCCTTTCTTCTTCCTTTCTTGCTCCTTCCTTCCTTTCTCCCTCCTGACCCTTCTTTCCTCTCATCCCTCTTTCCTCACTGCTCTCCTTTCTTCGTTCTACTGTTCCTGTCCATTTCTAAAATGTGTTCCCTCATCGTGTTCTAACTTTAGGGGGGATGGGCTGCCTGGGACATGACAGAGATCACTGTTCCCGATCACTGGGAACAGCAGATCTCTGAGATGTCCCCTGTCAGAACGGGGATCTGCTTTGTTTACAATGGCAGATCCCGGTTCTGCCTCTGTATACAGCGATCGCGGGCGGTGGCGGACATCGAGTCAATGGGACCCGCATAGCTCCCAACTGTCCCTGATTTCGAAGAACTGTCCCTGATTTGGAAAAAATTTCCCTCTTTCCTCCGCGTTTGTCCCTCAATTTGGTCTGATCTCTATAGATGTATATAAAATGCACTTTTTATTTTTCAAAAAGTGTTTCCCAGCGCTAAACCTTCCATCCAATTTATAAATTGCTGCATTTGTAAATGCCAAAAGCCAATATAAAGGAATAGTAGAGGTAAGAAAAAGCACTTGTGCGTTTAACCAATCCTTTTTTTATATGTACAATTCTCCTTTAAGGGGGGCGTGACAGGGGGCGTGTCCTATGCATACATACTTTTGCTAATAGGTGTTCCTCATTCCCATTTCAGGAAGTTGGGAGGTATGCCCGCAGTAGAACTCCCGTGGCGTGCGCGCATGCCCACAATCTCGTATGCAAAGACCGACATACAGGTACGTCGGTTCGCACAGGAGAGCTGACCTGCTGCAGTATAAGTACGGCGGCTGGTCGGCAAGTGGTTAAAGTGGAAAAAAATATTAAAAGTGAGCAGCTACAAAAAGTGTAGCCACGGTCCAGCGATGCAGGCGTACGAAGCCTCGTTCCTCTTCCCCTCCTCTGCACAGCGCCGACATTCTAACTGTTGGCGCCCGGCTGTGGCTTCACAGCCGGGCACACACTGCGCATGCACAAGCCGTGCTACGCGTGGTGAATGGCCAGGCAATCTTCTGGGACCTGTGACGTGTCCCAGAATATTGCAGGGAGGGAGGGGGAGAAGAGTGAACTTCCTTCCAGCGCTGCAGAGCCCCGGGAGGAAGTGTAGGGTTACCACCTGTTTGGGATTCACCTAGACAGTCTGGGTTTTGAATCATGTGTCCAGGTTTCTGGCAGACTGAAACACAGACACATCATTCAGACCGGGCTGTGGCTCCCCAAGTGACCAAAATAGCCATACTGTGGGCGGCTAGGAAAAATATAGACACAAGAAGCGTCTATGCGGTAACGCGCTGCCAAAATAATCCTAAACTAAGCGGCCAACACAACAAAAAATAGATCACTTTTTGTCACAAATAGAGCATAGAAAAAACAAAAGTGTGGCGCTGATGAAAATTATAAAACAAAGTCCATATGATGGGACAATTGCAAGTAGTGAAAAGCCAAAGTCCACAGTAGAACCAGATATCTGAAGCGGGTGAGGGACAACAGAGTATAAATTCCTTAAACCATGAAGATGGATATAGATGTCTGCTTACCAGATGTAGAGACTTGAGTAGGTATACACCTATCAAGTCATGCAGGCTTTTAGGTAACTGAGAACCTGATGTCTTCTGCTGGTGGAAAGGGATGTAGAATCCAATGGTCCTTCCTCCTAGGTGTTGTTGATTAGCCGATAACCATGTAGAAGTCTCAGACACGAGAATCGATGATTGACCAAAAGGAAATTAAAACACACATAGCGTGATACTGCATATGGGTGAAATTTATTTTAAAGGAATAAAATTTACACTCACGTGTGACCGGAGGTAATATAAGCGCTTGTACAATAAAAGGCAGAAAAGGTCAGTGTCTTCTCCCGACGCGTTTTGTTCAATAGAACATCGTCTTGGGGCACTGACCTTCTGCCAAATGAGCCAAATATATAACCGTAGATGTTGGGGACATCTACGGTTATATATTTGGCTCATTTGGCAGAAGGTCAGTGCCCCAAGACGATGTTCTATTGAACGAAACGCGTCGGGAGAAGACACTGACCTTTTCTGCCTTTTATTGTACAAGCGCTTATATTACCTCCGGTCACACGTGAGTGTAAATTTTATTCCTTTAAAATAAATTTCACCCATATGCAGTATCACGCTATGTGTGTTTTAATTTCCTTTTGGTCAATCATCGATTCTCGTGTCTGAGACTTCTACATGGTTATCGGCTAATCAACAACACCTAGGAGGAAGGACCATTGGATTCTACATCCCTTTCCACCAGCAGAAGACATCAGGTTCTCAGTTACCTAAAAGCCTGCATGACTTGATAGGTGTATACCTACTCAAGTCTCTACATCTGGTAAGCAGACATCTATATCCATCTTCATGGTTTAAGGAATTTATACTCTGTTGTCCCTCACCCGCTTCAGATATCTGGTTCTACTGTGGACTTTGGCTTTTCACTACTTGCAATTGTCCCATCATATGGACTTTGTTTTATAATTTTCATCAGCGCCACACTTTTGTTTTTTCTACACTGTGGGCGGCTGTCTGGGGGCAGGTTCAGCATCACTGAGGTGCAGGGCGGACCAGTCAGCAAGAGCAATTTGGTCACACCCACTGTTCGCTATGGCACGCTATGCGCACCACATTATTACTCTACTTGGGGCACCCAAAGGTGTCCCAGGCCAATAAAATGTTCGGGTTTGGCTTGAAGGAAAGGTGGCAACCCTAAGGAAGTGAGAGCTGGATGCCTCTAAAAAGAGGGTATCCCCCCCCCCCCCATAAAAAAATTACATGCCAAATGTGACAACGTCAGTGGGTCACTTAAAGTGGTTGTAAAGGATTGTGTTTTTTCAACTTATTGCATCCTATGCATTAGGGTGAAGAAACACCTTGCACTCTCGGGCCCCCCAGCCCCCCGTTTTATTTACCTGAGCCACGAAACTCCGTGGGCGCGATCCCGCGATGCTTTCCCCCAGCTTGAGGCGGCTCTTCATTGGAGATTGATAGCAGCACAGCCATTGGCTATCGCTGCTGGCAAGCAAACCAATGACGCGGCGCGCCCCGGGGGGCGGGGCCGAGTGATACACTTGGTGGCTACAGCCGCCACTGTATCACACGGGAGTGCGCCCGCAAGCTAACCCCCTTGGGAGAGCGCTTCCCAGAACAGGGGTTTGCTTTTGCAGGGAGGAGCCAAGACAGCCGCCGAAGGACCCCAGAAGACCAGGTCCGGGGCCACTCTGTGCAAAGCGAACTGCACAGTGGAGGTAAGTATAACATGTTTGTTATTTAAAAAAATAAAATAATCCTTACAACCCCTTTAAAGCGGAAGTTCCATTTTTGGGTGGAACTCTGCTTTAACCACTTAAGGACCCCTTCACGCCGATATACGTCGGCAGAATGGCACGGCTGGGCACATCCACGTGGGGTCGCGGGCGCGTGCACGCGACCTGGTCCGAAGCTCCGTGACCGCGGGACTCCAGCGGCAATCGCGTCCTAGTCCCGCGGTCACGGAGCTTCGGACCGGGTCCGAAGCTCCGTGACCGCGGGACTAGGACGCGATTGCCGCTGGAGTCCCGCGATCGGTCCCCGGAGCTGAAGAATGGGGAGAGCTGTGTGTAAACACAGCTTCCCCGTTCTTCAATGTGGCGCTGTCATTGATTGTGTGTTCCCTTTTATAGGGAAACACAATCGATGACGTCACACCGACAGTCACACCCCCCTACAGTTAGAAACACATATGAGGTCACACTTAACCCCTTCAGCGCCCCCTAGTGGTTAACTCCCAAACTGCAATTGTCATTTTCACAGTAAACAATGCATTTTTTGCTGTGAAAATTACAATGGTCCCAAAAATGTGTCAAAATTATCCGAAGTGTCCGCCATAATGTCGCAGTCACGAAAAAAAATGCTGATCGCCGGCATTAGTAGTAAAAAAAAATAGATAATAAAAATGCAATAAAACTATTCCCTTTTTTGTAAACGCTAATACGTATCGGCCTAAACTGAGGAAAAAAAAATATTTTTTATATATTTTTGGGGGATATTTATTACAGCAAAAAGTTAAAAATATTGAATTTTTTTCAAAATTGTCGCTCTATTTTTGTTTATAGCGCAAAAAATAAAAACCGCAGAGGTGATCAAATACCACCAAAAGAAAGCTCTATTTGTGGAATAAAAAGGACGCCAATTTTGTTTGGGAGCCACGTCGCACGACCGCGCAATTGTCAGTTAAAGCGACGCAGTGCCGAATCGCAAAAACTGGCCGGGTCCTTTAGTGGTTAAGCAACTTTGATTTTTTAAATGCAAGCAGTGTAACTACCTGTTATTAATTTAACATCAGCCTCTTGAAGCCTCTTTCCAGCTAAGCTTAGACTGTGAGAGGGAGAAGCAGCACAACGAGACAATCGGCTGTGCTGCAGTTCAAGAAATATGCTGGTAGGAGGAGAGAGCAGAGGGATAGAGAGATGAGCCCATCAGTCTGCTGCTTCTCTTTTCACTGTCCAGTCGTAGGCTAAGGGGAGGAACAAGACATGTACCGTATTTATCACGGTATAACGCGCTCCCGCGTATACTGCGCACCCCTAAAGTTGCCTCGAATCCTGTGGAAAAAACGTTTTTTTTGGACTTACAGTTTTGGTGTCTTGCGCGGCGTCCATCGGCGGCCTCGTCGGGTCCGGCGTCCGTCTGCGGCTTCGGGTGTCCTCTTCGTCTGGTCCGGCATCCTTCTGCGGCGTCCTCGCGTCCTCCCTGTTTTGGTGTCTTGCGCGGCGTCCATCGGCGGCCTCGTCGGGTCCGGTGTCCGTCTGCGGCTTCGGGTGTCCTCTTCGTCGGGTCCGGCATCCTTCTGCGGCTTCGGGTGTCCTCTTCATCGGGGTCCGGCGTCCGTCTGCGGCTTCGGGTGTCCTCTTCGTCTGGTCCGGCATCCTTCTGCGGCGTCCTCGCGTCCTCCCCGCTTGTTTCCCGCGCCGAGTTTGAATACTGCGCCCACATATACAGAGCGCAGTACACTCGTGTATTGTCGGCAATGCTCGGCTACCCGCGCTGACGTCCTGTACGTCCAGGACGCCAGCGCGGGAGGAGCCGAGACTGCCCGACAATACACGAGTGTACTGCGCTCGGTATATGTCGGCGCAGTATTCAAACTCGGCGCGGGAAAGCGGGTATCGGCGTATACCGCGCACCCACGATTTTTCCCTGATTTTTAGGGCAAAAAAGTGCACGGTATACGCCGATAAATACGGTAAGTATTACTTAACCACAACAGAAAATAATGAGGTCTCCTGCCCTGCCAGACGTGGCTAAAGCGTGTGTCAGAGCTGTGTTAACCTCAGCGCTGGATGGACAGAAATACAAATCCTTTGGCGGATAAAAGAGCTCCCTTATGTGTACTACATCTGTGTATTTGGCCGTTTGCCTGGAATTCGACTTTCTGAAGTGAACGCAGGCTAGGTTGGAAAAGTGCGATTTAGTAAATCAGCCCCACTGCATCTATCTCGCACGCTTTAAGAGACAGCTAAAAGCCAGCGAGAAGCCTCTCGAAGCTCTCGGGATTAGAGATTCTGTCCAGCGACTCCTTGGCGCAAGATTAAAATCCTCGAAGAAAACTCAAGACGCGTACGCGGGGGCCCCTCCGCCTTCCGCCAGGCCCCACCTGACAGCCGCGGCCTCGGAAATAAATAAATAAAGACGATAATACAGAAAAAGGCAGAAGATACCAGAAAGTCGCCAATTTATTTTCAAATTGGAAATTCTTCAGCATGCTGGGGGATTTGCATAAATCAGGGGGACAAGGGGAGCGAGAGGAGCGAGCGGAGCTTAAACAAAAATGCATTACAGAACCGCTCTTCTGTTTCCGTCCCTTGCCTGAGATTTCGAGCGCGGCTTGTACCAAAAGCCGCCGTTCTGCCTGCTGCGTTCTCTTAAAGGGAAAGTCCGGCCAAACTGGGATTTTGGTTGAGGGTGGAGGGGTACTAGGCGGCGCAGCTAGCAGCCGGTGTCTCTAAAAGTTTTCCAAGGTTTGTGGCAGGATTATTTTAACCACTTCAGCCCCCCGGAAAGGTTTTACCCCCTTCCTGACCAGGCCATTTTTTGCGATACGGCACTGCGTTACTTCAACTGACAATTGTGCGGTCATGCGGCGCTGTACCCAAGTAAAATGAATGAGCTAGATTCAGCATTGATTTACGCTGGCGTATCTATAGATACGCCGCGTAAATTCAAAGCTGCGCCGGCGTATGTTCTTTCTGTATTCAGAAAGCAAGATACGCCGAAATTAGGCTAAGATCCGACTGGTGTAAGTCTCTTACGCCGTCGTATCTTAGGGTGCATATTTACGCTGGCTGCTAGGTGGCGCTTCCATTGTTTTCGGCGTACAATATGCAAATGACCTAGATACGTCGATTCACAAACGTACGTGCGTTTGTGAATCGACGTATCTAGGTCATTTGCATATTTTACGCCGAAAACTACGGAAGCGTAAGGCTTGTGTAAGGCTTTTCCGGCGTAACGTTGCTCCTGCTTCTATGAGGCGTACGCAATGTTAAGTATGAACGTCGTTCCCGCGTGCAATTTTAAATTTTTTATGTTGTTTGCGTAAGTCGTTCGCGAATAGGGCTGGATGTAATTTACGTTCACGTTGAAACCAATACGTCCTTGCGGCGTGCTTTGGAGCAATGCACACTGGGATATGTACACGGACGGCGCATGCGCCGTTCGTAAAAAACTTCAATCACGTCAGGTCACCACCCATTTACATAAAACACGCCCCCCTCATACTCATTTGAATTAGGCGCGCTTACGCCGGCCCCATTTACGCTACGCCGCGGTAACTTAGGAGGCAAGTGCTTTGTGAATACAGCACTTGCCTCTCTGATTTACGGCGGCGTAGCGTAAATACGATACGCTACGCCGCCGTAACAATGCGCCCGGCTACCTGAATCTAGCCCAATGTTCTTTATTTCCCACAAAATAGAGATTTCTTTTGGTGTTATTTGATCACCTATGCAGTATTTTTTTTTTTACTGCGTTGTAAACAAAAATGTATATATAGGCCCGGATTCACAAAACACTTACGCCGACGTATCTCGAGATACGCCGCGTAAGTGTAAATATGCGCCGTCGTATCTGTGCGCCGTGCCCACAAAACTATATACGCCTGAAAATAGGCTTCATCCGACCGATGTAACTTTCCTATGCCGGCGTATTGTGGGCGCATATTTTTACGCTGGCCGCAAGTGGTGCTCCCATTGATTTCCTATTCACATATGCAATTGAGGGAGATACGCCGATTCACGAACGTACTTGCGCCCGGCGCATAATATACGCGGTTTGCGTAAGTCGTACGTCCGGCGTAAAGTTATGCCTCATAAAGCAGGTGTAAGTCAGCAGCATCCATGCAAATGGCTGCACCAGGGAACACAGCCGTCGTATTTTACGTCGTTTACGTAGTACGTGAATTTGGCTAGGCGTAGGTTACGTTCACGTCGTAGGCAGTGATTCTGTTGGCGGTACTTCTGACAATTGGGGATAAAATCCAATGCCTGCAAGAGCCGCTGCAGAAACTTTTCCTTTCATGAATTTTGGAGTGTGATGTGCAAATTGAATTTTAACTATAAAAGGGTCCATTTGTATATTTGTTACACTGAATCTCACTGCCAGAAATAATTAAACATTGGAAGGAAGGTAAAGAACTAACACAAAGAAAATACACCACAGTGAAATACTCATTTATATAGTAACTCTGCTCTCTCTCCCTCTCTCTCTGTCTCCTTCTTTCCCCTTCCTTCTTTTATTATTCCTTTCTTGCTCCTTCCTTCATTTTTCTTTCCTTACAATTTTCCCACCCTTCCTTCCATCCCTCCTTCACTCTTTCCTTTCTCCAGCTCTACCCTTGCTTCTTCCTTCCCTCTTCTTTCCTTCCTCCCCTCTTTTTTCCTTCCATCCATCCCTCCTTCATCACTACCTTTCTCTTTCTTCATCCGTTCTTTCCTTTGTTCTTTCTTACTTGCTCCCCCTTCCTTTCTCTCTCCCTACCTTATTCCGTTTCTTCCTTCTTTTCTTTCCCTCCTTCTTTTTGTCCCTATTTCCTCACTTCTTCAATTCTCCTTCCTCACTCTTCCTTTTTATTTTTAAATTCTACCTTGGTTCCTTTTTTTATATTTATTTTCCTCTTCCTTCCTCACTCCTTCCTTTCCCTCTCTTTCTTTTTCCCCTATCATACCTCCTTCCTCACTCCTTCCTTTCTTTCGCTCTACTTTTGTCCCTTTCTTCATTCCTTCCTTCCTTTTTTCTTTGTTTTCTACCTTTGTCCCTTTCTTCATCTATTTAATTTTTTCTTTCCTTCTTCTCTACCTTTGTCCCTTTCTTCATCTCTTTTTTCCCCTTTGTTCTTCTTTAACTTTGTCCCTTTCTTTATCTCTTTCTTCCCCTTTTCTTTCTTTCTTTGTTCTCCAACTTTGTCCCTTTCTTCATCTCTTTCTTCCCTTCTTTCTTCTTTTCCTTTGCCCCTTTCTTCATCTTTTTCTTCCCTTTTTCTTTCTTTTTTTCTTTCTTTCTTTCTTCTTTACCTTTGCTCCTTTCTTCATCTTTTTCTTCCCTTTTTCTTACTTTTTTTCTTTCTTTCTTTCTTCTCCACCTTTGTCCCTTTCTTCATCTTTTTCTTCCCTTTTTCTTTCTTTTTTTCTTTCTTTCTTTTTTCTCCACCTTTGTCCCTTTCTTCATCTCTTTCTTCACTCTTTCTTTCTTTCTTCTCCACCTTTGTCCCTTTCTTCATCTCTTTCTTCCTTTTTTTTAATATTTTTTCTCTACCTTTGTCCCTTTCTTAATCTCTTTCTTCCCTCTTTCTTTCTTTCTTTCCTCTTTCTTTCCTCTTTCTTTCCTCTTTCTTTCCTCTTTCTTTCCTCTTTCTTTCCTCTTTCTTTCCTCTTTCTTTCCTCTTTCTTCCCTCTTTCTTCCCTCTTTCTTCCCTCTTTCTTCCCTCTTTATTTCCTCTTTCTTTCTTTCTTTCTTTCTTTCTTTCTTTCTTCCCTTCTTTCTTCTTTCTTTCCTCTTTCTTTCCTCTTTCTTTCCTCTTTCTTTCCTCTTTCTTTCCTCTTTCTTTCCTCTTTCTTTCCTCTTTCTTCCCTCTTTCTTTCTTTCTTTCTTCCCTCTTTCTTCCCTCTTTCTTCCCTCTTTCTTTCTTCCCTCTTTATTTCTTCCCTCTTTCTTTCTTCTCTCTTTCTTTCTTCTCTCTTTCTTTCTTCCCTCTTTCTTTCTTTCTTCCCTCTTTCTTTCTTCCCTCTTTCTTCCCTCTTTCTTTCTTCCCTCTTTTTTCCCTCTTTCTTCCCTCTTTCTTTCTTCCCTCTTTCTTTCTTCTCTCTTTCTTTCTTCCCTCTTTCTTTCTTTCTTTCTTCCCTCTTTCTTCCCTCTTTCTTTTTTCCCTCTTTCTTTTTTTCTTTCTTTCTTCCCTCTTTCTTTCTTTCTTTCTTTCTTTCTTTCTTTCTTTCTTTCTTTCTTTCTTTCTTTCTTTCTTTCTTTCTTTCTTTCTTTCTTTCTTTCATCCTTGCTCTTTCCTTCCTTTCTCCCCTCTATTAATCCTTTACTGTATTTCCCACACTCTATATATATTCTTTCAATCCTTAATCTATCTATCTGCCTGTCTATCTATTTCACACTCACACAAACAAATACAGTAAATTAAAAACAGGTGTCACTGGTTTTTGCCCCACCGAGTAACCTACCTGGCCTTTCACCCACCTTCTGCCCTCTGGACTCACAGACAAACTAGGCAGATGCCCAGAAGGTTCATAAAACCATCCCCCTGACCCCCATTACACCACATCATCCTCCCGCCGTTCTCATTACAAGGCCAGGAGGACACTATAAAGCCCTCAAGGCTTCCAGCTGCTAATCCCCCTCTACAGACAATAAATACCCCCCCAAATGGGGCTCTCCTTGTTAGAGCGAGATCAGATCATGGCTTTACTTGTGTCCGGGTTCGGTTTACACTTAGATCTGGAGAAATGATTACAAAAAAATTGAACTTGATCACATCCACAAGCGGAAAGGTCAGGCTGGCTCAGGGCCTCAACGCCAAAGCTGCTGTTTCACCGCATTGAGAAATTCTGCGGAGACGTAACATCCAGGAAATAATGATAGGAGGAAAATATAAATCAATAGAACAGCAATGGGGGGTCGGGAGGTCATAAGCTTTGGGCTCATCGCAAGAACGAAGTAAAAAAATCGTCTCCTTCTTTTATTTATTGCTTATTCACCTGCCGGCTTTAATATTTATTCACACGCTATGGGCATCATTGGCTCCATTTAGTATGTGAAATGTGTTTGAAAGAGGAACGTGTCCTAGTTGCCCCAAGAAACCGCTCAGTGCAGGTGTACTGGGAACCATATATCACTCAGAGCCAAAGTGCCACACTGCCAACTTGCTGACTTAATGTCAAACCAATCACATATTTCTATATCAGGATAGGTGCCTGTGGCTTATGGAAGCCCTCCCAGAGTTCCATTCATACTTACTCACTCTAATAGGCCATGTCACCTCTTGGCACATACAATAAATACGCTTCATTAACTTTCTAGTAATCCACACAGCTGACATATATTGATATTTTACTTAGCGATACAGTACGATGGACCCCTAGATCTGCAGAACCTGCATTAAATCCAGCTAGTTCTCTTGGATGGTGAATCCTATTTGATTCAATGAACCGGTAATGTGGTCATCCTGCAGCATCCAATGGGAAAGCTGCTTTTAATGCCACCAGCATTTCCGGGGCAAAAACCTCAATCCCCCTGCAAAACAAGTGCCTAAGTAGTATAATGATTGATTAAGATTAATTAACTGTTCTAATAAGTAAGTACTGTGCATCTTCATTAGGGTAATAGGGTGTGGATTACTCCCTAACCCTCTACAGCAAGGGTGTCCAAACTTTTTTCAAAGGGAGCCAGATTTGACGAAGTGAACATGCGTGATGGACGACCATTTTGCCTGAAATTCTTTGAACCATTAAAATTCGGTCTAAGTGTGTTCGTCCGAACACCAATACACTGCCCAACAAGAATTCTCTTGCCATTGTGGCTGTGTGTGGTGAAGAGATGAGCTTGGGCGTGTTTTTTGGATATAACGTATTTATCGGCATATAACACGCACCTTAATTTTAAGAGGGAGGTTTCAGACAAAAAATAAAATGTTAAATTAAGAACTGTGAAGCAAATAAGGATCAGTACCCGTGAATGCAGCCTCAGGCCCCGTACACACGACCGAGAAACTCGACGAGCAAAACACATCGTTTTGCTTGTCGAGTTCCTTGTGAAGCCGCCGAGGATCTCGGCGAGCCAAGTTTCCCCATTGACTAACGAGGAAATAGAGAACATGTACACACGACCGGTTTCCTCGGCAGAATACGGCTCCCATCGAGTTTCTGGCTGAATTCTGCCGAGAAACTCGGTCATGTGTACGGGGCCTCACCATTGCCATGAATGCAGCCTCACTATTGCCATGAATGCAGCCTCACCATTGCCATGAATGTAGCCTCACCATTGCCCTGAATGTAGTCTCACTATTGCCATGAATGTAGCCTCACCATTGCCATGAATGCAGCCTCAACATTGCCATGAATGTAGCCTCACCATTGCCATGAAGGCAGCCTCTGAATACAGCCTCACCATTGCCACCAGTGCAGCCTGATCAATGCCAATCTGCAGCCTTGGCTGGGACAGGGAGGGGGCCAACAGATTACATACAGAAGAATCTCCTGTTTACACGGCAGCCTCTTTAATAAAACTCCCGCCTCCTATGATAGACAGAACAGTCATCCAATGGCAGTCCAGGAGATGGGACTTCCTATTAGAGTAAACAGGAGATTCTCCTGTATGTAATCTGACGGCACTCATCCCGCCCCCTCCCTGTCCCCTCCGGGGCAGCGCCCATAAATACAGTATATGTCTTTTGTGGTCCTGGTGGCCACAAAAGAGATATATATATCCAAATTACCAGGGGGGCCACATTAAACCAGAACGCGGGACTCAACTGGCCCGCGGGCCGGACTTTGGACATGCCTGTTTTACAGCATTATAATCAGGATCCCCATTGGATTCTGTTGGGTGACCCTCACTCCTAAGGGGGAATCCTGTAGCTTTACATGCAGGGCTACATTATATCTGCACAGACCACCAAACAAAATGAGCTGTAAAGAGCCTTGAATTTAGTCAGAGTTGCGGAGAGGTGTCCAGAGGAGGGGAAAATTAAAAAAAAAAATTGTTAAGTTACTACATTTTAAGGTTTGTTGATGCTTTCTGATGACGTCCTGGAAATGACGAAACGTGTAGGGAAGGGGACATTCAATACTGCATCACTTCCGCTAGTTGGCATGCACGCTGGCTCCTGGATGATCCGGAGCAGCGGCGGTTCGTGACAATGGTCTGTAAATTAATTCAAGTGCCAGGAGGCGGGCACCAGAAATTGTGAGTGCAATAGTTTTTACTTATATTTGAGTGGATTTGAATTATTGAAAGTATTTCACTATGATGTCTATTTTGGTTCCCTCTCTTTTATAAGAATTTTTTTTTAACAGTGGCCCATGATTGCCAACATCCCTGTATGTATAGGCAAAAAAAAGGAACGACTTTCAAAAGTGGGACTTTAGCGGCAAAGCAAGTTGATGCAGCAACTACCAAAATTTTCCCACAACAAATGTGTGATGTTGGATTATCCGATCGTGTATACACAAGTGTGTACACATCAGATAAAAACTGCAAAGTTTGCTCGGAAGCAATTCTCACCATAACACAACATTAGCAGAAGTTGCTCAAAGGGTGGCGCTAAAGAGCTGAAAAACACGTTGTTTCGTGTTTGTTTGGCCAACAATTCTTTTCCATTTGTATGCAATACAAGTTCCTGACTAACGCCCTTCGGACAAAATTCCGAGGCTTTGTACGCAGAAAATCCGATCGTGTGTACGAGGCTTAAGCCTTATTTGACCCCCGCCCCCATAATAGGCGGTCAATGCTCTCTGGTAAGAGCACATCCTTAAGGGCCCTTTCACACTGACATGTTTTTCAGGCAGTATACCGCCTAAAAAAATCCTGCCCTGCAGTCTTCAGTGTGAAAGCCCAAGTCTCAGTCAGTCGAGTAGTGTATTCTGAAAGATCTTACGCCCGAAGTTACGGCGGCGTAGCCTATATGGGCGGGCGTAAGCCCGCCTAATTCAAATGTGGATGATGTGGGCGTGTTTTATTTAAATTACTTGTGACCCCACGTAATTGACGTTTCTTACGAACGGCGCATGCGCCGTCCGTGAATGTTTCCAAGTGCGCATGCTCCAAATTACGCTGCAAACTGTCAATGCGAACGACTTACGCAAACAACGTAAAATACGACGCTGTTCGTACAGTTCCGACGTCCATACCTAACATGACTTACCCCTGCTTTATGAGGGGTAACTTTTACGCCGGAAAAAGCCTTACATAAACGACGTAAAAAAATGCGCCGGGTGAACGTACGTTTGTGAATCGGCGTATCTACCTAATTTGCATATTCCTCTCGTAAATCTACGGAAGCGCCACCTAGCGGCCAGCGTAAATATGCAACTAAGATACGACGGTGTAAGAGGCTTACGCCAGTCGGATCTTAGCAAAATTCCGGCGTATCTTGTTTTCTGAATACAGAAAAAAGATACGCCGGCGCATCCTAGAAGTTACGCGGCGTATAAATAGATACGCCAGTGTAACTTCTTTCTGAATCTGGGCCACTTCGTTTTTTTTGTTTCACTTAGTGCAACATTATTATTATTTATTTCTATTTTTGTGGTGATATCTCACTTGCAGCTTTTATTTTACTTTGTTATCACAAGCGCCGTTTATTTCTGTTTTTTATTTTATTTATTTATTTACTATCTCATAAAAGCCTGCTCATAACCCTTTTGTTGTGTAATGCTATTTTTACATGGCAAAGTCAACATTTATTAGATTTTTTTTATTTATTTATTTTTACCTCTTTTGTGCCTGGTGTCTCCAGAAGTCTTCAGCTTACTGATCCTATTCCAGAAAGAATTATTTGCAGAGCCCAACAGTATCGCTGCTAATTTATTGACAATAGCACACACATACCCTTACCGCATCAAACGCAGCCTGCGCATTTTTGTTTACAAGCCTGCCTGCCTGCCAATCACAGGTTACTTGACGACCTTTTCATTTTCGCCTCTCAGCTGCCCCGGCGGTGGCTGAAGAGCTGCCGGCTCGGTGTCGGGCTCCATTTTTCAGACATGCTTATCCGACAATGACTGAGGAATGAGAAAGAGTTTATGATTGATCGGAAACACATTTGTTACATGGGCATTCAGCCTTGCCTCCTCGCCACCCGCCTTCGTAACTCCTGCAGGGCACGGCAGAATTAATGGCTGTGTTTGGCCTCTAATACCACCACTCAGAAGGACAATTCTTTTCATTTTTTAACTTAGAATAAAATATTGGCGTGGATGTACATACATCAGCCGATCCCTAGAAAGCCATTTTTGCCTGGCTGCGGCGGAATGGCTTTTTGGGATAGCCCGCTGCATTGTTCTGTAACGCTTTTATCGCTCCTCTGGGGAATCAGATCCATCGTAGATCATAAATACGCCACAAATCCACGCTAACATTGCAGTCGCTCCAATGAAAAGTCTCTACCAAACGCAGAGTATTGAGAAGGGCACAAAATAATGAGGCCATTACCACGTACCGGCCACTTGTCATTCGGCTGAATTTTTTTTTGCACACTATCAGTACAAAGTCTTTGTAGTTGTGCAGTATAGGAATGCTAAGAAAACCGGCCGTGCATTGATGATAGTGGCGGGCAGGAAAATTTATTGAAACCTGCATAAAATGCCAATTAACCACTTAAGGACCGGACCAATATGCTGCTACCTGACCCAAGGGGTTTTTAGAATTCGGCACTGCGTCGCTTTAACAGACAATTGCGCGGTCGTGCGACGTGGCTCCCAAACAAAATTGGCGTCCTTTTTTCCCCACAAATAGAGCTTTCTTTTGGTGGTATTTGATCACCTTTGCGGTTTTTATTTTTTGCGCTATAAACAAAAATAGAGCGACAATTTTGAAAAAAATGCTATATTTTTTACTTTTTGCTATAATAAACATCCCCCAAAAACATATATAAACATTTTTTTTTCCCTCAGTTTAGGCCGATACGTATTCTTCTACCCGTTTTTGGTAAAAAAAAATCGCAATAAGCGTTTATCGGTTGGTTTGCGCAACATTTATAGCATTTACAAAATAGGGGATAGTTTTATTGAATTTTTATTAATTTTTTTTTTTTACTACTAATGGCGGCGATCAGCGATTTTTTTCGTGACTGCGACATTATGGCAGACACTTCGGACAATTTTGACACATTTTTGGGACCATTGTCATTTTCACAGCAAACAATGCATTTAAATTGCATTGTTTATTGTGAAAATGACAGTTGCAGTTTGGGAGTTAACCACAGGGGGCGCTGTAGGATTTAGTGTTCACTTAGTGTGTGTTTACAACTGTAGGGGGGTGTGGCTGTAGGAATGATGTCATCGATCGAGTCTCCCTATATAAGGGATCACTCGATCGATGCAGCCGCCACAGTGAAGCCGTGTTTACATACGGCTCTCCCCGTTCTTCAGCTCCGGGGAGCGATCGCGACGAAGCGGCTATAAACAAATAGCCGGTCCGTATTCATTCGATTCCCCATAGGGGAGAGCGGAGGAAAGACAGGGCGGTCTCTGCACAGTGTGCGGGGTCCGCCGACAGCTCAGCGGGGATTACGGATGATCCCCGCTGAGCAGACGGACACACACGGGGCGGATCAATACGGATCCGCTCCGTGTGAAAGAGCCCTAAATCTACTATTTAAAGCGATATTTACCACTTACAGACTGGAAGGGTTTGCCACCTTAACCGCTTCAGCCCCGGACCATTTTGTAGCTAAAGGACCAGGCCACTTTTTGCGATTCGGCACTGCGTCGTTTTAACTGACAATTGCGTGGTCGTGCGACGTGGCTCCCAAACAAAATTGGCGTCCTTTTTTCCCCACAAATAGAGCTTTCTTTTTGTGGTATTTGATCACCTCTGCGGTTTTTATTTTTTTGAGCTTTAAACAAAAAAAGAGCAAAAAAATATGTATATATTTTATTTTTTGCTATAATTAATATCCTAAATAACAAAATAAAAAATCTAAATTAGTTTAGACCAATACGTATTGCTCTACATATATTTGGGGGGAAAAAATCGCAATAAGCCTATATTGATTGGTTTGCGCAAAAGTTATAGCGTCTACCAGGGCTTTTTTTCAGTGGGAACGTGGGGGAACGCAGTTCCGGCACCTCCAGAACTGAATGTATGTAATGGCAAGGGGTTCTGGGTGTGCTGAAGGGTCTATTGATGCTGATCGCTTGGAAATCTATTATTACTGGAGGGGACCTGTTTTTGCAGGGGGGTCTGTCGTTGCTGGTGAGGGATCTATTGTTGCTGGGGGTAATTCTTATGTTGCTCCTGTCAGCATACACCTGCAGATAAGCTCCCCTCATTAGGAACTGTGTTCATTGGTTATTGTATTATTACTGTATCGTATTGTTATTGAATTATTACTGTATCGTTATTGTATGTATCCCTTTTGAAAGGGTTATCCTATATTGTCCCATCCATATATGGGCATTTGCTGTGTCGAGCCCACATGCTGTGACATCACTTCCTATGGTCACATGCTGTGATCTCCTCCAATCAGCTGTGGTCTGTGAAGGCTTTTGTTCTAATAAAAAGACTCCGTGTGGGCGTCGCCAGGCAGTCTGGTGAGGATGCCATGATGAGAACAAGCTGGTGGTCAATGGTGTCTTATTGAATGAATGGAAGGGGATGAATCGTGAGTGAAACTTTTAGCTTAAAGATGAATTATTTCACTGAGGCCCCGTACACACGACAGAGTTTCTCGGCAGAATTCACAGAGAAACTCGGTCAAAACCCGGATTCTGCCGAGAAACTCTGTCGTCTGTACACTTTTGGCTCGAAGGAGCCGCCGAGGAGCTCGTCGAGAAAATAGAGAACATGTTCTCTATTTTCTCGTTGTTCTATGGGAGAAGGCGGCCCGCCGAGCTCCTCGGCGGCTTCATCCCAGAACTCGACGAGGAACTCGACGTGCTTGGCACGTCGAGTTCCTCGGCCTTGTGTACGGGGCCTAAGATGAAGTGGGATTTCACAGTGTCCGAATGGTCAGTCCGCTTCTGGTATCTACCTTAAATCATATTGCTAATTTCATATTGTATTTGTTTGTAGCCTAATAGCCAGATTCAGAGACAGTTACGCCGGCGTATCAGTAGATACGCCATCGTAACTCTGAATCTACGCCGTCGTAAATTTAAATTAGGCTAAGATACGAGCGGTGTAAGTCTCCTACGCCGTCGTATCTTAGGGTGCCAATTTACGCTGGCCACTAGGTGGCGCTTCCATTGTTTTCCACGTCAAATATGCAAATGAGCAAGATACGCCGATTCACAAACGTACGTACGCACGTCGCAATTAGTTACTCCATTTACGGAAGACATACGCCGGCGTAAAGATAAAGCTGGTCTCTAGATGGCGCAGCCCATGCAAAGTATGGACATCGGAACAAGCGTATCTTTTTACGTCATTTGCGTAAGTCGTACGCGAATAGGGCTGTGCGTAAGTTATGTTCACGTAGTAGGCAGTGTTCGACGTATCTAAGGCATTCTATCCGGCGCATGCGCACTGGGATACGTCCACGGACGGCGCATGCGCCGTTCGTTCAAAACTTCATTTGTGTAGGGTCATGGTTTATTTACATAAAACACGCCCACCTCAACACAATTTGAATTAGGCGGGCTTACGCCGGCCCATTTACGTTATGCCGCCGTAACTTAGGATGCAAGTGCTTTGTGAATACAGCACTTGCCTCTCTGACTTACGGTGGCGTAGCGTATATGAGATATGCTACGCCTGCCTAGGTCTTACTGAATCTGGCTATAAATACTCTAATTTGCACTTAAAACTGTCATTTTGTAACTTCTGGAAATGCCAGTAAAAACCTGGCTGTGCCAGTAAGTTTTGGGTGTTGTGTCAGTAAATTTCAATCTGGTAGGTTGGCATCACTGCCTGCTCTTTATAGCGCAAAAAGTAAAAACCGCAGAGGTGATCAAATACCACCAAAAGAAAGCTCTTTTTTTGGCGGAAAAAAAGAACAAAATTGTATTTGGGTAGAGAGTCGCAAGACCGCGCAATCGTCAGTTAAAATAACACAGTGCCGAATTGCAAAAAAATGACCTGATCAGGAAGGGGGTAAAACCTTCCGGAGCTGAAGTGGTTAATAAAGGTGTATCAGAGCTTTGTAAACCTCAGGAATGGAAGGAAATTTTGGAAGGTAAACCATCGACCTTATATGTATTCCATCTGTGTACTAAGCTGTCTGACTAGAGTTTCCCTTTAAGCCGAAAAGCATGGCATTACCCAACAAGCTCCTGCTATGTTTGAAGAAGTTCCTGACACCCTCGTAGCCAGTCTTCGCCACGTTCCACTTTAACGGGAGGGCAAAAAATGCAAATGAATTCCTATATCATCTCCTATCTGGGCTCCGTAGTAAGCATCCTGCATGCGCTGCCTGTCAGTGTTTGTTTGCAGCTAATCTGCATACAAATAATCCAACGCTCTTATCTTATTTCCTACAACAGGCCCGCAGGATGATTAGAACGGGCAGGTACAAAGAGCTTTCAAAGACTACCCGAAAAACTTCAAACGGCTCCCAGCGCCCGAGGAATGAAAGAGAAGCTCAAAGAAGGGGTCTGAGGCGCTCGCTGGCGATATTTTCTTTCTCTCCCTCTTCCAGCTGCCGCTTGGATTAATTATGGATGTCTGCTCTTGTCTTATTTTTTTAACGCTTTCGGTCTGCTCGCCGAAGATAAAATAGACTTGAAAAGTTGGGTTTTCTGAAGCCAAGATGGGAAGTATCACATTGTCTTTCTTTCTGTTGGAAGAATCCCTTTGTTCTATGTTTTTTTTTTTTTTCTGATCAAGGTACAACGTTCTGTCTTTTTGATCCTTCTGTAGGCCCACTTTGAAGGAAGCAAGTCAGTTGGGCTTCACTTGGTTGTTGGTCGGCCAAGTGTTGAGGTGGCCTTACTTAGGATTTAGTTAGTTCCCTGCTGCTGGAATCATAGAGTAGTAATTCTGCTCTGTGTGGGTGATGCTAAGCTTGGGGCCAAGTCCTCCTCCCTTTATGGGACTGGCCGTGGCTTTGTTGGAAATATGGAGTAGGATCCATTTAGTAGGATACTGTCTTTAGGCAGGGCAAAAGGGGCAGCTGTCCTGGGCCCTGTCATTGTTGTGGAGCCCAATGTAGCAGCCTCATACTTGCCAACTATCCTGGTTTAAATTCCCTTGTCTGTCTATTGATGGGTCCGCTCACCTCCCCAGTCCAGCTTCCCCGACCCCTCTTATGTGTAAAGCATCCTGTGTCTCTAATAGGGGTACAGTGTGAATGAGAACCCCACTCTTATCTGTACTAGATGGACTCTCTTTATAGCCACACTGGAACCTTGTATATATGTATATATTGTGTGTTGTCTCATGATGTTGGACTCCTTTGCTGGAATCGTTTGGGGTGTGGTTGTATTCCATTGTTTTATTGTCTCTATCTGCCCTGGCTGTGGGGAGGGGGATGGTGGGGAAATGCTCTGTGCCTGGCTGTGTGTGCACTTATTTTGGGGAAAAGCTTCAGTTTCACCGGCTCCCTAGAGGGTACGCTACATAAGCAAAGGGTTGTCAAAGACATGGCATGGGGAAAGGAGGTGGGCACTGCCCGCAGGGATGTGTATTAAAGCAAAAAATTAAATAATTGAGTTTGGCAGGAGAACAGTAGTTATAATAATGCTTTAACCCCTTCCTTCCGGCGTAACACAAATATGCAGCCTTCAGCTTGAAGGAGTTGTATCGGGGTGATGCATAAAGTCGCAAGGTACTGTTTTTTAGAACTGACGGTTGGCTTTCTTGGGATGACAACCGATTGGGCTAGGAAAACGCTCAGCTGTCATTCCAAGCAGCAGATGGGGACGTTCAACCCCCCTCTTGTGGCTCGCCACTGGGAGGCCCGAGCGACCAGCCGGAACATCTCAGATCTAGTAACACGGAAGCGATGTCATGACATCACTTCCGGTTTACGGAAGACTTAAAATGCCAAATTTAAAAAAAATGACAGTATTCAAAACTGCCAAACACAGTGTTGTACAACACTGTTGGCTTTCCCTAAACCTGCCTGTGAATTGAATCAACCTACTACAGCAAAAAATTCCAACAAATGACAATTTCCAGTTTCCCACAAAAGAAACCCCAAAAAAACACGTCTTGGTATGAAAGCAGTTGTGTCTCTGCATAGATCAGACACACCTTCTGCTAAGTCTGAGCTGCAGCTCTCCAATCAGCAGGGAGCATAAGCTTTGCTGATTGCAGCCCTATAGGTCTGACACTGCAGCGGGATGTGTCAGACCTCCTCCGAGGGACTAGACATCTAGTGGTGGAAAAGAATTACTGCAGGGGCAGCTCTGAATTGAGGGTGAATATTGCAGAAAAAGCTTGTTTTATCTTTCGATAGGCTGTTTATATTCTGCTTCAACTTCCGGCCCAACTAGCATTTGAAAAAAATCAAGCACTTGCCAGAAGAGCTGGTTCGTCTCCAGGCATCTGTGAACTAATAGGAGAGTCTAAGAAGTGCATGGTCATCTCCAGGGAAATTCCATACATTTCAAGGCTGCAGCCTTTGGTTGGCCTCGGTGATGGGGACTGACGTTGTAGAGGAGCCATAATGAGCTATCAAGTCGACAGGCCGAGACGGAAATCTAAGAGGTGAGTGGGTGGTTGGCTTCAAAGTTACATGAGTTATGACAGCGAGGCCGAAGCCTACAGTTAATTAATGTGAATATTGTGGCCAGGATTCTATCTGTACATGATGAAATATTAGTTATAACATTAAAAAAAAATGGTCTATTTGAAATTGTAGTTGTAAACGCAGGTGGAATATAGTCAGAGGCAGTAAGAGCAATGGTGGCTGGTGCTCAATAATTTATTGTCATAGCCCTTCAGCACCTGGGATGCAGGCGGTGAACCTCTCATCCATGGAGATTCTTGCCCCCTCCGAGCTTGCCGGGGACAGCGGAGAGTCCGAGACGGAGTCCGAAACATGAAACATGGAGCTCGCCAGTGGCGGCTGGTGGTTCGGACTTCCTCTCATCTCTTGACATGAGGCTTGGCTTTGAGACCTGGACCAGCATGGGCACCAAGGGACCAGTCATAGCCCTTCAGCACCTGGGATACAGGCGGTGAACCTCTCATCCATGGTGATTCTTGCCCCTTCCGAGCTTGCCGGGGACAGCGGAGAGTCCAAGTCCGAAACGTGGGATATGGAGCTCGCCAGTGGTTCGGGCTTCTTCTCATCTCTTGACATGGGGCTTGGCTATGAGCCCTGGACCAGTATGGGCACCAGGGACAAGTCATAGCCCTTCAGCACCTTGGACACGGCCTCCTTGGTACAGGCGGTGAACCTCTCATCCATGGTGATACTCGCCCCCTCCAAGCTGGCCGTGGACAGCGGAGAGTCTGAGTCGGAGGGTCGGGCTTTCCCTGTGTCCCCTCCCTCCTCCAGGTCAATAGGATCGCTTCTCCTTTCACCCATTCGGGAAACGGACCTTCTGATTGGCCGAGAGAAGAATCAGTGTCAGAATAGCAAATATTCATTCGCTATTGTCACACAACTGGGTGGGCTTGGAGCGCAGTGCTCTGAACCCCGAGCCCACCCTTCCTGTTTGCGGTGATGCTGTAAACCCAGCATCCACCGCTCGATCCACTAGCACCCGGGAGCAGTATCTCCTGTAATGGAGATTTTTCAAACGCCCGCCCTCCTTCCTTTGTTTACATCTCGCGTCACTTCCTGCTGCACGAAGTCGCGCGATGTTTCCTCTAACAGGGCCGAATATGATAACAAGGGAGCTATGACACAAGCTCCCAGAAGACACTACGCGGGACAGGAAACAATGGAAAACCCGAGGGCTGCAGAACGGAAGCCAATCCTGTTTATATGGTACTGTAAAACTTTTTTATATGAAAATATCGGATTAAGCTTTGTTTATGAGCATTATTACTATTGAGATTATGTTTGATTTAGGGTGGAGCTCCGACTCTATACGGCGCCTGCGCAATGACGTTCGGCTTCTTTCGGAAAGTCGTGACGCGCAGTATGCGGCAGTCGGAGGAACGTCAATCAACTAGGAACGTCCAGCCCTACTAGAATCGTACCCGGAAGCCGAGGGATGAAACACCGCTAACAAGGTATGTATGGAAAAAAAAAAAAAAAAACAGCATCCTCGCAGTATAACTGTCACGAAAGGAGATTCCTCAGTCCTGTCAATGTCAGGGGAATTCAGCCCCAGCGCGTGCGCATTGGCGCGCGTTCGTGTGCGCGGCGCGAATGCGCGCGTTCGTGTGCGCGGCGCGCGGCGCGGGAGTGCGCGCGCCCGCTGACGGCGTTTGGCGCCAAGGAAACGCTATTTAAACTGGTCAGTCCCTCACCATCTTGCTGACCAGTCTACAGCGTTTACCTGAGAACCTGCATCTGCTACCTATTGATTCACCTGTTTACCTGACCCGGCTTTCCTTGACCTTCCTTGTCTGCAACCTGCCTTGACCCCGGCTTCATCTGACTACGGCTTCTGCTCAATCCCTGGCTTGTCGCTGCCCGCCCGTGTTACCGACCCGGCTTGGACTACCACGATTCTCTGGACTTTCCTTGTACCTGAACCACTTACCGGTGACCCGACCGGCTTACTTACCTGCCCGATCCCTGTACCTGCAAGTGCCATACCCTCGTCTTGTCTGCTGCTTAAGTGCCCTGCCTGAACCAGCATACCTACCTGCTACCGTTCCTGGACCACTACTCAGCTTTACCACCAGGCACTTGTGTCCCTCCGGACCCTAGACCCTCTGTCCATTCTACCAGTAGGTCTTGGGTCGGAGGCTTACGAGAGGCCGCTCCCTGCACGTTGGGCTCTATAACCAGGTACGTGACAATAACCGGTCAGCTCAAGGTATTATTAGAAATGTATTTTTGGGTGAACTTCCACTTTAAGACTCCTTCCCTGCTAGGTACGGTGTCAGCGTTTTCTTTCAGGGTTCCCACCCACCCGTTCCCCCAGCCTTCATACATTCTCATACATTTTACTTATTCTTACATTCAGGGTATGCCCTCTTCTCAGGCATACCGACCAGCAGGCCAAAGGCACACCTCAGGCCTTGGTTATTAGGGTTATCACATTCCAGACTCTGATTACAAATAAATATACAGGAAAAAGGATAAAGCTCAATATTATATTATGAAATTTCAACCAACTGCGGCCTCTACCAGCCGCCTCTAAGGATGTGCCAACTCTTACCTTAGCCTACCTGTTTTCTGCCCGGAGTTTCTCTTTAAACATAAAATCAAGCAGATGTTTTTTTCCATAAAATTAATTTGTGCCAATCATTCAGCATGTCGGCCTGTCTGTCGGAATGAAAGACAAGCCGCGCGTTCCGCAGTTACATTAATAAGGCAGCCCGGTACAAGTTAGTGTCCTGGAGCGCTGGCGCGGCCTCCCCAGGGACGGCCATGAAATGTACACCGTTCCAGTCTCTTTTGATCATTTATGCTGATCCTTTCCACTATTAAGGGGTAATTTGTTTAGTATGCAGCGCCACAAGGGGACAGCGAGGGACGGGGCTCCTGATTAGGAAGGTGACAGATTCATTTATTAATAGTCTTCCTCCTGGCTTTATAAAGGTGATTCATCATGGAGAAAGGACGGAGCTTGGAGGGGGGGAAACCCAAAAAAACAACTTATGAAATATTATCCAACTTTAGAGATATCACTTCTGAAAAGTAGAAATTATATAGAAAGTTTACAAGATTCTTGACACGTCATAATATACAGCAATCTTAAATTTATTTTAGGAAAAACAATGCTTTTTAAATTTTATTAAGATCGTACTTATTGTCATTAGGAGTAGTAGTATTGTTATCATCCTTCCTGATTAAAAGTAGTAGTACCCATTATTATTATTATTATTAGGGGGGTACACCTGTAAGGGGTCCGATGGTCCCCTGGGGCCCGGCTGGCTCCCTCCCATTTTTTTTTGCATTACACCTGCAAGGGGCCCAATGGTCCCCAGGGCCCCTTACAGGCCCGGCCGGCCTCCCTCCCATTTTCCTGCCAGTCTACCTCATCTGGTACTTCCATGGTACCCCTGCCTGACTACGTATCCTGGTATACAGCTGATCTCCAACATCTACTCAGCAAGTCGCAGCTGGCAACCCCTGCATCTCTGGGCATAGCACCCCCTGTGTCACCTCCAGGGGGCGTTCTGCACTTAGTCGCAAGGGAAGCCCTCTCAGCACTTCGGCCTCTGGTAAGGTACGTGACAGTATGTGTCCCCACATTGAATGACTCACACTATTATTGACCTGTTGGGTTCAGAATTAACCACCTGTAATATTTCAAGATATCCTGCAATACAAGAATTATCATTACTGTCCCATCTCATGTAATCCATGATATCAGTTCTCAGTCATCATATGCCCCTAGTGGACATAGGATGACCCTAGACGCAAGAGTCATTGGTGAAGCTGACACAGGAGTACCCCACATGCTTCAAGAGCCTCTGGGTCCCACGGGCCATACAGTTACAGGCATAAATTAGGGGGCGGAGCCCCTAATGGAGTGGCCGCCACTGCCTGGCACACCCTTGGCACACGTCTATGGTTTGAACCAAGCCTATAGCCCCATTTACACCAGTGTAGTGCGATGCACAAAGAAAATTAAAGCTTGATGGGCTTGCAATGCCATTTATGTTAACGGCGCCTAAAATGCACCAAGCAAGAAGCATCTTTTTACGCATGCAAAAACACATAGGAACGCGTGAAAAGCGCAGAATGAGTGAGCTTTAAAAAGTTACATGAGCCCCTTTACTGAATTTATGAATGGGCTGCTTTACTCGCAAAGACCAACAACATACCGTAAAGGGGGCCTAAGCGCTAATAAAAAGCCGATCCCCTCTTTGTTCCCAGCGACAGTTTTTCCTGATCCCTGAGAATTGACATTATGTTGCTACAAGTTAATCTTTTCTAATAGGTTTTAAAATGTTCGCATGTGGTCTAGGAACAGTTGATGAAGCCAATTAAACGGTTAGGCTCCTTCAGCGGCGTATTTGGCGGCTCTAAAAAAAAAAAAAAAAAAGAGACAAAATGAAGCATTGTACACACTTATTTTTGATTACTGTAATTTGGGAGAGATGTTGTTGTAGGTCGAGCTAAGTGCTAAGTTTTGCAACAACTTCATGGCTGCTGTCTAGACTTTGGTTATAGTAAGTTACGACCTCCGCCGTCTAAAAGCACCAAATTTACTCCTAATTCACTTGACAATTGGTCCCCTCTACTGCAAGCCTATTAAACGTTTTGACATCGGAACGTTTCTGACATGAGAACATTTTTAGCACAGTTTGACACCTGCTCAAGGATCAATTAGAGCCACTGCCACGCTATACCCTGCCCACCACCCGTACATGCGTTTTCAGCCATGGGGTGGGTGGCAGTGCAAACAAAGCACAAATCAAATCAGAAAGGTTTTCCAAATGCAACATAAAGAGGTGTTAAAAAACTGAAACTGTGAAACTGCATGTACATTTTTTTTGTGTATATGAGGGCAAAATCAAATGTTATTAGGCTATTTTCTCGCCAGGCCGAATATTATTAAATCATAAAAAAAACAGGATGCTGCATTATGGCCAATAGATAGAGTTGACAATCATGGTAAATAAGTATTTTTTTCCTTTGATCATCAGCTCCTTCTAGTGGCCATAATGAGGTATTTTTCAGAGGGCTAAACCACGGTATGGTGTGCTACATGCTCTCTGCTGGTGATGGCCTTGGGTTGCCACAAGGACCTAAATCAGAAACAACAAACAAAAATTCCCAAATGCAGTACCTAAATCAGAAACACCCGCCCCCTCTGTCAACTCCCTACTACTCCACCATCAAGAACAACCCAACGCCTCTCCATTCTCCTATTTGATATGGTGCTACCCGTACTCTGGTATGTAACCACAGAGTATGTTCAAATGTACTTGACAATCCCTCTCAGTGTATAAAGAAGGACTGTTTGTACCCCTCTGACCCCTCTGCACCCCCCACCTTTACAAGGCTCTATTTCTGTTACTGTAACTTAAAGGGGTTGTAAAGGTAAATGTTTTTTCACCTTAATGCATCCTATTTAGGGGTCTCCAAAACGTCCAAACAAAGGGCCAGTTTATGTTCCATTGTCTGGACTGTGGTCAGCAGGAATATAAACCTTCCTGACATCAGTGGGAGTAAGCATTGCCACATTTGGTGTTAGGGAGACGAATCCTGACCCATTGATAGTATCATTGGGCGGAATAGTGCTCCATCATTTGATATCATTGAGAAGAAGAATGCCTCATCGTTGGTGTCAGTGGGAGAAATGGTGCCCCATTGTTGTCAGTTGGCAGAATGGTGTCTTGTATCAGTGAGAGGAATAGTGCCTTAAGGGCCAGATAAAGGTAAGCAAAGGGCCACAATTTGGAGACCACTGCCATAGAGGAACCATGTTTCGGACAGCGCCATTTGTAGTGGAGAAAATAGACTGCATCTGCCTACACACTTCCCTAGGGGTAGCCTATGATTCCCTGCACTTATAATCAGAGGCGTATCTAGTGAAAATGGCGCCTATGGCAAGCACTGAAACTGCGCCCCTGTCAAAACATTTGAAACCTTTCAGATAACCAGGGACAGGGAGGGACGCAGTGCGACGAGGACAGAGAGGGACACTGGGCACCACTGGCATCTGGTGCTGAATTTTATTGGGGGGGGTGCAAACAAACTGAAAGAAAAATCAATTACAGCCACTGTGCCCATCAAAAGCAGCCACTGTGCCAATCAAACACAGTCACTGTGCCATCAATGGCCAGTCATCGGCCGTTATGGGGGCGCCTGTCACTCCCCTCCCCAGGTCAAGTTGCAATATTAGCAATTGCTGTGCCGGCGCCGCGCTTCAGCAGACCGGCTGCAATGAGGAGGAGCTACATTAGTGCAGGAGGCGGCCGCAGGAGGACGGGTGGGTTTTTTTTCGTGCGGGGGGTAGTTCTTTGCCGCCCCCCTCCCCATGGCGCCCATGGCACTTGCCATGGCTACCATACCCTAGATACGCCACTGCTTATAATACATCCCCAGACTTCTGGACTGGATGGCGCTGGGTGGAGTGGTGGTGAAGAGCTACTGTGGAGGACACAGAGGAGAAGAGACTTGCAGCCAGAGCTGTTTTTGTCTTCTATTAAACCCCATATTTGGGCTGTAGATCTGACTTTCACTGGATGCATGCTTATTCCAGTTCCGTCACCTAGAAAGCTGGGGACAGCGCAACCAGCAATTTCGGGAGGACAGCACAGGCAGCCTCCACATTGCTCCCAGCACAAGTTTCTTCTAATATAATGCTCTTTTGTTATCGCTGAATATATCTGTATCTCTCCTCTCCGCTTCCTTCATTCTGCAGTATCAGCCCACCTGAAGGCGGCTGTTCCCTCTCATTGTGTATGTATCTCTGTGTGTCATTGTTTCCCGTATTAGCAGACATCTTCATTGTCTGTGGCTGCTCCCGGCATCTCTTCAGCATTGATAAACACATGTATATTGTGCCAGTGTTTAGACTGCTCCAGGTTTGTATTACTTCTGCTGTTGATGCAATCCATATTTTATTCCCAATGACTCATACTGACTTTTTCCAAGCTAACTGGGGTCTATGATGATTGCTTGGTGGGTTTGGCCAGGCATCTGTAAGGTACCTGTGGTAGGTAGTGACCCAAGTGGAGCTTGTGTTCTGAGGATTCAGGCGAAAACTTAGTTAGGCAGGTCAGGTCGGCAACAGATCAGGCAAAGCAATACACGATCGAAATCCAGAGAGTGGTCAGGCAGGCAGATGGCTAGAGAGTAGTCAGAAATTCAGGCAGAAGTTCATACACAGTATTCAGAGTCACAAAGCTATCACAACACCCAGGGAGCTAGTCCACACAAACGGGCACTCAGAGACAGAAAGTGCTGCGATTGTCCACAGCTGGCAGCAGGTGGGGCTAGTGAGTCCAAGGTAATGCATCAAACTGAGAGAACATAGCCATAACTCCAGAGCTCCTCTGTGGCACAACAAGTAAGACTGCAGCTGTGGGACCAGGAACATCCTGGTTTGAATACACCCAGGTACATGACAGCATCAGACCTAAACGGGCAACTTGGCATGTCTACCTGTTCTTCATAGGCCTTGGTGGAGCACCTAGGAGGAACCCAACCTTTATAGGCAGATGTCTGTCAACCGGGGAGGTAATGCATTAAACTGAGAGAACATAGCCATAACCCCAGAGCTCCTCCATGGCACAACAAGTAAGACTGCAGCTGTGGGACCAGGAACATCCTGGTTCGAATACACCAAGGTACATGACAGCATCAGAACTAAACTGGCAACTTGGCATGTCTACCTGTTCTTCATAGGCCTTGGTGAAGCCACCAAAGGCCCCGTACACACGAGAGGATCGATCCGCTGAAATTGATCCGCGGATCAAATTTCCTAACATGCTAAGAAATCTATCCGCTGGAATCGGCTCCAGCGGATCGATCTGGTCGTCTGTACAGACTCACCGGATCGATCCGTCCGAACCCATCCCTCGCATGCGTCGTAATGATTCGACGCGTGCGTGGAATTCCTTATATCACTGCGTCGCGTACGTCGCCGCGTCATCATGACGGCGCGACGCGTCACCGCGATGGGAATTCGGCGCGGATTTCAATCCGATGGTGTGTACACTCCATCGGATTAAAATCCCCAGAGGATTTATCCGCGGATACGGTCCGGCGGACCGTATCCGCGGATAAATCCTATCGTGTGTACCCGGCATAAGAGGAACCCAACTTTTATAGGCAGATGTCTGTCAACCAGGGAGGTAATGCATTAAACTGAGAGAACATAGCCATAACCCCAGAGCTCCTCCATGGCACAACAAGTAAGACTGCAGCTGTGGGACCAGCAGGGGAGGGCTGGCAGGGGGGGCAGGGTGGAAATCTCCCCCCGGGCTGGTGACACTATGCACAGCCACCGGCCCCCACTACCAAATGCTGTTTTTGCAGAGCAGGAATATGCCTGCTGGAGCTCTGTTAACACAGTTCACGGCCGCTGCTCACCTCCCACTGGTGGACTCTGATGTAAGGGGGTGCCTCTGTGCGGACTCTGATGTAAGGGGGGCCTCTGTGCGGACTCTATGTAAGGGGGGCCACTGTGCGGACTCTATGTAAGGGGGGACACTGTGCGGACTCTGATGTAAGGGGGGCCACTGTGCGGACTCTGATGTAAGGGGGGCCACTGTGCGGACTCTTGTGATCATGAAAAATCTTAGACTGTTTTCCTCGATCCATCACTTTTCCACGCTCTATGGGCCACTTGCCCCCCAGGCCTAAGGCTGCCAGCCCTCCCCTGGGGACCAGGAACATCCTGGTTTGAATACACCCAGGAACATGACAGCATCAGACCTAAACGGCAACTTGGCATGTCTACCTGTTCTTCATAGGCCTTGGTGGAGCACCTAGGAGGAACCCAACTTTTATAGGCAGATGTCTGTCAACCGGGGTGTCCTTAAAGGACGCTCCAGATGACGTCAGATCGACGAAACCGGTAGAGCAGACGCTACTCTAAGCTACAGCACGTTTTTATGTTTTATGTGTATTAACCTTTCTACCAAATGTGAGTACCCTGTTAAATGTGAATAAAATTGTTCATCATTTTAAAAACGGTATCACACTATTGGGCAATCTATTTGTCTCCTCTTCTGAGTGGTGGAGTTTTTTAGATTCTGGGAAGATCCAGGGATTTGTCAGTATATTATACTGTGAACGCCTGTTACCCCTGTAGGGGTTCAAGTATCTGGTGAGTGCGGGACCACAGGGAGTGAGCACGATTTTTGCACAGAAGATTTATATCTACGTTGTTCTCACGTGGAAGAAGCACACAGCACTTTATTTATTTATTTATTTACTGCATGGAACTTTTTTGCATAAAGACTTTTTTACTTACAGTATGAAAACTGTTTGTTGAAAGCACACTGCACTATATATATATTTATATTCATTGATTCACTCAAGTTTTTGCATGAAGCAGAGATGGAATGAGATTTTAGCACTGGAACACTTTTTTGAGTTTATTTGTATTTTGAATTCTTTGTTTGTTATTTGGATCACCACGCAATATTTTTTGTTGTTGTTGTTTTTTTGTTTTTTTGTTTTTATTGTATCACCCATACAACATTAATTATTATTTGATATTTAGTCTACACTTTAGGTTGGCGCCACCACCTGCTTTTTATATTATTTTACACCTTTCTCCATTTTGTGGGGATTTTTCTGCAGGGGCAGCCCCTCATACTCATTATACTATATACCTTACAATACCTGAGAGCCTAATTATCATATTTAAATATTCTGTAGCGCAGATTCACATTTTTTCTTGTCCTTAAAGGAATCTAGAGAAAATGAAAAGGATGAGAGCACTACAAAACCTAAGTTTTGAGTCCAGTTAAAGTCTAATTTTCATGAGAAGAGGTATTAATCCAATGCATTTCGGGGACTCAAAAGTCACCCTTCATTAGAGCTAAGGAACACGATGACAAAAAAATATGAAAACTGAGGATCTAAAACTGCAAAAACAATCTATTGTAAAATGGCCAAATATAAAAATATATTTATATATATTTTATTTATTTTGTTTTATTTATTTATTTATTACAGGTACTTACCGTATATACTCGAGTATAAGCCGACCCAAATATAAGCCGAGGCACCTAATTTTACCACCAAAAAAAATGGGAAAACGCATTAAACTCGAGAAGCCTAGGATGAGAAATGCAGCAGCTACTGTAAGTGGAAAAGAGGGTCAACAATGCCCATTTGCAGCTTCACTGTGCCCATCTGCAGCCTCACTGTGCCCATTGCATGCCTCACTGTGGCGATTTGCAGCCTCACTGTGCCGATCTGCATATCTGTCATGCAGTCAGTCTCCTCCTCGTCTGTGATAGACGGAACACTCAGTTTCCCAGCAGTGAGTCAGTGTTCAGTGTTCTGCCTATCACGGACGAGGACGAGGAGTAGGCGGGGCTTCCCAGGAAGTAGATAGGGACCCTGGGTGATTTCTGAAGAAAGATTGAACATGGCCCGTATCAGCACAATGGATAGGCTACCTGATAGTGGACCATGACTGAAATGTATGATAGCAAAGCTGCTTGTATTCTCCACCAGGGGGCATGTGACAGAGTGACAACGCCAGAGCACAATTGGGAGACAGTTGTCACCCTATAACAGGAAGTGCCGGAACAAGGACCTTCATGGCATTCTAATGAAAATTTCAGATTTAAAAAGACTGAACATTTTTAAAAATGATATGAACAAGTTAGGCCCCTTTCACATGGGGCGGATCAGTGATGATCCGCCTCCGTATGTCCGTAAGCTCAGCGGGGATCGCTCCGTATATCCCCGCTGAGCCGGCGGATGACAGGGCGGTCTCCGCACACTGTGCAGGGACCGCCCTGTCTTTTCTCCGCTCTCCCCTATGGGGGGAGCGGATGAACACGGACCGTATGTCCATGTTCATACGATCCGCTCTGCAGACGGAAGAAAAAATAGGATTTTCTTTCGTCTGCAAAATCAGATGCTTGCGGAGGCGGACGATTACGGGTGTCAGCGGATGTTCATCCGCTGACACCCGCAATCACATAGGGACCAATGTATGTCCCTTTTTCATCCACAAACGGATGGATGAAAAAGCGGACATACGGTCCGCACGTGTGAAAGGGGCCTAAAACTTCCATGAAATTTTAGTAATAGGGCTTAAATCTACTTTAAAAAAATGAGAACAAAAAAAATGTAATATTTTATATTGTGTGCTTTGTTCTGATTTTCTGTCATACCCAGAATTCTCCCTTTTTCTACCCCTCTCCCCCCACCCTCCAAGTGTTCTGTGAGTCATAACAATATTGTCTTGACTCATTATTGTTCCCACTCCTTTGATCTGCACGGAAAGATAATGATCTTTTACACTTTTTAATACGTTTATTCTCAAGCACAATTTTAATAATTTCTATTTACATACTCAGCTTTCATTCCAATGCATGGGAGTTCTCGGTCGTGCGCCAGGTGCAAAGCTGCAGGAAAAGATAAAGCAGGAGCCAGGGTTTGATTGTCCATTGTTGAAGGCTACATCTGCTGGAGCCCCAAGCAACACCATTCTTCTGGGGTAACCTCCAGTCCTTGTTGTATTGGTCCTAACTGGGCTCAGAATATTGATACAATGTATACCTAAACCTGAGTGAGTTAGGAAGCAAAAGGGTCCAACTCTCAACTATAGCACCACAACCACAGCCACAATGGGAGGGCCAAGCGAGTAACTTGTTATTTCTACTATTGATGGGGGGATATGTTGGTGATAGTTATATTGTAAAAGTCTGCCTCTTAGGCTCTGCAGGCACAGGCACAGGCCCAATCAGGAGGCAGGTCAGTGAGACCTGTTTCTGATTGGACAAAGCGCCAGGAGATCCTATTGGATGTCTAGCGTTGTGGAAGAGGAAACACTGGAGCTGGACCCACCGCTGCCTGGAGGACACAGCCAGCGAGGAGAGGAGGAGACAGCCAGCGAGGAGAGGAGGAGACAGCCAGCGAGGAGAGGAGGAGACAGCCAGCGAGGAGAGGAGGACACAGCCAGCGAGGAGAGGAGGACACAGCCAGCGAGGAGAGGAGGACACAGCCAGCAAGGCGAGGAGGACACAGTCAGCGAGGCGAGGAGGACACAGTCAGCGAGGCGAGGAGGACACAGCCAGCGAGGAGAGGAGGAGACAGCCAGCGAGGAGAGGAGGAGACAGCCAGCGAGGAGAGGAGGAGACAGCCAGCGAGCAGAGGAGGACACAGCCAGAGAGGAGAGGAGGAGACAGCCAGCGAGGAGAGGAGGACACAGCCAGCGAGGAGAGGAGGACACAGCCAGTGAGGCGAGGAGGACACAGCCAGCGAGGCGAGGAGGACACAGCCAGCGAGGCGAGGAGGACACAGCCAGCGAGGCGAGGAGGACACAGCCAGCGAGGCGAGGAGGACACAGCCAGCGAGGCGAGGAGGACACAGCCAGCGAGGCGAGGAGGACACAGCCAGCGAGGCGAGGAGGACACAGCCAGCGAGGAGAGGAGGACACAGCCAGTGAGGAGAGGAGGACACAGCCAGCCTGCCTGTTGCATAGTAAGTGACAGACCTAGGGTTAGCTGGCTGACAGTGCCACGAGACCCGCGGCTGTCCTTGACCTGGGGGGGTAGTGCTGGTTGTTTGCCGCCCCCAGAAGAAAAGCCCACCAGCCGCCACTTGTCATGGGGCACGTTCAAACCTAAAACTCTCTTATAAAGGAAACAAATGGGTCCAACTCCCATTTATAACACCTCAACATTGGTCCAAAGCCACGATGAATGAGAGTTGGGGGAATGTTGGTGACAAGGCCTACTATGACTAATGGTAAACCCAGCCGTGGCAGGGGCCATATATCCAAACCAAAATTCTCTAACTTATAAAGGAAGCAAATGGGTCCAACTCTTAGCTCTATCACCCCAACATCTAGACCCGACCACCAGCCATCACTGAGTGGAAGTAAACCTTCCAAGCTGCCACCTTGGCCTCGGTTTGATCTTCAACTGCCATGATGCTGCACATGTGATCAGTTAAGACACAGCCATTGGATGGTGTGACAGTTTGGTTGAGAGTGCATCCAATGTGACAGTTACATTCCCGGCATGAGCCGGAAATGTAACTGTTTTTTTAAACTTTTAAATCTATGGGTTAACTTCCACTTTAATGACACCCCTGGCAAAAAACTGAGCATTTAACCCTTGGAGTCACCCAACCATCAGTGTTTTCATACCCTTGGACAGATTTGGAAGATGATGGCATGACTTAGCGCCGCTCTTTTTTTCCGGTGGAGGCCATGGTAATTGTGGGTGTTGGGGGTGAGGGGCGATGAAGTGGGCTCTCTAGAACTGACTCTGACAGTTCCCATTTGTCTTCATGGACCATGAATATGAATTGCGTCTGCAGCCCTGAACGAGCACAGCTGGGACCTCCGTAGACACTTTGCAGCCAAGACATAAATTATTCTATCAGATAAAATTTTGATAGAACCAAAAAAAGTTATCAACTGACAGTCCTAATTGCTGCGGCAGGGGAAGGAGGCGCGAGGCACTGTGAAGTTAAGAGTTTGGATTCACTGTCTTCGCTTCCCTTACGAATGAACGAACGGTTTAGCGCAATTAATAACGAATAACGATATTTTCAAAATAACGAATATGGAAAATTACGAAGATACGAAAGAAGAAAGAAACGAAAACATAGAAACAACGAAAATACCGAACCCAAAAAAAAAAATTATTACGAAAAACAAAATGAACGAAAATGCAAACTTACTAATATTCGAAGACCGAAAAGAAAACAACCGAAATGCCGAACAAAGAATAAAAAACGAAAATCAAAACTAACGAAAAATAAATTACGAATCTTCGGAAAACGGAAATGAAAACAACGAAAATACGAAATAATGTAAATTAGCTTTCGTTAGTACTGAAATATTTCTGGACATTGACCAATAGCCACTGAGCGCTGTCCCTTTCCTCTGAAGAGGTTTGTTCCTCCCCCCAATGAGCTTCTTTCTCATTACCTCCTGGCTCCTTGTGTCTTTTTCTGTGTTAGACTGCAGTGCATCTAATTTCTAGATTTGTATTTGTAATATCTGACATATTTTAGTTTTCTTCTACGTCAGACTTCATTCTAGACAGGGGGCCATATTCTGAGTAAAGTTACGATGGAGTAACTCAGGATACTCCATCGTAACTCCCTTTTTTGACCCGTGTATCATGATTCTCAGAATCATTTTTGCATAGATACACTTAAGATCCGCCATCTGTAAGTCACTTACACTGGCGGATCTTAAATGCAATGACGCCGGCCGCCGCTAGATGGCATTTAAGTGAAGGAGTCATTTGCGTATGCAAATGATCCTTCTACGCCGATTCACGAACGAGTTCGCGTCGCGTAACCGTCGCTAACGTCGTTTGCGTAAGCGGAAACTTACCCCTGCTATATGAGGGGTAAGTTTCCGCAAGTCTCGCGTAGGCCATGTTACAGATGGCGTCGGGTCCCCGTCGTGTTTTTTCGTCGGATACGTCGTTTACGTAAGTCGTTCTTGAATACGACTTTACGTCAATGACGCACACGTCGGCGTCATTGACGTTTTCCGCCGAGAACTGGAGCATGCGCACTGGGCTTTTTGCAGCCCGGCGCATGCCCAGTTCTTTTGTATCGGGGGCGCGCTTCATTTGAATAGAAGCCGCCCCCTTGGAGATCCGCCAGGCTACGCCGGGACACTTACACTCCGCTGTCCCAACTTATGGAGCAAGTGGTTGGGGAATACAACACCTGCTCCAGTAAGTTGGGACAGCGGAGTGTAAGTGCCCTAAGCGAAGCAGGCGGATATTTACTCAGAATATGGCCCAGGGTGCGTGTGCTAACTAAGACAGTCAAGTCAATCACAGTAAAGTACGAATTACAAAATTACGATGAGTAGTGTGTCGAATAAACGTAAAATGTATTCTAACAGAATTACGAATGCAATAAAATCTACAAAAGTACGGGCCAGATTCACAGAAAACTCCGTCGTTACGTTACACCGCCGCAAGTTTTCAGCGCAAGTGCCTGATTCACCAAGCACTTGCGTGTAAACTTACAGCGGTGTATCGTAAACACATCCGGCGCAAGCCCGCCTAATTCAAATGGGGCGTGTACCATTTAAATTAGGCGCGCTCCCGCGCCGAACGTTCTGCGCATGCTCCGTTCGCAATTTTCCCGACGCGCTTTGCGTGAAATTACGGCGCCCCGACGTGTTTGTGAATGGCGACGTGCATAACGTAATTACGCCGTACTTACGCCCAAATTTTTTTTTTTATTCGACGCGGGAACGACAGCCATACTTTAACATGGGCTGTGTAAAGTTAAGCCATGAAAAAGCATGACTAACTTTGCGACGGGAAAAAAATACTTGTGACGACGTAACGACCGCGCGCGTGGAATCGCCGTAAAAGCTAATTTGAATACCCGATGCTGGAAAACAACGCAAACTCCACCCAGCGGCGGCCAAAGTATTGCATCCTAAGATCCGACGGTGTAAGTCAATTACACCTGTCGGATCTTAGGGCTATCTATGCGAAAATGATTCTATGAATCAGCCGCATAGATACGACAAGAGATACGCCGTCGTATCTCTTCTGTGAATCTGGCCCTATGTTTTTACAATCAAAGGAAATTAGACACGAAAATACGAATGATCATAAAGCAATGAAGATATATTTCTTACGAAAATACGAACGCGGCATGATGGAAAATATAATGTAAATACGAATAGCAAAACAACGGAAATTAAACCAACGTAAAAACGAAGGAACGAATAAAATCATTTTAAAAATATGAACGCGGCAGAATACAAAATATAACGAAAATACGAATCTCGATTCAACGAAAAATAAACTAACAGAAAAAAACGGAAACGGAAAAAAAAGTGTTTTACGAAAATACTAAAGAGTACGGATACGATAACTAACGTCTTACGAAATTACGACTCGTTACGAATCACGATAAACTAACAGAAACGAAACAGAAATAAACGAAAATTTTTGCTGTGCACATATCTAGTAATCACTCAATTCAGCGCAAAGGGCATGGCTAATGCTGAAGAGTAGCAGCACACAGCAACCAATCGAATTACAGTTTACCATAGTTATGCTGTAGAATGATTTCTGATTGGCTGCAATTGTTGCTGCTTGTTCTGCAATGGTAATTAAAGCGGGGGTTCACCCTTAGAGGGCACTTTTCCCCCTTCGCTTCCTGCTCGTTTTTACTAGGGGAATCGGCTATTTATTTTAAAATATGTGCAGTACTTACCCGTTTACGAGACGCATCCTCTCCGTCGCTTCCGGGTATGGGCTTCGGGAATGGGCGTTCCTTCTTGATTGACAGTCTTCCGAGAGGCTTCCGACGGTCGCATCCATCGCGTCACGATTTTCCGAAAGAAGCCGAACGTCGGTGCGCAGGCGCAGTATAGAGCCGCACCGACGTTCGGCTTCTTTCGGCTACGAGTGACGCGATGGATGCGACCGTCGGAAGCCTCTCGGAAGACTGTCAATCAAGAAGGAACGCCCGCTCCCGAAGACCCATACCCGGAAGCGACGGAAGAAGATGCAGCTCGAAAACGGGTAAGTACGGATCATATTTTAATACAAATAGCCGATTCCCCTAGACAAAACGAGCATCCATCTAAGGGAGAAAGAAAAAGAGAATTTTTTTTTTTTTAACAAATGGGTGAACTCCCGCTTTAAAAGGAAACAAAATGTGGTTCAAGTCTGAGCCCTGGTTTACACCAATGCGATTGGTCATGCAATTTGACAGTTCAAAATTGCTTGACCAATCACACCCCATTTGCGGCAATGGAACCCGTTCAACTGTTGGGACTTAAAAGGTTCCTGCACTACCTTTTTTTGAGATTGCATTGCGACTTGCATTGACTTCTGTTAGAAAAAGTTGCAAGCTGCAATAAAATTGCACATCAAAATCACACTGATCTGCGTTTTTTAAAATCGCACTGAAGTAGCGCAATTTTAAAGCCGAACTGGTGTGAACCAGGAGTAAAAAAATGTAATGTTTCCACTTCCTGAAATAAGTGTTTCATTTAGTATCAGCCTCTTGCAGTCTTGTGCTAACAAGGGATCACAGGCTGGGGAAGGGACCTGTAAGACCCGTAAGTGTAACTTACCTGCAATAGAGTCCAAGACCAGCGTGGGGATGGAGGGGCAGGAGCCCCAGGTAAAGCAATCCTAAGTAGGTTTGTACCTGTTTATCTGCCGTCTTCTCTTCTCTACATCCATTCAAAGTCCAGAATTTATAAAGCTTCTTTGGGCTGTCAGAAAAAAGGTGACGGTGAGCTGAAGTTACACTCTGCAGAGCTCAGTGTGCCATCTGTAAAATGCCTCACTGTGCCATCTGTAACATGCCTCACTGTGCCATCTGTAACATGCCTCACTGTGCCATCTGTAAACATGCCTCACTGTGCCATCTGTAAAATGCCTCGACGATCTCCCTACCTTCTCCTGTTTGCAGAGATGTCAGACAGCAGCCATCCATTATTCAAAAGCCGCGCCTCCTCCTCAGACTGTTCTGTGATAGGCAGAACACTAATTTTCCCAGCAGAGCCTCTGTTCAGTGTTCCGCCTATCACGGATGTCTTCTCGTCCGAGGCCAAGGCTGAGGATGAGAAGACATCTGTGATAGGCTGAACACTAAACAGAGGCTCTGCTGGGAAAATTAGTGTTCCGCCTATCACGTAACAGTCTGAGGAGGAGGCGCGCTTTTTTAATAATGGATGGCCGCCGTCTGAGTCTGACACAGGTAGATGTAATTGCGGTAACACCGCCCAAGTAATGGGAACGGCGTTACCACGAGGGGAAGAGTAAGGTAGATTACTCATTACTCTCAAAAGGGGCATCGTTAGGTAACGCCGTTTATTTTAACGCCGTTACCGACAACACTCGTCACGATGTAACAGACTGAAAAGCACAAGGCTGAAAAGCGCGAATCGTCTCTCACCAAACTTCTACTAACACGACTGGGATTAAACTTCCCTTTAATAGTGCCGTCGTACGTCTTGTTTGTCACCGCGATCTTGGCGTTCGGAATTTACTTCAACATTTGTGTGACCGTGGGTATGCAAGACAAGTTTGAGCCAACATCCATTGGAAAAAAAAAATCCACGGTTTTGTTGTCGGAATTTTGGATCGTCTGTATGCGGCATAACAGCTGATTGGAGGGAATGGACACACCCTTCTTCACACAGCACACAGGAACAGAGCTGAGGCTGTTAATCACAGCCTGTGTGCTGGAGCTCCCTCCCCTGTCACCTTTTTTTCCTCATGGTGTCAGGAAAACTTGGCAAAAGTGATTCATGCCGATAGCAGTAGAACTAAGCACCAGACAGAAATGACACGTAGTGCTCTTAAATGAGACAAGTACACACTGTAGAGGGATATGCTTTGTTCATATTTCATGTCTAAACTTTACAACCACTTTAACCACTTGCCGCCTGCCAAAGACATATTGTCACGTCGGCAAAGTGGTTGTAGAATCCTGACTGGACGTCATATGACGTCCTCAGGATTCTGAGCCGCTGTGCGCCCCCAGGGGCGTGCATCGCGGTGATCGTTGTTGCAGGGTGTCAGTCTGACACCCCGCAACACCGATCTAGGTAAAGTGTCTTTTACGGAGACACTTTACTACGTGATCAGCCGTGTCCAATCACGGCTGATCACGATGTAAACAGCAAAAGCCGGTAATCGGCTTTTCCTCACTCGCGTCTGTCAGACGCGAGTAGAGGAGAGCCGATCGGCTGCTCCTCTGACAGGGGGGGTTTGTGCTGATCGATTATCAGCACAGCCCCCCCTGAGGATGCCCACTGGACCACCAGGAATGCCCACTGGACCACCAGGGATTCCACTAGATCACCAGGGATTTAAATCAAAGGTATGCCACCCTAGACCACCAGGGTTGACACATAATGGATGCCAATCAGTGCCACAATGGATGCCAATCAGTGCCCACAATGGGCATCACTGATTGGCAGGCATTGTTTGGCACTGATTGGCATCCATTAGTACAACACATTAGTTAGTGTCCATCTATGCCCATCCATGCCGCCTATCAGTGCCCATCTATGCCACCTATCAGTGCCCATTCGTGCCGCCTATCCCTGCCCATCCGTGCCGCCTATCCCTGCCCATCCGTGCCACCTATCCCTGCCCATCTGTGCCGCCTATCCCTGCCCATCCGTGCCGCCTATCCCTGACCATCCATGCCGCCCATCAGTGCCCATCCGTGCCGCCCATTAGTGCCGCATATTGGTGCCCATCATCAATGCCACCACATCAGTGCCACCTCATCGGTGCCCATCAGTGCCAGTCAGTGCAGTACCATCAGTGCCCATTAGTGAAGGAGAAAACATACTTATTTACAATGTTTTATAACGGAAACAAAAAAATGATTTTTTTTTTCACAATTTTCGGTAATTTTTTATTTTTTTTTGCAGAAAATAAAAATCACAGAGGTGATCAAATACCACCAAAAGAAAGCTCTATTTGTGGGGAATAAAAATTTAGTTTGGGTACAGCGTAGCATGACCGCGCAATTGTGATTTAAAGTGCAACAGCACTGAAAGCTAAAAATTGGTCTGGGCGGGAAGGTCTATAAGTGTCCCCGGTATGGAAGTGGTTAAATGTCATTTCAATGATGATTTTAATCTTGAGGCTTTCCATTGGTTATTTCATGGCACAATGGACACCATTTTCCGATGTTCCCCCAGATATGAACAAGTCTCATTCAAGTACTCCTTGTTTCCATAAATTATGAAATGATTAATGTGCCGACCCCTCATATTACATCTTCATTTATAACTTAATGGGTGAGATAGAAAGGTCAGAACATTTCATTACAGCGCGGGAAAAAGATCTGCAAGATAGAACTCCGGCTTCTCGGGACACGTAGCAGAGGATACGAAGTTTTCACGCCGCGGTCTCACGCTATGGAAGTCATGTTGCGCTGTCTCAGATCTGGTCTTTTAATGAGCTTATGTTTCCATTTTGGTTTTGGAGGCACTGAGAAGTACAGCGACAGATTCCAGGAAAGAGGACGCTTACCCCGAGATCTGTAGTCATATAGAACTCCGTCCTTCAGTCTTGTACAGTTGTAGCGGCTCCTCTCCTGGAATGAAATGGCTTATTCTGATTTCACTGCACACTGTGAGCTTCTCACTTCTGCAGCAAGTCAGATAGAGCCCACCTTACCCTGTACATCTGGCACTTTTCTCCCCAGCCTGACTGTCCCGGCCCCACCCCTATTCATTCATTGGATTTCAGTAGACATGTGTGGTTTGTTTCGTTCAAAATTGAGACAAAGTTTTTTATCCAAATTTCCGAATTACGGGCCAGATTCACAAAAGAGATACGACGGCGTATCTCCTGATACGCCGTCGTATCTCTGTGATCCGCCCGTCGTAACTATGCGCCTGATTCAAAGAATCAGGTTACGCATAGTTCTCACTAAGAATTGAATTACACCGTCGGATCTTAGGCTGCAATTCTAGGCCGGCCGCTAGGGGGCGATTCCATTGCGGTCGGCGTAGAATATGCAAATGACTAGTTACGCCGATTCACGAACGTACGCTTTGCCCGTCGCTCTAAATTTACGTTGTTTCCGTCGAGATACGCGTCGTAAAACTAAGGCTGCCCTCTAGGTGGTCTAGCCAATGTTAAGTATGGCCGTCGTTCTCGCGTCGAAATTTGAAAATTCACGTCGTTTGCGTAAGTCGTCCGTGAATGGCGCTGGACGCCATTTACGTTAACGTCGAAACCAATGACGTCCTTGCGACGTCATTTAGCGCAATGCACGTCGGGTAATTTTACGGACGGAGCATGCGCAGTACGTTCGGCGTGGGAACCCGCCCGCCCCATTTGAATTAGGTGGGCTTGCGTCGAGCGGATTTACGCTACGCCGCTGCAAGTTTACAGGTAAGTGCTTTGTGAATCAGGCACTTACGCTGTAAACTTGCGGCGGTGTAACGTAAATGGGATACGTTACGCCGCCGCAGCGCAGCCAAATTCTATGTGAAATTGGGCCCTACATTAGTAACAAATTTGAAGGAATCCAAACTGCATACTATCAGCTGCTAGGCCTCGGGCCAGTCGGCCCCGAGGCTACAAAACAGCTCATCATCCCTGAGGCCAGGAGGGCCCTCAGGTCGGGATCGGAAGACGAACCCCACCAAACGGCGTCTGTCCCTTAGCGGGAGTTCACCCATAAAACAATTTTTCCCCCTAGATGGATGCTCGTTGTGTCTAGGGGAATCGGCTAGTTGTTTTAAAATATGATCCGTACTTACCGTTTTCGAGATGCATCTTCTCCGTCGCTTCCGGGTATGGGTCTTCGGGAGCGGGCGTTCCTTCTTGATTGACAGTCTTCCGAGAGGCTTCCGACGGTCGCATCCATCGCGTCACTCGTAGCCGAAAGAAGCCGAACGTCGGTGCGGCTCTATACTGCGCCTGCGCACCGACGTTCGGCTTCTTTCGGAAAATCGTGACGCGATGGATGCGACCGTCGGAAGCCTCTCGGAAGACTGTCAATCAAGAAGGAACGCCCGCTCCCGCAGCCCATACCCGGAAGCGACGGAGAAGATGCATCTCGTAAACGGTAAGTACTGCTCATATTTTAAAACAACTAGCCGATTCCCCTAGACAAAACGAGCATCCATCTAAGGGGAAAATGTGTTCTCTATGGGTGAACCCCCGCTTTAAGTACCCCTCCCCAGAATGCACATCGGGTTGACCACGCCCCCTGAGCCTCTTCTGAGAGAGAGATACCCAATACATCCAGCCTTTTGCCTTTCCAACCGTGACCTGCGGTGACAGCGACACCCACCGTCAGGGGGAAACTTGTGCAACCCAGCCGAACTGAAACAGAACCAACAATTTAGAATAATCCTTCCGAGCCAAAACTACTGCTCAGGCAACTATAATGTAACACATAGCGCCCACTCAATGGGAGAAGGGCGCTACAGATTGATTTGGGATCAAAGATTTGGATATTTTTTTATAACCTAACCCTGACTTGTACTTCTCAACAACATAGGGTCAGATTCACAGCAAAAATACGCCGGCGTATCTACTGATACGCCGGCGTATTTTCAAATTTGCCGCGTCGTATCTTGATTTGGAATCCTCAAACCAAGATACGACGGCTTTTGGCATAGATCCGACTGGCGTACGCCTAGGTGTAATTCTCCGGCGGCCGCTGGGTGGAGTTTGCGTCGTTTTCCAACGTCGGGTATGCAAATTAGCTGTTTTACGGCGATCCACGAAGGTACGCGCGTTCGTCGCATTCTCTTACGTCGTCGCTAGTCGGTTTTTCCCGTCGCAAACTTAAGCCTGCTATTTCATGGCTTAGATTTAGACCAGCCATGTTAAAGTATGGCCGTCGTTCCCGCGTCGAATTTCCAATTTTTTTTTTTTCCATAAGACGTCCGGGAATACGAAAGGACGTAACGCACGTCGCCGTTCAAAAAACACGTCGGGGCGCCGTAATTTCGCGCAAAGCACGGCGGGAAATTTCCAAACGGAGCATGCGCAGAACGTTCGGCACGGGAACGCGCCTAATTTAAATGGTACACGCCCCATTTGAATTAGGCGGGCTTGCGCCGGACGGCTTTACGCTACGCCGCCGAAAGTTTACACGCAAGTGCTTTGTGAATCAAACACTTACGCTGGAAACTTGAGGCGGCGTAACGTAAACGGCATACGATACGCCGCCGCAAATCTACATGAATCTGGCCCATTGTCTCTTCCTTGTTTGGAGAGTTCCTTGGTCTTCATGGCAGTGTTTGGTTAGTGGTGCCTCTTGCTTAGGTGTTGCAGCCTCTGGGGCCTTTGAATAAGGTGTGTCCATGTAATGACAGGTCATGTGACACTTAGATTGCACACAGGTGGACATCATTTCACTAATTATGTGACTTCTGAAGGTATTTGGTTGCACCAGAGCTTTTTATGGGCTTCATAACAGGGGGTGAATACATACGCACATGCCAATTATCATTTTTTTATTTCTGAAAAATTGTTTTATGTATAGATTTCTAATTTTACTTCACCAACTTAGACTATTGTGCTCTGATCCGTCACATATAATTCAGATTTAAAAAAACATTGAACTCAAGGGCCCGGATTCAGAAAGAATTGCGCTCTATTTGCGGAGGCGCAGGACAACGATTTTGCCCTGCGCCCCCGCAAATATTTTGCGCTGCCCTCGATTCACGGAGCAGTAGCTCCGTAAATTGCGAGGGCTTGCCGGCAAAATTGCCCGGCGTAAGCGCGCGCAATGTAAATGATCGCGCCGGGGGCGGGAATCATTCAAATTAGGCGCGCCGAGCGTAGAGCGCATGCTCCGTCGGGAAACTTTCCTGACGTGCATTGCGGCAAATGACGTCGCAAGGACGTCATTTGCTTCAAAGTGAACGTGAATGGCGTCCAGCGCCATTCACGATTCACTTACGCAAACGATGTAAAATTCGAACGTCGCAACGCGGGAACGCCGGATATAGTTTAGCATTGGCTGCCCCTGCTATTGGAAGGGGCAGCCTTACGCTAAACACGCCGTACGGAAACGACGTAACTTGCGTACGCAGGGGGCGCGCAACATTGTGAATCGGCGTAAGTATGCAATTTGCATACTATACGCTGACCACAATGGGAACGCCCCCTAGCGGTCTTCGCAAGAATGCAGCCTAAAATTTTTAGGCTGCAGTCGGCGTAACGAGTTCTCTGAATCAGGAGAACTCGTTACGCCGGCGCAAGTCAGCAATTGCGCTGCGTAACTATGGTTACGCAGGCGCAATTGCTTACTGAATCTGGGCCAAGGCTGTGGAGGAGTTGAACCGGATGAGCATAGGGTGAGGGCTGCTAGTGCCGTCCAACCCATAAATGGTCACCAAGAATAGGGATGTTGATTTGGACTTTTCTAGGCACTGATAACACAACAAGCAAAATAGAATAAAAAATATTTATTAAACATAAAATAATTATTATTTATCATGGATGATGGCACTTATTTATTTTAACCACTTAAGACCCGGACCATTATGCAGGTAGAGGAACCGGCCCCTTTTTGCGATTCGGCACTGCGTCGCTTTAACTGACAATTGCGCGGTCGTGCGACGTGGCTCCCAAACAAAATTGGCGTCCTTTTTTTCCCACAAATAGAGCTTTCTTTTGGTGGTATTAGTATCTGTGGTTTTAATTTTTTGCGCTATAAACAAAAATAGAGCGACAATTTTGAAAACAATTTAATATTTTGTACTTTTTTCTATAATAAATATATAAAAAAAAATGTTCTCCTCAGTTTAAGCCAATACGTATTCTTCTACCTATTTTTGGTAAAAAAATCGCAATAAGCATTTATCGATTGGTTTGCGCAAAATGTATAGCGTTTACAAAATAGGGGATAGTTTTATGGCATTTTTATTAAAAACATTTTTTTACTGCTAATGGCGGAGATCAGCGTTTTTTTCGTGACTGCGACATTATGGCGGACACATCAGACACTTTTGACACATTTTTGGGACCATTGTCATTTTCACAGCGAAAAGTGCTATAAAAATGCACTGATTACTGTGAAAATGACAATTGCAGTTTAGGAGTTAACCAAGAGGGGGTACTGTAGGGGTTAAGTGTGACCTCATATGTGTTTCTAACTGTAGGGGGGCGGGGCTGGACGTGTGACGTCAGTGATCGTCTTTCCCTATATCAGGGAACAGACGATCACTGACATTGCCACAATGAAAAAGGGAGGAAGGTGTGTTTACACTCACCTCTCCCCGTTCTTCAGCCCCTGTGACCGATCGCGGGACACCGGCGGCGATCGGGTCCGCGGGCGCGGTCACGGAGCTTCGGACCGGATCGCGAGCCCAGCCGCGCCCTTCTGCCGACGTATATCGGCGTGAAGGGGTCCATAAGAGGTTAAACATAAAATTATTATTATTTATCATGGATGATGACACTTACCGTATTTATCAGCATATACCGCGCGCCGGCGTATAGCGCGCACCCCAAGCTGAGGAGGGAAGTTTAGGGAAAAACGTACATTTTGGATGTCTTGCCCGGCGTCCGTCTGCGGCCTTGCGCGGGTCCGTCCAGCCTTGCGCGGGGTCCGTCTGCTGTCTTGCCCGGCGTCCATCGGCGGCCTTGTCCGGCGTCCGTCTGCGGCCTTGCGCAGGGTCCGTCGAGCCTTTTGGGTGTCCGTCTGCGGCGGGGGCCGTCGAGCCTTGTGGGTGTCCGTCTGCGGCGGGTCCGTCTGCTGTCTTGCCCGGCGTCCATCGGTGGCCTTGTCCGGCATCCGTCTGCAGCCTTGCGCGGGGTCCGTCGAGCCTTGTGGGTGTCCGCCTGCGGTGGGGTCCGTCGAGGGGTTGCAGCGTCGTGTGTTCGAATTTGGCACGCTGTGCAGAGCCGGATTTCCTGCGCACTCAACTTCACTCGGCTCCTCCCGGCTCCTCTCGCGTGGCTGCAGGCGAAGCCAAGCCTAGCCGAGTGCGCAGTACAATGTCGGAGACAGCGGGGATCGGTGGGGCATCGGCGTATATTGCGCACCCACGATTTTCCCCTGATTTTAAGGGGAAAAAAGTGCGCGGTATACGCCGATAAATACGGTATTTATTTTAAGTTTGATCATCAGTTTTAATTGAGGCTAAACTCAAAATTTTTAACTCAAGGCTGTAATGTAACAAAATAGGTTAAAAGCCAAGGGGGGTGAATACTTTTGCAAGGCACTGTGGGCCAGATTCACAAATGAGATACGACGGCGTTTCTCCGTCGTATCTCTGTTTCTATCTATGCGGCTGATTCATAGAATCAGTTACGCATAGATATCCCTAAGATCCGACAGGTGTAATTGTTTTACACTGTCGGATCTTAGAATGCAATACCGCGGCCGCCGCTGGGGGGAGTTTGCGTCGTAAACCAGCGTCGGGTATGCAAATTAGGAGTTACGGCGGATCCACAACGGTTTTTCGCGTTCGCTACGTCGCCGCTAGTCTAGTTTCCTGTCGCAAAGTTTGTCGTTTTTTTTGCTGCCCTAACTTTAGTCAGCAAACGTATTGCTGTCTAAAGTATGGCCGTCGAGAAAAAAAATGGAGGGAGACACATATTTGGGGAGATGAAAAGGCTGCTCGCCCCGAAATTGCATGGAAGAGAGAGTTCCCCATTGGGGCTTTTAGGCAGCAAGAATTTTTTTGGGGAATAACGTTGTTGTATAAATTATTGTTTATTGCCAAGGATTTCGAATATCACAAGGGTACAAAAGTACAAAGAAGGTCACAAGGTGATAACAATATATAGGTTGAAAACATATGACATTGCTGGATGCAGTGAGCATGACATGATTGCATAACATGATTGCAACAAAACTTTGACAGTAGGAGGCTATATGTAATAAATAATCTGTAATAATGAAAACCCCATGAGCAGTGCTGTAGCCCCGACGCGTTTCGACCAGTTGGGTCTCTTCAGGGGGCTGGGATTTCTAAAAAATATATATAGAGAGAGTATAATAATTGCATATGATCAAAAATGAATGAGAGGACATAGGTCAACACACATCATAAAAAATTAGCCATAATAATTTCATAAGTATGGCCGTCGTTCCCGCGTCGAAATTCTAAATTTAACGTTGTTTGCGTAAGCCGTCCGGGAATACGGAAGTACGCTACACGCGTCGCCGTTCAAAAAAATGACGTCACGGCGCGCAAAGCACGGCGGGAGTTAAGAAACGGAGCATGCGCAGTAGGTCCGGCGCGGGAGCAGGCCTAATTTAAATGGCACACGCCCAGGGATGGACTGGCCATTGGGACTACAGGGAGTTTTCCGGTGGGCACCGGGGGGCACCGAACTGATTTTTTGTCCCGGGTGAAATAATATCTAACTTCCCCACTGGTACTGCCTATAAAAGTACCAGTACCAGCCGTTCTACTCTAATAAAGTAGAATGACTAGTGGCTAGTGAAGGGGGAGAGGGGGCTTGGGTGGCCAGGGGGGTGCGGGAGTTGTCCGGCCGCCATGGGAGAAACCTGTCAAAGTGGGCCAGTCTGGATGAAGTCCAGGGCCAAATTTTTGTCCCAGTCCAGCCCTGCACACGCCCATTTAAATTGGCCCGCCTTGCGCCGGAGGCCGCCGGTGTAGTTTTCATCGCAAGTGCTTGGTGAATCAGGCACTTGCGATGAAAAATTGCGGCGGTGTAACGTATCTAGGATACGTATATGGCCCCTTATATCTCCCGGAGATCTTCCTATCCTGATCAAAGTTCAGGAAGAGTTGTCTGCCCTTTTCCTAAACTGCCGGAGGAGTTAACCAGCTACATCCGCGACAAGTTAAAAACGTCATCTCCAGCGGCACCTTTGGGGAAAAATCAACTTTAAAAATAATTTTTTTTTTTTTTAAAAATAAATAAAATATTTATAAAAGAGTCAATCTGAAGCTCATTAAGAGCATCATGGCTAGGTGTTAAAAAAAGAGACAGATTACTTAATATCTCCTAGGTAAGTGCTGGTAATTAGTGTGTAACACTTTGATCATTAACGGTTGCATTCAAATTAGCATCAAGAACATCTCTTGCAGGCCTCCCCCCGCCGTTTTTCACCTTCTGCTTCGCTCAACCCTTTGCTCTCAGCTCGCATGGAACTGGGTGTACAACGCAAGAAGAGCCGGCAATGTTTTATTATAAAAAAAAATTCTGTAATATCGGAAAGTCCTTTAGTGCCCCCTAGTGTCGCCAGGTAACAATGGACAATGGCGCTGCCCAGTGTTTGAGGGTTTTTTTAACGCTGAAGAATTTCAGGCATTTGATGGAGACAAATTCGCTTTTTATTGCATTAGGAAAATAAAACCAACTGCAAAACTGCAAATAGATTCTAAGCGAGGACAGGTCTGTTGGTAGTTAGGCAACCGTGTGGTGTCACCGAATACTCTTCGGAGTTCTTCACGCCTTGTCAATTCACCGTAATCATAGGCGGCACCTGGTCTTCTACTCCTTTCTCCCTGTCTACCTGAATATGATAAATGCACCCAGAATAATATATATGGGCCAGATCCACAAAGATCTGCCTATCTTTAGGCAGACGTAGCGTATCTAAGATACACTACCCCGCCGTAACTTACAGCGTAGTTTCAGTGGCCAAACTACAGGAGCAAGTGCTGTATTCCCCAAACACTTGCTCCATAGTTTGGGGCGGCGGAGTGTAAATGGCCCGGCGTAGCCACGCGTATCTTCAAGGGGGCGGCTTCTATTCAAATTAAGCGCGCCCCCGATTCTAAGTAACTGCGCATGCGCCGGGCTTAAAAAAGCCCAGTGCGCATGCTCCAGTTCTCGGCAAAAAACGTCAATGACGCCGACGTGTGCGTCATTGACGTAAAGTCGTATTCAAGAACGACTTAGGGAAACGACGTAGCCGACGGAAAAACACGACGCGGACCCGACGCTATCCGTAACATGGCCTACGTGGGACATGCGGAAACTTACTCCTCATATAGCAGGAGTAAGTTTCCGCTTACGCAAACGACGTTAGCGACGCGTACGCGACGCGAAATTGTTCGGGAATCGGCGTAGAAGGCTCATTTGCATAAACAAATGAGACCTTCACGTAAATGCCATCTAGCGGCGGGCGGCGTAATTACATTTAAGATCCGACAGTGTAAGTGACTTACAGATGGCGGATCTTAAGTGTATCAATGCGAAAATGATTCTAAGAATCAGTCGCATAGATACACGGGCCAAAAAAGAGAGATACGATGGAGTATCCTGAGATACTCCATCGTAACTTCTCTCAGAATATGGCCCAGTATCCTGAAAGAATTTGCGCCGTAAGTTACGGCGGCGTAGTGTAACTGTGTTGGCGTAAGGGCGCGCAATTCAAATGGATAAGATGTGTTGGCGTCTATGTTATTTATGTTAATTCTACTTGACCCCACGTAAATGACGGGTTTTTTTTAACGGCGCATGCACCGTCCGTGCGGGTATCCCAGTGCGCATGCTCGAAATCACGTCGCAAATAGTCAATGCTTTCGACGTGAACGTAATTTACACAAAGCCCTATTCGCGAACGTTTTACGCAAACGACGTAAAATTTGACGCTGGCCCGACGTCCATACTTAACATTGCGTACGCCTCATAGACCCAGGGGTAACGTTACGCCGAAAAAAGCCTTACGTAAAACGACATAAAAAAATGCGCCGGACGGACGTACGTTCTGAGAATCGGCGTATCTAGCTAATTTGCCACATCTACGCAGAAATCAACGGAAGCGCCACCTAGCGGCCAGTGTAAGTATGCACCTAAGATTCCGACGGCGTACTAAGACGTACGTCAGTCGGATCTAGCCCTCATTCAGGCGTATCTTGTTTTCTGGATATAAAAAAATAATACGCCGGAGCATCCTAGAAGTTACGCGGCGTATCAATAGATACGCCGGCGTAACTTCTTTGTGGATCTGGCCCCATATATATATTTTTTTAAAGTGCATTTATAAAATTTTTGCATTTAAAGGGGTTGTAAAGGTACAATTTTTTTCCTCTAAATATCTTCCTTTACCTTAGTGCCGTCCTCCTTCACTTACCTCATCTTTCCATTTTGCTTTTAAATGTCCTTATTTCTTCTGAAAAAATCCTCACTTCCTGTTCTTCTGTCTGTAACTCCACACAGTAATGCGAGGCTTTCTCCCTGGTGTGGAGTGTTGTGCTCGCCCCTTCCCTTGGACTACAGGAGTGTCAGGACGCCCACTAACACACAGCTCCTTTCTCTATCTGCAGCGTAGAGAGCGTCCTGACTCTCCTGAAAGCCGCTTTGCCGATGGTATAGCCGCGGTGCCCATTCATTTCAATGGGCAGGGGCAGTGGAGGAGCGATATACACACCGCTCCTTCACCGCTTCAAAGATGTTGCTAGCAGGACTTTTTTTAGCGTCTTGCCAGCGCAACTGCTCCAGTGTGAAAGCCCTCAGGCCATAGGTGTGCGCAGCCTATTACATTAGGGTTTGCACCCCAAAGCTCAAACACACATACGTATACATATATATATATAGGGCAGTAGGGCAATAGACAGTGTCAGTAGAACAGTTGATGGTGTCAGTGGGCAGAGACTGTTGTCAGTAGTTTATTTTTTTTTTATTATTACTTTTTACAATTTTTATTGTTTTATTTTTTTTGACAATTTTTTTTACAACAATTCTTTTCTTTTACAAATGGGGGTCTTTGATGAGATATCAGGGGCCTAAACAGACCCCTGATATCTCACTTTTGAGACAGAGAAAGGGGCTGAGGACAGATATTCCTGAGTCCCTTTCTCTGCAGCCAAGCAGCAGGGGGAATCTGTGCAGCACAGGGTGATTAGGGTGTGCCTGGGACACCCTGGGCTAGATTCAGGTAGGGGCGCGCAATCTAACGGCGGCGCAGCGTATCATATTTACGCAACGCCGCCGCAACTTACAGGAGCAAGTGCAGTATTCACAAAGCACTTGCTCCGTAAGTTGCGGCGGCATAGCGTAAATGGGGCCGGCGTAAGCGCGCGTAATTCAAATGAGTAAGGGGGGGTGTTTTATGTTAATGTGTGTTGACCTGACGTGATTGACGTTTTGTACGAACGGCGCATGCGCCGTCCGTGTACATATCCCAGTGTGCATTGCTCCAAATGACGTCGCAAGGACGTCATTGGTTTCGACTTGAACGTAAATTACGTCCAGCCCTATTCGCGAACGACTTACGCAAACGACGTAAAAAATTCAAAAATCGAAGCGGGAACGACGTCCATACTTAACATTGAGTGCGCCTCATAGAAGCAGGCACAACGTTACGCCGAAAAAGCCTTACGCAAACAACGTAAAAAAACTACCGCCGGGCGCACGTATGTTTGTGAATCGGCGTAACTAGGTAATTTGCATACTCTACGCCGAAAACAACGGAAGCGCCACCTAGCGGCCAGCGTGAGAATGCACCGTAAGATACGACGGCGTAATAGAATTACGCCAGTCGGATCTTAGGCTAATGTCGGCGTATCTAGCTTTCTGAATACAGAAAATAGATACGCCGGCGCAGGATATGCCGGCATAATTCTTTGCTGAATCTAGCCCCCTGTGCGCACGCCTATGCTCGGGGCTTTCACATTGGAGAGACAGTGGCGGCTCTTTCAGGGCGCTTTGCAGGCACTATTTTTAGCGTTATAGCGCCTGCAAAGTGCCTCAGTGTGAAAGGGGGTCTTAGTAAATGAACCCCAAGGATTGAATGTTCTAACCCTATCACAGGAAGTGCCTCAACACTGGCCTCCTTGGCATAATCAGCAGGTTTTTTTTCTAATGCAAAATGCATATTTAACCATGACTTTTTATTTGGCTATAACAAATGAAAGCTGATGTGAGATTTTAGCGATTGGGTTTTGGGTATAGGCCGCTGGCAGATCCGCTCAGTCTGGGTACCAATGCAACAAACAGTCCCGTCTCCTATATCAAGCCAATAGATTTTCTCCAGACGCCTGAGGCCCCATACTCACGAGCAAACATGTCTGCTGAAACTGGCCCGCAGGCCAGTTTCAGCAGACATGTTTGGTCGTGTGTGGGCGCGAGCGGGCCGAATTCCAGCAAACATTTGCCCGCCGGGCCTTTTCCCAGCAGACAAATATTCCTGGACTTGTTTTAAAACAGTCCGCTGGAATTCTGCCCGCTCGGACATGTACGGTCGTCAGTACAGACCTACCGTACATGTCCAGGCGCCCGCCGTCCCTCGCATGCGTCGAATGACTTCGACGCATGCGTGGAAGCATTTTAAAGGCGGGCCGCCCACGTCGCCGCGTCATTGTCGCGGCGACACCACGTCATCGACGCGGCGACACCGCGGACACGCCCCGCGTATTGTTTACGCGCGGACTTCTGTACGATGGTGTGTACAACCATCGTACAGAAGCCCTCTGGCAGACATGTATGGTGGAAACGGTCCGACGGACCGCTTTCACCATACATGTTTGGTCGTGAGTACCCGGCCTTAGAGTTAAAATTAGCCAGGTAAGTAAACTGCGCGGTGAAATAATTTGCATCGCCGTATCGCAGAATAAAAACCAAGGCAACCGAGCATGTATCCCGCATTACCCCTCTTCCTACGTGCGACTTGCAATTAATTCCTTTCATTTCGAGGGCAGTGATTAAGCTATCCCATGGTTCCTCCGCCTGTACGCAAATGAGCTACTTACCCTGAAAATTAAAACAAAAAAAGAGCCGGGATCTTCAACAACAAACAATAGGCATTTAATAAATCCGACCTCTCTCAAGCATCTGATGTCAATTAGTGACAAATGAGGGGGCCACGCCGTCTCCTGCAAACACCGAAGGCGATCGCTGAACCGTTTTTCCCGTATTGTTTCGACTTTAAAGGGAATTTTATTTTGTTGTGTATTTAAATGATCCAAAGTTGCAAAAACTAAGGGCCAGATTCAGAGAAGAAGTACGCCGGAGTATCTGCTATCGGCGTACTTTCAAATTTGCCGCGTCGTATCTTCAGTTTGAATCCTCAAACCAAGATACGACGCCATCTGGCTTCGATCCGACAGGCGTACGGCTTCGTACGCCTTCGGATCGTAGGTGTAATACTTCGGCGCCCGCTGGGTGGAGTTTGCGTCGTTTTCCGCGTCGGGTATGCCAATAAGCTGTTTACTGCGATTCACGAAGGTACGCGCGGCCGTCGCATTCTCTTACGTCGTCGCTAGTCGGCTTTTCCCGGCGTATAGTTAAAGCTGGTATTTTGTGGCCTATCTTTAGACTTGCCATGTTAAAGTATGGCCGTCGTTCCCGCGTCGAATTTCAAATTTTTTTTTTTTGCGTAAGTCGTCCGTGAATAGGAAAGGACGTAACTCACGTCGACGTTCAAAAAATGACGTCGGTGCAATGTCATTTCGCTTTGCAGGAAATTTCAAAACCAAGCATGCGCAGTACGTTCGGCGCGGGAACGCGCCTAATTTAAATGATACACGCCCCATTTGAATTAGGCGGGCTTGCGCCGGACAGATTTACGCTACGCCGCCGCAAGTTTACAGGCAAGTGCTTTGTGAATCAAGCACTTGCCCATAAAACTTGCGGCGGTGTAACGTAAATGCAATACCTTACGCCGCCGGAATTCTACGTGAATCTGGCCCTAGCGCTTTTAGGCCTTTTTTACGCTTGCTCAAAATATTGGTGCTGAACAAATGCGCCTATAGAGTAAATGAGCGTTTGTTGCGTTCGATGTGCGTTTAACGCACATTAAATGTGCGCTAAAAGCTCATTTGAGGCACAAAAAAAAAATGCACCCCTGATGCCTCTTTTTTGGGGAAGTTGTGAACAAGGTTTAACTCGCTGCAAGCGCTCAAATTGCATCACAAAGCGTGGCGGCGCGTTTACGATGCATTACCCTAGACTTGACTAGAAGAAGCTAAGATGCTTCATTTTTAAAGCACAGTAACGCGACATGACGCAAACGCTTCATGTTTTGGTAATATGATCAGCACAGCGTGCTATTCATATTATCAATTGCAAACCGCTTTACTAAGGGTTTAAAGTGGAGTTCTGGCCACAATTTCACTTTTTAAATATAAATACCCCTGTAATACACACGCTTAATGTATTCTAGTAAAGTTAGTCTGTAAACTAAGGTCCGTTTTGTTAGGTTGTTACGGCATTTAGACACTTTATAAAATAGAAATTGACTGGGGCCATCTTAAGTGTGGGCATCATGAAGCCAGACTGTATGACTTCCTGGATTTCAGCCTTGCAGATCTCGCACATGCTCAGTGCTGCACAAGCAGTGTCAGATCAGGTTTCAGCACCTGTACTGTCCAAGTCACATGATTCTTTGAGACTGGGGAGTGCACAGACTCCTGGAAAGTTACACCCACTACATTCCCAGGAGTCTGTGCGGTGTAGGTTAGGAAGCTTAAGCACCTAGGTGCAGGAAGTGGGAAGATTAACTATTCTGCCTAGCAACAACACTTTGAAGGCATCTAAAAAAAAAAAAATGTTTTTCTTAAAGGACTAATGACATTTTTTTAAAACTACTGATGTAATGTTATATTTATGGGTGGAACTCCACTTTAAGAAGCATTAAAAACACACCTAAAGATCCTGCTTTTAATGGCAGGGTGAACAGGACCTAAAAGCACCGCCACGCGTTTGCAGAACGTTTGCGAAGAATCTGGGGTGCTTTTTTAATGAGCCTTTAACGCGCGTCAAACGCGCATAGGGTGTTTGGGGAGCATTTTTATGCGCATTTTGACGCGCCTTGACTGCACGTTAAACACGCATCAAATGCAACGAACGACGGTCAAGGAAAACAAGGCACCTGCAGGGGCATATCTACTGCGAGGCAAACAAAGCGGTTGCCTTGGGCGGCATTTTTCTGGGGGGCGGCGTCGCCCCCGGGCAGAAGGGACACCACGAGCAGTGGTGTTGCTGTGGGGGTGCTGGGAGTGTGGACGGCACCCAGGTGACACCACCAGAGGGATGATACCAGGGGTGGCTGCGGACTGACTGTTCGGTGACGGGGGCATGAAGCGGAAGTAGAAGGTGGCGGTGGCTGCAGCCTCTGATCCCAAAAATAGCTCACTTGGCAGAGCAGGTCGGAGTCCTGGGTTGGGATCGTGCCTCGGAAGCCTCGCTACACACAGCTGGTAAAAAGGAGCGGGCTGCGGGAAGGTGAAAGTCTAGTGTAGCTTTTTTTTGGGGGTGGGGGGGTGGGAGAACCTCTTGGTGTAGTGTGGGGGATAATCCCCCTCTCTCTCCCCCTCACCTCTCCCTCTCTCACCTCCCTTCTCTCCCTAATCCACCTTCTCTCTATGCCCCCACCCCCTCTCTCTCTTACCCCATCTCTCTCTGACCCCATCTCTCTCTCCCCCTCTCTCTTACCCCCTCTCTCTCAACTCCCTCTCTCCCTCGCCTCTCTTCTCCCCCTCACCCACCCTCTCGTTCACCCCATCTCTCTCTCTTACCTCCTCTCTCTCTCTCACCCCCCTCTTTCTCACCATCTTCTCTCTCACCCCTCCCCTCTCTCTCTCTCTCCCTCTCTCTATTTCTCCCCCACGTTCTTCCCTCTCTCTCACCCCCTCTCACTTTCTCACTCTCACCCCCTCTCTCTCACCCCATCTCTCCCCCTCCTCTCTCTTTCTCTCTCACCCCTTCTCTCTGTCTCTCTCCCCGTGTTTTCCCCCTTCCCCTCTCTCTCATCCCCCCTCTCTCTCTCTCTATCACCACCTTTCTCTCTCTCTCACCCCCCCCTTCTCTCTCTCACCCCCCCCCCCCCCCCCTCCTTGGAACAAGTGGTGCTCTACAAGGAATGTGAGGCCTGGAGATGAAGGGTTGGAGTTTACAGATGAAGGGGGTGGATCTTAAACCAGAAGGGGTGGGACAAATTTAGATGGGTGTGCCGATTTCAGTCTTGCCTAGGGTAGCACAAAACCAAAATACACCACTGGGCATCTGTGGTGTGTTTTGAACGCGGCTTTAACACACGTCAAATGCACATCAAACACAAAGAAAAACGCACATCAATGTTATAGGCTCGTTTGTTCAGCATTTTGAGTCCTTACATTACAGACAATGTTACAGAATACTGGTAAAACACTTTCACTCCTATAATAAAATCCTGGTCAATCAAGCAAGTTAGTAAATCCATTTCATTTTCTTCTCCTATCATCTGGGAGCTGTCACTTGGGCCAGCGGGAGTCCTTCTCTGATTCGCATTTCCTTTCAAAACTCATCTGCTGAAGTTATTAAATAATAATAAAGACAAATGAGGGCAAGAAATATTGTGAGAAGAATTCCAGGTATAGATGGAGCAATGTAACTATGTATATACCTGTGAGAACCTCTAGAAGCTGGAACTTTTAGTAGACACCAATACTACAGTGATTCTGACTACCTTCCAGGTCCCGAGCCAAGCAGCTGCCCTGTTGCAATTGTGGTGTCCCAGTACAGGTATTTGCTGTAGGCCCTGTCAGATTGAGGCCCTCGGCTTGTGGGGTCTCCCCTGCAGGGACTCAGCTAGTCATGATGTGATTTACACTGTTATGGTTGATAATACGTTTATTAGGTGTGTATAGCTTTAAGAGGTTTAGTCAGCCATCTCATGTTCAGTCAGAGTGTATTAGAGTCAGGAGGACTAAGTGCTAGACAAGACCTTACTGTGTTGTGTTATACTTTAACTTGTAACAAACTTTGAATGTAAGTTCCAAGGGGAATACAGGTCAGTCTCTATGATCCACAGCTCTCAACCAATGGGCTTCAGTCTCATCAGGCCCTTATAAGGGATTGTACTTCCTGTTTAAGGCAGTCTAGTGCTTCACACAGTTCCTGGCAGAGCAGAGCAAAACACAGTCAGAGGAGAAGCAGTGCAGGCCAGAGGCCTTCAGTTCAGGAGAAAGTACAGCAAAGCGTGGAGTATCCCTAAACACTACAGAACCAGTACTTCAGCTCATTTATCGGATCAATCTGTTATTCCGGCGAAAAGCCTCAAGTCTACCGACACTTCAGTAAGTGTATCTATTTTTCAGCCTAGTTAATCATAGGCCCTGAATTACTAATCCGGCCTCAGCAGCCGAGTATATATATGATCAGCCAAGCTCAAGCATTATCAGCTGTGTGATCCTCTAGAGACTGTCTGCAGAACCTTTGTGACACTCTGTTTAAACGCTGTGAAGATTTTGACATCTGCCTTCATGCCAGTAAAGCCTTCGTTGTATTAACCCCTGTTGTGGACTGTGTCATTACCATCCTAACTAGCGGGGATACGGAGGCCCCCGGAGCTGTAGTTTCCCAGGGTATACCAAGACTACAGTGGCGTCACGTGACAGAGAGGGTTAATACCATCTGGCCCTCACTAAGGGTTAATACCACCTGACCCTGGGCTCCTAGCCCCAAGAACCAAGTAGCTAACCATCAAGCGCATGTGTGTGGCCATGGGGCTCACCCTCCCCGGTCACCACACAATCGCTTGCTGGGCGCGGGCACCATTCAGAGAATGCTTTGCATTTTCTCAAAGAATACAACGCATTGTCTGATTGGATGAGGTAGAAAGGCAGAGTGATGCCATCATGGTATTCACCTCATCCAATCAGAGAAGGCTTTGCAGTCTTTGAGAAAATGCAAAACATACTCTGAATGGTGGTCGTGCTCAATGGCCAGACCCCTGTGTCCCAGGGCAGACACGCCGCACAGGATCCGGAAGCTAGTGGAGCTTTTAGAGGAGGGGTCTGAAAACTTTCTAAGTAAAGGACTAGTTTACTCCCGGTCCTGTCAGGGAGATAAATGCTGATCTTCTGTTCATACAATGTATGAACAGAAGATCAGTCATTTCCCCTAGTGAGTCCACCCCCCTACAGTTAGAACACACCCAGGGAACATACTTAACCCCTTCCCCGTCCCCTAGTGTTAACCCCTTCCCTGCCAGTGGCATTTTTATAGTAATCCAATGCATTTTTATAGCACTGATCGCTATAAAAATGCCAATGGTCCCAAAAATGTCAAAAGTGTCCGAAGTGTCCGCCATAATGTCGCAGTACCGAAAAAAATCGCTGATCGCCGCCATTACTAGTAAAAAAAATGTATTAAAAAAAATGCCATAAAAATACCCCATATTTTGTAAACGCTATAACTTTTGCGCAAACCAATCAATAAGCGCTTATTGCGATTTTTTTTTACGAAATATGTAGAAGAATACGTCTCGGCCTAAACTGAGGAAAAAAATAGTTTTTTATACATTTTTGGGGGGATATTTATTATAGCAAAAAGTAAAAAATATTCATTTTTTTTCAAAATTGTCGCTCTATTTTTGTTTATAGCGCAAAAACTAAAAACCGCAGAGGTGATCAAATACCAGCAAAAGAAAGCTCTATTTGTGGGGAAAAAAAGACGCCAATTTTGTTTGGGAGCCACGTCGCACGACCGCGCTATTGTCAGTTAAAGCGACGCAGTGCCGAATCGCAAAAAGTGCTCTGGTCTTTGACCAGCAATATGGTCCGGGGGGTTAAGTGGTTAAAGAGGTTTTAAAGGTAAAAAACATGTCCTTATTTCTTCTGAGAAATCCTCACTTCCTGTTCTTCTGTCTGTAACTCCACACAGTAATGCAAGGCTTTCTCCCTGGTGTGGAGAAAGCCTCTTGAGGGGGGAGGGGGCGAGCAGGAGGGTCAGGACACTCTCTACTTTGCAGATAGAGACAGGAGCTGTGTGTTAGTGGGCGTCCTGACACTCCTGCTCGCCCCCTCAAGAGGCTTTCTCCACACCAGGGAGAAAGCCTTGCATTACTGTGTGGAGTAACAGACAGAAGAACAGGAAGTGAGGATTTCTCAGAAGAAATAAGGACATTTAAAAGCAAAATGGAAGGATGAGGTAAGTGAAGGAGGACTGCACTAAACACACCTCAACCACCTAATTTTACCGCCCTCTCCACAACCGCAAGGCTAAATCTGTCGGTATTGTCAGTAACTGGCAATGAAAACATATTATGCAGCGCTCCTTTCAGCGCTAAGCAAACATCATCTTCTAACATGCCTGAGGCAGCCATGTTTGGCGTCAGACATTTTTTTTTTCCCGCAAGTGAATTTGACAGACACATACATGTACTCAAATTTCAGAGCCTGTCAAGCACGTTTAAGAGACCCCTAAGAAATTCAGCCGCAAATCGTTTTCCCCCATGAAAAAAACAACAACATACATCTGCACTATTAGGGCGGCAGGCTTTGTCAAGCGAACTATTAGATTGTGTATGTTCTCACTGACGCTGGGAGATGGCACATTTGACATTATTGTGAGGCGGGGGAGATTTTATTTATAATCTTGTCATCTCCGGAGCACTGAGCATTGTTTATGAATCGGCGGCAATACGGGCGATTTACATGAAGCCGGCTGTGTTTTGATGCCGAGCTAAAAACAGAGCCGGACCACTGACCCGTAAAAATGTCACACGTTTAATCTCTGGCCTATTACGCATTCTGAAAACTGCCGCATTCCACGGATTACGCTGGTGATATTTTTTTTGCCCTGCTTTGTGATTGGCGTTGAGTTACACTCCACTAAACCTATTAACTGAATTCTTCGTTTTTATTTTACCAATCTGCGATTGGTAAACAGAGCCAAGCAAGCTAAGAAATGCCACCTAGTTAACCACTTAAGACCCGGACCTTTAGGCAGCCAGTTTTTGCGATTCAGCACTGCGTCGCTTTAACTGACAACTGCGCGGTCGTGCGACGTGGCTCTCAAACAAAATCAGCGTCCTTTTTTTTCCCACAAATAGAGCTTTCTTTTGGTGGTATTTGATCCCCTCTGCGGGTTTTTATTTTTTGCGCTATAAACAAAAATAGAGCGACAATTTCGAAAAAAAATCAATGGGCCGGATTCAGAAAGATGAGCGCATCTTTCTTCCGGCGTAACGTATCTCCGATACGTTACGCCGCTGTAGCTTTGGGCGCAAGTTCTGTATTCAGAAAGAACTTGCGCCCTTAGTTACGGCGGCGTAACGTATGTGTTGCGGCGTAAGGCCGCCTAATTCAAATGGGGATGTTGGGGGCGTGTTGTATTAAAATTTTACTTTACCCCGCGTTTTTTACGTTTTTTTTTAATGGCGCATGCGCCGTCCGTAAAATATCCCAGTGTGCATTGCGCCGAAGTACGCCGCAAGGACGTATTGGATTCGACATGAACGTAAATGACGTCCAGCCCTATTCGCGAACGACTTACGCAAACGACGTAAAATTTTCAAAACTTGGCGCGGGAACGACGGCCATACTTAACAGGAGATACGCCATGGTATCTCGTTTCTGAATCCGGCCCAATATTTTTTGCTATAATAAATATCCCCCAAATATATATATAAATATAAATGTTTTCCTCAGTTTAGGCCGATACGTATTCTTCTACATATTTTTGGTAAAAAAAAAAAAAACGCAATAAGCGTTTATCGATTGGTTTATAGCGTTCACAAAATAGGGGATAGTTTTATTGCATTTGTATTATTTTTTTTACTACTAATGGCGGCGATCAGCGATTTTTTTTTTCGTGACTGCGACATTATGGCGGACACTTCGGACAATTTTGACACATTTTTGGGACCATTGTCATTTTCACAGCAAAAAATGCATTAAAAATGCATTGTTTACTGAGAAAATGTCAATTGCAGTTTTGTTTCTAACTGTAGGAGGGTGTGGCTGTGGGTGTGATGTCATTGATTGTGTTTCCCTATAAAAGGGAACACACGATCAATGACGGCACCACAGTGAAGAACGGGGAAGCCGTGTTTACACACAGCTCTCCCCGTTCTTCAGCTCTGGGGACCGATCGCGGGACTCCAGCGGCAATTGGGTCCGCGAGTCCCCGGGGCCACAGAGCTTCGGACCGGGTCGCGTGCACGCACCCGACACCACGGCTGGGCTTTAAGGCTGCATTCACACCTAAGCGACAGCCGCGTACGCGTGTAGCGGCAGATTTGCCGCGATTACAAATGTATCTTTTTTTTTTTTTTTTTTTCTAAAGTATTCCCATTGCTGTCTATGGGAAAACGCGCCTGTCGCGTGAAAAAAAGGGTCCGGGACTTTTTTTCAGGCGACAGGCGTTGCGCGTCTATGAGATGTGAACCATCTCCATAGACGGCAATGGGAATTCTCCCCTCTAGCGACAGAAGCGTCCCGCGTCGGGCGTTTTGTCGCTTAGGTGTGAATGCAGCCTTAGAGCCCTGTACATGTAAGTGGATGTGCTCAGCCGTGCCATTCTGCCGACGTATATCGGCATTAATGGGTCCTTAAGTGGTTAAAGAGGACATTTGTAAGAAGCCCTTGATGGAAGCTGCTCGTCTGACTTCTATCTACTTATTCAGGAGCGTTTATGCATCGGATGAGGGTAAGAATGCAAGCTTCTATCTGTGGCATCACAAGCAGAAAGCCACAGCTACACTGTATTGTCAAAAGTATTGGGACACCTGCCTTTACACGCATGTGAACTTTATGGCATCCCAGTCTTAGTCCGTAGGGTTCAAGCCCAGGAGCCACGGACTAAAAGCGGAGTTCCGGCCACAATTTCACTTTTTAAATATAAATACCCCTGTAATACACAAGCTTAATGTATTCTAGTAAAGTTAGTCTGTAAACTAAGGTCCGTTTTGTTAGGTTGTTACAGCATTTAGACACTTTATAAAATAGAAATTGACTGGGGCCATCTTAAGTGTGGGCATCATGAAGCCAGACTGTATGACTTCCTGGATTTCAGCCTTGCAGATCTCGCACATGCTCAGTGCTGCACAAGCAGTGTAATAGGTTTCAGATCAGGTTTCAGCACCTGTACTGTCCAAGTCACATGATTCTTCGAGACTGGGGAGTGCACAGACTCCTGGAAAGTTACACCCACTACATTCCCAGGAGTCTGTGCGGTGTAGGTTAGGAAGCATTAAGCACCTAGGTGCAGGAAGAGGGAAGATTAACTATTCTGCCTAGCAACAACACTTTGAAGGCATCTAAAAAAAAAAAATGTTTTTCTTAGGCCCGGTACACACGAACAAACATGTACGGTGAAAGCGGTCCGTCGGACCGTTTTCACCGTACATGCCTGCCAGAGGGCTTCTGTACGATGGTTGTACACACCATCGTACAGAAGTCCGCGCGTAAACAATACGCGGGGCGTGTCCGCGTCGTCGCCGCGACGATGACGCGGAGACGTGGGCGGGCCTGCCATTTAAAGGCTTCCACGCATGCGTCGAAGCCATTCGACGCATGCGAGGGACGGCGGGCGCCTGGACATGTACGGTAGGTCTGTACTGACGACCGTACATGTCCGAGCGGGCAGGATTCCAGCGGACGGTTTTAAAACACGTCCAGGAATATTTGTCCGCTGGGAAAAGGCCCGGCGGGCAAATGTTTGCTGGAATTCGGCCCGCTCGCGCCCACACACGACCAAACATGTATGCTGAAACTGGCCCGCGGACCAGTTTCAGCATACATGTTTGGTCGTGTGTACGGGGCCTTAAAGGACTAATGAGATTTTTTTAACGCTACTGATGTAATGTTATATTTTTGGGTGGAACTCCACTTTAAATAGGTTCTTCCTGACCCATGATGGCTGCCAGAATCACGTGTGGCGACAGCATCCAATCAGACAGCTTCCCCAGTGACCTAGGAAACCATAGAGGAACCATGTTTTTCTTGACTTCCCATCCAACTACAATGCCACTGCAGTCGAGCGCCACCTACAGTAGAGAAAACAGACGGAACCTTCCTACAAGTGCAGCAGTCTAAACTTTTTGTGTGGACGCTCCTTCTTTGGGACATAAAGTTCAACGGTCGGGAATGTCGCGAGAAGGCCTCTGGCTCGGAGATGGACACAGGGGGGTGGAGGATTAAAACCTCAGGCAGGTGGGTTGTTGTTCCGGTAGAAGAAGGACTGGGGAAGGGACCATTACTAGCCATTGGCAAGGCCCCCTGCATACCATTATATGAAGAGGTCTCAATCAGCCCTAATATACAATAAAATGACTTGGGAGAACACAACTGACAGCAGGCCCTGCTAGTTGGAATGACCAACACAAGTACTCCCCCTCCCCCACACACACGTCTTATAATTTGGCTTCTCTGTTCTTCCTGCAACAAAGCACTGGAATAATCTCCGAGACGCCAGTGGTCTATCAGAGGGCGAGTGACCCCCTCCTCCGAGAGACGTGCTCATTTCAATTGCTTTGGCATCTCTCCTTTCCAGACCCCATCACATTTACTAATGAGATTGAATTGTTTTCTTAATTATCTCGCTGCATGCAGCGCAAAGCCGGACATTTATTCCAGGATCTCCTTACTGGTCCGCTTTAACCCTTCCTACTCTGGCTGAGCACAATACTGCATCATCTGGATTTACAGAAGTAGGCGCCGCTGTTCTATCACTGTTTTTATTTGCATGTTCTCCTGAAAACGCAATAACCCGCTTTACCACAAGGTAGGGCAATCAGTGGTGGCTGGTGCTTCATTTTTTGGGGGGGTGGCAAACAAAGGCCCCCCCCCCCCCCAGCTCGCTCGCCCGTCTGCCTGCCATGGGAGAAGAGACCGGATTGGCTGGGAGAAGAAGCCGGGGAAGCCACCTAGGCCACCCGCAACCTGGATGGGGTAAGTGCGTGGCTGGCAGGCAGACGGGCAAGCGGGCTGGGGGAGGCTTTGTTTGCCACCCCCCCCAGCCCGCTCGCTCGCCCGTCTGCCTGCCAGCCACGCACTTACCCCTTCCAGGACGCAGGCGGCCTCGGTGGCTTCCCTGGCTTCTCCTCCCGGCCAATCCGGTCGCTTCTCCTCCTGGCCAATCCGGTCTTAAGACCGGCTTCCTGTCCTGACTGGCCGGTAGGAAAAACAGGAAGACAATAGCGAATGTTGATTGCTCTGCGCCCTAAGCCCAACCTTTTTGAATCAAATTAGAGCCTAAAGCTCAGATTCTCGTACAAAGGCGTATCTTTGCGGCGGCGTAACGTATCCGATTTACGTTACGCCGCCGCAACTTACACGAGCGAGTGCTGTATTCTCAAAGCACTTGCTCCGTAAGTTGCGGCGGCATAGCGTAAATCGGCCGGCGTAAGCCCGCCTAATTCAAATGTGGAAGGGGGGGCGTGTTTTATGTTAAACTACTGTGACCCGACGTGATTGACGTTTTTGCAGGAACGGCGCATGCACCGTCCGTGGAATTTCCCAGTGTGCATTGCTCCAAAGTACGCCGCAAGGACGTCATTGGTTTCGACGTGAACGTAAATGACGTCCAGCCCCATTCACGGACGACTTACGCAAACGACGTAACTTTTTCAAATTTCGACGCGGGAAAGACGGCCATACTTAACATTGGCTGCGCCTCATATAGCAGGGGCAACTATACGCCGGGAAAAGCCTAACGTAAATGTCGTAACTTTACTGCGACGACCGCGCGTACGTTCGGGAATTCGCGTATCTAGCTAATTTGCATACTCGGAAATCGACGTCGGCGACACCTAGCGGCAAAAAAAAAAAATTGCATTTAAGATCCGACAGCGTAAGAGCCTTACGCCTGTCGGATCTAATGGATATCTATGCGTAACTGATTCTAAGAATCAGACACATAGATACGACGGGTCGGATTAGGACTTACGACGGCGTACATGGCGCTGCGCCGTCGTAAGTCCTTTAAGAATCTGGGCCTAAGGCTCTAATCATGTGCTTCAAAATTAAGAAAAACCTCATAGAAATCTATGCGTCTGGCGCCCCACATGGAGATTAGAGGCCGGTGCCCGGAGATTAGGGGGCGGCGCATGGAGATTAGGAGGGCTTTGCCTCTGCGCCCCTTATGGAAGTAGCCGCCGCTGATGACAACACACCGGGTCTATGTGCCCAATGGAACACACCACAATACATATACTGTATTAGCTAGATTCAGGATGGCGAGCGCATAGTTGCGGCGGCGTAGCGTATGGCATTTACACTACGCCGCCGTAAGTTAGCGAGGCAAGTACATGATTCACAAAGCACTTGCCTGCTAAGTTACGGCGGCTTAGCGTAAATCGGGCGGGCGTAAGGGCGGCTAATTCGAATTCGGCTGAGGGGGCGTGTTTTATGTTAATGGGGCTTGACCTGACGTGATTGACGTATTTTACGAACGGCGCATGCGCCGTCCGCCTACATATCCCAGTGTGCATTGCGGCAAAGTACGCCACAGTTTCCTATTGATTTCGACGTGGACGTAAATGACGTAAAACCCTATTCACAGACGACTTACGCAAACAACGTAAAATTTTCAAATTTTGACGCGGGAACGGCGGCCATACTTAACATTACTATTCCAGCTATTTGATGGAATAACTTTAGGCCTGATAATGCGTTACGTAAACGGCGTATCTGTACTGCGTCGGCCGGGCGTACGTTCGTGAATAGGCGTATCTAGTGGTTTACATATTCTACGCCGACCGCAAGGGAAGCGCCACCTAGCGGCCAGCCTAAATATTGCACCCTAAGATAGGACGGCGCAAGCCGTCGTATCTTAGATAGGTTTAAGTGTATCTCTGTTTGAGAATACACTTAAACTTAGGACAGCGCAAATTCCGAGTTAGGTCGGCGTATATACTGATACGCCGGCCTAACTCTTACTGAATCTGGCTATATGTGTATTGTGGTCCGCTGAGTTTTTAAAAAGGCTTATGGATGTATTTTTATCAGTTGTACGTTTGCAGCCTTAACGCAATGTGCCGTGCCATAATGCATGGTAGCACACAAGGATTAGTGCATCATCACAATGGAATACAAATGTCTGAATGGACCCTCACGGATCTGGTAGTGTCAGTAGACCAATGTCCATACAGTTAATGCTCATACTTGTACAACTAATGCTCACACTCGTGCATGTGTGCCTGCACATAGACAGACTTTGGCCAGCACCAGCATGCACTGACACGTCAACGCGTCCATGTGTAACAGTGTGGATCGGCGCTCACGTGTGCAAACATTGACACCTACGCACATCCAATCCCGAGAATCGCTCCAAGCTGTCTATTTAATCAGATGCTGACAACCCCTTCTACAAATACTGCGGCAGGGTGGCCGCTCTGCACAGAATCAGGTACCTGTACGTGATTCCACACTCCCGGGTATGGGGCACGCATGCGCACCGCCAATGACCCACTCCCGCTGTGATTGGACATAACAGAAGCCAATCAGCAGGATACGATGTCCGGCGGGACCTGCTGTTCCTTCAGAACACAGACAGAATGGTGGTCTGCCTATGTAAACAAGGCAGATTGCTGTTCTGTGTGAAGGGAAAGTAGTGATCCTGTGTTTCTGCCAAGCAGGAACACGGATCTCTGCCTTCCCACAGTGAAAGCACCCCCTAGGAACACATTTAACCCTTTGATCACCTGCCGCCATTACTAGTAAAAATAAATGAATAAATACAAATTCCATAAAAATATCCCATAGTTTGTAGATGCTATAACTTTTGCGGAAACCAATCAATATACGCTTATTACTTTTTTTTCCGCCAGAATTTTATAACGTTATGTTTTTTCCGCCAGAATTATATAACATTACAGTTTTTCCACCAGAATTACATAACATTTTTTTTTTTTCACCCGCATTAACTAACATTATGGTTTTTCAGCCAGAATTATATAACATTGGGGTAGATTCACGTAGCTGCGCTTTAAGTTTTGGCGGTGCAGCGTATTGTATTTACGCTACGCCGATGCAACTTACAGGAGCAAGTGCAGTATTCACAAAGCACTTGCCTCCTAAGTTACGGCGGCGTAGCGTAAATGGGGCCGGCGTAAGCGCGCCTAATTCAAATGAGGGGGGCGTGATTTATGTAAATGATTGGTGACCCGACATGATTGACGTTTTTTATGAACGGAGCATGCGTCGTCCGTGTACATATCCCAGTGTGCATTGCTCCAAAGTACGCCGCAAGGACGTATTGGTTTCGATGTGAACGTAAATTACGTCCAGCCCCATTCACGAACGACTTACGCAAACGACGTAAATTTTTCAAATTTCGACGCGGGAACGACAACCATACTTAACATTGACTAGTCCAGCTATTTGTTCGACGAACTTTACGCCGGGAATCGCCTTACGTAAACGGTGTATCTTTACTGCGACGGGCGCACGTACGTTCGTGAATTGGCGTATCTAGTCATTTGCATATTCTACGCCGAACTTAACGGAAGCGCCACCTAGCGGCCAGCGTAAATATGTACCCTAAGATAGGACGGCGTAGAAGACTTACGCCGCTCGTATCTTAGCCTAATTTAAGCGTATATGGTTTCCAGAATACGCCTAAATTTACAACGGCGTAGATTCGGAGTTACGACGGCGTATCTACTGATAAGCAAGAGTAACCCTACGTGAATCTAGCTATATGTTTTTTCTGCAGGAAATAAATTTCAATACTTTTTTTCCACCAGAATTATAGAACATTTTGGATCACAATTAGGAGACAGGGGCAGAACGTTGTCACCCTACATGAAGTGCTTGAACAAGGACCTTCAGGGCAGGATCACCAGGGAATATTCTAATGAAGGCCACAGATTTTAAAAAAGAATGAAAATTTGAAATCATAGAGACGTTTTGTGATTCGGTCTGTACTTACATCATCATTAAAAAAAAAATAGTTGTTCACTGAAAGCTGCTTTACTCAACGTGGTGAACAGCTGATCGACTTTTACCAGCAGAAAGGTGAATATAGGAGGGCCAAATCATTTTTAATCAAATAAAACACATTCAGCAGCAATTAGCCACGGGGTCGGTTCCGTTTGAGTTATTTTGATTGCGTTCATCATTTTATCTAAAGGTAATTTTTTCATCAGAAGCTTCAATTTGCGCTCATCAATATTGAATAGGTGTGCAAAGGTTTTTTTCTTTGCACTAATTGTAGAATTTTGCGTGAGTTTAATTATTGCAGGTCTGTATTGGTCATGAATCGGTCATTATTTTCTCATGAAATATTCCAGCTCCTCCCGTGTTTTATACTAGCGATATTTTAAAGAGAAAACCCATGCCATTGTTTTTGTAAATTCGCTTTTTCACAAAATCGGTGCAAGATTGCAAGAATCGATACTGTAACAAATCAAGTACAATATATTAGGTAGACTTACTTTGCCAGATTCAGAAAGAGATACGACGGCATATCTCCGGATACGCCGTCGTATCTCTGAGTGTGCGTGGTCGTAACTATGCGACTGATTCAGAGAATCAGTTACACATAGATTTCCCTAAGATCCGACCGGCGTAAGTGTCTTACACCGTCGTATCTTAGGCTGCATATTTACGCTGGCCGCTAGGTGGCGCTTCCGTATAGTTACGCAATGAATATGCTAATTAGGTAGATACGCCGATTCAGAAACATACATCCGGCCGGCGCATATTTTTATGTCGTTTACGTTAGGCTTTTTTCGGCGTAAAGTTACCCCTGCTATATGAGGCGTCGCCAATGTTAAGTATGGACATCGTTCCCACGTCGAGTTTTGTAAATTTTACGTCGTTTGCGTAAGTCGTTCGCGAATAGTATGTAAGTTACGTTCACGTCTAAAGCAATGACGACTTGCAGCGAAATTTCAAGCATGCGCACTGGGATTTTTTCACGAACAGCGCATGCGCCGTTCGTAAAATACGTCATATACGTGGGGTCACAGTGAATTTGCATAAAACACGCCCACATCATCCCCATTTGAATTAGGCGGGCTTACGCTGACACACATACGTTACGCCGCCGTAACTAAGGGCGCGAGTTCTTTCTGCATACGGAACTTGCGCCCTAAGTTACGGCGGTGTACCGTATCTGCGATACGTTACGCCGCGCCGACAGATACTGCAATGTATCTGAATCCGGCCCCCTCCTGTATCCAGGGGTGTAGATAAGGAGGGGGATATGGGGGTCCAAGCATCCTAGCTGGTGGTTGTTGCCTCTATCCCATTGGAGAGATTTGCAATCGCTTGCCATCCTGGAAGAAGAATCCTGTAGAATTCATATCATTGTCTGTCCTGGTGACACAGGTCATGTCCATATTTTTTAATGAGACTCTGCCCCCTTGTTTATACATAGACGTCATCTGCCAGCGCTGTCATTTTTGGGTGTGCAGTTTCGGGATCAGATCATGCTGGCAGGCTTTTTTCTGATAACTGTGATATGTTTCCATTTTTTTTTTTTTACTGAGTAGGAGTACTGGACTTACAGGACGTGAGCGCGAGAGTAGCCGAGCCTGCCCGACTATACACGACTGTACTGCGCTCGGTATATGCCGGTGCAGTGTTCAAACTCGGCGCGGTGCAGTATTCAAACTCGGCGCGGGAAAGGCGGGGGTCGAGCAGGGAGGACGCCGCAGAAGGACGCCGGACCCAACGAAGAGGACACCCGAAGCCGCAGATGGACGCCGGACCCGACGAGGCCACCGATGGACGCCGCGCAAGACACCAAAACTGTAAGTACAAAAATCTTTTTTCCACAGGAATGCGGGTCCACATTAGGGGTGCGCGCTATACGCCAGAGCGCGCAATACCCCGATAAATACGGTAAGTGGACAGGCGCCTCACCTGGACACTTTTGGATGTAAACCTCCCCCCAGGTGGGCCATTGATTTTGGATTGAACATTCCAATTTATGCAGAAGCCTTCTCTTTAAAGCGGGGGTTCACCCTTAGAGGGCACTTTTTAGTCTTAGATGAATGCTCGTTTTGTCTAGGGGAATCGGCTATTTGTTTTAAAATATGATTCGTACTTACCCGTTTACGAGATGCATCTTCTCCGCCGCTTCCGGGTATGGGCTGCGGGAACGGGCGTTCCTTCTTGATTGACAGTCTTCCGAGAGGCTTCCGACGGTCGCATCCATCGCGTCACGATTTTCCGAAAGAAGCCGAACGTCGGTGCGCAGGCGCAGTATAGAGCCGCACCGACGTTCGGCTTCTTTCGGCTACGAGTGACGCGATGGATGCGACCGTCGGAAGCCTCTCGGAAGACTGTCAATCAAGAAGGAACGCCCGCTCCCAAAGAGCCATACCCGGAAGCGACGGAAGAAGATGCATCTCGAAAACGGGTAAGTACAGCTCATATTTTAAAACAAATAGCCAATTCCCCTAGACCAAACGAGCAGGAAGCTAAGGGGGAAAAAAAAAAAAAAAAGGAATTGGTTGAACTCCCGCTTTAAGGATACCCGTAGTTTGAAGCAAAGGAAGACTGGAGGAGAATTTCCTAAGCCAGAATGAAGTGTAGGAGAGAGTCGGGAGACAGATATTATCTCCTGATAAACTGCCATATTTATGTGCTCCCTGATCAGACCTACAGAGACTGTCTTATTACATAAGAAAAATCTTGCTTGCATGGTAATGAAGCACCTACATGTCTTGTGCTCGTAGCTACCTGGTAATCTATTTCTGATTAAAAACTAATTAAAGAAATTGATTGCGTGAGTTGGAAGCAAATCAGCCACAGGGATAACAGCACAGGAGAACAATGAGCACGGGAACGGGGCGTCGGGAGAGAATTTAAAAAAGAATGGCTCAAAAATGTTTTTTAAAGAAAATACATTTTGTCCATATTTATGGTTATTTATTGAGCTTTAAAGTGGGGATGTGAAAAAATTCCCACTTCTAGGGAATTCCATGTCCCTGCCTACCAGAGGAAACCTGACAATGTGATACAAATAGCTTTCCAGCAACCAGTCCTACTTGTAATCTAAAAGGAGCTGAACACCAATATTCAGTTTTAAGGGTCAAATTATTGATCTGATTGGTCACAACTCATCATCATTACCTGGGAGCAGAGGCGGCTCTCTGATTAGGCAAATGACCGCCTAATTTGCCTAATTAGAGAGCCACCTCTGCTCCTAGGTAATGATGGTGACCAATCAGATCAATAATTTGACCTAAGGCCTTAGACCTTTGACCTATGGCCTAAGGCCTTGCACTCACAGGGGCCTCGCAGCCACCTAACTTGCCTGTGCTCGATTACTAATGCGGACTGACCAACTGGCTCCAGGGGGCCATCTGTAAAAGCGTACCAGGCAGGCCGCAAGTCCATGTGGGGCCCTAAAGCAGCTGAGCTGCTCCTTCAGCCCGCGCCGCTCACCTGGCCTCTCCGTGTCTGCATACCTCCCAACTGTCCCTGATTTCGAGGGACTGTCCCTGATTTGGGGCAATGTCCCTCTGTCCCTCATTCCTCCTCATTGTCCCTCATTTTGGTCTGATCTATATAGATGTATATAAAATGCACTTTTTATCTATCAAAAAGTGTTTCCCAGAGCTAAACCTTTCATCTGACTTCTAAATTGCTGCTTTTGTAAATTCCAAAAGCCAATATAAAGAAATAGTAGTGGTAAAAAAAGCACTTGTGGGTTTAACTCATCTTGTTTTTTTGTAAAATTCTCCTTTAAGGGGGTGTGGCAAGGGGTGTGTCCTATGCCTGCATACCTTTGCTGATAGGTGTCCCTCATTCCCATCTCAAAAAGTTGGGAGGTATGGTGTCTGGCTGGCTGCCTTTTCGGGTCAGGAGTCAGGCCAGGTGGCGGAAACTATCCAGCTGCCCTATGACTGTCTGGGAAGGGGAAGGAGGAGTTCCGGTGGATGGATCCCATCCCAGCACCTGCTGCAGCCTGACCGCCCAGAGAGAAAGTGAGTGCCCGGCCGTGCAGCCCTCCTGTGTTCCTGGATAGGAGGAGTGGGGCCTTGTGTCTAAATTTTGCCTAAGGCCTCACAAAGACTAGAGCCGCCTCTGCCTGGGAGCCTCAGAGACTGACGCATTTTGCCACTGTAAGGACTCCTATTTTGAAATATTTTTTCTGCTCCTTCCCCACCCTTCTGGAAATTTTAGTATTTTCTTTTTTTGAGGGGGGGGGGTAACTCTTTTAGCAGAGTGCACCCCACGCTTTCACGCTTTCATGTTTTTACTTATTTATCAATTATCTTTAATAAACATTATTAATTTTCACCTTATATACGTTTTGGTTCTCCGTTTGCAATCCACACAGTCTGGTCACACCTGGTACATGCAGGGCAGGACTTAGGGTGGTGGGGGCCCCTGGGCTTAATAATCGAAGGGGCCCCCTGGAGCAGAGAAGCGGGGGGGTGGGTTGTTACCGCCGCCAACCGATCATAGTTGTTGAGGGGGGGTGAGGGCTCTGGTTCTGCCGACCGACCTATCAAAAGTTGTTGAGCCTGGAGGGGGGGGGGGGGGGGCGTTTGGCAGCTGCTGGACAAACTTTTTACCTCTTCCCAGGGCCGCCTTCAGTAATTTTGGCGCCCCTTACACTGCTGCAGTAAAGGGGCCCCCTGGAGCATCAGTTTTTAAGCGGGGGGTGGGGGCTGCTGAGGATTACATCCATCCGCCGAAGTTGTTGAGCAGGGGGGTGCTGAAATTGCCACAAAATTGCGGGAGGGGGTTGCTGCGATTGCCGTGAAATTGCGGGAGGGGATTGCCGTGAAATTGTAGGAGGTGGTTGCCGCGATTGGGCCCCGGGGCCCCCTATTGGGTGGGGCCCAAGGGCTTGAGCCTAGTCAGGCCCAATGGTAAGTCCGGCTCTGGGTACATGACACAATGGTGAGAAGCTCGAGTCCAAGAGAGGCTGGAGAGGTATTATTTCATTTCCATCAGTCCTACTTGTCACCAAAGAGGATCTAATGTACAATTAAATCCTCAAGCATGAAGCATTCTGTGCGCTCAATCCCAACTATTTAGGGCCGGTTTACACCAGCAATACAGTAGTCCATGGTCTTGTGCGATTGCTGCGCCTTCGCTTGAAGTGTGATTTTGCAGCCCATTCATTTGAATAGGCTGTAAATCACACCAGGGCAGTGCTGCCCCCCTGAAAAATGTAGATACGCCCCTGGGTGCAGTATGATTTTCGAAAAGGGCCAGGGACTTCTTTTATGCATTTCTCGTACATAGGGCAGTTTATTAAAATGAATGGGCTGCCCTACCTGCGATGCATGGAAACGCACAGGAGCGCGTGTGCGCTCCAACGCACGCACAAGTGTGAAGCAAGCCTAAAGCTGCCTTCCAACACATTGATGGGCATCATTCTCAAGAACATTAGTTGGTGTTTCAAATTAGCTGATAAATTCACAGTAATTACGTTTTTTTTTTTTTTGCCTACGGTATTCCTAGCTCTCCGCAAACACAGGGATCACATGACGCCCTAACAATCCTATCTCAAAGGGCCAAGGGAAACCATTTTGCTCCCCACCGCTGCGCTCCACCAGCCGCTTTTGTCATTAGTCATCCACCAGGGAGAACCTTCTGTCAAAGCGACTTTATTTTCCATTCAAACCCTGCGATCGGAAACGCGGCGGCGTGCCACTCCCGGGAGGATTGTGGGAGTGCGCCCGCATATTCTCGGAGCTTGTGTTCTGTTATTCTAATGAGATGATTTAATTCGTAATGGAAGTGTGTGCGAGGGACGTGCGCGCGCGGGTAAATGCCAGCACCACGCCGCTGAATTACTGGCTCTGACACCAAATACCAAACACTTCAAGTGACGCGCGCGAACACAAGAAGGGCGTTGAGGCGGCTGGTGATGGAGGCGCTACCAATCTCGTCCAGTTATCCGTCGCCGCAATCAACTTATGCAAATTGAGCGAAGGCAGGAGATGTGCTTCAGGAAACCGGTCCGGGGGGAAATAAGAAACAGCGGCGTCAAAGTCTTCAACGATTTAATGTAACGGGAAAAAAATTATTATTTTCATTTTTTTTTGGCCAATAATTCTATAACAAGTCTAAAATTGAATGGGAACCCCCCAGCAAGGAGGGAATGAAATCACTGAACTGCTAATGCTTTACAGGAGACGCTGTCATCATCTTCCCGGGATTTACCTTAAAGCAGAGATCCACCCAAAAGTGAAACTCCTCGCTGCCTTACATGCCACATTTGGCAAGTCATTTTTGAACCAATACTTTTCTGTACTAACCATCGGTTTGGTCCGATGGGGCAGCGGTCCATCGGTTCGGTTTTGAAGCATGTTTAGAAATTTTGGACCGAAGGAAAACAGACCGATAGCCTATACACACGGTCGGTTTGGTCCGATGAAAATGAATTTCGGTTCATTCTCATGGGACCAAACCGATCGTGTGTACGGGCCTTAGAGGCTCTTTAGGAGCAGTGTATACACTGCTCCTAAAGCGCCCCTGCCCATTGAAATCAAGCGCCTGCAAAGCGCTTTGGCAGCGGCGCTTTTAACCCTTTATTCGGCTGATAGCGGGGGGGGGTTAAAAGCGCCTACGCCCGGGCGCTGGCAGTGTGAAAGGGCTCTTAGTCTGAACACCAGTTTTTTTTTTTTTTTTTAAATAACAAACATGTCATACTTACCTCCGCTGTGCAGTTAGTTTTGCACCGAGTGGCCCCGATCCTCTTCTTCTGGGGTCCCACGGTGACTCTCGCAGCTCCTTCCCTCTGGGAAGCTTTCTTACCTTGCGGGTGCGCTCCCGTGTTATACACTCTGGGCCAGATTCAGAGAGATCGGTGCATCTTTAGATAGGCGTAGCGCATCTCATATGCGCTACGCCGTCGTAACATTGAGAGGCAAGTACAGTATTCACAAAGCACTTGCTCCCATATGTACGCCGGCGTAACGTAAATGGGCCGGCGTAAGCCCGCCTAATTAAAAGTAGGCAGGTAGTGGGCGTGTTGTATTAAAATGAATCGTGACCCCATGTAAATGAAGCGCAGAACGAACGGCGCATGCGTGCGCATGCTCAGTATCACGTTGAATTTACTCCCTAACATACGCCGGCTCAATGCCTGTGACGTGACCGTAACCTACACCCAGCCCCATTCACGTACGACTTACGTAAACAGCGCAGGTGCATTACCTGCGTCTCATATAGCAGGGGTAACTTTACGCCGGATGTACGCCTTACGTAAACGGCGTAGCTTAATGCGACGGGTGCAAGTACATTCGTGAATCGGCGTATTTAGGTCATTTTCATATTCGACGCGTAAATCTACAGAAGCGCCCCTTGCAGCCAGCGTAAATATGCACCCAAGATACAACGGCGTAGGAGACTTACATCGGTCGTATCTTGGCAAAATTCAGGCGTACCTGATTTCCAGAATACGCATATAGATACGACGGCGCACATTTGGACTTACAACGGCGTATCTGGAGATACGTCGTTGTAAGTCCTTTCTGAATCCGGCCCTCTGCGTCCATAGCCGCTGAGTGTATGACTCAGCCCTGCCCCCGAAGTCTTTGGATTTGATTGACAGCAGCGGGAGCCAATGGCTGCTCTGCTATCAATCTATCCAATGAAGAGCCGACAAGACGTGGGGAAAGCCTCGTGGGATCATGCCCACGGAAATTCGGGGCTCAGGTAAGTAAAACGGGGGCTCGGGGGGGCCGGACACTGCAAGGTGTTTTTTCACCTTAATGCATAGGATGCATTAAGGTGAAAAAACACAAAGCTTTACAACACCTTTAAAGAGTTGGAGATCTACCTGAACAACACAGGCAAAGTCAAAGATTATCGGGCACAGTGCCACCTCCTCACACCGGATTTAAACCTATAATTTCCATACTACTGTGTCGCAAACGTGTGCATTGCATGACAATCATGGGCAATAATATACCGTATTTATTGGGGTATAGCGCGCTCCCGCGTATAGCGCACACCCCTAAAGTTGCCCCGAAATTCCTGTGGAAAAAAGATTTTTGTACTTACAGTTTTGGTGTCTTGCGCGGCGTCCATCGGAGGCCTCGTCGGGTCCGGCGTCCGTCTGCGGCTTCGGGTGTCCTCTTCGTCGGGTCCGGCGTCCTTCTGCGGCGTCCTCCCCGCTCGTTTCCCGCGCCGAGTTTGAATATTGCGCCGGCATATACCGAGCGCAGTACACTCGTGTATAGTCGGGCAGGCTCGGCTACTCTCGCCCTCATGTCCTGTTCGTCCAGGACGTCAGCGCAAGAGGAGCCGAGACTGCCCGACTATACACGAGTGTACTGCGCACGGTATATGCCGGCGCAGTATTCAAACTCGGCGCGGGAAAGTGGGTATCGGCGTATATCGCGCACCCACGATTTTGCCCTGATTTTAAGGGAAAAAAAGTGCGCGGTATACGCCGATAAATACGGTATGTAATATCATAGGCATACGCAGGTAGGGTTGCCAGCTGTCCAGGATTCACCCGGACAGTTCGACTTTGGAATCTTGTGTCCGGGTTTTCTGTCTGCCTGATGCCCGAAACCCTTTATTTTAAAAATTGCATTTTGCCGTGATTGCAACACGAATCTGTCATGCGACAATTTCTGCATTTACGGTACCATTTTAAATGAATGGTACCCAAACGTGCGTTGCGTGTTTTGGAACAATTGCAACAGTGGTTAAAAGGCAGAATCTGCCTGCGATTCCAAATTGCAAAATGTGTGAATGGGGCGTAAATGGCGCCCTCAAGTGTCTGCTGAAAGTCAGCGCAGTTTGGCCTGCAACTGCGGGAACATATGCGATTTACACGCGTTCCCGCGCTCGCAATACCGCGATCCTCGTTTAGCATTTCTCTGTCTATATATGGAATACTTAGCAATGCTTTTCATTTGTATTAAAAAAAAATCCTCTTATCACATCTGGGTGTAAGATTTATATAATCTTCTGAATAAACTAATTGGCCTTAAACAGTCATAAATGTAATTTCATAAATATGATGACACGACTAAAACTGGAAATCAAATCTATCTCCATTGCTTATAAAAAATGAAATAATAATAATGAATTATAAATTCAGGGAAACTGCATGATGTTCCAAAAGTGTATTGTGCACAGAATGTTTAATCACCTTATTATTCAGCGGGCATTACCCAATCGAATGAAAAATAATTCTACATTACAGATTACAGGAGAACACGGAAACTTGGTAATTTCACTGAAAAATGGCACAGTCACTTATTCGCTAAATGATGGACCCAACCAGATGCTAACTCTTTCCCACCCAGCCCCCGTCATCCCTTTAACTTAGCTATTACACCTGGGGGGGTATGCAATTCCAGCGCACATAAAACCTACGCATGCTCAGAATCAATTTGACGCATGCTCAGAATCATTGAACTTCATTTTTCTTGGCTCGTGGTAGTGTTAGAAGTGACCACGTTCTTGACGATCGTAATTTCCGACAACATTTGTGTGACCGTGTGTATGTGTAGCGCCTGGCTACTTTCATAGCAGGTGCTGCTGTCAATTTAGAGGGGGTCAGAGAGTTAGTTGCCTCTGACCATGTTTATTTGGCTAAATTTAAGGGCCTCTGTTCCAGCCCTGGCTGTACTGTGTGCCCATTCTTGTTGTCTGGGGACTCGGGCCCCCCAGACGGCAGATGGCAGCAGTGAGGTCAGGGTCGTGTGGTGTGGATGCCTCTCCGGCAGCCAATTAGGAAGATATATAAAACTTGGTTCCAAGGTCCCCAAACCAAAGAGCCAAGTGGGGGGGGGGGGTTTTGGGCCATTGTTTGGACTATCACGGTACTAGTAATATATGTAGGTAGTCAATTAGGAAGGTTGATCGCCTCACTGAGCATGCTGGGGAGGGGTATTTATGGGGCAGACGCCATTGGTTTGGGTCGTCGTTCCCACGCCATCCGCCTGGGCAGTCGTCTTACCACCCCCGTGTGTGGCCCTCCTGGCCGGGGTGTGTGTGTTGCAGTGTTCCTGGCTCCGGGACCATGTTGGTCCGGAGCAACTAAACTACCTGTATACCCGGTGGGTAGACTGGGTCTGCAGTTTGCAAGTGTTCCTGGGCTGTCCGTTCCCGTGGGAGGAAGCCGACCGATGAGGAACATGTCTGGGGGATACCGAGCACGAGGCTGGTGTCTCAGGAGAGGCCTACTTGCTCATCGGAGGACACTTCATATCTGAGACTGGACAGTGGTTGCCTATCAGTTCCTGATGTAACTAAAGCTGTTTAAAGGAGATCCGGGTGCTGAATCCAGTTGAGAAGGATTTTGGACCGAGACTATCTCCACCTTTGGGAGGGTCTGTGGCAGAGACTTCACCCTAAAGTTTCTGAGTGACACTCTGGCTGATAGGCTGGTGAGAGAGGCCTATCCAGGTGCACTCTACCCACTCTGGCTAGAGTGGCAAAGAAAGTTGTCGTTGGAAGCAAGACTGTTTCCAGTACCCAGTTAACCCTGAATCCGCCATTTTCCATTTCTTCTATCCATTCACCTATTACTATTTCTACCGTTTTTACCCGGCTGGGTAATAAAGCACAGAAAAGACATCGATAGTGTGGACATTAACTTTTTTACAACTCTCATCCAGTACCCTATACAGCGGAGATATATGCCACCCAAATCAAACCAGCAGCTCCTTCGGGGGTAGTGCTACATATGCAAGACAAGTTTAGCGAACAATCCGTCAGACAAAAATCCACGGTTTTGTTGTCGGAATGTCCGATCGCGTGTACGCGGCATTAGGAACTCTAAAATCAGGGAGGTAGAGACAGGCATTCAGGTCATGTGACCAATGTGATTGGCTGTCACAGCCGTTACATGATCGCATAAGGTCTCAATCGCAAGTATGCATCAGGAGCTTACTGATCCCCTGGAATGTGTCCTTCTAGTCTTCTTTTCGAAGCACCTTCAGCGATAAAAGTTTGAGCCTATACACACCTCGTGTGTAACGTAGGTTTACACCCTGGGACACATACCAGACCCCTGGGCAGCTGTTTGATACCACCATTATAGGCTAAAACTTTGATGTCCAAGACAGGAACCAGTATATTGGGGACCTGCCATATGTGGATGGTATCTTTTCCTGTGTCTTTTTCTGTCAGGGTTGTTGTCCCAGTTGGCTGCAGGGTCACGCATTTTAGTACAGACAATGCATAACTATATCCGTGACGCCAACATAAGTTTGAAACACGTTCTGTTTTGACTTCAGAGTCAGTGCAAGATTCCCTGTCGGTTGTATTATACCGCCTGCTTTACGTGCCTTTTTGATGCATCCATCGAGAGACCATCTGTTATATAACCACTTGTTCTCTGTTATACACTTTTCTACAAAATCCTTGTCATCGTCCTGAAGAAGCCCCACGGCGAAACGTGCGTCGGCGACTTCTAAGGATTTTGTGTACAGTGGTCATTCCTTGCATTTGTATTTTATCATTATGTGCTTTTGTATACTATATTGATGTTATTAAAATTTATTTTTAAATATACTTCTTTGGCCTCAAAGTCCGACCATCAATACCTACCTGTAGTTATTGTTCTCTTCTCACTATATACACGGATGCGGCCCATGTGAGTGCAATCCCCTAATTTTCTTATTTTTTTCCTTTTTCTTCCTACTCTTTCTTCGCCCTCTTTTTTCCTCCCTCTCTACTCCAAAAACCCCCGCTTTCTTTACTTGCTGTCCATGATGAAATAGCAGATTTGGTAACACACGTGGTCAGAAAAAGCACCAGTTGCACAGATCCCGGTGTACACAGGACGACGTATTTTGGAACACTGACTTATGAAGGTTGGTGTTCCCTGTGACTGTGCGTGTAGCCTTGTGCTTCCATCAGTTGGCGTCTTACAAAACCAGTCCCGAAAGTTTTTGATGCCACCTCATATGCGTACGGTCAGCACCAAGGGGTTAATATGGTAAATAGAGAGCCAAAAAAAAAAAATCTAATGCAAGTGGTTTTAGATAGGCCCCAACGTCAGCTCCCAATACCAGAAACTCTTCTCTTTAAATATAAAGCATGGATTCTCAGCTGTCAGGCTCTCTGTCTTGTTCTAATGGCTGGTTCTTTCCTTTCGCTGTCAGCTCCTCCATCCCTCGGAGTCTCCAGGGACCTGCCGGTTTTAGCCTCGTCTCACAAGCCTTCAGTTAAGTTCAGTGTGTCCTCTGGAGCTTGGACTTCCCCAGGTTTAATCCAGCTTTACAGAGCGCAGCCCTACAGGGAACCCGAGGTTGTTATCAAAGCATGACCGCCGAGTCTAAAGCAACCAAGCACAAGTGCAACACGACCCCCATAGGGAGCCGACCGAAACATCTCCAACGTCCCAGTAGAGATCGCCCCGGTGGAAAGATTGTATATCAGGGCAGTCTTACAACTCGGTTCTCAATGGTTAGGATGGAAAGCACTGTCAAGCTTGCACTATATTCATTTACAGGATCAAAATAGCAAAAATACTTTACTGTATCTAAGGCCAAAACCATACCTCCCAACTTTCTGAGATGGGAATGAAGAGAACCTATTATTTTTTTTTTGCTGTACATACCTCGTACAGCTATTTTCTTCCCCGACTTCAGGGTAGGGCCTTCCGTGGGCGTTCCTATCCAGCAGGTGATTGACGTGATGACAAAAACTACCTCCCCCCGTCGCATAAGGAGCGTCACAAGTTGCCGAAAGAAGCCGAACGGCGAGTCGGCGCTATACGGCGCCTGCGCACCAACGTTCGGCTTCTTTCGGCAACTCGTCACGCTCCTTATGCGACGGGGGAGGTCGTTTTTGTCATCACGTCAATCACCTGCTGGATAGGAACGCCCAGTCCCGTAGGATTCACTACCCGGAAGCCGTGGGGGAAAATAGCTGTACGAAGGTATGTACAGCGAAAAAATAAAATAAAATTGGCATACTGTCAATGTAGAGAGTGAGTACCATGTAATGTTAGAATTTTTTTTTAGGATGAAGCCCCGCTTTAAAGGAGAATTGTAAAAAAAAAAATGATTGATTAAACCCCCAAAATTTTTAATTTGGATGGAAGGTTTAGCATCATTGTGCCCATCAGAATACCCCCTTACAAAAAGGTCTACATCACAGTCCCCCCTTTCATCACGGTCCCCATTAGATTCCCCCCTTACATCACAGTTTCCATTAATTGCCCCTTACACCAGGGTCCCCATCAGAGCCCCATATATCATGGTTCCCAGTAGCACCCCCCTTACATCAGAGTTCCCATTAAAGTCCTTACTTACCTTAGGGTTCCCATCAGAGTTTCCCCATTCATCAAGGTCCCCAATAAAGCCCCTCCTTATATCAGGGTCCCCATCAGAGTCCCCTCTTATATCAAAGTCCCAATCAGAGTCTCCCGTTACATCATGGTCTCCCCAATATATCAGGGCTTCCAGTAGCATCCCATTTACATCGGGATCCCCAGCAGAGTCTCCCCTTTTATCGGGGGCCCCATTAAAGTCCCACCTTACATCTGGGTCCCCATCAGAGTCCCTATATATCAGGGTCACCATCACAGTCCACCTTACATTAGAGTGCCCATCAGAGTCATGTTTACATCAGAGTGCCCCCTTACATCAGGGTTCCCTTTAGGCCCCGTACACATGACCGAACATGTCTGCTGAAACTGGTCCGCGGACATGTTCGGTCGTGTGTACGGCCGACCGGACAGGTTTCCAGAGGACATTTGTCCAGCCGACCGTTTTCCAGCGGACAAATGTTTCTTAGCATGCTAAGAAACATGTCCGCTGGAAGCCTGTCCGTCGGACATGTTCGGTCGTCTGTACAGACTCACCGAACATGTCCGCTCAGCCGCCATCCCTCGCATGCGTCGAAGTGATTCGACACATGCGTGGAAGCATTGACCTTCCAGGGCCACGCATGTCGCCGCGTAATCGTCGCGGCGCGGCCACGTCACCGTGTATCGTGTACGCGCTGATTTCTGTCTGATGGTGTGTACAACCATCAGACAGAAATCTCCGGGCGGACATGTCCGCTGAAAATGGTCCGGCGGACCGATTTCAGCGGACAGTCCGTCCGTGTGTACGAGGCCTTAGAGTCCACCTTGAATTCAGGGTCACCCTCCGATCCCCTCTTATATTAGACCCTCCATCACTTACCTCTTACATCAGGGTACCCCTCAGAGCCCCCACATCCCTGAGTTTCCCTCTCAAATGATTTTTCGATTAACATTAAAATAATAACTGGAAATAATTTCTTTAAAAGTACCTTAAACGGCAAAGAAATGGCCTTTAATCTGGCTATTATGTTGTAATCAACATAATAATCAAAGCTCTGGTACGGTTCTCGAAAAAGCATTACAGACAAATGAGCTTAATACACCGAGCAACGTCAAATATTGACAGCAGTATAATGCGCTCCAAGAAATTCACAGATCATCTATTATCTATTAAAATAAGGTAATGAAAAGTAAAAAAATAAATAAATTATATATATATATATATATATATATATACACACACACACACACTATATACAGTATATATATATATATGAATAAGCGTGAACTCCTGCGCTGTCTAAAAAGTGAGGGAGGGGGGCGGGGGGGGGGGGGACAAACTAAAAACTAAAAATACTGCTGCAAATATAAAGGTCTACCTCGATAGACTAGAGTGAAGTAAAATGTGTCAAATAAAATACTTGCGCTGTAAAATATGAGAGACAAATAGTGAAATAGGGTGATATACTACAAAGTAACTAGTGAGGATAATATTATCTAACATATAAAATAATAGTAAATGATAAAAGGACAATCCTTAATAAAATCCGGCACTCTGAAAAAGTCCAGATCTGGCACAATTCTGCCGTGTATGGGTGTGTTTCATCAAAAGTGAATCCAATCTCCAACGGTGCAGGTGTTGTATAAAAAATAATACAAAAAACACACACTTTTAAGGAAAAAGCACGGAAGGTAGTTCTAGAAAAAGTACATATAAGACCCTTGGATCCGGAGTGTGAGTGGGATAGAGTAGTTGAGCCAACACCAAGATTACATGTATACACCTCTGGTGGACCCAGCTGCTCACCTCAAATTGACCGCAATATGTTTAGATCAACCTGGTCTGGATGCTTATAGTCCACAGATAGATAGCACATAAAGATCTCCGTCCAGTGTGTTATATGAAAAAACAAAGTAAAAAGACAACAAAAAGCTGATGGTGAAATAACGTCACAAAGGGGGCTGTTAATTGGGGTCTTGACGAGTGGGAGTGCACTCACGTGTAAGTGAGAGATCTCAGGCCCGTATCCACGAGCACCGAACTCGTAAGTCCCTCTATTTTTCCTCTATTTTTTCCCGCTAGATCTTGGAAATCGTGGGCTAGTTGTTTGATCTCCCCAAGGGTTCAGCGTGTGTGGAAATGTCTCAGCTGATATGGGCTAGTGGTGACTCCTATTCCTCTTTCAGTGCCTCAGATGGAGCGCTCAAATGGCATGATGGTGGGGAAGAGGTGAAAAGACACATCCATAGTGTAACCCAGTCAGCGGTACAAACAGTTTTATTAAAAACAAATTAAAAACTCACATAAAAGCTCAGGAACTCAGCAACAATCCTACGAGTGGCGAACTCGTGTGTCTGTTCGTCGGATGCTGGAGTGTGTCCTGCCTGCCAATCCCGACGCGTATCGTCACGGTCACGTGACTTCATCAGGGGATCGTGCCTTCCGTGCTTTTTCCTTAAAAGTGTGTGTTTTTTGTATTATTTTTTATACAACACCTGCACCGTTGGAGATTGGATTCACTTTTGATGAAACACACCCATACACGGCAGAATTGTGCCAGATCTGGACTTTTTCAGAGTGCCGGATTTTATTAAGGATTGTCCTTTTATCATTTACTATTATTTTATATGTTAGATAATATTATCCTCACTAGTTACTTTGTAGTATATCACCCTATTTCACTATTTGTCTCTCATATTTTACAGCGCAAGTATTTTATTTGACCCATATATATATATATATATAATATTTTTTTTTTCAGGCATCACCATGGCAACATTTTCCTGCTTATAAAATATGTATGCATGTATATCTGTTATGGTGTCAAAGGTGTTGGAAATTAGGTGTCAGATACAGCAAGCGATGCGTTGAAAAGGGATCTTATCTTATGACCTTGTAATGTTATTTCTGAGTGAAAGGAAATTCTAAGGTTGATGATAACAATGATATATTATTACATTATGTTATCTACCATGCTGCATTGCACGCTCACTAGAAGAAGTATGGCCAATTACGGAACAGTCAAAATATCTAAAATAAATGATGGTTAATAACAAATGAATTGCTATAGTCTACTTGAAGCATCACACCTTTTTTATCTCCTCATACTATACTCTAGCAAGTTATAATTTGTGGTACATTATAAATCATGAAAATGCTGTTTTCTGCTCTCACCCTGCAGTGCTTTGTGCTGGCGGAGCTGATGATTGGCCACGCCTCTCAGCAAGACTGTTGGCTTACAGAGTGTTCTGTAATGTTGGTTCCTACTGAACTGTACTGTTGCATACCTCGCAACTTTTTGAAATGGGAATGAGGGATGCCTATTAGCAAAAGTATGTAGGCATATGACCCACCCCCTGCCACGCCCCCTTCAAGGAGAGTTATGCAGAAAAAATAAATACATTTTAAACCTGCAAATGTGTAGCACCCCTAGGTATGTTGCTAGAGTGCTAGAATTTTTGTGTTAGCGTAGGTACATTTTCAATTTTCAAGCTTGGCTGGCAGCCAAGCCTGTGTGTTGTTTTCTGGGGAGAGCTGGATGACTCACAGGCAGCATCACTGGGACCCCCCCCCCTACTTCTAGAATGTACTGGAACCTTCTAGAAGAATGAAAGGGGAAATAAGGTGGAGCTGCCTGGAGTATTCTAAAGGACCCTGACCAATCCCCAACAGAAGGGTAAGCAGTGACTAGCAGTTAGTTAGTGACTGCTAACCCTTCTCGTAGTGGATGCATATGGAGCTATGCTCCCCACAGGCAAGACGGCGATCCGACTTTGATCCGACTTCAATGATATTCAATGGGCTGAAGTAGAATCAAAGTCGGACCAAAGTAGTGCAGGGAGCATTTTCAAAGTCGGACTGACATGTGTCGGACCAGTTAAAGCGGAAGTAAACCCATCTATTTGATAGTTTAAAAAAACAGTTAACATTCCCGGCATGCCGGAAATGCTAGGTGTCACATTTGCTTGTGCTCTCAACCAAACTGTCAAACCATCCAATGGCTGGTTTCATAACTGATCACATGTGCAGCATTGTGGCAGTTGCAGATTAAACAGAGGCCAAGATGGCAGCTTCCTTGGCTGAAAACAATAGGAGGGTTTACTTCCACTTTAAGGGAAACATTGATTTTTATCCGACATGAGCTCCCAATGTCAGAGCGTTTGTCGTACAAGTGTGAACCCGGCCTCAGTGTAGGTATCATGCAAAAGTTTGCTGGAATCTTGGCGCTAAACCCACAATGTAAATGCCATCTCCATTTTGCTGCATTGATGTTCTGATGGAAGGAAGGATGGGAGGAAACTACTTGAAATGCACTGTCATAGTTTCTGTAAGAATAAGGATGGATTACAGCTGCAGAAGGACTGTGCAAGCAGGAGGATAAGGAACTATAAGGGCCAGATTCTCGTAGATGGGCGTAAAAATGGGCGGGCGTAACGTATCTGATTAACATTTCGCCGCCGCAAGTTTTTCAGGCAAGTGCTTTATTCTCAAAGCACTTGCCTGTAAAGTTGCGGCGGCGTAGCGTAAATCACCCGGCGGAATTCAAATTCGGCGGGTAGGGGGCGTGTTTCATTTAAATGAAGCGCGTCCCCGCGCCGAACGAACTGCGCATGCGCCGTCCCTAAAATTTCCCGGTGTGCATTGCTCTATATGACGTCATTGGTTTTGACGTGGACGTAGATTACGTCCAGCACCATTCACTGACGACGTACGCAAACGACGTCCATACTTAACATTGGCTGTGCCTCATATAGCAGGGGCAACTTTACGCCGGGAAAAGCCTAACGTAAACGTTGTAACTTTACTGCGTCGGCCGCGCGTACGTTCGGGAATTTGCGTATCTAGCTAATTTGCATACTGGACGGGGAAATCGACGGAAACGCCACCTAGCGGGGGAAAAAAAATTGCAGTTACGATCCGACGGTGTAAGAGTATTACGCCTGTCGGATCGAATGGATATCTATGCGTAACTGATTCTAAGAATCAGTCGCATAGATACGACGGCCCAGATTAGGACTTACGACGGCGTACATGGCGCTGCGCCGTCGTAAGCCCTTTGAGAATCTGCGCCTAAATAGGGATTGGGGAGGTGGGGGGGGGGATTCGGCTACATTGAAGCCCCGGGAATCCAGAAGAGGAATAACTTAGTGACCCCGCTGGGGCATCTTCAAGTTAAAGCAGGGCTCTTTAAGATGTAGAAAAAAACAACAAGGGGTCCATTTCTCTCGGCGTGTTTGATGAGGATGTCAACGCCGAATTCTCTCTTCCATAATCGTCCAGTGGGAACGATTCTTTTTTTCTAGGTACCACCAGCTGAGCCCTCATTATAGGACTGATCTAAAGTCAAGGCTAATCAGTAACTTTCATGCATAAATAAAAGAGATTCACTTCCCTCACTGGCTCCAACACTTCATTAACTTCCCCCGTCTCTTCCATGCACTGTCAAAATATTTTAACATCCCTCCCTGGCCGGGAAGAATCCGCGCTCTTCGCTTTGTCACAGCATTTTTATCCAGCTCTGCCGATTAACTCTCCCTCTGCTCTCTGTTTGTGCGAGTTTTCATTTTTTTGTGGATTTATTCTATTTAAAGCACAACTCCAACCAAAGATAAAAATCAATAACACATAAAAAAAAAAAAAATGAAATAAAATCAGATTTTGCTGCAGTATTCACCTTCAACCCAGAGATTTCCCTTCTCAGTACTTTTTTCTGCCACTAGATGTCCTCGGCCTGATGCATCATTCAACCTACTTCTTCTTCTGATTCCAGGTTGTCCTAGACCCGCCACCAGTCTGCGACTGGACAGTGAATGGAGAAGTAGCACAGTGAAGAGATCTTCTTTCTGTCACTCTGCTCTCTCTTCCCTATCAGCACGCTTCTTGGCTCCTTCTGCTGCTTCTTCCTCTCAGACTCCAACCCTATTGTACAGGAACTGAGGGAGGATGATGCCAGGTCAGATTAACCACTCACACACACAGGGCCAGATTCAGATAGAGATTCGACGGCGTATCTCCTGATACGCTGTCGTATCTCTGAGTTCCGTCGGTCGGATCTATGCGTCTGATTCATAGAATCAGTTCCGCATAGATCTCCCTAAGATCCGACAGGTGTAAGTGACTTACACCGTCGGATCTTAGGCTGCAATCTCACGCTGGCAGCTAGGTGGCGCTTCCGTTTGTATACGCGAGGAAAATGCAAATGAGGAGTTACGCCGATTCAGAAACGAACGACCGCCCGGCGCTTTTTTTTTTTACGTCGCTTGCGTTCGGTTTTTTCCGGCGTATAGTTACCCCTGCTATATGCGGCGTATCCTATGTTAAGTATGGCCGTCGTTCCCGGGTCGAATTTTTACGTTGTTTGCGTAAATCGTTCGCGATTACGGATGGACGTAATTTACGTTCACTTCGAAACCAATGACGTCCTAGCGACGTCATTTAGAGTAATGCAAGCTGGGAAATTTAGCGGACGGCGCATGCGCAGTTCGTTCGGCGCGGGGACGCGCCTGATTTAAATGTTACACACCCCCTAGCAGCGGAATTTGAATTCCGCCGGGGGGTTTACGATACGCCGCCGCAACTTTAGAGGCAAGTGCTTTCTGAATAAAGCACTTGCCTCAAAAACTTGCGCCGGCGGATCGTAAATCAGATGGGTTACGCAGATCTAAAGATCCGCTGACCTATCTGAATCTGGCCCACACACGTTTTCACTAAAACTTATCAAAATAAAACTGCCAGGACATTGTGAACGCCCTCAGAATGACCCCTTTTTAAAAGTAGACACCCCAAGTTCTAATCTTTTTGCCACAATTCTTTGAAAATGAAGAAATATGCTGGGACTGAGTGGGTTAACCATTTTCTGTCCGGTCGGCCAGTTCCGGAGGGGTGTCAAATGATGTCCTCCCATGATAGCTGTGTCAGCTGATCAAAGATCGGAGTAAAGGGACATTCACAGTGGCCCTTTACTACGCGATCAGCTGTGTCAAATCACAACTGATCACGATGGAAACTCAAGATTATAGGCATTCCTTTCCTCATGCTGACAGCGTGAGGAGAGGAGAGCTGATAACTGGCTTGTGTTAAAGGGACATGTACACTGATAATCAGGGCACTGATTATCAGTGTCTTGATTATTAGTGCAGTCCCACCAGTGCTGCCTATCAGTGCCCACCAGTGCTTCCAATCAGTGCCACCTACCAGTGCCTATCAGTGCCCATTAATAAAAAAGGGGGGAACTAATGCGCAAAACCAATCCAACAAGGGCACATAAAACTAAAATAGATGAATAAATAAATCTAACAAGCAGCAGCCACAACCAATAGCGCTCACACACTGATAACAGATTGAAACAGTGCCCATTAATGACGCCAATCGGTGCCTATCAGTGCCCATCAGTGCCTCCTCATCAGTGTCACCTATCAGTGCCACCTACCAGTGCCTATCAGTGCCCACTAGTGCCGCCTATCAATGCATATCAGTGCCACCTATCAGTGCCCATCAGTGCCGCCTATTAAGGCCGTCCATCAGCGCTCTTCAGAGCCTCCTGTCGGTGCCCACCAGGGCCATATAATTTGTGCCTATCAGTGCAGCCTCATCTGCGCATACCAATGAAGAAGAAGAATTAACTGTTTGCAAAATTTTATAACAAACTGTGAAAAATTGGGGTATTTTTTTCAAAATATTCAGCAATTTTATAAATATTTTTTTCTATTTAGCAGAAAAAAATAAAAAACCCAGAGGTGATTAAATACCATCAAAAGAAAGCTCTATTTGTTTGAAAAAAAGTGTAAAAAATTTTGTTTGGGTACAGTGCTGCAAGACCGCTCAATTGTGACAGCGCTAAAACCTGAAAATCGGGGGGTAAAAGTACCCAGTAGGCAAGTGATTAAAGTTGAATTATGGGACAATTCAAAATTGCAATATATGTTGCAGTTCGTCACTGGCATTAAAATGGACCTTCTGTGATAAATGGCTTGTCTTCTTTTTTGCTAAGCCCCCCCCCCCCAAAACGCGGTTGTAAAGGATTTTTTTTTTCATAATAAGCATCTTTTACCTGCAGACATTCCTCTTTTTTCACTTCCTCATTGTTTGTTTTTTCTCAGAAGTTGCTCTATTTCTTCTCTGTTCTGTTCACTTCCTGCTTGTCTGATTTTACTGACCACCGTGAAGGGAGGCTTTACTGCGGTGGTCAGTGACGTGCTCGCCCCCTCCTGGGAACTACATCTGTGCGGCAGGACGCTCTCTACATGTTAGAGACTTCAAGGAGGTGTGAATTACTGGGCGTGCCGCAATTCATACTGGGAAATGTAGGGCCAGATCCTCAAAAGGTATACGCCGGCGTATCTACTGATACGCCATCGTATCCCTGTTTCTAACTATGGAACTGATCCGCAGAATCAGTTTTCCAAGAGATAGGCAGAAGATCCGGCATGTGTAAGGGACTTACACTGCCGGATCTTAGGATGCAGTACCGCATCCGCCGCTGGGGGCATTTCGTGTCGAAATGCCGCCTCGGGTATGCAAATTAGGACTTACGGAGATCCACAAAGCTTTTCAGCTTCGTTTTTTCTCCGTAAGTTTTAGTTTGCAAACGCAAAATTAGGGCTGCTTTTACAAAGTGTAAACTGTTTACACTTTGTAAAAACAGACCCTTCTGTCCAGCGACGCGATTTTTTTTTTGTTTTGAATTTTTTTTTTTTTTTCGCGCCGCAACTTTATTGACCCGTCGCAATCCACAAAGCTCGGCGTAACGTAATTTCGCGCTATGCGCGTCGGGAAAATTACGTCACGAGCATGCGCAGTACGGCCGGCGCGGGAGCGCGCCTAATTTAAATGGGAATCGCCCCCATGAAAATAGGAACGCCTTGCGCCGGCGGAATTTAAGTTACACAGCCAAAAATGTCTAGGTAAGTGCTTTGTGGATCGGGCACTTAGGTAGAAATTTTAAGGCAGTGTAACTTAAATGGGAAAAAAATTAAGTTACGCCGGATCTTTGTGGATTACCCCCGTAGTTCTTACATGAACGAGCGCCGCAAACCAGGAAGTGAATGAGAGAACAGAAACTAGAACGCCGGAGGTGATATAGATGAAGGAATTGAATAGGTATTTACTCATTTTTTAACAGAATCATTACATGATTCTGTCTGTCTACCTTGCAGACATTCATTTTAGGCAAAAAAAAAAATTCTTTCAGTGACCCCTTTAAATAATCCTCGAGATCAAGAAAAGAAAAACTTGAGAAGCTTGATGCAGATTTATCCTTTATGAAATGATTGATGATAGTAGCTTTCATTAGTTTGACTTTGGCTTTTGGAAAAAGTAGTGTGTGTGGTGGGAGGGCAGTTTCACCAGTTGGCATCCACGTGACTTGAGAAATCCAAATGAGAAAAAAGATCGAGAGACAGATGAACACATCAAGTGTCCATAAAACTTTATTCTTGATGATGAAGTGACAAGATTTCTCTTAATCTTTCTCTCCCTTTTTCTTTCTTCCTCCCCTATTTTCCTCTCCCTTCCATGTATTCTCTATTGTTATTCCTTCTCTTACTCCTTAGTGGGGGGGAAGGGGATGAGTGGCAATGCTTGGGGGTTGTTCTGATCACCCTTAGGTGCTCTTGATCATGGTCATCTGCTGATCCGAGAACTGTAGTGGGGCCTTTTAATGGCAACTAGAATCACAGATAGTGTTACTCACTGTCTTTGACTTTGTGGTTTCTCGTAGCAGTGACACCTATGCTGAAATCTGGAGATGGGGTCTCCTCCAGCCCCTCCCACCTCACAATCCTCACCAGTCAGTGGACCTCTAGTCTGAGTGGGCAGCCGTGGGCTCCAGGAACAGCCCAGCTGAGCAGACGCAAAAAGGCTGGGAGAGGGGTGCGGGCTTCAGGAACAGCCCAGGATTTGGTGACCCCTGGCAAATCATCATTTGACCCCCGAGGGGGTCCCGACCCCCAGGTTGAGAACCACTGCTCTAGAGGAACCCTGGTTGAGAAAGGTTGGCCTATTGCATAGGAAAGGCAGTTCGTCCCCTAAGAATGAGAATCTATGAAGGTGTAATATGGAGATATTATCAGGCATTGATAAAAGGAATAAATTATTATAATGAAATACAATGAAAAAAATGTAATGAATTATGTATTATAATCAAAGCGGGTAGAGTGTCCAATACAGCAGAGATAATGAAAGATACCAGCAAGGTTTTTGTATGTTCTAATTGATGTTGATTATGATGTCCCTGATTGGATAAAATTCATATAAATAGGAACAAGAAATGTGAGAAGAATGGGACCTCTTGAATAGGTCGGTAATGTCAGTGAAAGTTTGCCATTGTCTCTCACCCATGGCTGTTTGCCCAAGAATGGCATTTGTGTGAATACTGCAAATACAGTATACCTCGGATGTCCGGCCCTCACTGCCGGCTATTGCAGCTTTGACACTTCTGCCATGGAACCAAGCTTACTGAGCACCAGTGGCGGCTGTTGCTCTATCTTTTTTTTGGGGGGGGGGGGAACAAACCACCCCCGTTCGGTCAGTTGGTGAAAACACCCACCACCCTCACCCCTGTTGCTCGGTCGATTGTCCGTCTGTCCGCCCATCAGCCCCACACTTACCCCATGCAGGCCGAGGGCAACTTCGGCGGCCTCCTCACCCTGCGTCTCCTCCCTGGCGCCTAAGGTTAAACCGGTTTTCTTCTAATTTTAGTGAGAGGCCGCGTGTCTTATTAAATTCCCTTACGCGGGAAAGTTTTATCCCTTTTGTAGGTTCACCAGTAAGGTATTTGTACATTGAAATCATATCATCATATCCCCTCTCAGGCGTCTCTTCTCTAGCCACTTCTCTACTTTGGGTGTTTTTCAGATTTGGCATTTACAAGACTAAAACATATTTTTTTTCTAGAAAATTACTTAAAACCCACAAACATTATATATATTTTTTTTTCTAATACCCTAGAAAATAAAATGGCGATCATTGCAATACTTTTTGTCACACCATATTTGCGCAGCGGTCCTACAAGCGCACTTTTTTTGGAAAAAAATCACTTTTTTGAATTAAAAAATAAGACAGCAATAAATTTGGCCCAATTTTTTTATATATTGTGAAAGATAATGTTACGCCGAGTAAAATGGTACCCAACATGTCATGCTTACAAATTGCGCCCGCTCGTGGCATGGCGTCAAACTTTTACCCTTAAAAATCTCGATAGGCGACGTTTAAAAAATTCTATAGGTTGCATTTTTTGAGTTACAGAGTAGGCCTAGGGCTATAATTATTGCTCTCGCTATAACGATCGCGGCGATACCTCACTTGTGTCGTTTGAACACCGTTTTCATATGCGGGCGCTACTCACGTATGCGTTCGCTTCTGCGCACAAGCTCGTCGGGACGGGGCGCTTTAAAAATTTTTTTTTTTTTTCTTATTTATTTTTATTTATTTTATTATTTTTTACACTGAAAAAAAAAAAAAAATGATCACTTTTATTCCTATTACAAGGAATGTAAACATCCCTTGTAATAGAAAAAAGCATGACAGGTCCTCTTAAATATGAGATCTGGGGTCAAAAAGACCTCAGATCTTATATTTAGACTAAAATGCAAAAAAAAAAAAAAAAATAATTTGGAAAATGTCATTTTTTCAAATGACAAAAAAAAAAATTGTTTCTTTAAGAAGCTGGGCGGGACTGACGTTTTGACGTCACTTCCGCCCAGCCGAGCTATGGGGACGGGCGAAGGAGATTTTTCCTTCAGTCTCGTCCCCGCTCAGCTCCCGAACGGTCGCGATCTCCTCCGCCGCTACCGACGGCTCCGGTAAGCGGCGGAGGGCGCGGGAGAGCGGCGGGAGGGGGCCCCTCTCCCGCCACCGATACCAGAACCGCTGACAGTAAAGATAGATACCTCGGTTGTGGCAGCAGCTGCTGCCGTTACCGAGATATGTATCTTTAAAGTGCCGCCGTATATAGTCGTACAGCAGTCTGGAAGTGGCTAGAGAGAAGACGTTCAGTGCTCAAAAACCTTTCTTCATAACTAATATCCTCCAGACCCTTTATTCGTTTTGTTGCCCTTCTCTGGACTCTCTCCAGTTCCAGCACATCCCTCCTGAGGACTGGTGCCCCGAACTGGATGGCATACTCCAGATGCGGCCGGACCAGAGTCTTGTAGAGCGGGAGAATTATAGTTTTATCTCTGGAGTGAAGCCCCTTTTTAATGCATGCCAATGTTCTTTTTGCTTTGCTTGCAGCAGCTTGGGATTGCTGAGCCTGTCATCTACTAGGACCCCCAGGCCCTTTTCCATCCTAGATTCCCCCAGAGGTTCTCCCCCCAGTGTATAGATTGCATTCATATTTTTGCCACCCAAATGCATTATTTTAAATTTTTCCACATTACAGTAAACCTCATTTGCCCTGTAGTTGCCCACTCCATTGATTTGTTCAGATCTTCTTGCAAGGTTTCCACATCCATTCGTCTGTATGCAATTTAGACGCACAAAAAAACATGCATGCTCAGAATCAAGCAGAAGAGCCGAACTGCCTATTGAACTTCATTGATCTCGGCTCGTCGTACATCTTGTACGTCACCGTGTTCCCGACGGTCGGAAATTTCCGACAACATTTGTGTGACCGTGTGTATGCAACACAAGTTTGAGCCAACATTCCGTCAAAAAAAAAAAATCCACGGTTTTGTTGTCGGAAATTCCGATCATGTGTGCGCGGCATAAGACTAAAACTAGATTGAAATTTGCTGCCAAAATTAACACTGATGGGCACTCATGAGCAACACTCCAAAAGATTAACCATTTAAGGACCGCCTCCTGCACATATACGTCAGCAGAATGGCACGGCTGGGCACAAGCACGTACCTGTATGTCCTCTTTAAGTGCCCAGCCGTGGGTCACGGTTGCGCGCCCGTGACCCGGTCCAAAGCTCTGGGACCCGCGGACCTGATTGCCGCTGGAGTCCCGCGTTCTGTCCCCGGAGCTGAAGAACGAGGAGAGCTGTGTGTAAACACAGCTTCCCCGTTCTTCACTGTGGCGCGGTCATTGATCGTGTGTTACCTGATATAGGGAAACACGATCAATGATGTCACACGTTCAGCCCCGGCCCCCTACAGTTAGAAACACATATGAGGTCACACATAACCCCTTCGGCGCCCCCTAGTGGTTAACTCCCAAACTGCAATTGTCATTTTCACAGTAAACAATGCATTTTTATAGCATTTTTTGCTGTGAAAATGACAATTGTCCCAAAAATGTGTGAAAATTGTCCGATGTGTCCGCCATAATGTCGCAGTCACGAAAAAAATCACTGATCGCTGCCATTAGTAGTAAAAAAAAAAATATTAATAAAAATGCAATAAAACTATCCCATATTGTGTAAACACTATACATTTTGCGCAAACCAATCGATAAACGCTTATTGCGTTTTTTTTAACCAAAAATAGGTAGAAGAATACGTATTGGCCTAAACTGAGGAAAAAATATGTTTTTTTATATATTTTTGGGGGATATTTATTATAGCAAAAAGGAAAAAAATATTGCATTTTTTTCAAAATTGTCGCTCTATTTTTGTTTATAGCGCAAAAAATAAAAACCTCAGAGGTGATCAAATACCACCAAAAGAAAGCTCTATTTGTGGAAAAAAAAAGGACGCCAATTTTGTTTGGGAGCCACGTCGCACGACCGCGCAATTGTCAGTTAAAGCGACGCAGTGCCGGATCGCAAAAACCGTCTGGGTCCTTTACCTGCATTTTGGTCCGGGTCTTAAGTGGTTAAATGTACAACCACAATCACATGTTCTATATCCAACTCCCTATAAATAAAAAATAACACCTACCTCGATATGGGAAACACAAGTATCTGCAAAGGGCTATGTTCCAAATAAAAAATAAAATATTGAAATATCATTACAGACTACATATAACAGTAACATAAAATGACTGTCACCTTGGAGGATTTAATGACCACGAGAGCCGGTAAGACGTAAGTCTTATTAGTTGAGCAGCACAAGAAAAAAAACGCACACAATGCCGCTTCTTGTTGCCATAAAGGGGAATTTTCTGAAGTTGACCCTGAAAGTGTTTTACAGTGTGAACCCTTCAATAGTAACATTGTATCGATCCTACTAGAGAGGGATCAATTTTTCCTTGAACTTGCTGAGTGAAAACCAAAATTTACAGTCAACCTGAATTACGGAACATGTATAAATCGTCACACAGGTGAATGAAATGGGCAATCATCTCCGAGTTGCAAGTATATAAAAAAAAATCCAATATGGAGGCTCTCCCTTCGTCTGGTAACTGCAGCACAATATATTTGAAGGTCGGTGGCAGATTTACTGTATGCTGTAGGCTAAGGATCTCTGGAGCTATGGGTGTTATGCCGCATACACACGATCGGAAATTCCGACAAGAAAACCGTGGATTTTTTTTCGACTGAATTTTGGCTCAAACTTGTGTTGCATACACACAGTCACACAAAATTCCGACCATCAAGAACACAGTGATGTACAACACTACAACGAGCCGAGAAAAATGAAGTTCAGTGATCCCGAGCATGTTTCGAATTGATTCCGAAAAATGCGTGTTTTTTTCGCGCGTCGGAATTGCATATAGACCATTGGAATTTCCGACAAGGACTTTTCCCGTCTAAAAATTTGAGAACCAGCTCTCAAGTTTTTGGTGTCGGAAATTCCGACAGAAAAAGTCAGATGGAGCCAGTGTTGCCAACCGCCCGTATTTTTACAGACAGTTCGTAAAAACAGGCACTTTTCCCCCCCATTCGTAAATGTCCATGGTTGCGGGAATGTGCCAGTAAAAATAGCCGAGATCGGAGGGGGTGATTGGAGGCAGGGGGTGATGGTGTCTGTGGTGGCACCGCAGAGGGGGATGGAGGCAGGGGGAAATGGAGGTAGGGGGAGATTGGAGGCAGGGGGTGTTATTGGCAGGGGGAGATTGGAGGCAGGAGGTGTTGGTGGCACCGCAGAGGGGGATGGAGGCAGGGGATGATGGAGGCAGAGGGTGATTGGGGGCAGGGGGCCTGGGGGAGATTGGAGGCAGGGGGAGATTGGAGGCAGAGGGAGATTGGAGGCAGGGGGAGATTGGAGGCAGGCCCGTCGCGACAAGGCAAGCAAACCAAGCAATTGCTTGGGGCCCCTAGCTGGCCTGGGGCCTGAAGCAGAGACCTTGCCACACTTCCTATAAATGCTGCAGCTGCATGAGCGCTCTATAGAGAGCCTCAGGTGGCTGCAGCACTGCTTCCTCTCTTCTTCACTTCCCCTTCCTTGTAGCGTAGCCAAGCTCCTCCTCCTTCCTCCTATCAGTCCTGCCGGGTACTACGCGGTACAGGAGATTCAGTTTCCTGTTCCCGGTCGGACTGACAGGAAGTGCACACTGAGTGCTCACTTCCTGTCAGTCCGTCCGGGAACAGGAAACTGAATCTCCTGCCGCGCGGTACGGTAGGGAGGGGGGGGGGTAAAAAGAACATAGGGAGGAAGGGAGGGGGGGAGTAAAAAAAAAACATGGGGGGGGGGTGAAAAGAACATAGGGAGGGGGGAAGGGAGGGGAGTAAGAAGGACACAGGAAGGGGGGAGTAAGAAGGACACAGGGAGGGAGGCTTTGCGTGCGTGCGTGCGGGGGGGGGGTTGGGGGGCCTCCATGTCCATTTTGCTTGGGGCCCCCAAATTCCTTCAAACAGCCCTGATTGGAGGCAGAGGGAGATTGGAGGCAGGGGGAGATTGTGGCACCACAGAGGGGGGTGAAGGCAGGGGGTGTTGGTGGCAGAGGGGGTGGAGGCAGGGGGTGATGTGACAAAATAATTTGCCCTTATTATATAGAAAATAACAAAAATATGTTTTTTTTACCTTAATATCTACCTTCAATCACATTGCTATTTGCCTAGCGTACTTGTTTGTAGCCTAAATACTGAAATTTGCACCTAAAAATGTAATTTAGTAACTTTTGTAAAATGCCAGTAAAAACGTGGCTGCGCCAGTAAATTTCGGGTGTCGTGCCAGTAAATTTCAATCTGGTAGGTTGGCAACACTGGATGGAGCATACACACGGTCGGAATGTGTGTACATGGCATAAAAGTGGATCTGTTCTCAAGGGTTGACATGAAGCTGTAAAGGATAAGCAAGGATCAAAAGAAGGTTTGAAATGCTGGAGATAAAGCCGCTCTTATTAATAATCCCTAGGCATTTCCTCTTATATTCTCAGTGAGGATTGCTCAGCACAGGGGTTGGGGGTTCAATTGAAGTGCCACTTCCTGTCTTCAGCGTTGGTTCAACATCATTGCTGTGGATCAGCTTCATAGGATTTGTAGGATGTACTACAGCAAATGGTACTTGTACAAAGAAAAAATAAATCATTAAAATTGCCGGCTGGTAAATGACTTTTCCCTGCCGGCTTGGTTTCTTGGTTGTCAAACACGGCATTGGGACCCCTCGAATCAAACGATGGGCACTGGGAGCTGGACACTGCCATGGGGGACATGTACCAATGCAAAAACCTTTTTTTTTTTAAACACCGTTTGATGGGGAGTAGCTGTTTTAAAGGGAAATTACACTTAAAAATTGAAAAACGGCCGCAGCGTTTTTTTTTTTAACGCAAATTTTCAGGAAAAAAAAAACTTTATAAATTTTTAGTGAACACAAACACAATATAATATCCATTGGTAGAACATAAAAAATGATACTACACCAAGTAAGAAGATACCAAACAGGGCTAGATTCAGGTAGCTGGGCGCATTGTTACGGCGGCGTAGCGTATCGTATTTACGCTACGCCGCCGTAAATCAGAGAGGCAAGTGCTGTATTCACAAAGCACTTGCCTCCTAAGTTACGGCGGCGTAGCGTAAATGGGGCCGGCGTAAGCGCGCCTAATTCAAATGAGTATGAGAGGGGCGTGTTTTATGTAAATGGGTGGTGACCCGATGTGATTGATGTTTTTTACGAACGGCGCATGCGCCGTCCGTGTACATGTCCCAGTGTGCATTGCTCCAAAGTACGCCGCAACGACGTATTGGTTTCGACGTGAACGTAAATTACGTCCAGCCCTATTCGCGAACGACTTACGCAAACAACGTAAAAAATTCAAAATTCAGCGCGGGAACGACGTCCATACTTAACATTGCGTACGCCTCATAGAAGCAGGAGCAACGTTACGCCGGAAAAGCCTTACGCAAACGACGTAAAAAAATTCCGCCGGGCGCCTGTACGTTTGTGAATCAGCGTATCTAGGTCATTTGCATATTCTACGCCGAAAACGACGGAAGCGCCACCTAGCGGCCAGAGTAAATATGCACCCTAAGATACGACGATGTAAGAGACTTACGCCAGTCGGATCTTAGGCTAATTTCGGCGTATCTTGCTTTCTGAATACAGAAAGAAGATACGCCGGCGCAGCTTTGAATTTACGCGGCACAAAAAGATTTGGACCAGTGCACAAAGCAAGGTCCATAAAGACATGGATGAGCAAGTTTGGGGTGGAGGAACTTGACTGGCCTGCACAGAGTCCTGACCTCAACCCGATAGAACACCTTTGAGATGAATTAGAGCGGAGACTGTGAGCCAGACCTTCTTGTCTACAACAGTGCCTGACCTCACAAATGCGCTTCTGGAAGAATGGTCAAACATTCCCATAGACACACTCCTAAACCTTGTGGACGGCCTTCCCAGAAGAGTTGAAGCTGTTATAGCTGCAAAGGGCGGGCCAACTCAATATTGAACCCTACGGACTAAGACTGGATTCACACCTATGCAGTTTTAGTGCTTTTTGCATTTTGCAGATTTGCACTACAGTCTATTCATCATGATTTCCTATGGAGCACATTCTGTAGTGCAGATCTGCAAAATGCAAAAAGCATTAAAACTGCCATAGGTGTGAATCCAGCCTAAGGCTGGGATGCCATTAAAGTTCGTGGGCCAAATGCACAAAGACTTACGACGGGCGTATCAGTAGATAGGCCGTCGTAAGTCCCAATCCGCGCCGTCGCAACTTTAAGCGTATGCTCAAACGGAGATACGCTTAAATGTTGCTAAGATACGGCTGGCGTAAGTCTCCTACGCCGTTGTATCTTAACTGCATATTTACGCCGGACGCTAGGGGCGTGTACGCTAATTTACGCCTAGAATATGTAAATCAGCTAGATACGCCTATTCACGAACGTACGCCCGGCCGTCGCAGTAAAGATACGCTGTTTACTTAAGGGGTTTTCAGGCGTAAAGTTAAACCACCAAAAACATGGCGCAGCCAATGTTAAGTATGGACGTCGGAACCGCGTCAAATTTTTCAAATTTTACGTCGTTTGCGTAACTCGTCCGTGAATGGGGCTGGCCGTAATTTACGTTCACGTCGAAAGCATGACGATTTGCAGACGTCATGCGCCGTTCGATCGAAACGTCATTTACGTGGGGTCACAGTTAATATACATAAAACACGCCCACATCTTTGTCATTTGAATTCCGCGCCCTTACGCCGACACATTTACGCTACGCCGCCGTAACTTTAGACGCAAGTGCTTTGTGAATACAGCACTTGCCTCTCAAAGTAGCGGCGGCGTAGCGTAACTACGATACGCTACGCCTGCCTAAAATTACGCAGAGCTACGTGGCTCTGGCCCCATGTGCGTGGAAAGGCAGGTGTCCCAATACTTTTGACAATATAGTTGTATATAAAAATGCTTCCAATGGAATATTTAACATACTGAATAAGAGAAGTTCGCTGTTAGGGTTTCTATACGTTTGAACCCATATTTCTCAGAACTGTTGGCAGCAGGCAAAGGGTTAGCCCCGAATAAACTCAAAAAAAAAAAAATCTCTCCTGCAGAGGCCGAGTGCAGCGCAGCTCTCGGAGCACGTCGGCCGCTGGAGGAAGGCTCGTGTAATTGTCTCCGCAAATCAAGATGAGCTTGAAGTGATGGAGCGTGCCGTGCATTTCATTCCTCATATTGTTTAGAGATAGGGACACAGCTGAATGCATTCGGCAAATAAAGATCAGATAACCTGCTGAGAGTAATGTCTTAAACCCGACTTCCCATCAGGGTCTCGTTAGAAGTCCATACACTCAGCGGGGGAAAAAGATGCCGAAAATGGGTTACGCATGGCTGCGGGGTCGGATCGCAGCAACGGAAAGCTGAATCTGTTTAGGAATAAAAAAAAATCCCCAGAGTGTGTTTTCTGACGACGCCGGGCGCCATAGCTTCAATCCGTATTAAACCTTAAGGGGAGATGGAACCATGGGCACTTTCTAAACGCCGTAGTCTTGCCTCCCTGCTGAGGACCACAAAGGAGAAAAGGAGGATTTTTGGGAC